>NW_027361714.1:24177500-24837500 GCF_039654945.1 Dendrobates tinctorius | reverse complement strand
TAGCAGGCGCCCTCTGCCTGTATATAGGTTTTTTTTTTTAATTGAGGCAGCGGCAGCATTATAAGGGGCCACTAATAGCTGTGCATCATTGTTAGGGGCCGCTCACTGTGCAGCATTATAAAGGGCCACTAATAACTGTGCATCATTGTAAGGGGCTGCTCACTGCAGCATTATAAGGGGCCACTAATAACTGTGCATCATTGTAAGGGGCCGCTCACTGTGCAGCATTATAAGGGGCCACTAATAACTGTGCATCATTGTAAGGGGCCGCTCACTGTGCAGCATTATAAGGGGCCACTAATAACTGTGCATCATTGTAAGGGGCTGCTCACTGTGCAGCATTATAAAGGGCCACTAATAACTGTGCATCATTGTAAGGGGCTGCTCACTGTGCAGCATTATAAGGGGCCACTAATAACTGTGCATCATTGTAAGGGGCTGCTCACTGTGCAGCATTATAAGGGGCCACTAATAACTGTGCATCATTGTAAGGGGCCGCTCACTGTGCAGCATTATAAGGGGCCACTAATAACTGTGCATCATTGTAAGGGGCCGCTCACTGTGCAGCATTATAAGGGGCCACTAATAACTGTGCATCATTGTAAGGGGCCGCTCCCTGTGCAGCATTATAAGGGGCCACTAATAACTGTGCATCATTGTAAGGGGCCGCTCACTGTGCAGCATTATAAGGGGCCACTAATAACTGTGCATCATTGTAAGGGGCCGCTCACTGTGCAGCATTATAAGGGGCCACTAATAACTTTGCATCATTGTAAGGGGCCGCTCACTGTGCAGCATTATAAGGGGCCACTAATAACTGTGCATCATTGTAAGGGGCCGCTCACTGTGCAGCATTATAAGGGGTCACTAATAACTGTGCATCATTGTAAGGGGCCGCTCACTGTGCAGCATTATAAGGGGCCACTAATAACTGTGCATCATTGTAAGGGGCCGCTCACTGTGCAGCATTATAAGGGGCCACTAATAACTGTGCATCATTGTAAGGGGCCGCTCACTGTGCAGTATTATAAGGGGCCACTAATAACTGTGCATCATTGTAAGGGGCCGTTCACTGTGCAGCATTATAAGGGGCCACTAATAACTGTACATCATTGTAAGGGGCCGTTCACTGTGCAGCATTATAAGGGGCCACTAATAACTGTACATCATTGTAAGGGGCTGCTCACTGTGCAGCATTATAAGGGGCCACTAATAACTGTGCATCATTGTAAGGGGCCGCTCACTGTGCAGTATTATAAGGGGCCACTAATAACTGTGCATCATTGTAAGGGGCCGCTCACTGTGCAGCATTATAAGGGGCCACTAATAACTGTGCATCATTGTAAGGGGCCGCTCACTGTGCAGCATTATAAGGGGCCACTAATAACTGTGCATCATTGTAAGGGGCCGCTCACTGTGCAGCATTATAAGGGGCCACTAATAACTGTGCATCATTGTAAGGGGCCGCTCACTGTGCAGTATTATAAGGGGCCACTAATAACTGTGCATCATTGTAAGGGGCCGTTCACTGTGCAGCATTATAAGGGGCCACTAATAACTGTACATCATTGCAAGGGGCCGTTCACTGTGCAGCATTATAAGGGGCCACTAATAACTGTACATCATTGTAAGGGGCTGCTCACTGTGCAGCATTATAAGGGGCCACTAATAACTGTGCATCATTGTAAGGCCTCTTTCGCACATCAGGTTTTCGCCGTCAGGCGCGATCCGGCGCTTTTGACAGAAACCGGATCCGGCGAAATGCAATGCCGGATCTGGTTTCCCCCCCATTGACTTGCATTTGCGCCGGATCGCGCCGGATGGCCATGCGTTTCATCCGGTTTTTGCCGGATCCGGCAATGTGTCGCGATCCGGCGTCTGGAAAAAACGGCTACTGTAACGTTTTTTGTCTCCGGCGAAAAAGCCGGACCCGCCGGATCCGGCGCGTCCGGCTTTTTCACACAATGAAAGCCTATGAGCGCCGCAATGCGCCGGATCCGGTGAAAGCCGGATCCGGTGGCCGGATCCGGTTTTTTGGTCTGAGCATGCTCAGTAGCTCTGCCCACAGGAGATATATAAAAGCAAGACAATGGGACCCTCAGCCACACCCAACATGCCACCCAAGCCAAGAACCAGGAGCAGGAGAAGGCAGCAGACATCTGCAGCAGCAGCACCATCAGCACCACCCCAAATGGAGCAGCAAATGGAACATGCTGAGGAGGGGAGTCCAGCAGCAGATGAGAGACGGTAATTATCAAATCCCCCATTCCTCCAAACTAGGGCCATGGAATATCAAGATATTCATTGGCCCTTTGTTTCTCTTTATTCAACAGCCGCCAAAGAGATGCAGCAGCAGAAATGGCATCACTGGCAGCAGCAACAGCAGCAGCAATACCCACAGCCATGGAGTCTGGCCATCAACAGGACAGCACATCTTCTTCTGGGAGCCCTCCCTCGCATCGTCAGCGTTTGACGGTAAGTTTTTATTTCCAAAATCCATCATCTCTGTAATATATGTCTATTCATTGCCTTTTATTTCAAAACAGGAATCACAAGATGAAGAGGAGCTCCCAGAAGAAGAAGGAAGGGGTGGACAGACACCTGGAGTGGGCTCACAATTGGTAAGTTTTTTGCATCAAATGCAGAAACACAACATCACACTACACACAACACATAGAAAACAATGTTCTGCAGACCACACACAGCAAACAAATGCCTACATCCAAAGACATAACATTTTTTGTTTTCTTCTCTAGTCTTCCCAATCTGGTGCTCGGCCAAGAGGTCCTCGCAGTGCCTCCCAGGGTCGTCGGCGACAGCAACGCGGCGGTCACCAGCGTGTAAGTATAAATATTTTTGCTTTGTTTTTTTGCACTTTTTATTTCATTTCTTTTGTGGAGGCTAATGTTATTTTTGTCTTTTTCTTTAACAGTCTTCACAGCGTGCTCCTGACTCTGACGGTGAGGATGGAGGACTCGATGTGGACCACCTCATCGATCTCGTCAGACAAAGGGAGCCGCTCTGGAATATGGCTGACCGCCGCCACGCTGACCTTATCGTTACCCGACGACTCTGGGAGGAAATCTGTTCGCTCCTTGTGGGCCGCTGGGAGGACCTCGATATTCGGGCCCAGATTAAAGAGCGTAAGTATATACAGTACCGGTTGCTTGATGTAAACCAGTGTTTCCCGAACTCCAGTCCTCGTGGTCCCCACGGATCATGTGTTCAGGATTTCTATTTACTATGAAAATCCTGAAAACATGACCCCTGGGGACCATGAGGACTGGAGTTTGTGAAACACTGATGTTGTATACTAACCACTCCTTTCTCGTTTCAGGGAACAGAATTGTGAATCGGTGGCGGTCTGTGAGGGATCGTTTCAAGAAGGAGTTCAATAAAGAGATGCGGGCCCCGAGTGGATCTGGAGGACGCAGGAGCAAGTACAAGTACGCACAAGCCCTGTCGTTCCTCCGGGAAACAATGCTCACCAGAAGGTAAATATTACACACCACATGTGAAAAAAAATGTTAGATGTAACTTTTTTTTTTCAGCCAGGGCCATACCATGTCAGTATTTTAATTGTTTTTTTTTCTCTTTATTCCACAGCACGGTGAGCAGCACTCGGGAGCCTGCACGATTGGACTCTTCTGAGGCGATCCCTGAGGAGACCGGCACCGAGGGACACTTCGACCGCCCCGGTACATCTGCACCTTCCCAGCCTTCCCACACATTCGACCCATCTGTCCCATCCACCAGCACAGGAGCATCGTGGCCGCCTACATTACATGAAGCTGCTGGTGAGGAGATCGCTTTCCCTTTACCCCACCCTTCTGCCCCTGCCACCTCTAGTACACCTGCGGGTACTGGGCGGCAGCGGCAGAGGGGTCAGGAAAAGAGTTATGCGCAAGAGTTCTTGCATCTGAATGCATCTTTCCAGAACTGTCTAAAAGTCTTGTCAGAGCAAATCTCCGCAGGCTTTCAGCAGATCAACTCCAGCATTCTGGAGGTGAAGACACTTCTGCAAACCATGCATTCAGAAGCAAGATCTTCGCCAAACCACACCTTTTTCAGGTCTGTTGTGGAGCGCATGGCAACACTATCTCCTACCCAGCAGATGCATGTAATGCATTCGTGCCACGGTGCTCTACAGCAGGTTACCTCCCAACCTCCACCTCCCACCACTATAGTTCCTCCACCTGCACCCCCTCCAGCCACTTTCCATCCTCCCCCTCCTATTACATCTGCACCCCCTCCAGCCACTTTCCATCCTCCCCCTCCTATTACATACCAGCAACCTCACCTCACCAATACCAGCAACCTCCCCAGTACCAGACATCTCCCCACTTCCAGCAACCTGCCCCGTACCAAACTCCTTCCCCATACCAAACTCCTTCCCCGTACCAAACTCCTTCCCCATACAACTTTCCATCAACATCATCTGCTCCTACAGTCCCTGCCCAACCCTCCACTCCACCGCCCACCACCTCTTCTGCCTCCAACATGTCCACCCATTCTGTAGCTTTTTCCACACCTTCACCTCTAACTGTTCCTTCCCCACCACGATCCCAGTCCTCTCTCCACACACCCAGTGTCGAAGTGTCCCGCAGCCCCTCCAGCAGTATTTCCACCCCACACTACACAGATTTGTAATGTGTGTTTTTTAATAAAAATGCCCATTGGGTTTAAAACCTTTATTAAAAAAGTTTTTTGCACTTTAAAAACATTTTACAAAAAAAAAAAAAATTTTAAATAAAAGTTAAATTATCGTTTCACAATGGTTGTCTGTCTTTTCTTTCTGCGGCGAACTATGTTTAAAAAAAAGGTTAAATACAGGGTATTTCAAAGGTAAAAAGGTATTCAAAACCAGGTATATAACTGTGGGTAAATTTTAGCTTTTTGCCACAGTTGTGTTCCTGGTTGTGTTTGAAGCAAAGTATTTCACCTAAAAAGTTGTGTTTATTGTTGGTGATTTCCTAACAATGTACACAACTTTTGTTAAAAGGTGAAATACTTTGCATAAAACACAACCAGGTACACACCTGTGGCCTAAAGCTAAAAATAGTAGACCATGACAAGATAGCCAACTTTGGTTGGCAAAGGTATATACTGTTGGTCCAGAAGGTACACAAGTTTGGTTAGGGCACAAATCGTTCACACTCTGTCATCCTGCCAGTGTACTCTGCCTTGAGGGGCCACAAGGGTCAATTTTAAAAACCGGATCCGGCGTAATCCGTCGAAAAACGGATAGAAAAACGGATGAACCGGATGAGACGGATCCGGTTTTGTCTGTCAAGAACAAGACGGATCCGGCAGAAAACCGGATCCGGCACATCAGGTTTTACAAAACATTTGCCGGATCCGGCATTCCGGCACGACGCCGGATCGCGCCTGACGCCGAAAACCTGATGTGTGAAAGTAGCCTTAGGGACCGCTCACTGTGCAGTATTATAAGGGGCCACTAATAACTGTGCATCATTGTAAGGGGCCGTTCACTGTGCAGCAATATAAGGGGCCACTAATAACTGTGCATCATTGTAAGGGGCTGCTCACTGTGCAGCATTATAAGGGGCCACTAATAACTGTGCATCATTGTAAGGGGCCACTCACTGTGCAGCATTATAAGGGGCCACTAATAACTGTGCATCATTGTAAGGGGCCGCTCACTGTGCAGCATTATAAGGGGCCACTAATAACTGTGCATCATTGTAAGGGGCCGCTCACTGTGTAGCATTATAAGGGGCCACTAATAACTGTGCATCATTGTAAGGGGCCGCTCACTGTGCAGCATTATAAGGGGCCACTAATAACTGTGCATCATTGTAAGGGGCCGCTCACTGTGCAGCATTATAAGGGGCCACTAATAACTGTGCATCATTGTAAGGGGCCGCTCACTGTGTAGCATTATAAGGGGCCACTAATAACTGTGCATCATTGTAAGGGGCCGCTCACTGTGCAGCATTATAAGGGGCCACTAATAACTGTGCATCATTGTAAGGGGCCGCTCACTGTGCAGCATTATAAGGGGCCACTAATAACTGTGCATCATTGTAAGGGGCCGCTCACTGTGCAGCATTATAAGGGGCCACTAATAACTGTGCATCATTGTAAGGGGCCGCTCACTGTGCAGCATTATAAGAGGCCACTAATAACTGTGCATCATTGTAAGGGGCTGCTCACTGTGCAGCATTATAAGGGGCCACTAATAACTGTGCATCATTGTAAGGGGCCGTTCACTGTGCAGCATTATAAGGGGCCACTAATAACTGTACATCATTGTAAGGGGCTGTTCACTGTGCAGCATTATAAGGGGCCACTAATAACTGTACATCATTGTAAGGGGCTGCTCACTGTGCAGCATTATAAGGGGCCACTAATAACTGTGCATCATTGTAAGGGGCCGTTCACTGTGCAGCAATATAAGGGGCCACTAATAACTGTGCATCATTGTAAGGGGCTGCTCACTGTGCAGCATTATAAGGGGCCACTAATAACTGTGCATCATTGTAAGGGGCCGCTCACTGTGCAGCATTATAAGGGGCCACTAATAACTGTGCATCATTGTAAGGGGCCCCTCACTGTGCAGCATTATAAGGGGCCATAAATAACTGTGCATCACTGTAAGGGGCCGCTCACTGTGCAGCATTATAAGAGGCCACTAATAACTGTGCATCATTGTAAGGGGCCGCTCACTGTGCAGCATTATAAGGGGCCACTAATAACTGTGCATCATTGTAAGGGGCCATTCACTGTGCAGCATTATAAGGGGCCACTAATAACTGTACATCATTGTAAGGGGCCGTTCACTGTGCAGCATTATAAGGGGCCACTAATAACTGTACATCATTGTAAGGGGCTGCTCACTGTGCAGCATTATAAGGGGCCACTAATAACTGTGCATCATTGTAAGGGGCCGTTCACTGTGCAGCAATATAAGGGGCCACTAATAACTGTGCATCATTGTAAGGGGCCGCTCACTGTGCAGCATTATAAGCGGCCACTAATAACTGTGCATCATTGTAAGGGGCCGCTCACTGTGCAGCATTATAAGGGGCCACTAATAACTGTGCATCATTGTAAGGGGCCGCTTACTGTGCAGCATTATAAGGGCAGTAGCTTCGGTATTTTCCACCCTAGGCTTATACGCGAGTCAATACGTTTTCCCAGTTTTTTGTGACAAAATTAGGGGGGTCAGCTTATACACAGGTCGGCTTACACACAAGTATATACGGTAATTGAAAAATATAAATGTGAAAATTGTGACGTACATTTGCATTTATTCTCATTATAGCTACAGATTTTATGTGAAATCCTTTGAGGTTTATTTGAGAATATTAGACATCAAACAGCATCAGGAAAATCAAAGAACACACTGGAGTGGTCAGGGATGAAGTTGTGGAGAAGCAAGATTAGGTTATGTAATAAAATAGTCCAAGCTCTGAACATTTCACGGAGCATTGTTCAATCCGTCATCCTAAAATGGAAATAGTATGGCACGAATACAATCCTTCCAAGACATGGCCATCCACCTAAATCAATATCCCAAGAAAGGAGAGCAGTAATTAGAGAAGCAGCCAAGGCGTCCATGGTCACACTGGAAAAGCTTTGGTGGGAGAATCTGTCCACAAGACAACTGTTAGTCATATACTCCACAAATTTGACCTTTTTGGAAAAGTGGCAAGAACAAGGCTATTTTTGAAAGCAAAATATTATTATTATTATTATTATTATTATTTATTGTTATAGCGCCATTTATTCCATGGCGCTTTACATGTGAGGAGGGGTATACATAAAAACAAGTACAATAATCTTAAACAATACAAGTCATAACTGGTACAGGAGGAGAGAGGACCCTACCCGCGAGGGCTCACAATCTTCAAGGGATGGGTGATAATACAGTAGGCGAGGGTAGAGCTGGTCGTGCAGCGGTTTGGTCGATCGGTGGTTACTGCAGGTTATAGGCTTGTCGGAAGAGGTGGGTCTTCAGGCTCTTTTTGAAGGTTTCGATGGTAGGTGAGAGTCTGATATGTTGTGGTAGAGAGTTCCAGAGTAGGGGTGATGCGCGAGAGAAATCTTGTATGCGATTGTGGGAAGAGGAGATAAGAGGGGAGTAAAGAAGGAGATCTTGTGAGGATCGGAGGTTGCGTGCAGGAAAGTACCGGGAGACGAGGTCACAGATGTATGGAGGAGACAGGTTGTGGATTGCTTTGTATGTCATGTTTAGGGTTTTGTAATGGAGTCTCTGGGCAATTGGGAGCCAGTGAAGGGATTGACAGAGGGGAGAAGCTGGGGAATAGCGGGGGGACAGGTGGATTAGTCGGGCAGCAGAGTTTAGAATAGATTGGAGGGGTGCGAGAGTGTTTGAGGGGAGGCCACAGAGCATGAGTATATAAATATAAGTACTATTTTCAAAAAGCTAAGTAGCGGACACTGCTAGCTTGTGGAAGAAGGTACTCTGATCAGATGAAAATAAGAACTTTTGGAGTTACATGTATAGCCCCATGTGTGGCAGAAAACTAGCACTGCAAATCACCCTAAAAAAATTCCCTTTGTCAAACATGATGGTGGCAGCATCATACTGTGGGGAAGCTTTTTTTCAGCAAGGAGAGGGAAACTAGTTAGAGCTTATGGAAATATAGATGGCGCTAAATACTGGACGGTCATGGAGGGAAATCTGTTAGAGTCTGGAAGATACCTGAGGCTGGGTCATATGTCAACCTTCCAGCTGGACCACAAACCTAAACATACTGCCAGAGCTACAATGGAAAGTTTTAGATTGAAGGATATTCATGTGTTTGAATGGTTCAGACCAAAATCCCATTGAAAATTTGTGGCAAGACTTGAAAACTGCTGTTCACAGATGCTCACCATCCAGTCTCACTGAGCTTGAGCTAATTTGCAAAGAACAGTGAACAAAAATTTCAGCCCCTAGATGTGCAAAGCTGATAGACGTACCTCAAAAGACTTGCAGCAGTAATTGAATCGAAAGTTGGTCCTGAAAGTATTGAATCAGGGGCTGAATACAAATGCATGTCAGATTTATATTTTTCAAATAATTTGAAAACCATTGTAGGGATTCACACTCTCAGGTAGGTAGTAGATAGCGATCACGCATGCACAGGATTCTTGTAACAAAACAATGTGATGTTTATTTTTCATTGGATGTAAAGTACCAAATAAAAAATATAAACCTAAATCCCGAGCCTTATCCAGGAAGAATATTCTTCTATCTACTGGCTAACAAGGTACAAAGATATGTATCTTTCATGTAGCCTTATCCAGGCACTAACTAACCAGCACAGACCCTGGGTACTCGTACATAGCTGAGCTAGCCCCAAAACAGTCAAACAAAACAGGTATCATCCATAGCAACTAGTTATATTTGCAGTTTGGTGGCCACTGCCTGTACAGTCTATTTAGTGAGAGATTCCAACTTGTTTCTCGCTTTAGCTCCAATACAATTCCACTCTGGTCAGCTTCCCCTAGTTGAGTGACTAAGGTGAACACCTAACCTGGTTATATTCAGAGACAGCCAGGTTGCACCTAATCAGAGTTTGTAGAACTATAATAGGATTTAACCCTAGCCTACCTTTCTGTGCTACATACCCTCTCAGCCCCCAAGCAAGTGGTTTTGAGGTGGTCCCTACTCTTCCTGGGTTTTAGTAGGATGTCATAATATAAATTATAACTGCTTTCCTTTTCCCTGATAAGTGTAAGTTATAGGTGATCTACCCCACTTTTTCCACCATACTATAGGGTCTCTGCCAGTAGGTAAGGATTGGGAACTTACTCTCCACTGTAGAAACTAACACAAATACATGATTTCAAGGCTTAAAGTTTTTAATTCGAGCCGACCAATTATACTTCCTGTATTTTTGCTCTTATTATTTGATGAGGTGCTCTTTTACCTGTCCCTTCACTTTGGTCCCACAACACAACCGATCATTATGTTTGGTCCCTTGCAGAAACAGATTATGGGCTCCTGTCTTCTGGGGAAATACAGCTTCATTCTTACTTAGATAAAAGTGCCCAATTCTAACAAACATCTGGATAAGTGATAACTTACTCTCACTGATCAACCCTTTTATGGTTTGAAGTCTTTTAAATCTGTGTGGGTAAAAGTCTTTTTACGAAGTCTTCAATTTTCTTCTAATCAAAGCCACCTTATGCCATAAAGAATTTTGAAATGAAAATCCAATGGCATTGCAATATTTTTATTTTTTTGCAGGCACATCTCATGTCTAGTGAAAGCTTTTCGAAGAGCCTTGCTAAATTGTTTTTTGTAAAAGTCACTACAACCATTTACATTTGCTGATCATGTTTGCCAATATTGACAGTTATTATGAGTGCATGATCAATGATAAACAACGTTATTTTCTAATTTTCTAAGGTACTGTACTTACAAATTGATGGGTTTCTAGTGGTTTCTCTCAATCCATTACCTGTTGACTGACAGGCCTCTCCCTATTTATGTACATGCACATGCACATGTAGGTCGCCCGCCAGGGCAGTAGGGTTACTCGGTACTGGGCCAGTGTCTCAGAGGAAGGTGTCACAGTGGCGTTGACCCGGTCCGTGGCCCTGGGCGTCCATGCAAAAGGGGTGAAACGTAGCTGAATAAAGTTTATAGGTAGATGATACGTGACGCCACCTGTGGTGCTCGGCAATGAAGGGGTTAAGCTGACGCTGCAGGCAGGTCCTCTGGGACAGATGGTATAAGGCAGCAAGATGTAAGAGCTCCCCACAGGTAGAGCTGTAGTCCCGGGGCAGTAGTAATAGGTGTTGAAGAAGAGGATGCAGTGTTAGGCACAGAGATGTAGCAATGCTGAAGGGGTTGCAGGAAGAAGGCAATGACAGAACAGGGTGCAGTTTCCTTTACCTTTTTACTTTGCTTTGTAAATGCAGTCCAGGATCCAGATTACAGATGGAACAGGAGTTGATCAGTCTGGGAGCAACTTAGGAATCTCTCTAAGCAGAGGGGTTGTGTAGCCTCCTTTCTAGCGCTTATCTGAGGCACTTGCAGTAGTGAGTTACACTGAAGTTCCCCTTGCTTACTGTCTTTAGAAGTCCCTTCATATGGCAGACAGATGTAGCCTCCTTTTTCTGGCTCACACAAGTTGCTGCTGTGCCTCCGAGTCTTAGTTGGGAACAGAGCATTTACAGCTTCTCGTTCCTCCGGTTTCTGCTGCAGGACCATCAGCATCCATACAACCTCGGATACCGGACTCTGGACCATGCGCTTACAGCTAGAAGTGAGCCTGAATTCTGCTCAATCCTCCAGCTCCTCTCTCTCATCCACACACCACCTTCTCCACATGACCTGAACTAACTTCCCTTTCCTGGCCACAGAAAGCAGCTCCTCCCCCAGCTTGATTCAGAGCTCCCTCTGCTGGCCCAGAGTGGGACTGTGCTGTGTGATGTATTTGTCTGATAGAGAGACCCTTCATTGCTTCCAAGCATGACATCACCCTCCCGAGGAGGAAGGTAATGCCACTGTGGCGAAGATACTCTTGGGGGCGCCACACATGTATGTACAGACAGTGGGCTGAATTAATCAAGACTGGTGTTGTTAGCACTGGTCTTGATGAGGAGATGTGCTGGAGACAGTCACTTCTGTTTCATAAAGAAGTATACATCTCTTTAAGAATCAGGATTGTCAAACGAGTGTTGTATACCTCTGTGTGCATCTTGCCACAAATCATACTGTAGTCCCTGCTGGACTAAGATTTGTGGTGTAGTTAATGCTGACACTCATCATGAAATTGACGAACAGCGGTCACCGTGCTCCTTTCCTGCCCTAGGTTTGCCCACTTTGTCGGTGCTAAGCGAAAATGGAGTGGGGATGCCAAAGGTCACAAAATTTTTGTGCAGCCTTGAGTTGCTACAAAATCATGCTACTTTTCAAAGCTTTTTATGCCAGAGTATTAGGATAAAAGCTTTGATAAATCGGGTCCAATGTATATACAGCGGGTATGGAAAGTATTCAGACCCCTTTAGATTTTTCACTCTTTGTCTCTTTGCAGCCATTTGGTAAATTCAAAACTGTTCATTTTTTTTTCTCATTATTGTACACTCTGCACCCCATCTTGACTGAAAAAACAAATGTAGAAATTTTTGCAAATTTATTAAAAAAGAAAAACTGAAATATCACATGGTCATAAGTATTCAGGCCCTTTTCTCAGTATTGAGTAGAAGCACTCTTTTAAGCTAGTACAGCCATGAGTCTTCTTGGGAATTATGCAACAAGTTTTTCACACCTGGATTTGGGGATCCTCTGCCATTCTTCCTTGCAGATCCTCTCCAGTTCTGTCAGGTGATCGTTGGTGGACAGCCATTTTCAGGTCTCTCCAGAAATGCTCAATTATGTTTAGGTCAGGGTTCTGGCTGGGCCAGTCGAGAATGGTCACATAGTTTTCTTAAGCCACTCTTTGTTATTTTAGCTGTGTGCGTAGGGTCATTGTCTTGTTGGAAGGTGAACCTTTGGCCAAGTCTAAGGTTCAGAGCACTCTGGAAGAAATTTCCATCAAGAATATCTCTGTACTTGGCCACATTCATGTTTACTTCAATTGCAACCAGTCATCCTGTCCCTGCAGCTGAAAAACACCTCCATAGCATGATGCTGCCACCACCATTTTTCACTGTTGGGATTGTTTTGGGCAAGGGATGACAAGTGCCTGGTTTTCTCCACACATACCACTTAGAATTTTCACCAAAAAGGTCTATCTTCGTCTCTTCAGACAAGAGAATCTTATTTCTCATAGTCTGGGAGTCCTTCCTGTGTTTTTTAGCAGACTCTATATGGGCTTTCATATGTCTTGCACTAAGGAGAGGCTTCCATCTGGCCACTCTGCCATAAAGGCCCGACTGGTGGAGGGCTGCAGTGATAGTTGACTTTGTGAAACTTTCTCTCCTTCTCGCTATTGCATCTGTGGAGCTCAGTCACAGTGATCTTGGGGTTCTTCTTTATCTCTCTCACCAAGGCTCTTCACCCATAATTGCTCAGTTTGGCTGGATAGTCAGGTGTAGGAAAACTTATGGTGGTCCCAAACTTCTTCCATTTAAGGATTGTGGAAGCCACTGTGCTCTTAGGAACCTTGAATACTGCAGAAATTCTTTTGTAACCTTGGCCAGATAGGTGCCTTGCCAGAATTCTGTCTCTGAGCTCCTTGGCCAGTTCCTTTGACTTCATGATTCTCATTTGGTCTGACATGCACTGTGAGCTGTGAGGTCTTGTATAAACAGGTGTGTGCCTTTACAAATCAAGTCCTATCAGTTTAATTAAACACAGCTGGACTCCAATGAAGGAGCAGAACCATCTCAAAGAGGATCACAGGACAGCATGTGACTTAAATATGAGTGTCTGAGCAAAGGGTCTGAATACTTATGACCATGTGATATTTCAGTTTTTCTTTTTCAATAAATTTGCAAAACTTTCTACATTTTTTTCAGGCAAGATGGGGTGCAGAGTGTACATTAATGAGAAAAAAATGAACTTTTTTAATTTACCAAATGGCTGCAATGAAACAAAGAGTGAAAAATTTAAAGGGGTCTGAATACTTTCTGTACCCACTGTACATAAGGAGAGGCCTTTTAGTCAAAGTGATCACTAATAAAGCAATCAGTTCCCACTCTGCTCCAGTGGTGCAACTGTGCAAGGCTATTAACCTTAATTAATCAGATAGTTCCCAGCTCTCATGTAGTACTTACAGCAACTGCAGCTGTGAAAGGCTAAAAATGGGCTGAAACTTTTTCTGCAAATTTGCCATCTTAGTTACGCATAAATGGAGCCAAATAAATAGCAGTTGTGTATCCACTGGAAATATTAGACCTATACATAGGACACACAACCAGTATATGTGAAAATATTGGATTTTATTTATTACGTATTATACAGAAAAAGAAATGGAATCAAAGGGAAAAAATGTTCACAATGATAAAAAATCCATGATGTGGTGGCAAAAATATAAATATACATACAGAAAAAGTTCATACAGTGTATATATATATATATATATATATAGGACTAGCAAATAAAGTGACAAGTGCTGCAATAAATACACATTAACTTTGATAGAATTGATGTTTGTTTATATAAGATCCAAACCATATGGAATATAAATAATCAGGAAATCATAATAAAATAATTAAAATGTGTAATCTTCTTGTATATAATTAGCCTATTTGGATTCACTTGATGGTGGTGCACAAAGAAGATTTGTTTAATCATCATGTGCTTGCTGGGAACTATCTGATTAATACTCAGAGAGATCAAAGCATGGACAAGCCACGGACTTGCCTCGGAATAGTCTTCCAAGGCACATAGTCCTGGCTGGCATTTCAAGGTATGCTTGCTCTAAAAGGCAGCAGCATTTCAGAATAAAACGTACCTGATTGCAATAACACAGACAGTTTGGCGCACGTTCTGGCCGATTCGGACAGCATGAATCTTATGACAGGTTCCTTTTAAGCTTTTATTGCACAGTATTGTCCTAAATCGTGTAGGAATAATATGTTAAACTGAATGTAGGGTAATAACCATGCATTTTAATGTAATCTGAGGCCAGCTGATACCAGTAAGGACACACAATCCCTGCTGTCAACGGGTTAGACCTGTGATGCTGAGTGGCCTCTAATTATCTGTAGGAGATGCAAAAGAGCTGACTCCAGCGGTATGAAGGAGGCTTCACAGAAGCAGGCAGTTAATGAAGAGATTGGCTTATAAACACAAGATAATCTTTCCCATATGTACACCTGAGGAGTATCACTAGTGACAGTTGTTTAAATGTTGGGGAAATGAATGCCTCCTCTATAGAGGCAAGACTTATCGGTGCTGTGTGACTTGTCTTGATAATGTACGTCCAGCAAGAGACAAACTTTGCAGAATTGCTTTGCCAGCAAGGTTCCCACTGCATTTATTAACATAATATATTTCATTACTGTTTATGCTGGCTAAAAAGCAGGAGCACATTGTTCATATTTCTCATGAAATGTGTGCTACTGGGAATGCTAATGACCTTCATTCTGCTTAAGTTGAAATCATTTTTTACACTTCACTCACATAAACATACACTGTTGGGCAAATGTATTGTGTTCAAGACTACTCTAAAGGGGCATTTTCACATAGCGATATCGCTAGCAATATCGCTAAAACGTCACCGATTCTGTGACGCAGCAGCGATATTGCTAGCGATATCGCTATGTATGATGCTTACCTCCGACCGGCTCCCCCGCTGTCTGTCGCTGATCGCGCGAGATCGGCCGGGTCCATTCCTCGTTGGGCGCTTCCTGCTGGCGCCGACGAGCATCGTGTGGGTGCAGGCGGGAGAACGTCAGCATCGCTGCGTGTGAAAGGTAACTAACGACCACTGCTGCGTCGCTACATCGCTAGTGAGATCTGGCTGTTTGGCAGCTCACTAGCGACCATTTAACGATGCACCAGCGATCCTGACCGGGTCGTATCATGGTCGGCTCACTGGTGCATCGCTAAACGTTAAGGGGCCTTTACATATAGTTATATAAACTAAAGCTGCAGCCTTGAGTTGTCGCGCATCTTTTCCTTAGTTCATTTTCACTCATTTCAAATAATTATTGGTTGACGGGAGGTTATTTATTAATTTTACTCACTTATGTAGCACCATTAATTCCACAGTGCTTGATACTCTAAGGAGGGTGGGGTTTTCAATAAAGCCAAAGAAGTTTGCTTTGGGGAAAGAGGAAGCCAAGTACCTGGGATATGTAGTGCGTCGAGGCAAAATCAAACTCCAAATCAGTAAAGTGGAGGCAATTCAAACATGGCCGAGACCACTGTCCAAGAAGCAAGTTAAAGCCTTCCTGGGAATCATGGGATACTACAGGAGGTTCATCCTGAACTTTGCCATGACGGCCGTGCCTCTGCTGACCTTCCTACTCAGAGGAAACCCACACAAGCACAGGAAAAACATACAAACTCCTTGTAGATGTTGTCCTAGATGGGATTTGAACCTAGGACCCCGGCACTGTAATTCTGCTGTTATGGACTGATCTGAGTTGGAGTAGTGATATTGCAACCACTAAAGGCAGTACCAGCAGGTAGCGTAGTCAGGAAATCGCTACAGGTCGGTACGCAAAGCAGCAGTATAGTTGGGAGGATAAGCATGAATCATAATCAGGACATAGCCAGATGTCGGTACACGGTACACTCTATGTGACTGCAAACTTGTAAATCCTCACATTTCCCACATTGTATGCTATAAGGATTCTCTGGTGTCTGTGCCGGGAGCGGTGGTCATGTAACCGCAGGTATGCAATATGCATCCTCTCAGCCACATTCTGACTGCTGGATTGTCGCCAGATGTATGGGTATAGCATACTTTCGGTCACATGACCACCGCTTCTGACACCGCAAAATCCTCATCCATTGTGAGGGTTCACAAGTCTGCAGTCACATGGAGTGACTGCAAACTTGTTTTTTAAGCCAGGACAACCCCTTTAAGTCAAAGAAGAACTCATCAGAAAAGTTTTAAGAGGTTACCCAGGATTTCACGTTGACCCATGGGTCTGAACTCTAGTATCCATACTGATTAGCTTGAAGAAGACCCGCTGATTTATATGCAGTGACAGAACCAGTTCACTATACCTTAAGGGCTAAGCTACAGTATTAGATACAGCTGCATGAATAAAATATGATTATGGGGTCTCCGATACCCACTAATCACACATTGATGATCTTTCTTAATGACAAACACATCGGTGTTAAATACTGGAAAGCCTTTCTAAATCTCAACTTTCGGTTGCATTAAGAAGGCCATGTGGGGAGTTGAATAGCTTTTGCCAAGAATGATATTGTATTTGATTACAAAGGTGTTTCTCAAAAATAGCTTTTGGAAAGACTTCCCAGACAACACATGATGGATGGGATGCTTTCCCATTTTCGGCATTAAATACAATGGGGAATAAAGTACTTAGTAAGCCACCAATTGTGCAAGTTCTCCCACTTAAAAAGATGAGAGAGTAGTTGACATCTGTAGTAGACCACAACTATGAGTGTCATGACGACCCTTGACACTCTCAATGCAGGAATGAATGTGTTGCATGGATTTATGTCTTTTTACATCAATTAAGGAATTTGCTCCTAAGACCTTGTTGGAGCATCACAACACATTAGAAGACCCCAATCAGAGGACAATAAAACTTTCACTCCTTATCTATGAACTGGTCCAATATTTATGTTTATCCCTCTCCCATAATGATAGTTCTGCTTCACATCACTTGTCTTATCTATTGCATTTTTTCTGTGCTGTGTTGTGCATAAATATGTTATTCTTCAGATTTTGTATTAGTCAATACCTGATGAAGAGACCTGAGTAGCCTCGAAAGCTTGCAATGTGTTACCATCTTTTCAGTTAGCCATTAAAAGGTATCAACCACTGAGGACTCTCAATTCTGAATATTTTTCTATCTACTGGCTAATACAGTACAAAGATATACATCTTTCCTGTATCTGTAAGTTCTAATATTTGTTAAGTGCATTCATGTGAGGAGGAGAAGGCATTGTAGATTCTATAGAGCACAGATAAGAGGTAAATTTGTCTTTTGTGCCAATAGATATGCAATGTGTATTTTACTGTCTTGCATGCTTCCCTCAAGACTGCTGAGGTGACACCTCCCATATTTGAATTAAAATATTCCAGCATCTTTGCAGATAGGACTTTTGATTATCAACTCATTCAACCTCCAGTGACAAGCTCAAGTGATGGAATATCGTATTTTTCGGACTATAAGACACACCAGACCATATTACACACCCCAAATTTTCAGAAGGAAAATAGGGGGAAAAAATGTGTCAAATGGAGGTCCGTCTTACAGTTCGAATTCAGCTTACCAGGGAAGGGATCGGTACAGGTGCAGGAGTGGTCACAGGGGTCATTTGGTGGTCCAGGCTGGTGCGGTGGCCTTTAGAAAATCACATCCCAAGCTGGTGCCGTAGTGGTGCTCTGTGCAGGGGCAGTGGCAGTGGCTCTGTGCTGGGGCAGGGGCTCTGTGCTGGGGCAGGGGCTCTGTGCTGGGTCAGGGGGGCTGTGCTGGGGCAGGGGGGCTGTGCTCCAGGGAAGGGAGGATGTGCTCTGGGTCAGGAGGGTTGTGCTCTGGTGCAGTGGTAGTGGCTCTATATGCTACATGGGGGGCTATGCTGGGGTAGGGGGGCTGTGATGAGGCAGGGGCTGTTCTCCAGTGCAGTAGCAGTGGATCTATGTGCTCCATGGGGGGCTGGGCTGTGCGCCAATTGTATATGGAAGAGGAGTGTGAGGTGCTGCCTGAGGAGGCGAGTATAAAGGAGAAAAGCTGTGCTGCAGAAAAATGCTGTGTATAAAGGAGAAGCGTGAGGTGCAGGAGGAGGCTGTGTAAAAAGCAGGAGCATGAGGTGCAGCAGGAATAAGGCCCCTTAACTGCTGCCGTTAAAATTTGTATCAGCAGTCATTAAGGGGTTAATATTGTGTTAGTATTGTTATAACTAACCACAGTTAGCTACTATGCCCGTGCAATGCCGGGCTCTTCAGCTAGTATAGTATAATATACACCCCATAGTCCTCCATATGGTATAATACACTCTCCATTTCCCTCCATATAGCATAATACATACTATTATAACAATAGTATAACATATAATACCCCCATTGAGTCTAATGCAGCCACCTCACAGAGTCTAATAAAGCCCACCTCACAGAGTCTAATGCAGCCCCCTCACAGAATCTAATGCAGCCCCCTCACAGAGTCTAATGCAGCCCCCTCACAGTATAATGCAGGCCCCCTAATAGAGTATAATGCAACGCCCCTCATAGAATATAATGCAGCCCCCTCTTGGAGTATAATGCAACCCCCTCAAAGAGTATAATGCAACCCCTCTCGTAGAGTATAATGCAGCCCCCTCAGACTATAATGCAGTCCCATAGTCCGGCAGTATTATGGCCACTCATTGATATAACAAAAAATTTAAAAAATACATAACTTACCTTTCCTCATTCCCCGCTGCTCCAGTGTCTGCAGTGCGTTTCAGCAGCTCCACTGCCCTGCATAGCATGACACCTGATGGAGTGACATCATTGCACGCCCGCTGTGTCAGAGGCAGAGGGGGAATGATGAGAGAGGGAGCGTCATCTGATTCTCTCTCCTCCATCATTGCTTTCAACTGTATCGGCATATGTAGCGGCCACTGGCTGGGGAACCCTAAGCAAATGCCTAGTCTGCCTGCCTGTAACGGCGAACCTGATGGCATGTAAAAGTTTGGGCACCTCTGGTCAAAATGACTATTATTGTGAACAGTTAGGCAAATTTAAGAGGAAATGATCTCTAAAGGGGCTAAAGTTAAGTATGGCACCATTTTGTATTTTAGGCAAAAAAAGAAATAGTCATTTTTTACATTTTAAAAATTACAAAAATGAAAATGGGTTTATGGAAAAGTTTGATCACCCTTGGAGATTTGTGTGCTCAGATAAAGACCAGGTGATGCAAATTTTCCAGCTTTATAAAAATCCAGCCTCCACTATACTTGTGCCAAAAAACAGCAGCCATGGGTTCTTCTAAGCAGCCAACTATGTGTAGTTTCGAAGAGACTATTTTTTTTTTCATACATGGGGTATTTTGTTTTGGTGTTTTTTTTTTTACCGTTATTAATAATAAACTAAAGTTTTAAGGGAATAAATGTCCACAGCTGCCTATCACTGTGTGAATGTCCACAAAGCAGGAGAAGGCTATATGAAGATAGCAAAATGTTTTCAAGTTGCCCTTTTCTCAGTTTGAAATGAAGAAATGACAGTTAACAGGAACAGTCACGGTCAAGATAAGGTGTCCCAGACTAAGCAAAATTTCTTTGAGAGCTGCTTATAGGACTGCTAGAGAAGAAAATCAAAACCCCAGCTTGACTACAAAAGACCTTCAGAAATACTTAGCGGTCTCTGGAGTTGCGGTACATTGTTCTACTGTTCATAGACACCTGCACAAATATGGACTTCATGGAAGAGTCATCAGAAGAAAACCTTTTCTGCATGATTACCATTGCCGTCTGAACATCAGGGATTATAAAAGGACAGGCGGCACCTGGCTCGGCACACTGATGTCATTGCATAGCTCTGAGACACATTTTTTATTGGAGAGAGACAGTGTTTGTCTATACCTGTGTGCACAGTATAATGAATCAGAGACCTCTAGTCTTGATACTGGTGCTGAAGCTGAGCCATCATACTAACAATCCTTCAAAGGGCTAATTGTTTTGCTGTTTGTATCACATACAATCTGCATTTAGCCTAGGGAGGCAAAAAGAGTCACAGAAGCAGGGAGAGTGACAGAATCCAATCTGTAAACAGGGATTAGGCCTGTACAGTCTATTGGAAAATATATAGCTGCAGCTTTTTTGTGGTGGCTGGAAAAATTGAATATATACTTGTCAAAAAAATAAAGAAAACACTAAACAATACAATGTATTGTTTAGTGTTCCCTTTTATTTTTTTGAGCAGTATATTTTGATCCATCAAGCATTATGTGCTTTTAGGTTCATTTTTGTGTTATATAACACACCCAAAAATCGTTGAAACATTTTCCTTAGCTATGTTTCTCAGCTTTACACTTTTCCGTAGTGTGTAATACATTTCTGTGATCTCTAAAACTAAAAAAAACTTTTACCAAGTTTTTAGGCTTCCATTTGTCAGCCATACAGTGTTACGTGAACTATCAACATTTCTGTGATGTCTAAAAATGAATAAAAAACTTTTTTCTGGTTTGAATTTAATTGTCATCCATAAACTTTTGCGTTTCTGTGGAGTAAACTTCCAAAGACCTCCTTGATTGCTGCAGGTGAACAATTTTTTTCTTTTATTAAAAAAAAAACTTGGCTTGAAGAGACCTAGCAATTACAAAATGTGTAAGTCATTCGTTAAGTGACTGTAAAGTGAAAGTGCTGATGATGGTGCACGCGGATGCCGAGGAATCACAGAATCATAGAGTTGGAAGGGACCTACCTCCTGGGCCATCTGGTCCAACCCCCTTCTCAAAGCAGGATTCGCTAAATCATCCCAGTCAGATGTCTGTCCACCCTCTGTTTAAAGACTTCTATTGAAGGAGAACTCACCACCTCTCGTGGCAGCCTATTCCACTCATTGATCACTCTAATGGTCAAAAAGTTGTTTCTAATATCTAGGACATCGGGCAAAGACGACTACACCTGTTGCTGGAGCACAAGAAAGGCGCCCTTCCATGACGCATAGGCTCATATCCCACTTTGCAGGGAGACACAGTACACCACTTCTGAAGCCAGAACAGTGAGAACAGGTGGTTGGTTGGATAGCAGATATTGCTTCTAGCAGGCTTGGCAGCAACACACAGTTTTCCACACGGTCCAGTCTCGCCAGCCTAAAGTTTGGATCTTTTACTCCTCACCCTGATCTTCCTCCCACCATATTGAGTCCCAGTAAACTAGTGATACCACGCTAGGATACTCTGAGGAGCTCTTTACAAAATCATTTCTTGTTTGTGACATCTCAACCTCCATGCTCCAAGAGGGACAGGAGGACATTCTGTTTTGTGATGCACAAAATAAAGAGCAGCCATGTCCACAAGACCATGATGGTGGGGAGCGTCAAATTTGTTATAAGAGGGAAGATGATGATGAGACACAGTTGCTACTAAGTCTTGTTGTTGTTAAGTCACGGAGTAAGGAGGACCAGGGTTCATTGGTGTATGACGAAGTGGTGAATGACGAAGTCACCAACCCAACCTGAGAAGCTGGCATATAGGAGGCCAGCAGCGCTGAGGGCAAGATATCGGCAGCATCAAAACAGAGAGGAGAGGCAGTGGGATGACCTGAGGTACAAGGCAGGAAACTGTTTTGCAGAACACCGATACTAGTGCATTTCTGTCAAAGAGTCAGGTGTTCCCCAGTTTTGAACTTTTTAAAGAGAGTTCTGAGACTAACAAAATGACCATTTGCAACTTGCGCCATGTCAAGATCAGCAGGGGTCTGACCACTAAGAACTTAACCACCGCCAACCAGCATGATCAGGCACGTCATCTAAGCACCCAACTCAGTGGACAAAACGCCGGGGTCCACGGTTGGTGCCATTGGGTGACACCACTGCCTCTTCCAATGCACTAGGTGTTTCCCAATCTCCTGTCCAAAACACTGGCACAGATGCCTCCTCCCCCTGTACCTATCCTTGCACATTCTGACTTACCATCATCAGGCGCTTCCAAATCCTTGTCCTAGCACAGCTTACAGCTGTTCCTTCCCCCTGGCTTTAGAACACAAAAGAAAGTTCAAAGCCACCCACCCACAGACCCAAATGCTAAACTGGCACATTTCCAGGCGGCTGGCCGGGAAGATGTTGCCCTTTAGACTGGTGGACACAGAGAATTTCCGGCAACTCATGGTGGCAGCCGTTCCATGGTTCTCGTTCCTCGGCCACCACTTTTTGTCCCAGGGTAGCGTCACCGCCTTGTACCTGCACATGTCCAGGAACATCACCAGTGCCTTTACCAACGCGCTTACTGGCATTGTCCACTTAATGACAAACATGTGTACAATGTGTACAAGCGACTGCGGACAGGGACGCTTCATTTCCCTGTCAACACACTGGCTAAACATTGCTCAGGCCGCGGCCAAATCACATCCTGGCATGGCGCATGTGCTTACGACACAGGATTGCTGACTTTCTTTCAGGGTTTCCTCCACCTCCTACAGCAGTTCATGCACCCCCTCCTGCTCTCCTAATCCTCTATCTCCGCTGTGCTATCTCAGAGCACGTCATCCACATCATCTGGAAGCTAGAAGCTCTGTGGCACTGCTTCAGTGAAGCGGCCACAGGTTCTGTTTAAATTAATTTTTCTAGGTGACAAACCACATGCTACGACAGAGTTATTTAAAAGAATAGCAGACCAGACATATCTGTGTTTTTTGCTGCCGAACCTCCAACCAGGCATGGTTTTGTGTGATAATGGGATTAACATGGTGGTGGCTGTGATGATAGACAAGGTCACACGCGTACCATGCTTGGCACATGTTCTCAACTTGGTAGTTGAGCGGTTTCTAAAAACATACCCAGATTTGCCAGAACTTCTGGTCAAGATACGCTGAGTCAGCACTCAAGTTGGCTACAGCTGCCACCGATCTGGCAGTGCTGCAGCAGTGCATGCAAGTGCCAGCTCACCGACTGGTGTGTGACATCAACATGCACTGGAACTTTACACCAGACATGTTGGCCAGACTTTGTGAGCAGAAGAGGCTGAGTACTAACTCCAACATGCCCATCGGCATTCTGGTCAGCCTTGGCATATAGCAACTGAAGAGTAGACATGGATGTCTGATATTTGTGCAGTTCTACAAGACTTTAAGGACTCCACAAATATGGTGAGCGACAATAGCGCCATTTTCAGCGTAGCTATCCCATTTCTGTGCCTACTTAAACAGTCGCTGCTCACAATTATATGAAGCTTTGTATGCAGATCAGCTGGGGATGTAGGAAAACATAGCACAGAAAGATTGTAGCTAGTCCAGCCTCATCTCATGTGCTCAGCATGGATTGTCTATCAATGAGCAGGTGGACCCTGAGGAGGAGGAACAGGAGCTGGTGGCTACCGCAACAGAGGCTAGTAGCCACACAACTTTTGTCCAGTCTCTCCTACATGGATGGCTGAGGATGGGAATGGGGAGAAGTATAGGGAGGAGGAGATGGAGAGTCATCGTCATGGCGGAGACAGGAAGTATTGGCTGTATGGAGCTTTGCACATATAGTCGACTTTATGTACCCTGCCTTTTTCGTGACCCTCATGTCTTATTCATCTTGGCCAAAAAAGAGTACTGGTTGTTCATTCTGCTAGACCCACGCTACAAGGAGAACTTTGCATCTCTTCTAAGTGAGGTGGAGAGGTCTTCTAAAATGGTTTTATAACAGAAGGCCATTGTGGAAAATGTGTTGAATAAATTCACATAAGACAACTTTAGCAGCAGGGATCAAGCTTCCTTGTCCAATCAAGGAGGAGAGGCCAGGGAGACACACAGCAGAGGCCGAGTTACACTGTCAAAGGCAAGGGCCAATTTCATGACACCAGCATAGCGCCCATGGCCTTATAACCGGGTATTTTGGACAAGGAGGGAAAAGTTTTTAAAGATGGTCAAGCAATACCTGGCCGATCAAACCTGTGAACTCCCTAATTACTCTGGGACTTTCAACTGTTGGGTCTCAAAGCTGGACATCTTGCATGGGTTGTCCATCTATGCCTTGTAGGTGTTGTGCTGCACTGCATTAGCATCTTGTCTGAGCTGGTTTTTAGTGCCGCTGGAGTGAGTTAATAAAGACAGGTGCTTTTGCCTGTCAACCGAGAAGGCAGACAGGCTCAACCTCATAAAAATGAACAAAGCCTGGAGTAGCCCACACTTTTCCAAACCACCAGATGATGGCAGCACATAAAGTGTTTGTAATATTCTATATTTTAATAAGGCCTGCCAGTTGTTGCCTTTCAGTGATATTTGGATGACCCTCATAATTTTTGTCTGGCTTTGCACTTTCTTTGACTATATAAGTATATCAACTACACTTTGAAAATATTTTCTTTCAAAAAGATTTTTTGGATTCAATGGCTGATCCATACAATTTAACACTGTTATTATTGCATTCCAGTGGTATGTAAAACGTACAAAAGCGTATAAAAATATTTCAGGATTAGATAACTCATCCATTTAGTATTAAACGCTTTCTGGCACATTTTGGTGGTATGTAACAGTGCAAAAAAGATTTTGGAAATTTTGCTCGTTTGTTCACATTTCTTAGCCATACACTAATCTTGGTTATCTGGTACATTTTTGTGATATATAACACTATAAAAACAATTTAAAAATTTTGCTGGGTTAGATTTCTCAACCATAGAGTATTATGTGTTCTTGGGTATATATTATTGTTGGTATATAACCCTCAAAAAATTTGTTCCAATTTATCGGTATTATATTGCTCACCTCTGGGGTATTAAATTTTCTTGGGTAGAGATTGGCGAACCCAAAAAGTAAAGTTCGGCATCCTTACCAAACGCCTACTATTCAGGCATGGACACAGAACATCGACTTCACCTGGAAGTCCATGTTACTGTTCGGGTCTTATGCATGGCAGCGTGGCAAACACCGCTTCTGATCGGCGATGAAATCATCCCTGCTGGTCAGAAAGACATGGCTACCACACTGTCAAAAGACAGTGTGATCACTCAGCTGTGATTGGAGATACAAAGTTTACCTCTGGTCACTGGTAGCAGCTGCTGAGACTTCTGAACCCATCATCCGACACCTGCTGCCACCAATTACAGTGAGAGCAGGAGTGGCAGATGGGAGTATTCAATACAGCACTGCACCCCGTTTCCTATAACTCCATTAAAAATCTGTGATGGTGAAAGAGTATCAGGGTTAAGTCGTGGCCAGGCATTTATGGTACTACAGCATGCTTAAATGTACTTAGCATTGACATGAGTTTTTATTATTAATTTTCTGTGTTACTAAGGCTTAGTATCAGTACAAGCACTTACTTATGGCACCTGGTAGTACATTTGATATTGAGCACCTTTTATCCTGCCATCAGCTCTTATGATTTATACATTTGCACTTTAAGCCAGTATTGCTACAGATGGAATGAGATCATGATTAAATATTAATCTATTTGTTTTTGCCATAACCACCCACTCTTCTTTGTGATTTCAGTGTGTTAGTCATGTGCTCAGCCAATTTTGTTTTGTATTGTGATTTATTAAAGATGATTTATATTGTTCTTTATCATATTGGTGATTTGAGAATGACAGCACCCATTCTCCTGTAGTCCCCCAAGTCTTATCTCACAGACTGATGATTTAGTTTGCATAAAAAAACGAAATGCTATCAACGTTTTGGTCATTAATGCCCAATTTCTAATTATCTAGAACATTACCTGTTAATACTAATACATAACATAGATCATAAAACATATTTTAAAGCCCTAAGACCTTACATTTGATTTTCACTGGCATAGACCAGAAGTTCCTAAAAGACAAACTTCATGAGGACTTTATATGTCTCTAGGTCTTTGTCCAGGCCAAGATGTTTATCAAAATGTTGAGGAGGCAAAGCAGTAGATGGAGGAGGATTCATAGGAGGCGGTGGAATAAGTTCTCTGTCCTCTTGTTTTGTAAATTATAGTGTTTATTGATTATTTGGTCATTAATGGACATTAATTCTACTTTACTGGTCTGAGGGCCATGAAATACTACTAGGAAACCTTTCTAACTACAATTCAATAATATATTGCTTAAAATGGCAGATGTGTGAGAGAGGGCCAGGGCCGTAGTTGTGGCAGAGATTAACGGTTCATGCGCGCCCTGGCCTCTGTGACTTCACTTTCTGCACCGTCGGGGTCTCCTTTACATTGCTGGAGGCTCCCTCTGCCCTGTTTTGCACAAATTGAGGGGGAGACAGAAGCGCACAATAGGGTCTTATCCAATGATATAAACGTTTCACAGATATGGATCCACTCACCTGGTTCAGTTGTGTGGAACACAACAACCATAAGCACAAATGGGTAGGATCCGATGAACTGCAGCAATCAGCCGGTCACTAGAATTGCATATATAGGAAGGAGAGAAGTCCGGCTTTCAGGATCGCGCTGTTCCAGTCCAAAGTTCACAAGGAGTTAATCCAAGGACCAAGCAGTGATTATAACTTTCTTTTTATTCCATAAACTCTACGCGTTTCGTGTACACACTGTACACTTCCTCAGGAGCAAAGTTCAGCGCGATCCTGAAAGCCGGATTGCACAAATTGAGACACAGTCCATTTCAACTTTTAAACGCACAACTTTACTTTTCTTTATAAAGAGCACATCCATATTCATCACAGCATCAACATCAGATTTTTCATAGTGCATCTCTTCCTATTTCCCTTTACTTCTCTCCTAGTTATACAGCACGTTCCCAGGTCGGACCGTATCATATGGTTCTTCAGCGTCCTCCCTGTTCAGAATCTCTGTGCTTAGGTGTTCCCTCAGCTGTTTTACCCCAGATCTGAGGGCGTCAGTCCATGTGAAGATCTGCCACATGATGAGCGACCTGCCCGTCTAAACTGCGGTGACTTCTACTTCAGTTCCAGTTCCCACTACTGCTGTCACTGCTGTCTTTGCTGCTGTTCTGACCCACTGGCCCTGGATGGCTGGGCTCCAATACTTCAATGTTACGGGGTCACTGCATTGTCCCTGTATAGCCCGGGCTCTAAGCCCACCCGACCTGTCTGGGTGCCCTCTCCCTACTCCCTTACTTCAGGAAATATTCCTCACTTACACCCAGTGACTCCTCCTATCTTAACTATTTACAGTTCTGTATTATGCATGCTAAAATGCCCCCTCTAGTGGGCTAATGGAACTATTGCACTTTCCCTACAGCAAAATACAATATACAGTAATATACACTCACTGGCCACTTTATTAGGTACACCTGTCCAACTGTGTGTTAAGACTTAATTTCTAATCAGCCAATCACATGGCGGCAACTCAGTGCATTTAGGCATGTAGACATGGTCAAGACAATCTCCTGCAGTTCAAACCGAGCATCAGTATGGGGAAGAAAGGTGATTTGAGTGCCTTTGAACGTGGCATAATTGTTGGTGCCAGAAGGGCTGGTCTGAGAATTTCAGAAACTGCTGATCTACTGGGATTTTCACGCACAACCATCTCTAGGGTTTACAAAGAATGGTCCGAAAAAGAAAAAAAATCCAGTGAGCGGCAGTTCTGTGGCCGGAAATGCCATGTTGATGCCAGAGGTCAGAGGAGAATGGGCAGACTGGTTCGAGCTGATAGAAAGGCAACAGTGACTCAAATTGCCACCCGTTACAACCAAGGTAGGCAGAAGAGCATCTCTGAACACACAGTGCGTCGAACTTTGAGGCAGATGGGCTACAGCAGCAGAAGACCACACTGGGTACCACTCCTCTCAGCTAAGAACAGGAAACTGAGGCTACAATTTGCACAAGCTCATCGAAATTGGACAGTAGAAGATTGGAAAAACGTTGCCTGGTCTGGTGAGTCTCGATTTCTGCTGCGACATTCGGATGGTAGGGTCAGAATTTGGCGTAAACAACATGAAAGCATGGATCCATCCTGCCTTGTATCAACGGTTCAGGCTGGTGGTGGTGGTGTCATGGTGTGGGGAATTTTTTCTGGGCACTCTTTGGGCCCCTTGGTACCAATTGAGCATCGTTGCAACGCCACAGCCTACCTGAGTATTGTTGCTGACCATGTCCATCCCTTTATGACCACAATGTACCCAACATCTGATGGCTACTTTCAGCAGGATAATGCGCCATGTCATAAAGCTCGAATCATCTCAGATTGGTTTCTTGAACATGACAATGAGTTTACTGTACTCAAATGGCCTCCTCAGTCACCAGATCTCAATCCAATAGAGCATCTTTGGGATGTGGTGGAACGGGAGATTCGCATCAGGGATGTGCAGCCGACAAATCTGCGCCAACTGTGTGATGCCATCATGTCAATATGGTCCAAAATCTCTGAGGAAGGCTTCCAGCACCTTGTTGAATCTCTGCCACGAAGAATTGAGTCAGTTCTGAAGGCAAAAGGGGGTCCAACCCCTTACTAGCATGGTGTACCTAATAAAGTGGCCAGTGAGTGTACATTGTGTAAAAGTACATATAACAGCAATAAAGAGCATAAACTTATTTACACATTTAAACATATGGAATTGAGTCGTGCAATAGGCATAAGCAAGTACTGTACCCCCTTACAGATGTTTAATTTATGCAAGTTATGGACATTAGAACAGGTCGTATTTATGGTGGTAGGCATCTTCTCATCAGAATGAAGATAAAGGGAACTTACTGTCAGAGGCGACGATCACATCCTCATCAGTATCCATATTGATGATTATAGAAATAGAAATGTTGTTTTTGAGGACTCTTTGTTTTTGGCATATATTTTAACTCAAATTACTCCTGCAAGGTGTAACATTGATATTAACATTATTACAATAAAAGCTTCTAAGTTTGTTAAAAAATAATAAAGGGAATCTGTCAGCAGGTTTTTGTTATGTAAGCTGGAGACAGCTAAATCTAAAAGGTCTGCTTGTACGAGAATGGCTGCACCCAGAAATCGAAGTGATGCCTCATTGGATTCAGCTTCTCTTTCCCTACATCTGGCGGCTCTCAGATGAGGTAGCAGAACCCTGGTGACAGATTTCCTTTAACACCATACAGGTTTTATAACCGCTAAATTGTATAGTATGAAAATAAAAGGATCAAACAGCCAGTCATCTACTTTTAGAGATTTTTTTTATTAGATTGTTTCTTTTCTATTAAACATATGTTATAAAAGCCTAGAACTTACTGTCAGAGGAGGTGATCAAATCTTCATCTGGATCTATATCGATGACTACATAATTATGGGCATCATCCTTTACAGTAGTGATTTCATTCTTTTCTATAACATAAAACATTGACATTAGCAACATTTTTTATTAGGCAGTTTTTTCTGTTAAACATATGATAAAACTTGAGAAATTACTGTCAGAGGAGATGATCACATCCTCATCTGGGTTTCTATTGCTCACTACATAGCTAGGGCCAGATGCAGAGATATTGTTATTTTGGAGGACATCTATCTTTTTGGCCATCGGTCCATGAGGAGCATCATCATTTACATTAATGATTTCATTCTCTTGTTCTTCTGTAACATAGAACATTGACATTATCATCATTAAATTAAATGCTTCTAAATGTTTGTTACCAATATTAATATTATAGAAACAAAAGGGGTAAGCGTGGATATAATCTGCGCTGCCGAATGATTGAAGATCCAGATGTATTTTCATAAAGAAGTGTGGTTTATTCAATGCGTTTCAGAGTTATAAGACTCCTTCATCAGGAAGTACCACAAACAGTCGGGCATTTATGCCAGAGTGGCCAGATGGAAGCATCTCCTTAGTACAAGACATATGAAAGCCCACATAGAGTTTGCTGAAAAACACATGAAGGACTCCCAGACTATGGGAAATAAGATTCTCTGGTCTGATAAGATGAAGATAGAACTTTTTGGTGATAATTCTAAGCAGTATGTGTAGAGAAAACCAGGCACTGCTCATCACCTGCCCAATACAATCCCAACAGTGAAACATGGTGGTGGCAGCATCATGCTATGGGGGTGTTTTTCAGCTGCAGGGACAGGACGACTGGTTGCAATTGAAGTAAACATGAATGCGGCCAAGTAAAGAGATATCCTGGATGGAAATCTCTTCCAGAGTGCTCTGGACCTTAAACTTGGCCGAAGGTTCACCTTCCAACAAGACAATGACCCTACGCACACAGCTAAAATAACAAAGAGTGGCTTCAGAACAACTCTGACCATTCTTGACTGGCCCAGCCAGAGCCCTGACCTAAACCCAACTGAGCATCTCTAGATGCTCACCATTCAACCTGACAGAACTGTGGAGGATCTGCAAGGAAGAATGATCCCCAAATTCAGGTTTGAATAACTTGTTGAATCATTCCCAAGAAGACTTATGGCTGTACTAGCTCAAAAGGGTGCTTCTACTCAATACTGAGCAAAGGGTCTGAATACTTATGACCATGAGATATTTCAGTTCTTTTTTAATAAATTTGCAAAAATTTCTACAATTCTGTTTTTTTCAGTCAAGATGGGGAGCAGATTGTGGATTAATGAAAAAAAAACAACTTTTTTTAATTTACCAAATGGCTCCAATGAAACAAAGAGTGAAAAATTTAAAGGAGTCTGTATACCCTATGGCAAGGGTGGGCAATTAATTTTCGCGAGGGGCCACATGAGAGACCATTACTGTTGTGGAAGGCCGAACTAATAGCTTGAAATTATTCTACTCAATATTAATTTTTAATATTAATTGTATCACTTAATATTGAGCATAATTAATAAGTATGCTGACACCCCCTATATATCTTTTCATCATCCCCACAGCCCCTTATATACAGCATGAGCCTCACACAGCCTACTACATATACAGCATGAGCCCCACACAGCCTCCCTATATATATGTCATGAGCCCCACACAGCCTCCCTATATATGGCATGAACCCCACACAGTCTCCCTATATATGGCATGAGCCCCACACAGCCTCCCTATGTACGGCATAAGCCCCACACAGCCTCCCTATATAAAGCATGAACCCCACACAGCCTCCCTGTATTCGGCATGATCCCCACACAGCCTCCCTATATAAGCATGATCCCCAAACAGCTTCCCTATATACGGCATGAGCCTCACACAGTCTCCCCATGCACAGCATGAGCCCCACACAGCCTCCCCATGTACAGCATGAGCCACACAAAGCCTCCCCATGTACAGCATGACCCCCACACAGCCTCCCCATGTACAGCATAACCCCCACACAGCCTCCCCATGCACAGCATGAGCCCCACAAAGCCTCCCCATGTTCAGCATGAGCCCCACACAGCCTTCCCATGTACAGCATGAGCCCCAGTTTCCCCATATACTGCATGAGGCCCTACACAGCCTCCCCATAAACTGCATAAGCCCCAATCAGCCTTCTTATATACAGCATGAGCCCCACAGTCTCTCTACATACTGAATGAGGACACACACAGCCTCCCATATACTGCATGAGGCCCCCACAGCCTCCCCATATACTGATTGAGTCCCACACAGCCTCCCCATATATTGCATGACAGTATACAGTCTCACCATAGCCTCCCCATGTGCAGCATGATACCCCCATAGCCTCCCCATGTGCAGCATTCCACCCACATAGCCTCCCTGTGTGCAGCATGACACCCCCCATAGCCTCCCCATGTGCTGCATTTCACCCCCTTAGAATCCCCATGTTCACCTCTATAGAATCCCCATGTTCACCCCATAGAATCCCCATGTTCACCCCATAGGATCCCCATGTTCACCCATAGAATCCCCATGTTCACTCCCATAGAATCTCCATGTTCACCCCATAGAATCCCCATGTTCACCCCATAGAATCCCCATGTTCACCCCCATAGAATCCCCATGTTCACCCCCATAGAATGCCCATGTTCACCACATAGCATTCCCATGTTCACCCCCATAGAATGCCCATGTTCACCCCCATAGAATCCCCACGTTCATACACATGAAAAAAAAACCACTACATACTCACCTCGGTCCCATTCCCTGGCACCCTGCTTCTGCTTCTGTTGCTGTCTCCGATGCGCTTACTCTCCTGCGGTACACAGCTGACGCGATGACATAACATCATCATGTCAGCTGTTTCACATGCTGATTGGTGGAGGAAGTGGCCGGAGGCCCCTCCTCCACCAATGCTGACTGCGGGAGACAGCGAGCAAGCGCGCGGGCACGATGTAGCCCGCGGACCTCAGGTTTTCAGCCCCATGGCTGTCTCGGTCCGTGGGCCGGACTGTGACAGCCAGAGGGCCGATGTGGCCTGCAGGCCGCACTTTGCCCAGGTCTGCCCTATGGGAATAAACATGCTAGAAATAGGAGGAATCCACTATGGCTAAATAGAGCTGTAAGAGGCACAATAAGCGACAAAATGAAAGCATTTAAAGAATTAATGCGAGTAGGTAGTGATGAGGCATTAAATAAATACAGAAAATTAAATTAACTCTCTAAAAAGCAAATCAAGGCAGCAAAGATTGAGACAGAGACTCATTGCCAGAAAGAGTAAAATAATCCCAAAATATTCTTTAACTCCATAAATAGTAAGAATCTAAAAAATGATAGTGTTGGCCCTCTTAAAAATAGTCAGGGTGAAATGGTGGATTAGGATGAGGAAAAAGCTAATATGCTAAATTACTTTTTTTCAACAGTATTTACACAAGAAAATCCCATGAGAGACAACATAGACAGTTATAACAAAAAATCTCCATTAAATGTCACCTGTTTAACCCAGCAGGAAGTACAGCAGCGTCTAAAAATCGCTAAAATTGACAAATTCCCAGGCCCGGATGGGATACACCCTCGAGTACTGCATGAATTAAGTACAGTCATTGATAGACCATTATTTGTAATCTTTAAAGATTTCATAATAACAGGGTCTGTGCCACAGCACTGGCGTATAGCAAATGTGGTGCCAATATTCAAAAAGGGGACAAAAATTGAACTTGGAATTTATAGGCCAGTAAGCTTAACCTCTACTGTGGGTAAAATCCTGGAGGGTTTTCAGAGAAATACTATACTGGAGTATATGAAGAAGAATAACCTCATAACCCAATATCAACATGGGTTTACGAGGAACCGTTCCTGTCAGACTAATCTGATAAGCTTTTATGAAGAGGTAAGTTCCGGACTGGACCAAGGGAATGCAGTGGACATGGTGTATATGGACTTTTCAAAAGCTTTTGATATGGTGCCACACAAAAGGGTGATAAAAAGTGGGTTAAGAGCTGGCTCAGGGATAGGAAACAAAGGGTGGTTATTAATGGAGCACACTCTAACTGGGTCACGGTTAGCAGTGGGTTACCACAGGGGTCAGTATTGGGCCCGCTTCTTTTTAACATATTTATTAATGACATTGTAGGGGGCATAGAAAGTAGTATTTCAATATTTGCAGATGACACTAAACTCTGCAGGGTAATCAATACAGAGGAGGAAAATTTTATATTACAGGAGGATTTATGTAATCTAGAAACTTGGGCTGATAAATGGCAAATGAGCTTTAATGGTGATAAATGTAAGGTCATACACTTGGGTAGAACAAACAAGATGTATAATTATGTGCTTAATTTTAAAACACTGGGCAAAACCGTCAATGAAAAAAACCTGGGTGTATGGGTGGATGGCAAACTCACATTTAGTGGCCAGTGTCAGGCAGCTGCTGCAAAGGCAAGTAAAATAATGGGATGCATTAAAAGAGGCATAGATGCTCATGAGGAGAACATAATTTTACCTCTATACAAGTCACTAGTACGACCACACTTAGAATACTGTGTACAGTTCTGGTCTCCGGTGTATAAGAAAGACATAGCTGAACTGGAGCGAGTGCAGAGAAGAGTGACCAAGGTTATTAGAACACTGGGGGGTCTGCAGTACCAAGTCAGGTTATTACACTTGGGGTTATTTAGCTTGGAAAAGTGAAGACTTAGGGGTGTTCTTATTACAATGTATAAATATATGCGGGGACAACACAAAGACCTTTCTAATGATCTTTTTACTCTGTGACCTGAGACGGGGAAAAGGGGGCATCCTTTACGTCTGGAGGAAAGAAGGTTTATAATCACAGATGCGGATTCTTTACTGTAAGAGCAGTGAGACTATGGGACTCTCTGCCGTATGATGTTGTAATGAGTGATTCACTACTAAAATTTAAAAAAGGACTGGATGCCTTTCTTGAAAACTATAATGTTACAGGTTATATATACTAGATTCCATGATAGGGCGTTGATTCAGGGAACTATTCTGATTGTCATATGTGGAGTCGGGAAGGAATTTTTTCCCCCAATGTGGAGCTTAGTGTTTGCCACATGGGGCTTTTTTGCCTTCCTATGGATCAACATGTTAGGCTATGGGTTGAACTAGATGGACTTAAAGTCTTCCTTCAACCTTAAATACTATGTTACTATGTTAAATGCTTTGATGTAAAATAAGCATTAAGGTGCATTTTCTGCATAGTCATCTTGCTTTCTTCTCTGATAACCTTAATGCAGTCAGTGATGAGCAAGGTGAACGATTCCATCAAGATTTGAAGGTCATGGAGGGATGGTATAAGGGTGGACGGGATGATCTTATGATGGTTGATTGTTATTGGAGCATCAGGCGAGATTAAGCATAGATTGAACACTCTAGTAAAAGCTACAGCCTTTGCCAAAAGTGTTGGCACCTTTGAAACTGTTCCAGAAAACTAAGTATTTCTCCCAGAAAATTATTGCAATTACACGTTTTGTTATACACATGTTTATTTCTTTTGTGCGTATTGGAACAACACGCAAAAAAAAACAAAACAGAAAGTAACGGTAAATTGGACGTAATTTCTCTTAAAACACCAAAAACGGGACAGTCAAAATTGTGGCTAAACAACTTTACTTCAAGCATGTGATGCTAGTTCAAACTCATCTGTGGCAAGTAACGTGCGGGCAAAATAAAAATCACACCTGAAACAAGATAAAAAAGGGAGACGTTGACTTCATCCTTGTATTTTTTTTCTGTGTGTGCCACACTAAGCATGGGGAACAGAAAGAAGAGAAGATAACTGTCTGAGGACTTGAGAACCAAAACTGTTGAATAATACCAACAATCTTAAGGTTACAAGTCCATCTCCAGAGATCTTGATGTTCCTTTGTTCACTGTGCACAACATAATAAAACAGTTTACAACACATGGCACTTTAGCTAATCTCCCTGGATATAGCTGGCAGAGAAAAATTGCTGAAATGTTGCAACTCAGGATAGTCCGGATAGTGGATAAGCAGCCCCAATCAAGTTTCAAAGAAATTCAAGCTGTCCTGCAGGCTAAAGGGGGTTTTACACATAGCGATATCGCTAGCAATATCGCTAAAATGTCACCGATTTTGTGACGTTATAGCGATATCGCTAGCGATATCGCTATGTGTGATACTTACCTCCGACCGGCTCCCCCGCTGTCCATCGCTGATCGCGCGAGATCGGGCGGCTCCATTTCTCGTCGTCTGCTTCCTGCTGGGGCTTCCTGCTGTGACGACGAGCGACGCGTGGAGGTGGGCGGGAGGATGTCTTCATCGCTGTGTGTGAAAGGTGAGTATCGTGCACTGCTGTATCGCTGTGAGATCTTTCTGTGTGAAAGCTCACTAGCGATCATTTAGCGATGCACCAGCGATCCTGACCGGGTCATATCGCTGGTCGGATCGCTGGTGCATCGCTAAATGTAAAAGGGCCTTAAGGGTGCATTTATATCAGCAAGAACAACCGGTGGACGAATTCCACTGCTGACACAGAGACTTAACCCCCTTAGTGACAGAGTCAATTTTGTACTTAATGACCAAGCCAATTTTTACAATTCTGCCCACTGTCACTTTATGAGGTTATAGTTCTGGAACGCTTCAACAGATCCTACTGATTCTAAGATTTTTTTTGTGACTTATTGTACGTCATGTTAGTGGTAAAATTTCTTTGACATGACTTGAGTTTAGTTATGAAAAAAATGAATTTTTAAATCAGGGAGTCATATCACACAAAATAGTTAATAAATAACATTATCCACATGTCTACTTTACATCAACACAATTTTGGAAACATTTTTTTTTTTGTTAGGATGTTATAAGGGTTAAAAGTTCACCAGCAATTTCTCATTTTTCCAACAAAATTTACAAAACTATTTTTTTAGGGACCACCTCTCATTTGAAGCGAGTTTGGGGGGGTCAATATGAAAGAAAATACCCAGAAAATACCACAAAGTGACACCATTCTAAAAACTACACCGCTCAAGGTACTCAAAATCACATTAAAGAAGTTTATTAACAATTCAAGTGCTTCACGAGAACTAAAGCAATGTGGAAGGAAAAAATGAGCATTTTACTTTTTTCACACAAAATTTACTTTAGACCCAAACTGTTTATTTTTGCAAGGGTAACAAGAGAAAATCTACCACAAAATGTGTTGTGCAATTTCGCCTGAGTACACCGATACCTTGTATTTGGGGGAAAGCTAAGGCAGGGCTCAGAAGGGAGGGAGCACCGTTTGACTTTTTGAATGCAAATTTGGCTGGAATCAATGGAAGGCGCCATGTCGCGTTTGGAGACACCCTGATGTACCTAAACAGTGGAATCCCCCAATTCTAACTCCAACCCTTACACAGCCCTAACCTTATCCCAAAACCCATCACACTCTTAACCCTAATCCCAACTCTAACCACAACCATAACCCTAACCACAACTCTAACCCCAACACACCCCTAACCCTAATCCAAACCCTAACTGGAATCCCAACCATAACCCTAATCACCACCCTAACCCCAACACTAAACTAAGCCCAACACCACAAGCCTAAACCCAATACAACCCTAACCCCAACCTTAGCCCTAGCTCCAACCCTAACCATAACCCTAGCCCAAGCCTAACCCTAGCTGTAACCCTAGCCCCAACCCTAACCCTAGTCCAACCCTAAGCCTAGCTCTAACCCCAACCCTAGCCCCAATCCTAATCTTAGCCCCAATTCTAACCCTAACCCCAACCCTAAACGTAACCCAATGCTGACCCTAGCTCCAACCCTAACCCTAATGGAAAAATTAAAAAAAGACTCCTTTAATAATCTTAATTAAACCATACTTACAACCTCCTCCATTCCCCAATGCTCTCATAATCTGCAAAAGAGGTAAAAAAAACAAACAACAATATTCCTGAACTTTCCGCAGAGATGCTTTTAATCCATTTGTCCCACGATGGGTCTAGCTCTGCTACATATAGATGGCAGGCTGCAGGGTTATCTGCTGTGAAGGCACTGAGCTTAAACTGCATTGACCTCATCACTGGCATTTCCCACTGTCCAGAGGTCACCGCAGTTCAGCATGGCTGGGAGCAAAGCCTCAGTGACATCACTGAGGCTGCGCTTGCAGCATATCATTCACCATTGCTTATCAGCCTGGACAGTCGCATCTTGGCACCGTCCAGGTTGAAGGCTTATTATCCCCCAAACATGGATTACGGTGTGGGACAGAATGACCAACAGGTATGGTATATTGTTGTTTTTTATTTTAGATTTATTACAGGAGATTGAGGGCTTTGATGGAATTACGCGAGGTCGTAAGTATGGTTTAATTGAGATTATTAAAGGAGTCTGTGTCTTTCTTTCAATTAAAAGAATTACATTTTTCTGGGTGTCTGTGTTTTCTATCAATGTGACTATTGGGTTGGTAATGGGGGCGTCTTATTGACACCTCTCCATTACTAACATTGGGCTTGATGTCACCAGACAATACAAAGGTGTCATCAACCCCCCAACTATTACCCCACTTGCCACCGCTACAGGGCAAGTGGGAAGAGCGAGGCTAAATGCCAGTATTGGCGCATCTGAGAGATGTGCCTTTTCTGGGGTGGATGAGAGCTGATGTTTTTAGCTGGGGGGGCAGTATCCATGGCCCCTTCCTAGGATATTAATATCAGCCTGCAGCTGTCTACATTGCCTTTGCTGGTTATTAAATATAAGGGGACCCCCATGTCATTTTTTGGGGGTCCCCCATATTAATAGCCAGTAAAGGCTAAGTATACAGTTGTGAGTAGAGTTGAGCGATACCGTCCGATACTTCAAAATATCGGATCGGAATGGATCGGCTGATCTTTAAAAAAAGTATCTGTATCGCCGATGCCGATACCGGAAGTCCCATTCAAGTCTATGAGACTTCCGGTATCGGAATTGGAAAAACCCTTTCCTGCCCTTGTACAGCCTCTCGGGGGTCTGTACGGGCCTTCCGGGGGTCTCTGCCGGCCTGCCGGGGGGCTGTGCCAGCCTGCCGGTGGGCTGTGCGGACTGCCCGGGGTCTGTACCGGCCTGCCGGGGGGCTGTGCCGGCCTGCCGGTGGGCTGTGCGGACTGCCCGGGGTCTGTACCGGCCTGCCGGTGGTCTGTGCAGGCTCCGGGGGGGCTGTGCCGGCCTGCCGGGGGGCTGTGCCGGCCTGCCGGGGGGTTTGTGCAGGCTCCGGTAGTCTGTGCAGGCATCGTCCGATGGGACTACAAGTCCCATCGGGCGATGCCTGCTACCATGACAGTGATTGACACATTAGCCAATGATGGGACAGTAGTAGTCCCATCATCCGGCTAATGTGTTAAATGTAAAAAAAAAAAAAAAATACTACATACATACATACATACTACATGCATGCTACATACATACTACATGCTACATACATAGTACATATATACTACATGCATGCTACATACATACTACATATATACTACATGCATGCTACATACATACTACATGCATGCTACATACATACTACATGCTACATATATACTACATGCATGCTACATACATGCTACATGCTACATGCATACTACATACATACTACATATATACTACATGCATGCTACATACATACTACATACATACTACATATATGCATCATACATACTACATATATGCATCATACATACTACATGCTACATACATACTACATACATACTACATATATACTACATGCATGCTACATACATACTACATGCTACATACATACTACATACTACATACATACTATATACATACTACATGCATGCTACATACATACTGCATGCATGCTACATACATACATACATGCTACATACATACTACATACATACTACATGCATGCTACATACATACTACATATATACTACATACATGCTACATACTATATACATACTACATACATACTACATACATACTACATGCATGCTACATACATACTACATATATACTACATGCATGCTACATACTACATACAAACTATATACATACTACATATATACTACATGCATGCTACATACATACTACATACATACTACATACATGCTACATACATACTACATGCTACATATATACTACATACATACTACATACATACTACATATATACTACATGCATGCTACATACATACTACATGCATGCTACATACATACTACATGCTACATACATACTACATACATACTACATGCATGCTACATACTACATACATACTACATATATACTACATGCATGCTACATACATACTACATGCTACATACATACTACATACATGCTACATACATACTACATACATACTACATGCATGCTACATACAATACATTCATACAATACATACATAGACATACAGTACATATAACATAGAGTAACATACTTACCAATACTTTTCACATTGTTCCCCGAAGCCATTGTCTTTTACGGAATAAATATTAACATAACAAACCACAAAAATACTCACCCATGATCCGAAGCAGTCCACGAGTGTGTCCCACGACGATCTTGGGTAGAGAACTGCAGCATCAGCTGATGCTGCCGCTCTCTACGGGCTGCAGGAATCCAATGACGGAAGGTAGGTATCCTTCCGCACTGTATTCCTCCGCCACTTAAAAAAAAAAAAGTCCCTAGTCTCACTTTATGGTAAAAGCTGTGTGGGAAATTCCCACACAGCTTTTACCATAAAGTGAGACTAGGGACTTTTTTTTTTAATTCCCACACAGCTTTTACCATAAAGTGAGACTAGGGACTTTTTTTTTATTAAGTGGCGGAGGAATACAGTGCGGAAGGATACCTACCTTCCGTCATTGGATTCCTGCAGCCCGTAGAGAGCGGCAGCATCAGCTGATGCTGCAGTTCTCTACCCAAGATCGTCGTGGGACACACTCGTGGACTGCTTCGGATCATGGGTGAGTATTTTTGTGGTTTGTTATGTTAATATTTATTCCGTAAAAGACAATGGCTTCGGGGAACAATGTGACAAGTATTGGTAAGTATGTTACTTTATGTTATATGTACTGTATGTCTATGTATGTATTGTATGAATGTATTGTATGTAGCATGCATGTAGTATGTATGTAGCATGTATGTAGCATGTATGTAGCATGTAGTATGTATGTAGCATGCATGTAGTATGTATGTAGTATGTATGTAGCATGCATGTAGTATATATGTAGTATATATGTGGTATGTATGTAGCATGTAGTATGTATGTAGCATGCATGTAGTATGTATGTAGTATGTAGTATGTATGTAGCATGCATGTAGTATATATGTAGTATATATGTGGTATGTATATAGCATGTAGTATGTATGTAGCATGCATGTAGTATGTATGTAGTATGTATGTAGCATGTAGTATGTATGTAGCATGCATGTAGCATGTAGTATGTATGTAGCATGCATGTAGTATATATGTGGTATGTATGTAGCATGTAGTATGTATGTGGCATGCATGTAGCATGTAGTATGTATGTAGCATGCATGTAGTATGTATGTAGTATGTATGTAGCATGTAGTATGTATGTAGCATGCATGTAGTATATATGTAGTATGTATGTAGCATGTAGTATGTATGTAGCATGCATGTAGTATATATGTAGTATGTATGTAGCATGTAGTATGTATGTAGCATGCATGTAGTATGTATGTAGCATGCATGTAGTATATATGTAGTATGTATGTAGCATGTAGTATGTATGTAGCATGCATGTAGTATGTATGTAGTATGTATGTAGCATGTAGTATGTATGTAGCATGCATGTAGTATATATGTAGTATGGATGTAGCATGTAGTATGTATGTAGCATGCATGTAGTATATATGTAGTATGTATGTAGCATGTAGTATGTATGTAGCATGCATGTAGTATATATGTAGTATGTATGTAGCATGTAGTATGTATGTATGTAGCATGCATGTAGTATGTATGTAGTATGTATGTAGCATGTAGTATGTATGTAGCATGCATGTAGCATGTAGTATGTATGTAGCATGCATGTAGTATATATGTGGTATGTATGTAGTATGTATGTGGCATGCATGTAGCATGTAGTATGTATGTAGCATGCATGTAGTATGTATGTAGTATGTATGTAGCATGTAGTATGTATGTAGCATGCATGTAGTATATATGTAGCATGTATGTAGCATGTAGTATGTATGTAGCATGCATGTAGCATGTAGTATGTATGTAGCATGCATGTAGTATATATGTGGTATGTATGTAGCATGCATGTAGCATGTAGTATGTATGTAGCATGCATGTAGTATATATGTGGTATGTATGTAGCATGCATGTAGCATGCATGTAGTATGTATGTATGTAGTATTTTTTTTTTTTTTAACATTTAACACATTAGCCGGATGATGGGACTACTACTGTCCCATCATTGGCTAATGTGTCAATCACTGTCATGGTAGCAGGCATCGCCCGATGGGACTTGTAGTCCCATCGGACGATGCCTGCACAGACCCCCGGACATCAGCACAGCCCCCCGGCAGGCCGGTACAGACCCCCACAGGGTGCACAGCCCCCCGTCCGGCCGGCACAGCCCCCCGGCAGGCTGGTACAGACCCCCACAGGGTGCACATCCCCCCGGCAGGCCGGCACAGCCCCCCGGCAGGCCGGTACAGACCCCCACAGGGTGCACAGACCACCGGCAGGCCGGCACAGCCCCCCGGCAGGCCGGTACAGACCCCGGGCAGTCCACACAGCCCCCCGGCAGGCCGGCACAGCCCCCCGGCAGGCCGGCAGAGACCCCCGGAAGGCCCGAAATGACGGCGCATCATGGTGCGCACACACCGCGCATCATGATGACGTCATTTCGGCTGTCAATCAACTTTGAACTTCCGATTCCGATGCCCGTGCCCGATATTGAAAAAATATCGGATGTCGGTATCGGAATTCCGATACAGCAAGTATCGGCCGATACCCGATACTTGCGGTATCGGAATGCTCAACTCTAGTTGTGAGCTGATATTTATAGCCTGGGAAGCTCCATGGGTATTACCCCCTTCCCAGACTATAAACATCTGCCCCCAGTTGTTGGCCTTCCCTCTGCTGGTTACGAAAACTAACTTGTCACTCTGTGATTATACTGTACGCAGCAGATGATTTGCAGGCTTTTAATCTATCTATTTAACTATTATATATATATAAATATATATATATATATATAGTAAGGAGGTTAATGGCCGCATAGTCGATGAGAGGTATGTGTCACAGAGATGGCTGCTCTCTGTGATGTAGCCTGTAGTATTTTCTTTAGCGCACATAAGCACTAAGAGGTTAATTTGGAACACCTGTGTCGGGGTTGTGGGTAGCTATGAGAGATGGGCGGATCTGGCTACCCACATACCACACTTCTGGGTGTGGTTACAGCCTATATAATGAAGGCTGCTGTTGGGCACATGGTCTGTATTTTGTGAGGGAGAATGCCTCCTGTGTGTTTGGCTCTAGACCGAGACTAAAAAACTGGACACTCAAGCCCCCGTTACACACTGCGATATCGCTAGCAATATCGCTGTAAAGTCACCGATTTTGTGACGTTGCAGCAAAATTGCTAGCGATATCGCTGCATGTGATTCTTACCTCCGACCGGCTCCCCCGCTGGTTATCGCTGATCGCGCGAGAAACTGCTGGACCATTCCTCGTCGGTCACTTCCTGCGGCGCTTCCTGCTGTAACGACGAGCGACACGTGGAGCCGGGCGGGAGGATGCAGGATCGCCGCGTCTGACAGGTAAGTAGCGATCCCCATCCCCAGCGATGTCGCTGGTGAGATCTGCCTGAGTGGCAGCTCACTAGCGATCACCTAGCGATGCACCAGCGATCCTGACTGCGTCATATCGCTAGTCGGGATCGCTGGTGCATCGCTAGGTGTAACGGTACCCTAACCCAGCCTGTGTGCCCACAGACCAGGTGGAGTAGAGCCCTGCTGTGGAGATTTTGTGTTGTATTTGCCTGACCTAAAGGCTGTTCATTTTCTGTTTTGCTTCTGGGGTTTATGAAACAATAAACCCCCATGAACTTTTAAAGGAACGTGCCTCCTGTTTTCCTCCCGTCGCACCCAAGTGAGTAAAACCCCTAAAATATATATATATATATATATATATATATATATATATATACTGCTCAAAAAAATAAAGGGAACACTCAAATAACACATTCTAGTTCTGAATGGATGAAATATTCTCATTGAATATTTTGTTCTGTACAAAGTTGAATGTGCTGACAACAAAATCAAATTTATTAACCAATGGAGGCCTGGATTTGGAGTCACACACAAAATTAAAGTGGAATTTAATGTCCTTAAAACAAGTCAAAATGAGTCTCAGTATTGTGTGTGGCCTCCACGTGCCTGTATGACCTCCCTACAATGCCTGGGCATGCTCCTGATGAGGCGGCAGATGGTCTCCTGAGGGATCTCCTCCCAGACCTGGACTAAAGCATCCGCCAACTCCTGGACAGTCTGTGGTGCAACATGGCATTGGTGGATGGAGCGAGACATGATGTCCCAGATGTGCTCAATCAGATTCAGGTCTGGGGAATGGGTGGGCCAGTTCATAGCTTCAATGCCTTCCTCTTGCAGGAACTGCTAACACACTCCAGCCACCTGAGGTCTGGCATTGTCCTGCATTAGGAGGAACCCAGGGTCAGTCAACCGCACCAGTATATGGTCTTACAAGGGGTCTGAGAATCTCATCTTTGTACCTAATGGCAGTCAGGCTACCTCTGGCGAGCACATGGAGGGCTGTGCAGCCCTCCAAAGAAATGCCACCCCACCCCATTACTGACCCACTGCCAAACCGCTCATGCTGAAGGATATTGCAGGCAGCAGATCGCTCTCCACAGCGTCTCCAGACTCTGTCACATCTGTCACATGTGTCACATTTGCACATGTGAACCTGCTTTCATCTGTGAAGAGCACAGGGTGCGCCAGTGGCGAATTTGCCAATCCTGGTGTTCTGTGGCAAATGCCAAGCGTCCTGCACAGTGTGACCACAACCCCCATCTGTGGACGTCGGGCCTTCAGACCATCCTCATGGAGTTGGTTTCTAACCATTTGGGTAGACACATACACATTTGTGGCCTGCTGGAGGTCACTTTGCAGGGCTCTGGCAGTGCTCCTCCTGTTCCTCCTTGCACAAAGGCGGAGATAGCGGTCCTGCTGCTGGGTTGTTGCCCTCCTACGGCCCCCTCCACATCTCCTGGTGTACTGGCCTGTCTCCTGGTAGCGCCTCCAGCCTCTGGACACTACGCTGACAGACACAGCAAACCTTCTTGCCACAGAAGTTTGATTCACTTGGAGTTATATTCATTTGTTTAAGTGTTCCCTTTATTTTCTTGAGCAGTGTATACTGTATATATATATGCATGTGTTTTGAAGAATTTGAAAACGATGTGTAAATGACAGAGAAATGCTGTATGTGAAAGCTCATGTTAAAGTCGCATTGCAATTGGATAGCAATCGCACTGCATTCGGATGTAAAATGGATGCTATTTGTGAGAAATCAGATTGTACTATCATGACACTCGCCAATTCTGGCACTTTGCCAGGCTCTTCCTACTTGCCCTGATGTGTTGGCAAGCAGGGTAATATTTTGAGATTGTTGTCACCTACATAAGGTCCACTGACATCAAGTCCAGATTTTAGTAATAGAGTGGCATTTATCAGACACACCCATTACTAACCCTATAAGTAAAAAAGGAACAAAGCACACAGCAAATTTTTTTTTACTTTGAAGGAACCTCCCCAAAAAATTTCCCTCTTTCCCATTTATTAAAAATAAATAAATAAATAAAATACACACATGTCTGCCGTAATCCAAATGGAGGTCCCAAGATGATCCCAGTTTTCTTCATCCAGTTTATGGCGATCCATTCAGAGAATGCAGCTCCATAGACTGGAGCAGCAGCCACTGCCACACCTGGTTGCTGTGAAAGGAGGTGACGTCAGTAATAGTACTTCAGTTTACAGACACCTGATCTCACTAGGGCAGTGAGAGTGCCAGACTGATGGGCAGCCGTAGGGCAAGAGGGACGAACTGAGGCTAAGCTCCAGAATTGGTGCATCTAATGGATACGCCATTTTTGGGGTGGCTGAGGGCTGATGTTATTAGTCTGGGAGGGGGCCAATGTCCATGGCCCCTTCCCAGTATATAAATATCTCCCCATAGTTGTCTTCTTAGCCTTTGCTGGTTATTAAAAATAAAATGGACCTATCATCATTTTTTGGGGGTCATCACATTTTAATAACTATGCACACAGCTGTGAGCTGACACTAATAGCCTGCAAATCTCCAATGTTTATTGACAACTCCCCAGAATAATAACACCAGCTCCCAGATATCTGCTTTCCATCAGCTGGTTATTAAAAACATGGGGAACCCCGTGCCATATTTTTATTTAATTTCTTAAATTAGTAGCTAAATACATGTACAGTATGCTATACATGTGCTGCATAAATTATATATCTCACTGAGATCTTTCTTACTATGCACAGGCATCAGCTGATAAATACTCGAATCAGTGTTGCCTGCTCTCAGCAAATCTAGGAGTATGATTATGAGAATAGTAGACATTTGCCGACGTTTTACCAAAGATAAACTTTTCACCGCAACTCACAGCTACTGGCTTACACGCTGTTCTCTGTGTGACAGCGTGGAAACAATGATACTCAGTGACTGTGCCCGGTGACTTCAGAAAGATTACCGCCGAGCAAAGCTGGTGTTTCCCACGCTGTCACACAGATGACAGTGTAGGAACCACTGGATGTTCGGACCCTTCATTCACTTGAATGGGGTCCAGTGTAAAGTTTGAGTGCCGTACTGGTATCTAAACCAAATTTTTTAATAAAGTTCGGCCAAACCTGACGTAAGCGAACATCAACGAGTCCGCCCATCCCTAGTCATCACAAGCATGGAAGTCTTTATCAGATCTCCAGCTATCATAGCATTTCATCTATGCCCCTCGACATGGGCGCGCCCATGAAATGTCGTACCACCCTGCCGGCATGTGTTAAATGCTGCTGTCAGAGATGGACAGGGCACTTAGCAGGTTGACAGCTACGGGAAGAGCTCCGATCCACTCACTAGTGTTGATGGCACAGAATGGCAGATTCAATTAGCTGTAATCTGCAGTGAAAGATGTGGGCTCGGCATGTGAACCCGCATCAAAGTCAGAGACACGACATATGACGTGTGTCACGATGACCCGTCCGGTGTGACGTGACCTACAGGCCGGTAACTAAAACAAAAAGACGCGGCACGTGATACTGTCCTGTGTGACATGGCCTGCAGGCCAGTAACTAAAACAGCAAGACATGGGGAAAGGGGAAACAGTTACAACGGTGGGCCCTGCGATAGGCAAAGGGGACGTGGAGACCTCCTGCACTCACCTGAGTTAGTGTCCCTAACGCTCCTAACATTCCCTATGTCAGTTCCGCATGGGCGCCGCTCAGGAACCTGTTGCCCTAGCACACCCTACACCTATCCCTTGCTAGGGAACTGGGTGGCGCAGGCATTGGCCCTACCGCTGTACTAATACACACTAAGGAAAAACACAAACAGGGAAACACCACTTAGCTTTACTCTGTTGCACTTGCTCCTGGCAACAGAGTCCACCACCAGAATGCAGCTCTCCTCCTGAATCGCTGCCACCAAGCTCTGTCAGAGCTACAAGGGAATCCCCTATGACTCCTTCCACACCAGGGCTAAGCGAACATCAAGGAACACTCTCCAGCTCCTTCCTCCACCAAGGATGGTTGAAATGAATACTATCACCAACACTGATTGCAACACCTGTGACTCTTTTATAGCAGAGCCAGAGAAATCACACCTGCATCATAATCATCTGCACTAGCTAAAGAAACCAGAGTGCAATGATGCTCACCACCACCGGGGGGCATATTTAGAACAAAAGACACCATAGTGCAATAATCCTAATGGCCACCGGGGGCAAAAACCAATAAGCACAGCTTAGAAAAAAAAAGGTTACCTGTGCTTTATATCACTCCTGATCCAGCATGGATCATGACAACGTGAATGTACGTCAAATGTTGTGAAGGGGTTAAGAGTCAACTTTTATCTTTGAGGGTATTACTCAGCTATTGTTTGTGATTTGAAACAAAGCTTTTTTATTACTTTTGATATAAAAGGTATTCCGTGGTCTTTGTAATTTTAAATTTATAAGTGGTGTTTCTTACTGCTTCAGTTGCATAGTCCAAGACCACCAAAATTTATTGAATTTCTTAAGATCTTATTTACAGGACCAAATCCAAATCTGCATCCACAATAACCAGATATCTAAAAAACATTGCATGTGGATGGCTTCAGTGGCATAGCCTCTTCTATTACTTCCCAATATTGCAATAACTATTTTGATTACCATACCATAAAGGTAAGTGCTAAAATCTGTTTTACATTTACACACTGTTTATCATAGCAACTTTATACAAGAAATCATAGGTAAATGTGGAAATCACAAATATAAAAAAAATGACTGGCACTTCCAAACTGAAAAAAACGAACAGAAGTGTGAACAGATGCAAGCTAAGAGAGCCACTCTATATACCTAACAAATTATTGGTGCCTTCTGAAACGCTATAACATGTAAACATTGAATATATGAACTTGGAATTGCATTACTGCTGAAGAAAACATGTCAAAAAATGAAAGTACTTTTTACAATTAGTATGAGCCCAACAGCTAGCGACAAGGCGTACCTCTTTAGACTAAAAGCCTACAAATAAATGGGCAGATAGGATCAAGCTCCATTTAAAAATACCTCATTTTTTTAAAATGAAAGAAAAAAGAGAAAGGAAAGCGCACCTTGCACAGATCATAAGGCACAGGTGGAAGCTAATTTGCCAATCAAACATAAGTTGCATTCAATTGATATATGTTCTATAGGAGTGTATAAACCTATGGGTATTCATTGCATATGTACACCTGCCTGATGAAGGAGCTAGACCATCTCCGAAATGCGTAGCAATGAATAATGAATTAAGCTTTTATATAATTACCCTAGTGGTACATCACCTCGTTATCTGTGGCAGCGCTGAACTGAACCAGAATTTTTCTCCCTTTCTTTAATTTTTAACATGTTTTCTACAGCAGTAATGCAGGTCCAGTTTTATTTATTCAATGTTTACATATTATAGTATTTCAGAGGGCAGCTTTGATTTGTTAGTTACATAAAATGTGGAAATTCTCAGCCCCTGGTTCCTGTGATGTAACATGCATAACCATAATACTTTCGCAAGCACCTATGAGATGTGATAACTCAACTGCATTGAGATAAAAATATTTTGGGAACTTCTAGATCCAGTACATTTGCTTCTGTCAGGAAGCTACATTCTTCATGCATTTCACTTTGTAAACCAGGGAAAAATGAGTATCAGGCCGTAGTCACACTGGAGATTAAAACGGACGAATGCAATGCGATAAAAAAATCGCATTGCATTCGAACCCATGTTATTCTATGGTGCTGCTCACATCATGCGATTTCTTATCGGATCCGTTCCTCGGACCGAGACAATCCAGCATGCTGCGATTGTCACCGATTTTCGGATCGGATTCGACAATGCAAGTCTATGGATGCGATTAAAAATCGCATTGAAAACGCACCACACGTGTGACTTGCGATGAAATCGCAAGACTTCTCTAGGTCAAAAGGAAAGAGCATCAGGCATTGGCATTGGATGTCAATTTGATGCTTAGATGCGAATAAAATCGGTTCAACGCCGGAAAATGGGATGACAGACGGATCCCTGGACAAGAAATCTTTGTGCGATTTCGTACCGTTAAAATGGGACCAATTTTTTATTCGCTGTGTGTGACTCCAGCCTCACTCAAAATGAAGCATATCTTCTCCTGCGATTTAGTACACTGTTTTCAGGGGATTTAACATTTTTACAAAACTCCCAAAATAAGGGAGCACTATGTCTTAGTATCCCTTTATGTATTTTTTTTTTACCATGCCAACTTCAGAGATTACGGTTCCAACAGAGTCTCTAGTTTAACAAGTGCTATGGGATAAACTTTAGTATCTCTTTGGATATAAATTATCATTTGTTTGGCTGGTAGTTAGCACCTATGTAAGAACCTGACATGAACCAACGTCAGAAGTCATCAGTTTATTCCTAGTGATGCCACACATAGGTTATAAAACAGAAGCTGAAGCACACTAACTGTTCAGAGAAGGAAATTGTCAACTACAAGCCCCGTTTTATGGTATATCAACATTGGATTAGCCCCGATCTCCTTGGTAAGGAGTCATTTGGGACCATCTTTCACACATCTTTGTAGTCTTTCACACTTCCCCAATAGATGGAACTTTCTTACAAGAAGAAGGAGCCACCAGTCTGGAGCTCCTTAAAGTAATAATTCTTAAGAGACATCTTAAAAGACATCATGGAAATAATTTACAGTCGCCAGGACCATTTGTTTCACATTGGCGAGTTGGTCTCCATAATCACGGCCTCTATGTCTGACACAGCATTGCAAATCAGCAGACACTATCTACCTGTAGTGGTCTACAATCACCTAATACACAGTAATTACATATGCAGAGAAGTCTAGTTGTAGCCAGTTTCCCACAGATGGGTGAGATCATTCATTTGGGACCTTGAAAGCTTATACATTCAATTCACCTCTTTGTGTTGGTATGTCAGTTGTAAATCCCCTCATCCAATAGATGAGCAAGAATCTTCAGACAAAGTGAAAGATCCCTTATGAACCTCTGCTCGTTTACTGGTTCCACCAGTCTTAACCACTGTGATGTGAGGTTGCATTACTCTTCTTTTCTCTATGCATGGTGGATAAGTTGTGAAGGCTCCCATATACATGGGACCATTCAATTTTTATGGGAGCCTACCAACTCTCTCTTGAAAGATGATGTCAGGGAGAAGATAATAAGACAGTTTGAATTCAGACACCCAATCCTTTTTTTTTTTGTTTTGGGAGAAAATTCACTAACTAGCACCAGATTTCCCCTTCTCTTCATTGAAAACACATAAGTACTCGAGTGAGCTAAGTGTTCATATTCATGATGGAGTCAGGAAAAAAAAGCTGCTGGGTGAACAAGCTTGTTGCCGATATATATATATATATATATATATATATATACAGTTGTGGCCAAAAGTATTGACACCCCTGCAATTCTGTCAGATAATACTCAGTTTCTTCCTGAAAATGATTGCAAACACAAATTCTTTGGTATTATTATCTTCATTTAATTTGTCTTAAATGAAAAAACACAAAAGAGAATTGTCCTAAAGCCAAATTGGATATAATTCCACACCAAACATAAAAAAGAGGGTGGACAAAAGTATTGGCACTGTTCAAAAAATCATGTGATGCTTCTCTAATTTGTGTAATTAACAGCACCTGTAACTTACCCGTGGCACCTAACAGGTGTTGGCAATAACTAAATCACACTTGCAGCCAGTTGACATGGATTAAAGTTGACTCAACCTCTGTCCTGTGTCCTTATGTGTACCACATTGAGCATGGAGAAAAGAAAGAAGACCAAAGAACTGTCTGAGGACTTGAGAAACCAAATTGTGAGGAAGCATGAGCAATCTCAAGGCTACAAGTCCATCTCCAAAGACCAGAATGTTCCTGTGTCTACCGTACGCAGTGTCATCAAGAAGTTTAAAGCCCATGGCACTGTGGCTAACCTCCCTAGATGTGGACGGAAAAGAAAAATTGACAAGAGATTTCAACGCAAGATTGTGCGGATGTTGGATAAAGAACCTCGACTAACATCCAAACAAGTTCAAGCTGCCCTGCAGTCCAAGGGTACAACAGTGTCAACCCGTACTATCCGTCGGCATCTGAATGAAAAGGGACTGTATGGTAGGAGACCCAGGAAGACCCCAATTCTTACCCTGAGACATAAAAAAGCCAGGCTGGAGTTTGCCAAAACTTACCTGAAAAAGCCTAAAACGTTTTGGAAGAATGTTCTCTGGTCAGATGAGACAAAAGTAGAGCTTTTTGGGCAAAGGCATCAACATAGAGTTTACAGGAGAAAAAAAGAGGCATTCAAAGAAAAGAACATGGTCCCTACAGTCAAACATGGTGGAGGTTCCCTGATGTTTTGGGGTTGCTTTGCTGCCTCTGGCACTGGACTGCTTGACTGTGTGCATGGCATTATGAAGTCTGAAGACTACCAACAAATTTTGCAGCATAATGTAGGGACCAGTGTGAGAAAGCTGGGTCTCCCTCAGAGGTCATGGGTCTTCCAGCAGGACAATGACCCAAAACACACTTCAAAAAGCACTAGAAAATGGCTTGAGAGAAAGCACTGGAGACTTCTAAGGTGGCAAGCAATGAGTGCAGACCTGAATCCCATAGAACACCTGTGGAGAGATCTAAAAATGGCAATTTGGAGAAGGCACCCTTCAAATATCAGGGACCTGGAGCAGTTTGCCAAAGAAGAATGGTCTAAAATTCCAGCAAAGCATTGTAAGAAACTCATTGATGGTTACCGGAAGCGGTTGGTCGCAGTTATTTTGGCTAAAGGTTGTGCAACCAAGTATTAGGCTGAGGGTGCCAATACTTTTGTCTGGCCCATTTTTGGAGTTTTGTGTGAAATGATCAATGTTTTGCTTTTTGCTTCATTGTCTTTTGTGTTTTTTCATTTAAGACAAATTAAATGAAGATAATAATACCAAAGAATTTGTGTTTGCAATCATTTTCAGGAAGAAACTGAGTATTATCTGACAGAATTTCAGGGGTGTCAATACTTTTGGCCACAACTGTATATATATATATATATATATATATATATGGTGGTGTAATAAGCACTGTGCCCGCTAGGGGGCGCTGTGTGGAGGTCCCAGGAGAAAGGATGAATGGCAGAATGTTGAATGGCCGCTAGGTATCTCAAAGTGGGTGGCTTTGAGATGGAGACTTATGTATGTGTGATCAGCAAGGTCTTTGCTGAGATGCTGATTTGATATGAGGGAGAAGTCTCCAGGTAACTAGAGAGATGGGCTGGGCTGGTTACCTACAAACCCACCCAGGGGTGTGTCTAAAAACTCCTGTAGTAAAAGGCTATGTGAGGGTGTGAAGGACCTGTGATGGGGTCATAGTCACGTGGCCTGGTGGGCGTGGCTATGGACCATATAATGTGCCCCGGGTAGGTCACATGTGGTGAATGCAGGGACCTGGTTGGTCCAGAGCGGAAGGTCCCATGCGCAGGATTGTTTTCTGGCTAACAGCCTGTGTGTGGCTGTGTGTAATGGCTGCCAGAGCCTGAAAGTTCCCTGGAGGGATATGGACGTCTGCAGCATGAGTGACGGAACCATGTGGAGACCCTGACGTGGGTGAGATAAATGAGGCTAAGAGAGCCTGTATGCTGGACATTGAACAACCTGTGTGAACACTGGGTTTACAGAGGGAAGCTATAATGGACGCTCTGCTGTTTATGTGAAGTTTTGTTAGTTGCTTCTATCGGTTTATGCTGCATAATAAATCGCATGGACTGCTCTGTTTGATGGAAAACCCGTGCCGGATGTGTTTTGTTCGCTGCCAAGCGAGAATTCCCCAAGTAAATGACAGCGCTACCTCACAATATATATACAGTATGTATATATATATATATATATATATATATATATATATAGTATATACATACATATATATATATATATATATATATATATATATATATATATATACTGTGTATATATATATATTGAGAAACAGATTAAGAAGATTTTAAAAGCAACATGTGCATGATGGAAGCTGATGGAAACATGTTGCACATAGTTCACATACTATTCATAACCTTTGAATTAGCCCCTATGGCTGTCCTATCATTTAGCACCAGTTTCTCATTGACAGCTAGGATTTACTTGAATGAAGTCTATAAGGCAATCCTTTGGTAACATGTTTTACAATGTTCTAACAAAAAAAACAGACATGCTACAATTAGTGTGGGAAGAAGTCCAGAACCTGACACAAGGCAGATATCACAGCAAAGGCTTAAGTAAGGTATGTTTGAAGACATTTTTAAATAGTTATCAGAATTCTTCACTCCAGTTATCAATGGTGCTCTACACGTACTTAAACAATTCAACAGTCAAGTGTTAAAAATGACTGTGATCAAGCACTGAGGATAATAAGTACTTCTAAAATTCCCTACCAAGATAGATAATTTCCTGGTGCATATGCATCCTTCCTATACCTAATAAAATGGAGAACTTGGGTCCTGAGTAGAGATAGGCGAACCCGAATGGTAAAGATCTCCCAGAAGTACGTGTTATGGTTCGGGTTTGGCAGCCAGAACAAAGCTTGCTGAAAGGTTGCCAATCCCCAAGCTTTACTGTTTGGACACTTTCAGCTCAATCACAGCCATGTCAAGTAATGGCATGGCTGTGATTGGCTGGAGCACACTATGTAACAAAAAAAGATGTGGGGTGTTGTCTATTTTTGATAACCACCGCAGGCAAAACCAACAGTTGAGGGCTGCAGTCCCCTGGTGTCAGCTTTATCTTGCCTGGTTATCAAAAATAGAGTGGTCCCTACGCCTTTTTTTTTTCTTAAATTATTCCAATAATTTAAAAAAAACAGCGTGGGGCCCCCCATTTTTGATAACCAGCCAAGCTAAAGCAGAATGGTGGGGGCTGGGATTCTCAGACTGGCAAGGAGCCATGGTTATTGACACTCTCCAGCCTTAAAAAAAAAAGCAGCCCACAACCGTCCCAGAAAAGGCACATCTATTAGATCTGCCAATTCTGATGCTTTGCACAGATATTCCCAATATTTGTGGGGTTGATGTCAGCTTTGTAATGTCAGCTGACATCAAGCCCAGGGGTTAGTAATGGAGAAGCTATCTGACACCCCATTACTATGTTTACGTTAAAAAAAACATGCACAGCGTAAAGTCCTTTATTTGAAATAAAAACAAAAACTCCCCAACCCTCTTTTACCGATTTATTATTATTTTCAAATTAAAAATAAAAAAACACAGAATTCTTCATCTGTCTGCCGATGATCCCTATGTTTCATGAAAAGCCCAACTCAGCTACATCTGGATGCATTACTCATCCCTGCATCAAGAAGACAAGTAGCAGAGAGTGAGAAAGCAGCTTCAGTGCCTAGCAGTGATGTCAATAAGGTGAGCAGAGTTTATACCCGATAATGAACCAAGCCTGATCCCGTGAATGAAACCCCAAAGCTGTCGGGGGGGGGGGGGGGGGAATAGAGTTAATTTTCTCCCTGCAGCTTTTGGCTATGCCCTCGAGCCGGGCAGATTAATAATGCAATTAACATACAGATTAACCCCATATCTTCATGTTAATAGTGTTTTTCTGGCAACAGGTTCCCTGTAAATGTGTGGATAGTTTCCTTGCCAAGCATTTTAGTGAATTAGCTTCTCTATTATGTTCCTTCCATTGTCCGACATGACTACAATATAACATTGTGAATCATACAAAGTCTTTTCTGTGAAATGGAAGTCAGGTTCTTTATGCATAGTTTTTCTACAAGAGTCACTGTAGAAGGCTGCTAAGAGTAAACTAGTTTCCCCTAGTCTTTTCTTATTTTTCTTTGTATTAAGGCCCCTTTTCATTATACTACATAGTGTGCTTGGTGATTCAGGTCATTCAAGGTTGCTGAAATAAAACAAGCTTATTTGTATAAATGATATGTATGTACAGTATATATGTGGTTGAAAATCAGAATACTTTAATACAAGTAATTACCATCTGTAATCCATTTCAAATTCCAGTAAGATACCCTTTAACCACTCACACACATACACACGACCTAGCGATGCTGACTATCTCTATAACAAATATGGAACCAATGATAAAGGGATTATCAGAAGAGGCTATAGATAATACAGCTGTTCTTTAAAATAGGAGTGATCAGGCGAAAGTGAATAATCAGTCAGCTAGGAGAGGCTGGTTACTCCAGGGAAGATCTGCAGTTACGTGTCCTATTAAGGGGAAAATATGTGAGCACAGGTATGTTACTGTTGTGAGATGATGGTCAGCTGGACTGAAGTATGTCATGTTATTGGGCTTTTTAAATCCACCAATTGTGCCAATCTGGGGCTGTGTGTAGTGATAGATGTGCGGGAATTCATCAAGTACTGTATGGACAATACAAAGGTCAGTGCCCCCCACCACCCGACAATGGTCAAACTCCCTGCTGGCTTAGGCACAGAGGATCAATAGAGATTCTCTGTTGTTTGACTAGAGAAAACAGGATGGAGCAGCTATTTTTCGCAGCCATCCTATTCTTATATACATGGACTATGTTTCCAATTCTTAACCACTTTTGACCTGGTGACAGTTCTTCTTCAAGTACAATGCTCTTGTAATGATTTTTGCTTTTGTTTGGTTAGGATACAGTTTTTGTAATGAAGATTTTATCTAGAATTACAGTTATCCCTTCCATATTACTGGCATCATGGCTCTATTCACTGTGGACAGAATAAAGTCAGTAACACTGCAGCTGACCATTGAATGATCAGCCTGCTGGCAGCTTGTTTGTAGGGAACTAGGAGCAGCTACATATAAGTTGTATTACCATTAACAAGGGCTAACAGCCTAAACCCCAATTAATGAAACCTGAATTTTTTATAGGTATGCATTAAAAACCTAGGAGAGGTGTTCACATAACACAACACTAAAAAACAGAAATAATTAATAAATCAACACCATTTTCAGTCTTATCAATAATTCAGACTATATGGTTGATTTCAAATGATGCTCAGGAATATCAAAATCAATACCAATCAGAAATAATAGTAGTGAGAAAAACGGGCAGACAACCAAGACAGATACAACAGCAATAAACCAACTTTAGATATGCATAACCAGATGCTCAAGGGAACCACCGATTTTATCTAGTCCCTAGTACACCCTTAGACAGCTGGTCCCTGCCTGACCGTGGAGGTTTAAATGTGGATATACAGTGAAGGAAATAATTATTTGATCCCTTGCTGGTTTTGTAAGTTTGCCCACTGACAAAGACATGAACAGTCTATAATTTTAAGGGTAGGTTAATTTTAACATTGAGAGATACAATATCAAAAATAAAATCCAGAAAATCACATTGTATAAATTATATACATTTATTTGCATTTTGCAGTAAGAAATAAGTATTTGATCCCCTGCCAACCATTAAGAGTTCTGGCTCCTACAGACCAGTTAGACACTCCTAATCAACTTGTTACCTGCATTAAAGAAAGCTGTCTTACATAGTCACCTTTATAAAAGACTCCTGTCCACAGACAAAATTAATCAGTCAGACTCTAACCTCTACAACACGGGAAAGAACAAAGAGCTTTCTTAGGATATCAGGGACAAGATCATAGACCTGCACAAAGCTGGCTACAAAACCATAAGTAAAGGCCCTTTTACATTTAGCGATGCACCAGCGATCCGACGAGCGATCCGACCCTGTCAGGATCGCTGGTGCATCGCTAAATGATCGCTAGTGAGCTTTCACACAGAAAGACCTCACAGCGATGCAGCAGCGACGCAGCGCACGATACTCACCTTTCACACACAGCGATCCTGGCGTCCTCCCGCCCGCCTCCACACATCGATCGTCATCATAGCAGGAAGCCCAGCAGGAAGCAGACGACGAGAAATGGAGCCGGACATTCTCGCGCGATCAGCGATGGACAGCGGGGGAGCCAGTCGTTGGTAAGTATCACAGATAGCGATATCGCTAGCAATATCGCTATAACGTCACAAAACCGGTGACGTTTTAGCGATATTGCTAGCGATATTGCTTAGTGTAAAACCCCCTTAAGACACTGGGTGAGAAGGAGACAACTGTTGGTGGAAGAAAATGGAAGAAATACAAAATGACTGTCAATTGACATCGATCTAGGGCACTATGCAAAATCTCACCTCGTGGGGTATCCTTGATCATGAGGAAGGTGAGATATCAGCCAAATACTACACGGGGTAACTTTTTAATGATCTCAAGGCAGCTGGGACCACAGTCACCAGGAAAACCATTGGTAACACATTACGCCGTAAAGGTTTAAAATCCTGCAGTGCCCACGAGGTCCCCCTGCCCAAGAAGGCACATGTGCAGGTCTGTCTGAAGTTTGCCAATGAACACCTGGATGATTCTGTGAGTGATTTGTAGAAGGTGCTGTAGTCAGATGAGTCAAAAATTGAGCTCTCTAGGGCACTAAGTCAACTTGCCGTGGTTGGAGGAAGAGAAATGCTACCTAAGACCCAAAGAACACATCCCCACTGTCAAGCATAGAGGTGGAAACATTATGTTTTGAGGGTGTTTTTCTGCTAAGGGCACAGAACTACTTCACCGCATCAATGGGAGAACGGATGGAGCTATGTACCGTAAAATCCTGAGTGACAACCTCCTTCCTTCCCTTAGGACATTAAAAATGTGTCGTGGCTGGGTCTTCCAGCAAGACACTGACATAAAACATACAGCTAAGGCAACAAATGAGTGGCTCAAAAAGAAGCATATTAAGGTCATGGAGTGACCTAGCCAGTCTCCAGACCTTAATCCCATAGAAAACTTATGGAGTGAGATGGAGTGAGTTGAAGCTCCAAGTTCCCAAGCGACAGCCTCAAAATCTTAATGATTTAGAGATGATCTGCAAAGAGAAGTGGACCAAAATTCCTCCTGACATGTTCCAAACATCATCATCAACTACAAAACAGTCTGACTGCTGAGCTTGCCAACAAGGGTTTTGCCACCAAGTATTAAGTCTTGTTTGGCAGAGGGATCAAATACTTATTTCTCACTGCAAAATGCAAATAAATTCATATAATTTATACAATGTGATTTTTTGGGATTTTATTTTTGATATTCTGTCTCTCAATGTTAAAATTAACCTACCCTTAAAATTGTAGACTGTTCATGTCTTTGTCGGTGGGCAAACTTACAAAATCAGCAAGGGATCAAATAATTATTTCCTTCACTGTATCTCCTCCACTCACTGATGACTTTCCCTAATAGAAATCCCTGGTAACTGCCATATTTAAAGAAACAAGCATATATGTAAAACAAACATAGGTACTTCTCATAGTTTGTACCATGCAATAGAGAACACTATCCCTCAGAAGCAGACACCTGACAGTTCTGTTGCTGCAATTCCAGTCACAGTCATTTATTAAGTCTTGACGCATTTCCCCCATTTAATGACTGGGGTTCAGAAAATTCCCCAGTGTTGTTTAACCCCGTAACCCCTGGAGGTATTTTCATTTTTTGCGTTTTCGTTTTTTTGCTCCCCTTCTTCCCAGAGCCATAACTTTTTTATTTTTCCATCAATATGGCCGTGTTAGGGCTTGATTTTTGCAGGACAAGTTGCACTTTTGAACGACACCATTGTCGTGTACTAGAATATAGTAAAAAAAATTTCAAGTGCGGCGAAAATGCAAAAAAAGGGCAATCCCACATTTGTTTTTTTGTTTGGCTTTGTTGCTAGGTTCACTAAATGATAAAACTGATCTGCCATTATGATTCTTCAGGTCATTACAAGTTCATATAAAGTATAGCGTGGCACTACTACAAGGTGCACAAGTAGGTTACCCAGACCCAAGTGAATAATGAACTAACTTGGCACTTAACTGAATGATCCTTTTTGAAAATAAGTTTTTATTGTGGTCACAAAGGACGTTTCGGCCTACAATTGGCCTTCGTCAGTCTGCCGACTGCTGCAGATGATGAAGTTAAAAGTGGAGAATTATATAAGATCCTATTACAAGGCAGTGATTTTGGAGGTTACAGCAATGACCAACTGTCTAGCGTCCGGGGCTAGCAGCGGATACTGCGTCCAGGTCCATACGCCCAGGCACTACACCTGCACGTGTTCATGTAACCTGATCTACTGATACAAGACTGTTAAAGCGTCTCAGGCATTAACCTCTTAGGATTATAAGAAATTTATTTTTTTCTCTACCATTAATTGGTTCAAGTATCAAAAGATATTAACCCATACCCACCAGGCATAAACTCTTACAGGCATAAAGCCCCTAGAGATGTAAGCTCCATTGCCTGTTCCAATTTCTTCTGGATTCACCAGAGCACTACACGTGTTATAGACAGTTGGTCATTGCAGTAACCTCCAAAATCACTGCCTTGTAATAGGATCTTATATAATTCTCCACTTTTAACTTCATCATCTGCAGCAGTCGGCAGACTGACGAAGGCCAATTGTAGGCTGAAACGTCCTTTGTGACTGCCACAATAAAAACTTATTTTCAAAAAGGATCATTCAGTTGAGTGCCAAGTTACTTCATTATTACAAGTTCATAGACACGAAACATGTCTAGGTTCTTTTTTATCTATTTGGTGAAAAAAAAATCCAAACTTTGTTAAAAAAAAGTGCCATTTTTCCGATACCCATAGCGTCTCCATTTTTCGTGATCTTGGGTTGGGTGAGGGCTTATTTTTTGTGTGCTGAGCCAACCACTGGGTGGTGCTCAGAGCAACCTCTGGTTGCGTTTGACAGGAGCATTTAATGGAATATCATATAACATACCCTAAAACTAATATTTTATTGATAAAAAACCCACCAGGGTCACACCACAAGTGAACACAAAAAACAAGACAAAAAAGTGTCCAAAAATACAAAACACATAAAATTGTCTCTGTTATTTGATAGGGGTCCCCTTAGTATCGGGGAAGGGACTTCACTAGTGGTGCCAGGGTACAATAGGGCCCCCAGGGACAGCCACCGTTGAGCGGGGGCGGGGGCACCACAACGTTCCCCCTAGGGTGCCAACCTCCGCGGTTAGGAAGGTGAAAACAGGAGACATCAATAGGGACTCCTAGGATATTCCCCACAATTTTATGTGTTTTGTATTTTTGGACACTTTTTTGTCTTGTTTTTTGTGTTCACTTGTGGTGTGACCCTGTTGGGTTTTTTATCAATAAAATATTAGTTTTAGGGTATGTTATATGATATATTTTTGAGACCCTTGAGTATTCAAATTGATTTTTGTTATTAATTCGGAGTTGTAATGGCCAGTTTTCTAGCAGGTCCGTTGAATTCAGATATTTGGTTAGAAGATGCAAATCAAGCATTTAACATCAGTGGTACTCTAGATAAGAGCACTGGCCCTTTGGCACTCAAAAATCTGTTCAATGAAGTCTATGTTGGCTATAAAGAATATCTTAAATCTTGGTGGGAGATTAGGACATTAGAAAATTATTTGAAAAATCGGATTGTACCAAGAGGACTTAGGATCAACATTAGTCCCTCTCAAAGAGTTGCTTCGCCTGAGTTTTTGAATATTTGGACAAAGGAATCCATTGAGTCATCAATCAGGTTTATGCAAATCTTAGGCCTCTTTCACACTTCAGTTTTTTGCCTTCAGGCGCGATCCGGCTTTTTTTTGTAAAACCGGATCCGGCAAAATGCAATGCCGGATCCAGTTTTTCCCCATTGACTTGCATTAGCGCCGGATCGCGCCGGATGGCATTGCGTTTCATCCGTTTTTTGCCGGATCCGGCAACTTGTCTCATTCCGGCGTCTGGAAAAAACGGCTACTGTAACGTTTTTTGTCTCCGGCGAAAAAGCCGGAAGCGCCGGATCCGGCGCTTCCAGCTTTTTGCTACAATGAAAGTCTATGGGCGCCGGAATGCGCCGGATCCAGAAAAAGACGGATCCAGCCACCGGATCCGGTTTTTTTAAGTCTGCGCATGCTCAGATCCAATTGGCCAGCCCCCAGGAACAGATATAAGCTGCTAGACGGATCCAGCAAAAAAACAGATCCGTTTCTACAGTTCTCCAAAATTTATGCCGGATCCGTTTTTTCTAAAAATAGCCGGATCCTGCCTGACGGCAAAAAACTGATGTGTGAAAGTAGCCTTATTAATAGAGGAAAAGAGGATTTTTGAGAAAGCGAATAGCCAACTCAATAGACTAATTGAACAGGTTCTCAAGCATAAAACCGACTCTGATTTTGTTAGGAGGGAGGGACTTTTACAAACCTCTGTGGAAAGATATCAGGCCCTTTTGAAGGAAAGAAAACATCTTCAGTTTCAAAGGGACCTGAGAGACTTCAGTGAGAATCAAATATTTAATTTTCAAACGGAGAGGCATTCTGAGGCATCATCTTCAGACTTGGAGACCTCTGATACAGAGAGAACTGAAAAAAAGCATCATTCAGTGCATCTTCTTTTAGAGGTGCTGTCCCAAAACAGAGATGGCAGGGGGAAGGGGAGGGAGAAGACGAGGAAGGGGGTCATACAGGGGTGGGATGAGACAACAAGTATCCCATTCAGTATCCAGCATACCAGCAGCACCTATAAGACCCCCTTCTGTGGCTCCCTCTTCTACTACACCCTTATCCTCCTCTTTTTTGGAGCAGGGTGCGAGGGCAGGTTATCAGCTAAGAACTCGGTTCAATTAATTAAAGGCCAAGTTTTAAATCTGTCCTCGCATACCCTGAGTGGAGAGGAATTGAATGTGCTATCAAGGGGCCTTAATTTTGTGCTGACAAATAGCTATAACTGTTTTGAGTGGGTAAAGGACCTGAACCTGTTCTGTAGAAAATTAAAATGGAAGAAATTCTTTAGACATAATGACCGAGAGGAATGTTATAGGCAGGGTCTCAGTGATGAAGATATTGAGAGCTATCAACCACTTCTGGGCCTCCTTAGAGAGAATGAGAACATCCCAGAGGATGGTAGAGGTCCCTTCACTAAATTAAAAAACAAGAGTGAAAAGATGCCACCATTAGGTGACACTAAAAATATTGACATTTTTATGTCATTAGTGGAGAGAGATCTCAAAATGCTCAATAATAAAAAGAAGGGCTGGGATGAAGAAGAAAATTTGATGATAGGGGAACGAGATGCCCTCCTTGGTCTTAAAAATAATGATCAGGTGGTTATAAAATCATCTGACAAAGGTGGGAATCTTGTGATCATGAACCATCTTGAGTATCACAAGATGTGTCAAAATATTCTACAGGACAGATCAACATATGAGGTCCTTAATATTAATCCAATACCCAAGTACAAGGGAGAATTGATCACAATAGTCGAGGGGGCCTGGCTTGATAAACTAATCTCGAAAACTGAACATGATTTTTTGTTACCTAAGTTTCCGGTGATGGCGACTTTTTATGCACTTCCAAAAGTGCATAAAGGTTTAGATCCACTAAAAGGACGACCTATAGTCTCAGGGGTTGATTCCCTGACACAAAATTGTGGGATCTATGTGGATCAAATTTTACGTCCCTTCGTTGTTTCTGTACCGTCATACCTCAGAGATACATCGGACCTATTATTGAAACTGGAGGGTATTCATCTTGATGGGGATGCTTGGCTGGCATCGATTGATATTGAAGCATTATACAGTAGCATCCCACATCAGGATGGGATGAGGAGTGTGGAACATTTTCTTCAACAGAGATCAATAGCCTGCAGAAAACATAATGCTTTTGTGCTATCTCTTCTTGGTTTCACACTTACACACAATGTGTTTACCTTTGATGGGGAGTACTTCCACCAGCTCAGGGGCACTGCGATGGGGAGTTCTTGTGCCCCTTCGTATGCAAATTTGTTCCTGGGCTGGTGGGAGGAAACTATTGTGTTTGGAGGAGAAGGAAAATGGTGGCAGGAACACATCTCTATGTGGTATCGCTATATAGATGATGTTTTTGTGGTATGGTCAGGGAGTAAAGAACAATTTGAGACATTTGTAGGTGAACTTAACTGTAATGATGTCAATCTCAGATTTACCTATGAGATTGAGAAACAAGTATTGGTCTTTTTGGACGTTAAAATCAGGAGAGAATCCTTTGGGACTATATCCACAATTATCCATCGTAAACCCACCAGCACAAATAGTCTGCTTCATTGGCAGAGTCACCATCCTATTCCCCTAAAGAGGGGCATCCCTAAAGGCCAGTTTCTAAGACTTAGGAGAAACTGTTCGAGAAATGACTATTTCTATAATCAGGCTGGAGACATGTATAACAGATTCAGAGAAAAGGGTTATCCGTTACATGTTTTGGATACAGCATTTACATTTTCTGAGAAAGCAGATAGGCAACAACTTTTACAAAAACATACTGAAAAGGATATGTCAGAAACTCTGAGGATTATAGGTACGTTTGATACCAAACATCAAGAAGTGAGAAAAATTCTGACGAAACATTGGGACATTTTGAGATTAGACCCCGAGATTGGAGGCCTGATAGGCGAACGGCCAAACATCACGTTCAGGAAGGGGAAATCCCTGAGAGATATGTTGGTGCATAGCCAGTACAAGAGACCGGCTAAGAAGGGAACATGGCTTGAGAGGAAACCTGTTGGTTTTTTCAAATGTGGAGACTGTAGCCTATGTAAGTGGATGAAACCTAACAAATCCTTCCACAGTTCAGTGACGGGGAAGGTTTTCTATCAACGAGACTTCTCAAATTGTAAGACCACTGGTGTGGTTTATCTTGCCACATGTTCCTGCCCAAAAGACTATGTGGGTAAAACTAAAAGGGAGTTTAGAAGGAGAGTGGGGGAACATGTGGGGGATATTAGAAACAGAAGAGGGGGTTAAATGAACAACTGTCATTTGCCTGTTTCTTATAGCAGAATAGGCCCTTTGAATTTATATATGTCGAGCTAGGCCTTTATTGTACTTTATAAGTACAATGGTTGCCATATACTAACCTACGAGAGAAGAGAATCTATTTATTTATTTATTTTCCATCTAGTACCTTTTCTGAATGCTGGATATGATTGCAACTCTTGTGGGAGTCTAGATTAAGACCCCTATGGATTTTTCCATGTAGATTGTTTTGATATTATTTCCCTCAATATTGCATGGGACGGGATACCCCATAATTAATAACCATCGAGGTAGATATAAGAAAATAATAATGCAGTTATTCATCTATAGTGCGTTTTTATGCAATGTAATAGTGGAGAAAATTATTGAGGTCTCCAAGACAATTTAAATGAATCATTGACATCATTATGTGTATATATCTTGAACTAAGAAACTGATAGTCTGCATCTATCTGCCTGTATGGCTATATACAATGTCTTTATTAGGATTTGGGCATAACATTACCTCTTCCTTTAGAGAACATATGTATTAATATCACTAGGAGATACTGCCATGGTCTCCGGGTTGTTGATAGTAAATTGCATGATCTGACGCGGGTTATCTTCCAACAAGATGCGCGTCCTGTTTATATACTACGGACATCGCACTATGTGGTCTGAGATCACTATTGCAGAACGGACATGCGCATTGGAGGAATGGAAGAAATTATAGAACGATCCATCCCCTATGCTAGCTGATCGAGGGATGTGACGTGCGCTGCACGGCCGGTGTGTGCACTTGATTGATTGGTGTTAAGTTATCGCGAGACACGATGCGAGATCTTTGTCTTGGGATCAGACATGCGCACTGAGGGGATGTGTGCTGATAGAGCGCCCTGACAATCAGGTGATTAATGACACTCCGGCTTGACATGCGCACAGATGCTAGGGGGAGTGTCCCCACGCAGCGTTCGGGGCTGGCGCACGCTGTGGCGGTAGGTTTTAAATGGAGGGATATCGGGACAGTCCAGCCACTATACCACATCAGGACACTAGTAAGGTTGCTATCGAGCCTCCTGATGATCCCAAAGGGGTGAAACGCATTGAGGCGTCTTAGGCTATGGGGCGGTCGATGGATAATACGATGAGTATCTTAACTTCTTTATCTGAGCTTTCCACTGATGAGATTTTTTTATCTGTTGTTTGACAATATGATGAGATCTGTGAACTAATGTTGTGGATATAGGCTCAATGTGTTCTTTTGACCTTGGCTATTTTTACAAATCGTGACTTATATATATGAGGATGTGATATCTTGGATTATATATACATATCTGTGAATCAATATACATGCTGCTACAATTAGGTGGATTGACACACATTGTTTGCTGTTGATGAGTCATGATGCATTTTGTCTTCTCAGTTATATCTATATGTCTGAGCCATGAGTCTGGATAGAACTGTTTCCCTATACGCTTATGTATTGATGTGTTCTATTATATGTGCAATATTTTGTGGGTTCTAGGGTCCCCCTCATCGTAGGACTGTCTCTGTTATTTGATAGGGGTCCCCTTAGTATCGGGGAAGGGACTTCACTAGTGGTGCCAGGGTACAATAGGGCCCCCAGGGACAGCCACCGTTGAGCGGGGGCGCCACAACGTTCCCCCTAGGGTGCCAACCTCCGCGGTTAGGAAGGTGAAAACAGGAGACATCAATAGGGACTCCTAGGATATTCCCCACAATTTTATGTGTTTTGTATTTTTGGACACTTTTTTGTCTTGTTTTTTGTGTTCACTTGTGGTGTGACCCTGGTGGGTTTTTTATCAATAAAATATTAGTTTTAGGGTATGTTATATGATATTTTTTTGAGACCCTTGAGTATTCAAATTGATTTTTGTTTGGAGCATTTAATGGGTTAATAGCCGCAGGTGGATTGCAATTCCACCAGCGGCTAGTCCAGGCAAATGTCAGCTGTTCATAACAGCTGACATGTCCTGCGAAAGATGTGAGCCCACCGCCGGAGCCCACATCAACGGGAGGGAGTTCGACATCAGCGTAAATGTATGACCAATGTCAGAAAGGGGTTAAACTCCAAATGTTTTTGTTCAATCTTTATTCACGGCATCCAGTACTCCTGCCGGGAGACTTATGTCACCCATAGCCACACCCACATCCGGTATCAATAAGACTGAAAATGGTGTTGATTTATTAATTGTGTTTTAGTGTTGTGTTATGTGTCGACTAGTTGCCAAAATTGTGGATACACTTCAAATTTTTGCAATTTTTTAAAGTTTTTAGCATGCAATCATGCAAAGTGTTTACAACAATAATGCCACAAGTAGTCTAAAGTAGATTAGAACACCTCTACATAGAAAAAAGGTTACCATAATACAAAATTTCTTATTACTTCTATAAGAAGAGCGGAATGGCCAAATCAAAATATCACCTTCCTAATATGTTAATATCATGCTATCCCTATGTTTTCTTTCTTTAGTAGTGTGTAGGGTATCCTTTAGCATCGATAACAGCTTTGCATCTCCTTAGCATTGATTCAATAAGACTTCTCAGGTTCTCTGTGGTTATAACATGGTACCAGAAACTGATAACAGCTACAATCAATGCCTGTTTGTTGCTTGGTCGCTTACTAGAAACCAAATCGCTTTAATTTTGACCACAGATTAGGGTTCAGATCAGGTCTATTTCCTGGCCATGAAAGCCCCAAAATTTGTTTGATTTCAAACTATTTAGACATTGCCTTGCAGTGTGACATGGTGCTCATCCTGTCGAAAAATAATTTCGGTTTGTTCCTTTCCAAGGTCACGAATTTCTGGAATGAGCTTTTGTTCAAGGACATCATAAATATATTTTGAAGCATTTTCAGTTACCTCAAGGACCTGTATTCTCCCAATTCCATGTCTGGACACACAGCCCCATATCATAACACTCTCAGGATGTTTCATTGTAGCTGTCATACAATCTGGAAGACAGTCTTCCTTTGGCCTTCTCTGAACATAACGCACTCCGTCACTACAAAAAATTGATATTCTCTTTATATCTCTCCAGATTACTTTCTTCCAATCTTAGGTTGTCCAGCTAAGATCTTCTTTGGCCCAGGAAATTCTCTTACTTCTCTGTTTAAGATTTAGGAATGGCTTTTTCCTTGGTGTTCGTGCTTTCAGACTGGCATTAAGTAATCGGCAACATACTATTCTATCCGACACCGAAACTCCTCCATTGTGCAAAAACTGGTTGAGTTCTTCTTGCCTGATGCTCTTCTGTTTTGCAAGGCTAACCTAACAATTCTGTCTATTTTTGGAGTTGTTGCCTTTTTCCTTTGTCTTCCACTCTTAGTTTTGATGCTGCAACTATCAGCAAAACGTGAACACAGCTTTTGCAATCCAAAAGCAGTGGCTCAACTGCCCATTTTCCTAGCAATTTCTCTGAAACTGTATCCCTCCTTCCTCAAAAAAATAGCCCTAGCTTCCTTCTTTGGAGACCAATCAGACCTCTTTGTGGCTGGCATGATTAAAATCTAAAAAAACAATCATTAAGGAGTTTGTGAGCTCAAAATAGTTATAATTATACAGTTAAAAATTAAATGTAAACATTAATAAAATACAAGTACTAAAAATTTGCAATAGTTTGCAAAGAAATTAAAGCCTGTAGGACCTATACTGAAAGGATCAAGTGATGACTGTAGCTCTAAGACCTCTTTCACACATTATTTTTTTGCCATCAGTCGCAATCCGTCATTTTTAGTAAAAAACTTAACCAGTGACTGATGACGCTGGATCCGTTTTTTTCTCATAGACTTGTATTAGAAACGGATTGTGACGGATGGCCTCACGTTTTGTCCGTCATTCACTGGATCCATTGGAAATTTTGTGTCCTTTAGGCAGAAACGATGAAGAAAGTAACGTTTTTTATCTCCGTTGAAAGGTCGGACAGCAACGGATCCAGCTCTGTCCGTCGTTGGCTATAATGGAAGCCTATGAGCGTGGCATCTGTCACTGTCCGTCAAATGATGGAATCCAGCGACGGATTCCATTTTTATAAACTGAGCATGCTCCAATTATTATTACCAGGTAGGGCAGTTGGATCCAGCAAAAAAACTGATCCGTCGCATCAGTTTTTCACAATCTGCAACGGATACGTTTTTTCCAAAACTGCTGGATTGCGACTGATGGCAAAAAACTGATGTGTGAAAGAGGCCAAAAACACTATTTTTTAATTTAATGCGGACATAAAGGAAAGTTAACATATAACTAAAAATGTATGAATCTTAATCACAGAGAGCGAAGTCCTTTATTTCTTGTCAAAATTATAAAAACTACCTACAAAATATCAAAAACAAGTCTCCTGATATCTTTAGTAACAGACTGCGTGTCTACACTATAAATACAATTGCATAATCAAGCAAGTAAGGTTGCCAAAAGTTCCAGAAGCCTCGAAAATTATTAAAACCTTCAAGTATATCCACAATTTTGGCCACTAGTGTATACTTCTCCTTTTGTTTTAATGCATACCTATTAAAATTTATGTTTTATTGATTAATTGGGGTTTATCCTGTTAGCCCTTTTTGAAAGTTACAACCTTTCTATTTACAAATCTGTTAAAAACCCTAAAGTTGCCATTAACAGACTCTTCCTTAACCTTTGCAGAACCTGGCGTATATCTCTTCGGTGTGAAGGCAGATCAGAGAAAAACACCAACATATCGTACTAGTACACTACTACATACAGTGGGGAAAAAAAGTATTTAGTCAGTCAGCAATAGTGCAAGTTCCACCAATTAAAAAGATGAGAGGCGTCTGTAATTTACATCATAGGTAGACCTCAACTATGGGAGACAAACTGAGAAAAAAAAATCCAGAAAATCACATTGTCTGGTTTTTTTTTCATTTTATTTGCATATTATGGTGGAAAATAAGTATTTGGTCAGAAACAAAATTTCATCTCAATACTTTGTGATATATCCTTTGTTGGCAATGACAGAGGTCAAACGTTTTCTGTAAGTCTTCACAAGGTTGCCACACACTGTTGTTGGTATGTTGGCCCATTCTTCCATGCAGATCTCCTCTAGAGCAGTGATGTTTTTGGCTTTTCGCTTGGCAACACAGACTTTCAACTCCCTCCAAAGGTTTTCTATAGGGTTGAGATCTGGAGACTGGCTAGGCCACTCCAGGACCTTGAAATGCTTCTTACGAAGCCACTCCTTCGTTGCCCTGGCGGTGTGCTTTGGATCATTGTCATGTTGAAAGACCCAGCCACGTTTCATCTTCAATGCCCTTGCTGATGGAAGGAGGTTTGCACTCAAAATCTCACGATACATGGCCCCATTCATTCTTTCATGTACCCGGATCAGTCGTCCTGGCCCCTTTGCAGAGAAACAGCCCCAAAGCATGATGTTTCCACCACCATGCTTTACAGTAGGTATGGTGTTTGATGGATGCAACTCAGTATTCTTTTTCCTCCAAACACGACAAGTTGTGTTTCTACCAAACAGTTCCAGTTTGGTTTCATCAGACCATAGGACATTCTCCCAAAACTCCTCTGGATCATCCAAATGCTCTCTAGCAAACTTCAGACGGGCCCGGACATGTACAGGCTTAAGCAGTGGGACACGTCTGGCACTGCAGGATCTGAGTCCATGGTGGCGTAGTGTGTTACTTATGGTAGGCCTTGTTACATTGGTCCCAGCTCTCTGCAGTTCATTCACTAGGTCCCCCCGCGTGGTTCTGGGATTTTTGCTCACCGTTCTTGTGATCATTCTGACCCCACGGGGTGGGATTTTGCGTGGAGCACCAGATCGAGGGAGATTATCAGCGGTCTTGTATGTCTTCCATTTTCTAATTATTGCTCCCACAGTTGATTTCTTCACTCCAAGCTGGTTGGCTATTGCAGATTCAGTCTTCCCAGCCTGGTGCAGGGCTACAATTTTGTTTCTGGTGTCCTTTGACAGCTCTTTGGTCTTCACCATAGTGGAGTTTGGAGTCAGACTGTTTGAGGGTGTGCACAGGTGTCTTTTTATACTGATAACAAGTTTAAACAGGTGCCATTACTACAGGTAATGAGTGGAGGAAAGAGGAGACTCTTAAAGAAGAAGTTACAGGTCTGTGAGAGCCAGAAATCTTGATTGCTTGTTTCTGACCAAATACTTATTTTCCACCATAATATGCAAATAAAATGAAAAAAAAACAGACAATGTGATTTCCTGGATTTTTTTTTCTCAGTTTGTCTCCCATAGTTGAGGTCTACCTATGATGTAAATTACAGACGCCTCTCATCTTTTTAAGTGGTGGAACTTGCACTATTGCTGACTGACTAAATACTTTTTTCCCCACTGTATGTGTAGAGATGATAGCGGAAGACGTCGCTCACCAGTTCTTGAAACACTGCTGGCACGTTACAGAGTCCAAACGGCATACCCCGATAATCATAGTGGCCATTAAGGGTATTAAAGGTTGTTTTCCATTAATCTCCCTGTCGAATCCAGATTAGGTTATATGTCTCCCGAAGGTCGAGTTTCATGAAGACTCTGGAACCTTTAATATGATTGAACAGCTCAGAAATGAGGGGCAGAAAATATTTGTTTTTGATTGTTATCTGATTGAGTCCCCTATAGTCAATACAGGGTTGAAGTGAACTATCGTTATTCTTTACAAAAAAGAATCCTGCTCCAGCCGGGGAGGAAGATTTACGGATAAATCCCCTAAGAGGATTGATTCTCCTTAACATATTCGGACACGGCTCCGGTGTCCACCTCCTACAAGGGATAGATTCGACCTCGTGGAGGAGATGCGCATGGAAGGCGATTGATCGAATAGTCATTTGGCCTATGAGGTGGTAATGACATTGATGTTCCCCCAGGTAGGCTGACTGGAAAAAATATATGTTACCGCAGAACGTGGACACCTGTCAGTGTCTGTGAGAAAGAAAAGTGTCTCCCGCCCAGGGTTGCCTCTCCAACTGACTGTAGGCGCTGGAGTTTTCCGGTCTCAATGGACAAGATTGAATAAGATGTTCAGGGCTGCCACAATAAAAGCATTCTCCCTCTCTTCGGTGAGCCACCTGACAATGCTTAGTAATCTTCACCTGGTTAATCTGCATGGCCTCTAGGGGAGGTGCCAAAGCGGAGACTTGCTGTGTGACCGTTCTTTGGAAGGTTGGAGCTAGGCGCACTGATCTTCATTGGCAGAGCACCTCTTTGGATCTCTCCTGAAACCTGATGTCTATCCGGGTTGCCAAGGACACAGGTCATCCAGCGAGGTGGGTATATAGATGAGCATGACAGGTGCAGACTGGACCGGCTGAAGTACAGATGAGCGTAGGCAAGTGTGGACTAGACTGGGTGATATACAGATGAGCACTGGCAGGTGTGGATTGGACCAGCTGAAGTACAAATGAGCAGTGACAGGTGCAGATTTGACTGTCTGATGTACAGCTGAGCACTGGCAGGTGCAGAATGGACTGGCAGATCTTCAGATGCGTCCTGGCATGTAGACTGATGGTAATGGGGACCTGACAACTAGTGAGTGTGCTAAGGACTAAATAACCACATTTGTCACTCACCTCCACACTAGAGGAGGTGCCTTAAATAGAAGGTGTCACCCATTTATTGGCTGGGGACACTTTAGGATGGCACATGCAGCCCCTTTAAGAAAGAGGGAGCATGTGCGCGCCTTAAGCGCTGTGAAGAATTTTTAGATTCCAGACACCAGAGTTCATGCTGACAACATATCAAATGATAATTAGCTTGCTTATTAAAGTCTAGCAGCTATACATAGAAGAAATTATTTATTGTGGATTAGGGAGTACAGAGGAAAATGAGAAATCATAAGTGACTTGAGAATGAATTAGTACATAGAGCACATTTTGAAACTGTGTGGGAGAGTATAGTAAAGTTAAAGAACATGCTTTAAGTAGTAAGTAGTAAACTGAGTAGCCAAGTCTCAAATTTTTGGCAAGATGACAGAATAACTTTGCATACTAGAGAGTAAATTGTTTCTGATATAAAACCATCCAAACAATATTAATCTACTTACTGTGTAGCACCACTGCCAGCGTCCCTTCATTGCTTCCCATCCCCCATCATGCAGGGACACTGATGTACTCACAACTCCAGGCTGTGCAGTGAGCTCCTTGTCCTCTGTTTGCTGTTTGGAGTGAGCTCCTGGGCCTCTGCTTGCTGTACATGTTTGCTGGCTGCATACTCAGGGCGCTCGCCTGGGAACTTCCTGATTCTTAAAGAGACAGTAGGTGCGGTCCTAATGTGTCCCCAGCATATTGCTAAGAGGCACTTGGTACTTATGACACCTCCACCTGTTGGGAGGGGCCTGAGCAACATTCTCTTTCAGTGTGTGCAGCTACTGAGTTGCCAGGTCCTGTCCTGTTTCTGATCTTGCCTGATCCTGTTTCCCTGAGTTTCAATATTCAGGCCTGAACTCTGTATCTGCACCTGTATCTGATCTTTCTTGTTTCTGCTACCCTGTGGGCTGAATACCCAGGCCTGAACCATGATCTTGTACCTGTGTCTGTCATTGTCTGAATAAGACCTATCCTTGAACCTGTTTGTATCTAATCTGGATCTTTCTCTAAACCTCCTGTGTCTGAACCAGTACCTGTCTCTAGCCTGCTTTGTCTGTACCAATGCCTATCGCTAACCTAAGGTGTCTGGACCTGTACTTATCTCTAAACCTGCAGTGTCTGGACCAGTACCTATCGCTAACCTGCAGTGTCTGAACCAGTACCTATCTCTAGTCTGTTGTCTTTGTGAAACATTAGTGATCTGTGTGTATACTTGCTATTCATTGTAAGTACCCTGTGTGAATCTGACTCTGTCTGACTTGTGTGTACCTGTTCTCCTGTTTGTCCTTTGTGAACTTGGTCTAGTCTGTCCTGTTTGTACCTATCCTTACTCTGTTCGTTCTATGTGAACCTGGTCCTGTCTGTCCTGTGGGAACCTCCGGTTTTCTGTTTGACCATTTCAGCAGTTCCCTCCCTGTCCGCATCTGCGGCACACTGCTTGACCGCATATGCTGCATCCTGCTTGACAGCATCTGTGGTTTCCTGCTTGTCTGCAACTGTGGCTCTTTGTCTGTTCAGTCTGAACTGGATCTTGCCTGTTCCTGTATTCCAGTCGTACCTGCCAGTGATTGGAAGTGAGTGGAAGCTGCATACTGTAAGGATTTGGCAATCTGCAGTCATATAGAGTAATAGATGGTGGCCCGAATCTAACGCATCGGGTATTCTAGAATATCACTCTCTCTCTGCGCCGCAGATCTCCTGACGGTAGCGTGGGCGTGTGTCATTCCTGTCGTTGATTGGTCGCGGCCGGCCGGCCGCGACCAATCAGCGACCCGGGATTTCGGTTACAGACACACAGAATAAGATGATTATATAGTTGATGGCAGCTTGTTTTTTGCAGGACAAAGTCAGCAATTAACGCCACTCTTCTCCTTACTCAAAAACAAAGGAATAACACATACAGTTGAAACTAAAAGTTTACATACACTATATAAAAAGACGCATACGCATGACATGAAATCAGAATAAACCTTTCCTGTTTTAGGTCAATTAGGATTACCAGAATTATTAAGAGACAGAGAGGGAATGTTTTAAAGCCTTTTTATTACTAACTGCAAAGGCAAAAGTTTCAAAAGTTTACATACACTAAGATTACTATGCCTTTAAACAATTCTAGACTACCCATATGATGATGTTATTTGTTTGGAAGTTTTTTGGCAATATCTGAGTTTAATAATAATAATAGTAATCTTTATTTTTATATAGCACTAACATATTCCGCAGCGCTTTACAGTTTGCATACATATTATAATTAGAAACACAGCTATAGATGTATTTTAATGCACAGCTAAAACACACTGCTTCTTTATGGAAAAGTTTCAAGAAATCAGCCAAGATATCAGGAAGAGAATTGTGGACTTGCACAAGTCTGGCTCATTCTTGGGTACAATTTCAAGATAGCTGAAGGTGCCTCGTTCATCTGTACAATTATACGCAAGTACAAACAAGATGGGAATGTCCAGCCATCATACCGCTCAGGAAGGAGATGGGTTCTGTGTCCCAGAGATGAAGGTGCTTTGATCCAACATGTGCATATCAACCCAAGGATAAAAGCAAATCACCTTGTGAAGATGACGGCGGAAGCTGGCAAAATTGTGTCAATATCCACAGTGAAACAAGTACTGTATCAACATGGGCTGAAAAGCCGCTCTGCCAGAAACCATTACTCCCAAAAAAATATAAAAATAGCTAGATTAATGTTTGTAAATGCACACAGGAACAAAGATCTTAATTTTTGGAGACATGTCTTGTGGTCTGATGAAATTAAAATTGAACTTTTTGGGCATAATGACCATCATTACGTTTGGAGTAAAAAGGGAGAAGCTTAGAAGCCTAATAACACCATCCCGATTGTGAAACATGGGGGTGGCAGCATCATGTTGTGGGGTTGTTTTGCTGCAGGAGGGATTGGTGCACTTCACAAAATAGATGGCATCATGAGAAAAGATTATGTGGCAATACTAAAGCATCATCTAAAGACATCAGCCAGGACGTTATAGCTTGGGTGGATGTGGATCTTCCAAATGGATAATGAATAGAGATGAGCGAATATTTCAATATTCGGTTCGGCTCACGATTGCCAAATTTGCAATATTGGCCGATTTAATCGCCGAATATAGCCAAGCATACACAGCACAAAAATAGAAAAAAATGCCGAGTACCACCGAAAGTACATAACAGCCAATGCCGTATATGAAGCAGGTATACTGCAGGCATAAAACCTTTTTTCCTTCAGGTGCACACCAAATGGATAATCCAAATAAAAAGAAAAAAGTGGCACTCACCGGAATAAAGGCCAAATTTTATTAGTCAAAAGATGTTAAAACATCTTTTGACTAATAAAATTTGGACTTTATTCCGGTGAGTGCCATTTTTTTTCCTTTTTTTCTTTTTATTTGGCTAATACACAGCACAAAAGCCAGTGTTTCCAACACTGTGTGACAGCGTGGGAAATACTGGCGTAGTGCTTCTGATCGGTGGTGAAACCATAAAGTTTACATCTGGTCAATGGTGTCAACTGATGGGACTACAACTCCCATCAGCTGACACCTGCTGCCACAAGTAACAGTGAGAGCAGGAGCGCGGATGGGCGTATTCATCAGTCACGCCCACGCTGTAAATAAATAAATAAAAAAAACCCTGCTTGGGTTCCACTGTATTTTTGATAACTAGTCAGGCAAAACTCACAGCTGTGGGCTGCAACGCTCAGCTGTCAGCTTCAGCAAGGCTGGATATTAAGAATAGAGGGATCCCCATGCCTTATTTTTAATTATTTAAATATATAGTTTAAAAAACATTGAGGGGTACCTCCATTTTTAACAACCAGCCTTGCTAAAGCAAATGGCTGGGCGCTGGTATTCTCAGGCTGGTAAGGGGCCATGGATATTGGCCCCCAGCCTAAAAATAGCAGCCCGCAGCTGCCCAGAAACAGTGCATCTATTAGATGTGCCAATTCTGGCTTTTTGCTTGATTCTTCCCACTTGCCCTGTAGCTGTGGCAAGTTGGGTAATATTTTTGGGGTTGATGTCACCTTTGTATTGTCCGGTGATGGCTTAGTAAAGTAGAGGTGTCTATAAGACCTGTAGTGACCTGTAAAAGCGCACACTTGCCCAAAACAGCTGTCGTCCTGATTTTGTATCCAGCAAAAAAACTCCTGCCTCTGCTAGTTTAAGATGTCCGAATAAAGCATTGGAATTCTAAGAAGGTGAGTGCCATCTACTCTCTTTTTTCACATATCTATACATTACTAATCCTATAGTTATAAGGTAAATAAAGACACAGCCAAAATAAAGTCCTTTATTATAAATAAGACTGAACACAGTTTTCCTTTTTATTTAGAAATAACAAACACAGTTATACTCACCTAATGCCTATTCCACCAAAGCCCTCATTCTCCTGTAATGAAACTAAAGTAAAAAGCAATATCCCTCACTTGCCCGTCGTTCTGTCCCATGCCATAATCCATGTCTGGGTGATTCTCATTTGGTCTGACATGCACTGTGAGCTGTGAGGTCTTATATAGACAGGTGTGTTCCTTTCCAAATTAAGTCCTATCAGTTTAAATAACAAAGCTGGACTCCAATGAAGGAGTAGAACCATCTCAAGGAGGATCACAAGGAAATGGACAGCATATGACTTAAATATGATTGTCTGAGCAAAGGGTCTGAGTACTTATGACCATGTGATAATTCAGTTTTTCTTTTTTAATACATTTGCAAAAATGCCTACATTTCGGGTTTTTTTCAGTCAAGATGGGGTACAGGGTGTACATTAATGAGAAAAAAATAAACTTTTTTGAATTTACCAAATGACTGCAATAAAACAAAGAGTGAAAAATTTAAAGGGGTCTGAATACTTTCTGTACCAACTGTATATATTACGATAACAGACAACAAATTTTATGCAACTTCTTAGGCCTCACCTCTGGGAATCATTCCCTTTGGTGTGGTTGTAACATACACAAATTTTTGTAACATTGCAACATCTTTTGCTTGTTGCTCAATCATTACAAAACCAACAGTTATTTGTAATAAATGTCTTGCAGCAAAGTAAATGTACAATTTTACAGTAGTGTCACATTTTCACTTTTTTTAACGAAACGCTTTATTTGGTTAGGATAGTTATGGCGATGCTTCTCCACACAATGGAGAATAAACCATTTCTGTTCTTCTTGAGTGCTCAATGACTAATTGAATGTACTCATGAGGGCAATGGACTGTACAGCAGCATCATTCATGATTTTCAATCCAGTGACTTTTGAAGATGCATCGATGTATCTTGCATTAGTGTGCCACAGACAAGGGTGGAATCCTGAGGAGATAATTTGCATATTCCCAGTGCATTCTGGGATAAGTGAAGAGTCTCCACGAGCTCAAAGAACACTGGATTTTGGCCTTGCAGCTGAAAGAAGGACATCGGTAAATTTTGGCACGTTTTTCACCACTTTGATATCTCTTTAGTCTTTAACAATAGGAAGCCATGAGCCATTTAGTGAGCTGCATTTCTTACTGCATGTTCACAGACTTACCAGTGGAAAAGCCAAACTTCACATGCCACAAATGCAAGCTTGTGTCCCTGTGGGAGGAAAAGTTGCAAAATCTCGAAGAGAGGTTAGCTACATTGAAAATCATTAAGGAAGGTGAAGAGTTCTTAGACAGAGCAGAATTATCTCTTCATGTTACAGAAAGAGAAGACATTCGAAGTGCACCTGAAGAAACAGAGGAATGGAAGCATGTGACCCAGAGAAGCAGGTGGATTGGGAGGCAGTCAGCACCCATACTGCTCAGGAACCAGTACCAGGCTCTCACACAGTTGAACAATGAAGAAATACATCAAGATAAGACTTTACCCATAAAGAACAACCTTGTATGCCCTCAGAGTCCTCCAGGATGGAAAAGAAAAATGTTGTGAAAAAGAAACGGAGAGTGGTGGTCATGGGGGATTCCGTGTTGATAGGAACAGAGGCCGCTATCTGCAGACCGGATATAACCTCAAGAGAAATGTGCTGTCTTCCAGGTGCAAAAATTAAAGATGTGTCTGACAGGATATCAGGAATCTTCAGATCTACAGATGACTACCCATTCCTGCTAATATATGTGGGGACAAATGACACCGCAAGAAAGGACATGGAAACCATCTGCAGTGACTTTGAAAACTTAGGTAAGAAAGGGAAAGAACTGGGAGCGTAGAGGGTCTTATCATCCATCCTTCCAGTGGATGACCATGGCACAAGGAGGTGGAATAGGATTTAGCAGGTGAACACCTGGCTACGCCGATGGTGCCGTCAGCAAAGATTTGGATTTCTGGATCACGGAGTGAACTGCCTATATAATGGACTGCTTGCTAGAGATGGGGTGCACCTTACGAAGATTGGAAAAAAAGTATTTGGAAGTTGCCTTGCTACGCTTATAAGGAGAGCTTTAAATTAGAACAATGTGGGAAGGGAAGAAAAAGGCCAGAAAAAGCCATACACCTGACAAACACTATTGAGAACTCTGCTATTAGAAGTGGAAAGGAAGAACAAAGACAAAAAAAATCTAAATAATAAAAATAATGGAAAAATAGAAACCAATCACAAACTAAAATGTTTATATACAAATGCACAAAGCTTGGGCAACAAACAAGGAGAAATGGAACTAATAACGCAGGAAAAGAAATATGATGTGATTGGAATCACAGAGACTTGGTGGGACAATACACATAATTGGAATACAAGGCTAGAAGGATATAACTTATTTGCAAGAAACAGACTTGATAAACGAGGAGCAGGTGTCGCATTGTATGTTAGAAACGCGTATATCTGCACAGAGATTGAAGCTTCAGAGACTGGGAGTTCTGTGGAAACTGTTTGGGTAAGAATACAAGGACAGAACAATGGAAAGGACACCATTGTAGGCATTTACTACAGGCTGCCTGTGCAAGCTGAAGATATGGATGAACTCTTTATGCATCAAATGGCCAAGTTCTCCAAAAAAATATGACATAGTGGTCATGGGAGATTTTAACTATCCAGACATTTGTTGGGAATCGCTCTCAGGCAAAACTAACAGGTCAAGCAAATTCTTATCCTCTCTTGCTGACAACGTTATCTTCCAAAAGGTAGGGAGAAAACAAGGGAATCTGCTACCTTGGATCTAATCCTTATAAACAGGGAGGAAATGGTTGAGGAGATATGAGTGGCTGGGACCCTAGGAGGTAACAACCATGGTCTTTTAGAATTTTGGATAACTAGAGGAGGAAGACCTGTGTAGACTCAGACTTCAAGGTTAGATTTTAGAAAAGCAGATTTTAAGTGACTCAGAAAGAGAATCGGAGGGATCCACTCGCTGGATATCTTTAAGGACAAAAATGTACAGGAAGGATGGAAAAATATTTAGAATTGAGAGTTCTCATTGGTTGATTGCTTTTAATGGCTAACTGAAAAGATGGTAAAAAATTGCAAGCTTTCAAGACTACTCAGGTCTCTTCATCAGGCAAAGACTAATACAACATCTGAAGAATCACATATTTATGCACAAAACATAAATAACGCAATAGATAAGACAGGTGACGTGAAGCAAACTATCATTATGCGAGAGGGAGAACAAATATTGGACTAGTCTCTGCCTGATAAAGAGACCTGAGTAGTATCGAAAGCTTGCAATTTTTTACCATCTTTTCAGTTAGCCATTAAAAGGTATTAACCACTGAGAACTCTCAATTCTAAATATTTTTCTATCTACTAACTAACACTGTACAAAGATATATATCTTTCCTGTATCAGGAAGGATGGGAAATCTTGAAAAATGAGATTCTCAAAGCACAATTGTTAACAATTCCAAAAAGAGGGAAGAATAGGAAGCATTTAAGGAATCCAGAATGGATGAACACAGAACTTAAACACATGCTAAAAAGGAAGAAAGAAATGTTTATAAAATGGAAAGAGGGAGGCATATCTAAAGAAGAACATAATGCTGTATGCAGAACCTGCAGGGCACGAAATAGATTATCTAAAGCTGACAATGAATTAAGGCAAATATGCTATGGAATTCTTACAGTATGGAAATGATAAAATAGTAAGAAAGGATGTTGAGAAGACCAAACTTTTAAATTCCTATTTTGCATCTGTTTTCTCTCTGAAAGGAAATGTAGCATCAACTGATCTTCAATGTCCTATTAGAGGAATAGAAGAATCCAGCCTATATATAAACAGAAAGATAATGAGGGAATACTTAGCTAACATAGATGAATTCAAGTCTACAGGTCCAGATGAATTACACCCCAGAGTACTGAAGGAGATAGCAGAAGAAATTTTTGAACCACTCTCCATAATCTTTGAAAACTCTTGGAGAACAGAAGTCCCAGAAGACTGGAGAAGAGCAAATGTTGTTCCTATCTTCAAAAAGGGGAAGAAGGTGGACCCAGGGAACTATAGGCAGGTGAGTCTGACTTCTATACCAGTAAAGATCTTTGAGCAAGTTATTAAACAAAAACATGTATGTAAGTACCTGGGTAAGAATGAAGTGATTAACTCGAGTCAGCATGGGTTTGTAACTAATAAGTCATGTCAGACTGACTTAATTTCCTTCTATGACGGAATCACTGACTGGGTGGATCAGAGAAATGCTGAAGATATAGTATATCTTGACTTCAGCAATGAATTTGACAAAGTATCTCACACCATCCTTATAGAAAATCTGACTAAGTATGGAATGGACAAAGCAACTGTTAGGTGGATTCATAACTAGCTTAGTGCTTGGACCCAAAGAGTTGTTGTAAATGGCTGCACATCCAGTTGAAAGAATGTCTCAAGTGGGGTACCACAGGGCTTTGTCCTGGGCCCTGTATTGTTCAACATCTTTATCAATGATGTAGATGTAGGAATTGAGGGTAAACTGATTAAATTTGCTGATGACACAAAGCTAGGAGGGATATCTAATACTAGAGAAGAGGGAGAGGATTCAAAAAGATAAAAATAAACTGGAGCAGTGGGCAGCAACTAATTGAATGGTTTTTAACAGGGAAAAATGCAAAGTACTACATCTGGGCAATAAAAATGAAAAGAGCATATTGTAACAATTATGTAGGTACTAAGGAATCTGATAGCGTGGGATAAAACCAGTCTGAGAACAAAGTTGCAGCAAAAAGATGTATTTAAACAAAACAGAAATGCAAACAGAACTAACACAGATATTCCTGCAATTGTAAAGAGGTGCTCAGCACAATATAGTAAATCACAGCAAGCTGAAAAGCAAACAGAACTAACACAGTTATTCCTGCAAATTTAACGAGATGCTCAGCACTAGACATGAGCGACTTTTCCTTTTTTAGGGTCGAGTCGGGTTTCATGAAACCCGACTTTCTCAAAAGTCGAGTCGAACGAAATCGGCCGACTATCGTGAAAAGTCGAAGGTCTGACTGAAACACGAAACCCAATGCAAGTTAATGGGGAAGCAAAGTCGGTATGGAGTGGAGGACAGTAAACACACCTACATGCCAGACCGCTTTTTTAAAGTGCGCGAAAACTCTCTCTCTCCCCGGACGCTGCACATGTCATCTCGTTGCCCACAGTGTACGTCCTTGCTCAGTGGCTGAAAAAAGTCACGTGCAAGCATTCTGGGAAATCCGACTTTGGTGCTCGTTTTGCCAACCGCATGGCCGACTTCACGCTGTGGTCGGGTTTTGGTCGGCAAAACCCGACTTTGCCATAAGTCGGTGACTTATGAATCTGGCCGACCTGTTTCGCTCAACTACTCAGCACAATATAGTAAATCACAGCAAACTGATTAGCGGGACGTAACCGCTAATATGAACCAGTCCACCAAGATGATGCAGAAGTGCGTGAGACACTTAAATGAGGAAGTCCATTAAATATATCAGTGGGTATGCATACAGTATTTAAGTGTGGTTATCCAGCAAGGGGGTAGTGGAAATGCACACAGTACTTTAAACAAGGGAATCCAGCAATAACTTGATCACACATGGGTACGGCACTTGTTTGTGGGAGTCCAATCACACGTAGAAGAAGCGTAGACAGGGGAAGGTCTCTAAAGGTACCTTTAAGGGCTGACAAGTCCTGCACCACAGCCCACCAGACGTAGTCCAGAAGATATAAAGTTACACTTCTTACTGACTACAGCAGCTTCTGAGACAAGGGGCAGCAACGAAGTATTCAGGTCAATAGGCAACCCTGGTCAAGATCAAGGAGCACACAGAAAATAAAAGGCAGCTGAATGAGGCAAGGCAGACCACTGAGTTACGAGCAGCAGTAGCAGGGAGTTCACCAGCACCACAGGCAGAAGCTCTGGAGTCAACAGCACAATATACTCTGGCAAGGAGAAACACACAACCCAGACATAAATAATTGGATAGACAGGAAGTTCCATGACGGCGAGATGCAAGACTCCATCTTGGATAAGGGCAAACGGGCACAAAGGAAAGTCCAGAATCCTTGCACATATACAGAATGGGAGGATTAGGGATAAGCAACAGCACAAAGACTTGGGTATACTAGTAGATCACAGACTGAACATGAGTCAACAGTGTGATGCAGCAGCAAAAAAGGCAGAAGTGTTCAGTCACGTGAAGCCATTACTGCCCTCTACTCCTCTTTGGTCAGACCTCATCTGCAATACTGTGTCCAGTTTTTGGCACCACATTTTAAAAAAAGACATCAACAAACTGGAGCAAGTTCAGAGAAGAGCGACCAGAATGGTGACCGGTCTGCAAACCATGTCCTATGAGGAACGGTAACAGGATGTGAGAATGTTTAGCTTCAAAAAAGAGAAAATTGAGAGGAGGCATAATAGTTGTCTACAAGTATCTCAAGGGCTGTCACATTGTACAAGGATAATCTTTATTCTCATTTGCACAAGGAAAGACTAGAAGCAATAGGATGAAACTGAATGGGAGGAGACACAGATTAGATATCAGAAAAAACTTTTTGACAGTTAGGGTGATCAATGAGTGGGGCAGGCCACCATGAAAGGTGGTGAGTTCTCCTGCAATGGAAGTCTTCAAACAGAGAATGGACAGACATCTGTCTGGGATGATTTAGTGAATCCTGCTTTGAGCAGGGGGTTGGGCCAGATGACCCGTGAGATCCCTTCCAATTCTACCATTCTATGATTCAATTCAATGATTCTACGCGTCTTGATGAAAAAAATATTGATTTTTTTCCAGTGCAACAGGTTTTTTTATGTTGGAGTACATGAAGTAATAAAGCTTCTTGTGTGACACAGTCTTTGGCAAGCTGCACGTGAGTTGAGCTGAGATCATTGCCTTCTTTCTGCAGAGCTAGTGCCATCTCAACTTTTTCTGCAGTTGGAACCTCACTATAAAAAAGCCAGACTCACCATAATCTCACTGAGGTACCACATGTAATGCTGCTGCAGTGCAGTATAGCGCAACCTCCACCAGGGGGTGCTGGTGAGGGAAGAGAGGTTGCACACACACAGTGTAGCAATACCGAGCAGCAGCACAGGTGTTACAGGTAACGAAAGAGTGGTCAGACAAGCCGAGTCATACACTGTCAGGAGGAGAAGTACCAATGGTCACAGCAATGCACGTAGTCAGAGACAAGCCAGAAGTCAGCCTAATGGGAATGTGGTATCCGACACGCAAGATGTAAGACATAGCCAGGGTGCAAGCCAGTTAGTCAAAGCCAGTCAAGGAATACAGTATCAGGGGCGGAAAACAAGAGGCAGGGTTCAGGTTGAGTCATACACTGTAAGGAAGCGACAGACACACACTAGTCAGGGATAAGGGACGGGTCACAAACAAATACGGGAAATCAGAGGCAGAAGGGTCACTAGTGTGTACGGGTTAGCGGCTCTAGCCTGGAACATGAACTATAACTGATGCTGGCCAGCAGGCTGCAGAGGACTGAAATCGCCCAGCCAGCTCCAAAACGAGACAGAGGGGATTAACCCCAGCATGACCAGTCCAAAGAGAAGATAGCAGAAAACAAACCCTGGATCATGACACCACAAGTGTCTGTTGGAAGTTGATATTGCTGCTTCAGCAACAGGCTCATTGATACCTTTGTATGCTACGAGTTCTAGTAGTAATGTCAAGTCATTTCATGGCTATGTGGCTGGGATAAGACACAGGTACTAAGCCTTCAAGTATAAGCGGCCAGTAAAAGTGCAAAATTGACAGAGATTTTTTAACTCTATCCAAGTTAAAACAAATTGGTGACAAAACATGAAGTGTATATCACTATTGCCATCCATCGGGCCCAATGTAAGGCGCCTGGAGTGTTGATGTGTACGTCTGGGTTTGCCAGCAAATTAAGGAACAAGAGTGCCAGTGTTAACAATTCCTTCTAATCATCTCTTAGATGGCATTGTGTAAGCTGTTTGGTGCAAAATTCAACTAGACACTCCTTAAGTGGACCTAGCTCAGTTGAAGCTTTGTCATCTTCCATTCCTGCTGAAAACTTTGTTTTATCCAGTTGATTCCAAATCTCTCCAGCAACTATATATTTGGACCTTTTGATGCCATCCACAATTTATCAAACATGCTTGCAATAATTAGCTCGAGAATGTGGTGCCCACAAGGCAAACTCAGTAGTTATTTCTGCAGTTTCTGTTGCAAGAGGACGCACACACCAGCTTCTGTACCAGTGTTACTCCTACATGAACTTCACTTTACCAAGAGCTGACTATCCTGCAGAACCTCGAATACAGCCTTAGCTTGTGCTGCTCCTGTAATGTTAGGTATCTCTTGGACCAACAACAACTTCTTAGTTCCTCCTCCAGACACTAGTACTGCCAGTCACTGAGCAGTTTCATGGCAGGTCTGGCTTGCAAACTTTTTCCTGCCATAGTGTACAGTTAATGGACCACTGCTATCAAAGGAAGCTTTAATAGCATTTGCTGCAATCTCTCAATGCCTGTCTCAAGCCTGTCAGATAAGTTCCCTATTCAACATGTGTGTTAGGAACCCTGAAGGTGAACCCACTGGACCACGGTAACGAACCTCCTCTGGGCTAGCGGACCAGGTGGACCACCCCCTATACAGGGAGTGTTAGGGACAGGCCCAGGGGAAACTATTACCGTGGCAGCTGGTACCTAGGGCAGAAGCACAGAAGACTGGACCGGGGTAGAACGGCAGGAACACAAGAGACTGGACCGGGGTAGAACGGCAGGAAAACAGGAGACTGGACCGGGGTAGAGCGGCAGGAACCAGGAGACTGGACCAGGGTACAGCGGCAGGAACTCAGGAGACTGGACCAGGGTAGAGCGGCAGGAACACAGGAGACTGGACCAGGGTAGAGCGGCAGGAACCCAGGAGATTGGACCAGGGTAGAGCGGCAGGAACAGAGGAGACTGGACCAGGGTAGAGCGGCAGGAACCCAGGAGACTGGACCAGCGTAGAGCGGCAGGAACACAGGAGATTGGACCAGGGTAGAGCGGCAGGAACACAGGAGACTGGATCAGGGTAGAGCGGCAGGAACCAGGAGACTGGACCAGGGTAGAGCGGCAGGAACACAGGAGACTGGACCAGGGTAGAGCGGCAGGAACCAGGAGACTGGACCAGGGTAGAGCGGCAGGAACACAGGAGACTGGACCAGGGTAGAGCGGTGGGAGCACAGGAGACTGGAGCTGTGGGCTGGCAAGGCAGGAACATTGGAACATAGAAGAGAACAGGTAACAAATGTGAGAGAGCAAGCGAGGGGACGAGGCGTGGAGGTAGCGGCGGCGAATGCCAGCAAGAGGGGTCAGAATCACAAGGGAAGGCAAGTGACGATCAGGCAGCGTCACTAGGGAGCGACGGCCTGATATGGGAGCATGGGGAGGAGCTCCCGGGTCAGGGTCCTCCTGACCATAGATAGGACCAGGAAGAGTGACCGGCTCAGAGAGGAGGAAGTGTTCATGCATGGAGCTGCGGGGAGCGCGCGCCCGGGAGGAAGCAAGCGCTGTCGTCAAAGCAGGGGAACAGACGGGGACGCCCCGGGAAGCTGCAATCTGGTGAGTCTGACGGGGCACAGGGAGCGGTGGCACGGCAGAAGGAAGCGGTGACGTGACAATGCGACTGTCTGGAGCACAGTCAAGAGACTGAGAAGCAGCAGCAGACAAGTAGTTTCCTTTTCTATCACTGGTATTAGTTTTATCTAGAGCTGTAGCAACTTCTGGAGTCATAAAGTTGACAGGTCTTACCTACTTACATTTCTTGGCACTACAATACCTTTCACCTTCATCACTATCGCTGTCGGTAGCGCTAATGTCGCTGCAACTTCTACTACTACTGCAAAGTTGAGCCAATGCTGTCAACTGCTGAAGTCACTCAGTTTCCTTTTTTCTTTGTCTCTCTGCCTGTAATTGTCTATTAAATCTTCTTTCCTCAGCCTTGGCCGGCTTTCTGTCTAATGGTTCCATGCTTCTACAATGACCTTTTTCCCAGAACAGAAGCACTTTTTGGCTGCTAAGGTAGCACTGGTACATGTTGCCTGCGATTGTGGACAGTGCAGTAAATAAAACCTGGACAACTGCCGATTTGACAGCAACTTAGAACCGGTAATACTGCCTGCTGTCCCTCCAATTAATCACATTCTTATAACAATCCACTTTGAAGATGACATTTTTTCTGAAAACAGTGACTAAACCTGTGGGAGGCCTAAATAGCAAATATAAAACCACATTTCACTAAAGTTTGATACGTTGCTGCTAATGCTGAATCTGTAATATGGCAATTGTACTTTGAAACAGGAAATATAAACTAATATATTAAAGGGAATCTGTCACCTCATTTTCGGCTTATCGGATACAAACATAATTGTATTGAGTGTTTTCTATTCATTTCACACCTAATTTTGAATTCCCCTAACTCCCCTAACTCCCCATGTATCACCCAACAATATCTTTTTTCTTTCACCCGCGCTGTATATAAATTAGTTGGGTCCAGTCCGATGGGCGGTGTTTTTGCTTCTTCCCTCCACCCCCTCCTTGGCCGCTGTACGCAATATTTCATGTAATTTCCATAGTTCTCGTCCTTATTTTGCACGTGTGCATTGCAATCTCCACTCGCTTGTGCGCAGCATGCTTTGCCCAACTGTGGGCAAATCCAGAAAAAAGTAGTTTGCATGCGCCGGAAGTACTATGTCCCAGAAGTATTTTGCTGCCATTTCTGTGTTCCAGGACATAGTTCACCAGCGCATGCGCACTAATGCTTTTCGACTTTGCCCGCAGTTGGGTAATGCATACTGCGCATCACACTAAGTTGCTTGCCTATTGCAGATTCAGTCTTTCCAGCCTGGTGCAGGGCTACAATTTTGCTTCTGGTGTCCTTTGACAGCTTTTCACCATAGTGGAGTTTGGAGTGTGACTGTTTGAGGTTGCGGACAGGTGTCTTTTATACTGATAACAAGTTCAAACAGGTGTCATTACTACAGGTAATGAGTGGAGGACATAGGAGTCTCTTAAAGAAGAAGTTACAGATCTGTGAGAGCCAGAAATCTTCCATGTCTTTAGGTGACCAAATACTTATTTTCCACCATAATTTGAAAAATAAATCTTGCTAAATCAGACAAGGAAATAAAACAAGAAGGAACACCGACTAAAGATCCAAATTGCAATAAAAAATATATAATTTTTATTTACTCAATGATAAAAAATCAGGAGGAGAGTTCCCTCAGGGAAAGAGCAGGTGTAAGGATGCGCTTGGAGTAGCTCCTGTCAGGAGGAGCTGCCGGATAGATTGGCTTAGAGGAAAGCTCCCGGGAAGAAAGAGTGGAATTTTTAGAGTCCCACGCTGATTGCTATCAGGTGGGGGAAGAAATTAGGTCGCAGAAGGGTCTCAGCCCCTAGCCTAGTGACGTAAACAACGAACTTAACTAGCAAGCTGACAGTTGTGGTTGCTGTATGGGCCACAGCGAATCCCACAGTTACCTTCCCAGAAAGGCAGCCACATAGGATCAAAAAACCACCTGAGTGACAAATTCTGACAGGATCCGCGGCAGCTATCACGGGACACTGACTGTGAAGGTGCTGGAAAGGGAGGAAGGAGAGGAAATCAATACAGTGAGACGGCCTAGGAAGGAACATACTGAAATGGAGTGTTGGAGGGGTGACTCATCTACCTGGAAGTTTACTGGACCCCTGACCTGAAGAACTGAAGCGGGCATCTGTACTGCAGACAGACTGTGAGTAAAGCCCATTGAACTACATGAGATTGTTTAGAAAATTAGGAAGGGGAAAGGGAAATTTGTGCTCACCAAAATAGTCCTGTAAGCCGGTCGTGCCTCAGAGACGTTCTCTGAGGAAGAACCTGGTGTAAGGTTCAAAACGCGTCAGGCGTGGGGGGTCTGTTTTCCCCTTTATGGTTTTATCATGAAATTATGTGAATAAAACTTATCGTGGATTTTATCAAGTCTCCAGTGCCGGATCTTCCTTCTCTCTTCATACATGAGATTGTGTCCTCCATTTTATTCCTGCGCCACTCCTCCACTCCACACCACAACCCTACCAAAAACCTCATCTATTCTGCCCTGGAACTACAGCCCTACCTGTAGAGGGCTACAACATCATAGTTGCACAGGTGGCGTCACCTACCCCACCATAAACGTTATTCCTATCTCTGTAAATACCACACTAGCAATTGCCTTTGACCGCCTGGGGCAACGGACCGGGTCGCCGCCGCCACCGTGACACCGTGACCCGTTGAAGTCGATGGGCCCGGCTCCGTGCACCCCGCGGCACCCGGGGCGCATCAATTTTGGCATCACGAACAGGATAAATGAAGCCAGGTATCACCTGGTCCTGTGTGCTGAAGATTTTGATGGATATGAGCGATAAAAATGACTAAAATGTGTAAAAGAAAGGATTTATTGAACTGTGAAATAAACTCTGAAAATGGCCGCCAGAGCGGTGTAGAGGGGCGTGTCATTACAGGTGACACTCAAGGAAGAGCAAGAAAAACCGTTAAGGCCCCCTGCCTGTATTATTATGTGACTGCGTCATGGCCAATGCCCAGGGGAGTGCGATGCCTAGCCTGGTATGGTGGAAAAGGGAAGCGACGCCGCCCCAAGGGAAGGTGAGAAGCTCAGCGGTGGGAAAAGCCCTGAAGGAAGAATCAGAACGACATTCCACAGCAGCCATGATGGAAGGAGACCGGAGGCATGAAGAGCGCGGTGAGGATTAACACCTCTCACCCAGCACACTAGTGACTGGTTCTGGCCCCCTGGAGACAATGGACTTAAGGCAGCTGGAAGAAGAGATCGCGCTGCTGAACAGCAGCCTGCAGCTGTGGCAGGTTTTATGGAAGCGGAGGAAGCAACAAGTCCAGGAGGGGTCTGCCCCTGAAGTACCTGCTAACTTTGATGCTGAACCCGTTCCGGTATCTCCACTGCAGGGATCGGATGTAGTGTCCCTGGCCTCGCTGTTGGAGGCCACCGCCACCTGCCGGGAGACGCTATCACCAGCTCCTGAAGACAACATCTCGGCGGAGGCTGTATCTCTGTCCGGACCTGATGCGGCTGCTCGGGTCCCAAAGCTGACCCCACCAGATGCTACTCCTGCAGCGGCTTCACCAGCGCCGATGACTGCTGTGGTCGCTGACCTGGCAGCCCCGATATCCGCAGACAACACTGACCTCCATCCTTCATCAGTGACGGACCCCAGCAACCAGGAGAGGAAAGGTATGGCTACCGCCCCTGCATCCTGGGAGGCCCTGATAGACACCAGTGATCCCTTGCCTGTCCCAAAACCCTGGCAGGTAGTGGTAGATCTGGCATGGGACACAATCCCCAGGGGGGAGAAGCCGCTAGCGGCAACGCCACCATCCTCTGCAGGTAGCGGCCACCAGGAAGATATAGCCAGGGAGGAATACTGGCGGCAGCAACTTGAAACGCTCGTAGCAGAGCAGAGGGAGCAGGAACATCACAAAGCAGCTGTACAGGAGAGAGATTTACAAGAGAAACAAAAAGTCCGCACAGGCTGGCCGGCTAAACAAGCATCCGATGGATGGGGCAGAGTCCTCAACTTTAACCTGGATAGGGGGTTTGGATTTATCCAGGATCATCAGACCATTTCAGATCTCTTTGTGAGTCGTCGGGACGGAGGCGCATCTCCCTCGGGGGCACCCAGACCGCGATCTGTACAGTGTGGAGTACGTGTCCTTTACTCACCACATGGGGCCGCGTGGCTGGTACATACTAAATGTACGCCACATACCAGCCCCATTTGTAGAGGCCTACCAGCACAAGGAGGCACCCATTACCTCGGCAGCTACAACCACAATCACTATTTTCACCCCTGTCAGATCTCAGGTAGCGACTTCAACGGTGGTCTGTCATCCAGACGTTCAAAAATCGGCTCCTACTGTGCCAGTGCAGGCAGCAACAACCCCAGTGGCCAAGAAAATACTACAGGTAGCACAAGTACCAGTCTCAATGGAAGTGGCAGACCCAATTGCTACCACCACTGTAGTCTCTAAAGTCAATAACAGCAGCAGTGACACCAGCTGCACCACTCCAACAAGCTGCAGTCCTACCATCAACAGCTGTGAGACCAAAACTCCCGGCAGCTGCAACTCCCCAGCAGGCTGCAACCCCACAAGCCCCGGTAGCCTTCATTCCAGCTCCAGCAGGAGGAGCACAACACTGGAGGACTACCGACAATGGGTGGTGCCACCAAGAGGTGGACACCCAGATAGTCTGCCATGGAAGCAGAAGAAGAAACCTGCTTCATCATCCTCAGGAGGGGATCCCCAGTAAGAAATTTGCTTACTCACTGAACAGTTACCCAGGAGGGTATAAGCACTGTTGTGCCTTATTGATTTAGCCTGTTTACAGCTTTGCCCCAGTTGAGCATCAGTTCAGTTGCACTCAGAAACTGAGAGATCTTGAACTGGAAGTGGTCTCAAACTTTTTGTGAATAGTTGCGCCTCTTAAGGTGCTCCTTCTTGGTTTTACACAAACCGTTTCCACACAAAAAACTACCTCAGACCAGAACAAAAACTCGCCGGTGTGGCCGAACCCTGGGTCTGGAAGTAAAAACCAGTAAGTCCTGCAGCCCACCCAGAACCACTGTTGGCTGTTAAGAGCGAGTCCTCCACCCGCAAAAGAGACACTGCAAGAAATCTCGGCTGGGAACGGTGTCCAGCACTTTCAAGAATCATTAATGTTTTACTGTGAAGTCTTTAATATCGTGCCTTATGACAATGTTGGTGGCAATGTTTAGCTGCAGTACTAGAAATAGATAACTTGCAGAACCTAATTTAAAAGTAATGTTCAATAAGAATGTGAAGTTTTAAATAAAAACTGGTACCAGGTGGCGAACCATAGCTAGCGGTTGTCACCAATTAGCACTTTGAATTACAAGTAGCATAAACAAAGTTATCTTAGGTAACATTAAAAGAAAAGGGACCTCTCCCTGGAGAAGTTTTATAGCCTAATATATATTATTAACTGTAGGCAGTATTGTTTGAAGGATATGTATTGTTATCTACCGGTAGTAATGCTTTAAAAATGTTTTATATGTTCTTTTGTACCATCTTGTGTTTTATTTTCAGCCCGCGGATGTGCTGGATTTAACAGGAGGGGAATGTGGCACCCCTGCGGGTCCAGTCGCCACAGAGGTACTGCACCTCATCCAGAGGTGTGGTATCTAACGACCATGTAAGATGGGGGCAACTCACCACACTCTTAACACTGCACTCGACACACACACACTAGCTAGTCAGGGCACCTGCGTGCACCCTTCAGGAGGATGGCCTCATCCCAGACTGGCTAGGAAAAGGTTTTGGGAGCTAGTGGGGAAGGTAGGAAAAGGGGAGGAGCTTAGAAAGTGGAGTAGATAGGGGATTCAGGTTTATCCAGGATCATCAGACCATTTCAGATCTCTTTGTGAGTCGTCGGGACATAGAGGCGCATCTCCCTAAGGGGCACCCAGACCGCGATCTGTACAGTGGGGAGTACGTGTCCTTTACTCGCCACAAGGGGCCGCGTGGCTGGTATGTGCTAAATGTATGCCACATGCATCCCCATTTGTAGAGGCCTACCAGCACAAAGGGGCACCCATTACCTCGGCAGCTACAACCACAACCACTGTTTTCACCCCTGTCAGATCTCAGGTAGTGACTTCAACAGTGGTCTGTCATCCAGATGTTCAAAAATTGGCTCCTACTGTGCCAGTGCAGGCAGCAGCAACCCCAGTTGCCAAGAAAATACTACAGGTAGCACAAGTACCAGTCTCAATGGCTGCGGCAGATCCAATTGCTACCACCACTGTAGTCTCTAATTCAATAACAGCAGCTGCACCACTCCAACAAGCTGCAGTCCTACCATCAACAGCTGTGAGACCAAAACTCCAGGCAGCTGCAACTCCCCAGCAGGCTGCAACCCCACAAGCCCCGGTAGCCATCATTCCAGCTCCAGCAGGAGGAGCACAACACTGGAGGACTACCGACAATGGGTGGTGCCACCAAGAGGTAGACACCCAGATAGTCTGCCATGGAAGCAGAAGAAGAAACCTGCTTCATCATCCTCAGGAGGGGATCCCCAGTAAGAAATTTGCTTACTCACTGAACAGTTACCCAGGAGGGTATAAGCACCGTTGTGCCTTGTTGATTTAGCCTGTTTACAGTTTTGCCCCAGTTGGGCATCAGTTCAATTGCACTCAGAAACTGAGAGACCTCGAACTGGAAGTGGTCTCAAACTTTTTGTAAATAGTTGCGCCTCTTAAGGTGCTCCTTCTTGGTTTCCACACAAAAAACTACCTCAGACCAGAACAAAAACTCACGGGTGTGGCTGAACCCTGGGTGTGGAAGTAAAGACCAGTAAGTCCTGCAGCCCACCCAGGACCACCGTTGGAGGTTTAGGGCGAGTCCTCCACCCACAAAAGAGACACTGCAAGAAATCTCGGCTGGGAGCAGTGTCCAGCACTTTCAAGAATTATTAATGTTTTACTGTAAAGTCTTTAATATCATGCCTTATGACAATGTTGGTGGCAATGTTTAGCGCAGTACTAGATTAAAAGTAATGTTCAATAAAAATGTGAAGTTTTAAATAAAAACTGGTACCAGGTGGCGAACCATAGCTAGCTGTTGTCACCAATTAGCACTTTGAAGTAGCATAAATAAAGTTATCTTAGGTAACGTTAAAAGAAAAGGTATCTCTCCCCAGAGAAGAAGTTTTATAGCCTAATATATATTATTAACTGTAGGCAGTATTGTTTGAAGGATATGTATTGTTATCTACCAGTAGTAATGCTTTAAAAATGTTTTGTATGTTCTTTTGTACCATTTTGTGTTTTATTTTCAGCCCGCGAATGTGCTGGGTTTAACAGGGGGGAATGTGGCACCCCTGCGGGTCCAGTTGCCACAGAGGTACTGCACCTAATCCAGAGGTGTGGTATCTAATGACCACGTAAGATGGGGGCAACTCACCACACTCTTAACACTGCACTCAACACACACACACTAGCAAGTCAAGGCACCTGGGTGTACCCTTTGGGAGGATGGCCTTATCCCAGACTGGCTAGGAAAAGGTTTTCCGGAGCTAGTGGGGAAGGTAGGAAAAGGGGAGGAGCTTATAAAGTGGAGTGATGTAGAGCAACCAATGAGAACAGCGAGTGGGCGGAGCTTAGAGAAAGAGTGGGAGATTTGAAGAGAGTTAAGGAGAGTTCCGTCAGGGGAAAAAGTAGGTGTAAGGATGCGCTTGGAGCAGCTCCTGTCAGGAGGAGCTGCCGGATAGATTGACTTGGAGGAAAGCTCACGGGAGGAAAGAGTGGAATTTCTAGAGTCCCGCGCTGATTGCTATCAGATGGGGGAAGAAATTAGGTCGCGGAAGGGTCTCAGCCCCTAGCCTAGTGAAGTAAACAATGAAATTAACTAACAAGCTGACAGTTGTGGTTGCTGTATGGGCCACAGCGAATCCCACAGTTACCTTCCCAGAAAGGCAGCCACATAGGATCAAGAAACCACTTGAGTGACGAATTCTGACAGGATCCGCGGCAGCTAGCCTGGGACACTGACTGTGAAGGTGCTGGAAAGGGAGGAAGGAGAGGAAATCAGTACAGTGAGACGGCCAAGGAAGGAACATACTAAAAGGGAGTGTTGGAGGGGTGTACTCATCTACCTGAAAGTTTCCTGGACCCCTGACCTGGAGGATTCAGCACTGAAGCGGGCACTGTACTGCAGACAGACTGTGAGTAAAGCCCATTGAACTACATGCGATTGAGTCCTCCATTTTATTCCTGCGCCACTCCTCCACTCCACACCACAGCCCTACCAACAACTTCATCTATTCTGCCCTGGGACTACAGCCCTACCTGTGGAGGGCTTCAACATCATAGCTGCACCCAAAATCCATCCCAGAGAAGCAACACTGCAGCGCTGGTCACCTCTGACCAGAATACCACAGATGGCGTCACGTATCCAACCATAAACTTTATTCCTATGTCCGTAAATACCACACTAGCAATTGCCTTTGACCACCTGGCGCCACGGACCTGGTTGCCGCCGCCATGACACCGTCCCCTGTTGAGGTAGACGGACCCGGCTCCGAGTACCCCGCGGCCCCCGGGGCGCGTCACATGTATTTGTACAATGGATATATTACAATAGGTATACTGCAAGGCCGCCATAGATAAGAAAAGTCCTAAATAGACCACCATTGCACTGCCCCAAATAGTTAAAAAAGTGCAAAATTATATTATGCAAAAATAACATACAGTACAAAAATATTAATGAATAGTGAGAAAAAGTGCTCAGTGCCAAAATTTCATATAGAAACATTAGTGCACATGACACATGTACAGAGTGCAAAAATGCAAAAAAACTGCAAAATCTAGTGTGAGTAAGAGCAATGTAATTGTGATACAAATGGAGAGAAGAGACAGCCTAATAAGCAAATCCAAGATATAATGAGAAGTATATAAAGAAAAGTGCTTACAAGAGTAGAGCAGTCTTGCTATCCAGGGATGGTGTGCCTCCCCAACGCGCATTTCAGCTTGTTTTGCCTTCGTCAGTGTATACATATACAGTGTATATGTGCATGTGTGTGCATGTGTGTATGTCTAAATATATTATATATACATGCAGGACAGGGTTCAGCGGCTGTTAGCTATTGAAGAAAGGAAGTGAAAGCAAGTTCTTTAAAGTGAACCTGTCTGCAGTTTTGGCTGCTTTAAGATGCCGGGGAACGATAAAGCAACAGGAGGGCGGCATCGGAAGGAGATGGGAGGCACCCATCGGACCGGACCGCACCAGACGGCCCTCCCAGGTGAGTATAATAAAACCTTTTTTTCTTATCTTTCAGGTTGGACCGTGGTCTTATCTACAGCATTATAGAATGCTGTAGATAAACCCTGAAAGGCAGTGCCCGTGTCTTATATCGGCCAAAACTGCTGACAGGTTTCCTTTAAATCTTTTTCAGTCAATCTCTTTCAAGTTGATATAACGTATGCGTTAACATATTATATTGTTCTTGATCTGTTGCTAGATCCTTGATCACTGCCTCATACGTTCTGACCAATCATTTCAATGGTTCATGACAATTCAGACATCTTTGATTCAGTTTAAGAACTAATAAGTTTGTGACCTGGCAAAGGGCTGTACATACATATTTCCACTCAGTGGTTTTTGCAGCCTTAATCCTTAGCAAAGTGTTGCTTTGCCAAAGTAAACCTGACATTCTAAGTGAAACTGCTTTTGCATGCATTAAAAGGAACCTGAGATTCAAAAGTATCCATGTGGTTTCCTTATGAAACACAGCTACTGCTCAGTGCTAACCTTGGACGGAATATTGCTCTATTCCCGTTTTAGTTATTTTATAACGAGACAGGGCAGCACTGTACCATTACCTCACTAACACAAGAAGTTTCATCTGGGAGCTAGGAAAAATAAAGTATTAGAAATCATATCAACTAAATCACAAATTTACAAACTAATTGGGTTTTAAACCTCAATAAGAGTTCACCAACTCTACCTGTATGTAGGTTGAACTGCAACCCTCAAACTTGTTGTGGCCTGCTGTATTCACTACATTGTTTTCTCATCCTATAACACAAGATTTGCCTTTCAGCTCTAATTTATTGATTTTCCTCAATGGCTATAGGGATGGTGAAAGGTCATGAAACCAGATAGAGTTCACCTGATTTCATTGCACCTTTCCAGGGAGGAAATAAGTTGTGACATGATTTCAAGTTGCTGAAGATATGCTGTGATCACGGTGAAGAGAGTCAATCATGCTCTTGGGCAAGAAGTGACTGATTAGCAACTGTGAAGCTGGACTGTTCTAGGAAAGGCCCACCAGATTAGTTAAGGACCCATGTGAGGACAATTTAAATCATTATGGGCCAGTTTGTGAGACCTGGGAGACTTGACAGGTTCTCTTTAAAAGGAATCTGCCACCAGATCTACTGCACATCGATTTACCAGTTCTCTGAATGCTGAGCTCTGTATAACTCCGCCCATACCACTGATTGGAAGTTTTCTGTTTTCTCTGTGCATAGACAGAAAGTTGCCAATCACTGAAAATAGCAGTAGTTATACAGAGCTAATGTATATGAAGGACTAATGGAAGCAGGTTTACTAGTCTTCTAGTATAATCTGCTGATAAAACTGTGATTTTTATCAAAATAACAGAAAGCAGTCCAGTAAGTGACACATCACTGGAATCTCTGTCTCTACATTATGCTGCTCTCAGATTTGGAGGCAAAAACCTGGTAGCAGATTCTCTGCATATACTTCCTGACCCATGCAACATTTTTATAAAAAACAACAAAGACATAAATGTAAGGCACAATGATTATCTTACAGTTGACAACCCACGGTAATAACCAGGTTTTAGGATTACAGGGATGTGATAGCAGCTGAGTGTCTGCCAATTGTTTTCAGAGTTGACTTCACTAAGACTTTGTTTTACCCAATTATACACTGGAACATGAAAATATTTCACTGCATTTATTTTATACTGAGATTCAGTAGTATCCTAACATGCCAGAGTTCTAAATAGGGGGAGTTACTTCTCTCATAGCAGCTTATAGTGGCAGGTAAAAGTTTGGGCACCTCTGGTCAAAATTTCTGTTATTGTGACCAGTTAAGCAAGTTGAAGATTAAAAGATTTCTAAAAGGCTTAAAGTTAAAGATGACACATTTGCTTTGTATTTTGGGCAAAAAATATATACATTTTCATCTTTTGCATTTTAAATCTTACAAAAGGAAAAATGGACCGATATTAAAGTTTGGGCAATTTGCATGGTTAGTATCTAGTAGCACCCACTTTTGAAAGTAGCACAGGTTGTAAACACTTTTTGTAGCCAGCCAAGAGTCTTTCAAATCTTGAGATATTTTCATCCTTTTTGGAAAATTCTTCCAGTTCTATGAGATTCCTGGGTCGTCTTGCACGCACTGCTATTTTGAGGTCTAGTCACAGATTTTCAAGGATCTTCAGATCATATGACTGTGAGGGCCATTGTAAAATCTTCAGTTTGCGCCTTTTGAGGTAGTCTATTGTGGATTTTGACACGAGTTTAGGATCATTCATTATCGATTTGTAGAAGCCATCCTCTTTTCAGCATCAGCTATTTTACAGATGGTGTCATGTTTGCATCATTAATTTGTTGAAATTTAATTTAATCCATTCTTACCTCTGCCCTTGAAATGTTCCCCATTCCATTAGCTGCAACACATCCTCAAAGCATGATTAAGCATGACCATTAAGCATCACTATGCTCAATGGTTGACAAGATGTTTTTTTCCTGAAATTTTGTGCCCTTTTTTCTCCACACATACCTTTGATCATTGTGGCCATACTTCGCTGAACTTCATGGTGAAGACACAGGAGAGGTTTTCTTCTGATAACTCTTCCATGAAGCCCATATGTGTGCTGTAGTCTACTGTTCAGACAGTAGAACAATGTAACACAATTCCAGAGTCTACTAAATCTTTCTGAAGGTCTTTTGCATTCAAGCAGGGGTTCTGGTTTTCCTCTCTAGCAATCCTACAAACTGCTCTCACTTAAATTTTGCTTTGTCTTCAGACCTTATTTTGACATCCACTGTTAACTGCCTTTTCTTAATTACATTTCAAATTGAGGAAAGAGAAACTAGAAAAAAATGCTTTACGATCTTCTTATGGCCTTCTCCTGCTTTGTGGGCCTCCACAATTTTGATTTTCAGAGTGTTAGGCAACTGCTTAGTAGAATCCATGGCTGCTTTCTTTGACACAAGGTAAGAGGAGGTTAGGTTTTTGTAAAGCTGGGAAATTTGCAGCTAGTCTATCCTAACGATAATGGTGAACATGCCATAACTCTAACACATTAACAGGCTAATTAATGTCTGACACCTTGGTTAAAGTTATGTGAGTACACAAATTTCCCAGTGTGCCTAAAATTTGCATTGGCCCATTTTCCTTTTTGTAGTTTTTAAAATGAAAAAAAAAATGACTAGATATATATTTTTTGCCTAAAATACAAAGAAATTGTGTCATCTTTAACTTTGACCAGGGGTGCATAGACTTTTACATGTCACTGTATCTCCCAGAGGCAAATTTTAAAAATCTGACCAGTGTCACTTTATATGGTAATAACTCTGGAACGCTTCAACAGATTCCAGTGATTTTGAGATTGTTTTTTCGTGACACATTACACTTGATGATAATGGTAAATTTAGTTTGATATGTTTTGTGTTTTTTTATAAAAAATATCAGAAATTTGACAAAAATGTAAAAATGATTAGCTTTTTTCAAACTTTGAATGATTATCCCTTTAATTCAGATAGTCATACCATAGAAAGACATTTCCCTCATATCTGCTTTACATCAGCACCATTTGTAAAACGTTATTTTATTTTGTTAGCATTTTAGGAGGTTTAAAAATGTAGCAGTGATTTTTCATCTTTTCAAGGAAATTTACAAAATTATTTTTTAAGGGACCTATCCAGGTTTGAAGTGACTTTAAGGGTCCTATAAGTTGGAAAAACCCCAAAAGTGATACCATTTTAAAAACAACACCTCCTGACATCCTGAAAACTGCTGTCAGGTAGTTTATTAACCCTTCAGGTGCTTTTCAGGAATTAATACAAAGTGGCATGATAGGAATAAAAAAGTTGATTTTTTACCACCTAAATGTCGCTGACTTTTGAACAGGTCATTGTAGCCGGCAGACCCTACGGCCGCTATTTGCTCATGAATTGCCATGGCAAACATCAGGACCACACAATCATGATCTCAGGGTGCTGATGGGGATAAAGAGGGAGAAGCCACACTGTTTTAAACATTTATATGATATAGTCACTATTGACAGCAGCATCTAAGGGGTTAAACAGATATGGACGGTGCCAACACTGATCATGGCTGATGCAGCAAGATGTCAGCTATAGTGTACAGCCGACAGCTGCTGGATTGTCACCTGTATGGGGATGATATTCTCTTATATCTCAGGTCAGGTAAAAGATGTATTGACGGTCATTAATGGGTTAAAAACAAAGGGTTGATCACATTCTACATGTTAAATCCTTTTTTCCCCAACACAGGTTGAATAAACATCAACAGAACACATAAGATGATAGGCCAGTACTGTCAATATTATTGGTCTGGCCAACCTAAGTCTAACATTTATACACCCCTTTACTCTTTATATGTCTCTTCTCAAGACTACTCTATATTATTGTTTTTTATAATCTTTGCTTATAACTTAGATCTTTCATGTCTTAGTTTTGTTGCTCTTTTTATACCTTTTTCAAATTCAGAGTATGCTATAAAGTGGTGCCAATAGCTCAACAGTATATTCCAGATAAGGCTCTTTAAGGCTATGTGCCCACGTTGCGTTTAAATCCGGACACTGAAAACCGGACTCCTTCCCAGAAATCACGTGTTTTTTTCCCACGCGATTTTACCGCGATTATGTTTGCGATTTTCGCGTGCGATATTCAAGCACTTTCCAAGCGATTTGAAGCATCGCTTGGAAAGTGATTGACAGGTTGGTCACACTCGTCAAACATAGTGAGTGACAAGTGTGACCAGGTTTTTACTATTGAGGCCACCTATGCGGCATCAATAGTAAAAGAAAGAATGTACAGTAAAAAATAATTAAAAAATAAAAAATCGGGGTATATTTACCTTCCGACGTCCCGCGCAGTCTCAGCGACGCACCCGTTCCCAGCGATGCGTTGCGAGACCTGTGATGACGTTGGTCTCGCGTTGCTATAGCAACCTCATGAGAACGCTAGAGTCATGCGAGACTATGTCATCACAGGACCTTGCCGCAAGGCATTACTGGGAACGCTGAGGCCCGGGAATGCAGCGCGGGACGTCGGAAGGTAAATATACCCCGATTTTTTATTTTTTATTCTTTTTTTTACAGGGGTATGGTGCCCAGGGCCTGGAGGACAGTCTCCTCTCCTCCACACCGTGGGTACCAACCGCACATGAGACGCTTAACTTCGCGCATGGTGGGCATAGCCACATGCGGGAAGTAAGCGATTCTCATGCATTCCTATGGGTGCGGAATCGCGGCAATTCTTTGCGATTCCGCACAAAAGAATGAGCATGCTGCGATTTTTTCCGCGATGCGATTCTGCCGCGGAAAAAAGCGCAGCATTAGCACAGCATGTACGGAATGCCATAGGAATGCATGGGGGGCGTTCTGTACAAGATTTTTAAACGTTTTTGCGCCAAAAATCGCGGCAAAAATGCTTAAAAATCGCATCGTGGGCACACAGCCTCAATGTTTTCTGACGTGGTAGTAATCTGCTCCTGTCACAACAGTCCATGGCCATTGTAAAATCCAAACGTGGTGTCATTAGCAGCATGCAATGTCAGTCAATTGCTTCTGTTTATTTTCTGATCTACAAGTATACCCAAATGACTCCACAATTACAACCCTCTTACACCACACCCAAAAAATATATAAAAAGTTGAAAGCTAACATATGTGTGTACCTTAATGTGGTAAAGCTATAGAACACAAAAATACAAATTTCACATATTATAAGAGAGGAGTAAGGATCCTCATGAAAGATCCTTGTCCTCAGTGCAGGGAGATTCACTTGAAAGAGTCCTCTAATATCCTGCTATAACTCCCATCAAGATGAAGCAATCTGAACCAAAAAATATGCTTCTTACCGTGACGTATGTGTATTCGATTGCATTTTATGTGATCCTGGAATTGATCTCCATTTTCACACAGCGCTTTATGTTCTTAAACTTCTTGACAAGGATATTGGGGGAATAGCAGAAATTTCAGCTTGAATGTTTAACTTCAAATTCTCCACAGTGTGAGGCTTTTTCCAATAGACTTTTACTTTGCATATGCTCCAAAGGAAGAAGCCTGGTGGTGTCAGATCCAACGGCTGTAGTGGCCAAAATCCCTTTAAATACTGAACAAGGACTCAATTTTTGCTATGCTCATGGCCAATGTGTGACATGTTGCTTCATCTTGCTGAAAGTAACATTCTGTATACTCACAATCATTCAAGTGATTCACAAAATGCTCAGAAATATCAAGGTGCACATTAGTGTTCATGGTAGTGTATCTCTCTATTACTGGTATGTAGAGTTGAGCGAAACAGGTCGGCCAGATTCATAAGTCGCCGACCGAAACCCGACCACAGCGTGAAGTCGGCCGTGCGGTCGGCAAAACGAGCACCAAAGTCGGATTTCCCAGAATGCTTGCACGTGACTTTTTTCAGCCACTGATCAAGGACGTACACTGTGGGCAACGAGATGACATGTGCAGCGTCCGAGCGTCCGGGGGGAGAGAGAGAGAGTTTTTGCGCACTTAAAAAGTGGTCTGGCATGTAGGTGTGTTTACTGTCCTCCACTCCCTGCCGACTTTGCTTCCCCATTAACTTGCATTCGGTTTCGTGTATAAGTCGGACCTGCGACTTTTCACGATAGTCGGCCGATTTCGTTCGACTCGACTTTTGAGAAAGTCGGGTTTCATGAAACCCGACTCAACCCTAAAAAAGGCAAAGTCGCTCAACTCTTTTGGTATGTGTTCTGGCTGCTGCAATACCATAACCCATCTTTCCTGATCCCAATCACCCTGTATCTCTCTATGACTGGTATATGTTCTGGCTGCTTTCTCACCTTATTTCCTTGATTCTTACACACAATTTGGCCTTATCTGTCCATGTGAATCAATCTCCTTTTGCATTTTCTCTTCTGACTCCTAATTAATCGTCTCCTGTGTCCAGCCTTCCTGCTGCTCCTCCCTTCTGATCACACCTGGGCCTTTTCATGTGCTGTTAAGTTGCTATAAATTCAGAGGCACAGGGGCTGTCTAGACCTTGGGGCTGTCTTTTGCAAAGATGTCTTTTTTAAGGATAATAATATAAATATGCCAAAAATGAGCCAGAAGTGACCAGAAGGTATGACTAAACTCTGTTAAAATATGCAAAATTTCTTTGTTAGCTCCACACTTACTCTTACCATGCTGAAATATGCTCTAATGGTTTTTCCTCCATTACTAACTCTTCTTCGCTATCCACAGACCCTAGCACCCTCTAACCAAGTAATAATCTCTCCTTCTCTCTTGCCCCCCACCTGACCTCCTCCGCTGAGCTGCTCCTCAACTTCAGATCTCTCCTAATAACACACAAAAGAAATCGCCCACTCTCCTCCCACCTGCTCTGCCTCTCCCTGCTTCTCCTCACTGCTGGCGACATATCTCCCAACCCTGGACCCCCACAGCTCATACCTCCCATTATTACCCCCTTCTATCATTCACAAACCAACACAAACACCAGAAATCCTTCCCACCTCAAATCCGTGCCCTTCATGCCCACCACCCTGCTCCCACTCTCTGGATCACTCTGGAATGCCCGCTCCATCTGCAATAAACGCCATGTGATTCACGACCTCTTTACCTCCCGCAATTTTTCCTTCCTTGGCCTCACTGAAACATGGCTGACACCCTCCGACACCGCCTCCCCTGCTGTGCTATGCTATGGCGGCCTCCACTACACCCACACTCCTCGCCCTGGCAACAGTCATGGTGGAGGAGTGGGCCTTCTCCTTTCTTCCAATTGCACCTTCAACCCAATCCCACCTCTCCCCTCCCTTGTCCTCCCCTCTTTTGAAGTCCACTCTGTCCGCATCTACTCTCCCTACAACCTCCAGGTGGCTGTCATATACTGACCTCCAGGCCCGACCACTGCCTTCATTGACCAATTCTCTACCTGGCTCCTTCACTTTCTCTCTGCTGACATTCCCACCATCATCATGGGTGACTTCAACATCCCCAGTGACACCCACCAGTCAGCAGCCTCAGAACTCCTGTCGCTCACTTCATCTTTTGGACTTACTCAGTGGTCCTCCTCAGCCACCCACACATTAGATCTGGTCTTCACCCATCTCTGCTCCCTATCTAACTTCACAACCTCCCCTCTCCCTCTATCTGACCACCATCTACTCACTTTCTCATCACTGTCCTCCTCACCTGTCACCCACTTCCAGCAACATGCATACCCCCGCAGAAACCTTGCACATCTAGACACTTACATGCTCTCTGACTCTATCCTACCACTGTCCTCCATATCTTCACTCCACGACACAGACACTGCCGCTAGTTTCGACAATGCCACTCTTGCATCAGCCATCGACTCGGTCGCCCCTGTCATGCATAACAGACTGCGATGAATCAATAGACAACCCTGGCACAATAACACCACTAAAAAGCTTCGGCAAGCATCCAGAATAGCAGAATGGCGCTGGAAGAAAACGCATTCGCAAGACGACTTCACTGCACTCAAACAAGCAACACTTGCATTCAAATCAGCTCTCACCTCTGCTAAACAGGCCTACTTTACATCCCTTGTATCTTCCTTATCCCACAACCTCAAACAGTTGTTCAATACTTTTAACTCCCTCCTCCGCCCACCACTGCTCCCTCCAACTTCCCTAATCTCTGCTGAGGACTTCGCCATGCACTTCAAAAACAAGATAGACCAAACACGGCAAGTCTTTATTATTCAACCACCACAACCCCTGTGTATACCAGACCAATGCCCAAACCCCATAACCTACTTATCCAATATCACTGAAGGGGAGCTTGCTCATCTTCTCTCCAAATCACACCTCACCACTTGTGCACTCGACCCCATCCCATCCCACCTCCTCCCCAACCTCGCCACCACTCTTATCCTATCCTTAATCCACCTCTTCAACCTATCACTTACTTCCGGTACCTTCCCTTCTGCTTTCAAACATGCCACAATCACGCCTATCCTTAAAAAGCCTACTCTCGACCCAACAGCCATGTCCAGCTATCACCCAATCTCGCTGCTCCCATTTGCTTCTAAACTCCTGGAACAGCATGTCCACGCTGACCTTTCCTCCCACCTCTCATCTAACTTGCTCTTTGACAATCTACAATCTGGTTTCCATTCCCATCATTCCACTGAGACAGCCCTGACCAAAATTATCAACGACCTACTTACAGTCAAAGCTAACGGACACTATTCTATACTCCTCCTTCTAGACCTGTCCTCTGCTTTCGAAACAGTTGTCCACTGCCTCCTACTACAGATCTTCTCCTCCTTTGGCATCAAAGACTTCGCCCTATCCTTGATCTCCTCATACCTTTCCAACCGCACATTCAGCGTCTTCCACTCCCAAACTACCTCCTCATCCCACCCTCTCTCTGTTGGAGTCCCCCAAGGCTCTGTTCTAGGACCCCTACTCTTTTCAATCTATACACTTGGCCTGGGGAAACTCATAAAGTCCCATGGATTCCAGTACCACATTTATGCCGATGATACTCAGATCTACCTCTCTGGGCCAGACATCACCTCTCTGCTGTTCAGAATCCCGGAGTGTCTATCAGCCATATCCTCCTTCTTCTCCTCTCGCTTCCTCAAACTGAATGTAGACAAATCTGAACTGATCATCTTTCCCCATCTCACAGATTTTCCTTACCTGACTTTTCTATAACAATTGATGACATCACACTTTCCCCCGTACCAGAGGTCCGCTGCCTCGGAGTAACCCTTGACTCTGCCCTGTCCTTCAAACCGCATATCCAAGCTCTCGCCACCTCCTGTCGCCTCCAGCTCAAAAATATTTCCAGAATCCGTCCCTTCCTCATCCCTCATTCTACTAAAATGCTTGTACATGCCCTTATCATCTCCCGCCTTGACTATTGCAACATCCTTTTCTGTGGCCTCCCTGCTAACACCCTCGCACCTCTCCAGTCCATCCTTAACTCTGCTGCCCGACTAATTCATCTCTCTCCTCGCTACTCCTCCGCTTCTCCCTTCTGCAAATCTCTTCACTGGCTCCCTTTCCCTCAGCGTATCCAATTCAAATTACTAATGCTTACCTACAAGGCCATCTATAACCTGTCTCCCCCATATGTCTCTGAACTAATCTCCCGATACCTTCCTTCACGTAATCTCCGGTCCTCTCAAGACCTCCTTCTCTCCTCCACACTTATTCGCTCCTCACCCAACCACCTCCATGGCTTCTCCCGAATAGCCCCCATCCTCTGGCATTCTTTGCCCCAACACGTCCGACTATCAACCACAATCGGATCCTTCAGACGAAACCTGAAAACCCATCTCTTCAGGAAAGCTTACAGCCTGCAATGATCCCCGCTGCCTCCTCACCACTACTGGAGCTACCGCCTCACCATCACTGGAACTGCTGCAACCCCCCAACCTACTGTCTCCTTCCCCACCATCCCGTAGAATGTAAGCCTGAAAGGGTAGGGTCCTCTCTCTCCTCTATATCAGTCTGTAATTGTTAGTTTGTTTACTGTAAGTGATATCTGTACTTTGTATGTCACCCTTTCTCATGTACAGCACCATGGAATCAATGGTGCTTTAGAAATAAATAATAATAATAATAATAATGGTAGTGTCATAGGAAATGGGACCTATAATGTACAATTGAGACATTGACTTTTTTGAGTGGCTTTTGGTGAGACACAATGGAATTTTCAGTTGTTAATATATGGGTACTATATGTCCATTATTCCTTTGTTATCCCTCACAAACACCTGGAACGAGTGACAGTATCTCTATTATTCCATATCACTAGCTTTGAGCTTCTAAACTTTTGCAGCTCTTTGACAGGTAGAATAAGCTCTCCCAGTCTCCTGTACTAGGTGGCTCAGAAGTTTTGTCTGCTCTAATACGTCATTGACTGTGTCCTGCGTCATTTTCAGATTACCTCAGCCATACGAAGGGATCAATGATCCAATTGTTTTCAGTTTCCGTTCCATCTTCTGAATTGAGGGCGCATCACAAACACCATATTTCTTTTTTAAATTCAATGTGACATCACTTAAATGAATTGGTGACCCAATAGCTTTGCACCTTAAAGATGTGCTGCTCAATACTGTACACCACCATCCTGATGAGAAGTCAAGTGACTAAGTGAAGTATCCACCTGAAAGTCGCAAATGGAGATTAACCCCTTCACCCCCAAGGGTGGTTTGCATGTTCATGACCGGGCCAATTTTTACAATTCTGACCACTGTACCTTTATGAGGTCATAACTCTGGAACGCTTCCATGGATCCCGGTGATTCTGACATTGTTTTCTCGTGACATATTGTACTTCATGTTAGTGGTAAAATTTCATTCAAATAACTTGCGTTTATTTGTGAGAAAAACGGAAATTTGGCGAAAATTTTGAACATTTTGCAATTTTCCAACTGAATTTTTATGCACTTAAATCACACAGATATGGCACCCAAAAACTTGATAACTAACATTTCCCACATGTTTACTTTACATCAGCACAATTTTGGAACCAAAATTTTTTTTTGTTAGGAAGTTATAAGGGTTAAAAGTTGACCAGCGATTTCTCATTTTTACAACACCATTTTATTTTTACGGACCACATCACATTTGAAGCCACTTTGAGGGGTCTATATGATAGCAAATACCCAAAAGTGACACCATTCTAAAAACTGCACCCCTTAAGGTGCTCAAAACCACATTCAAGAAGTTTATTAACCCTTTAGGTGCGTCACAGGAATTTTTCTGAATATTTAAAAAAAAATGAACATCTAACTTTTTTTCACAAAAAAAATACTTCAGGTTCAATTTTTTTTATTTTACCAAGGGTAACAGGAGAAATTGGACTGCAAAAGTTATTGTGCAATTTGTCCTGAGTACGCTGATACCTGATATGTGGGGGGAACGACTGTTTCGGCGCATGGTAGAGCTCAGAATGGAAGGAGCGCCGTTTGACTTTTTCAATGCAAAATTGTCTGGAATTCAGATCGGACGCCATGTCACGTTTGGAGAGTCCCTGATGTACCTAAACAGTGGAAACCCCCTACAAGTGACCACATTTTGGAAACTAGACCCCCCAAGGAACTTATCTAGATATGTGGTGAGAACTTTGAACCCACAAGGGCTTTACAGAAGTTTATAACGTACAGCGGTACAATTAAAAAATCATATTTTTTCCACAAAAATGATCTTTTCACCCCAATTTGTATTTTCCCAAGGGTAACAGGACCCTAAAAGTTATTGTGCAATTTGTCCTGAGTAGGCTGATACCCCACATGTGGGGGTAAACCACTATTTGGGCGCATAGCAGAGCTCGGAAGGGAAGCAGCGCCATTTGACGTTTTTGGCTGGAATTGAGATCGGACATCATGTCGCGATTGGAAAACCCCTGATGTACCAAAACAGTGGAAACCCCCCACAAATGACACCATTTTGGAAACTAGACCCCCTAAGGAACTTATCTAGATGTGTGGTGAGAACTTTGAACCCCCAAGGGCTTCACAGAAGTTTATAACATAAAGCCGTACAATTAAAAAATCATATTTTTTCCAAAAAAATGATCGTTTCACCCTCAATTCTTATTTTTCCAAGGGTAACAGGACCCTAAAAGTTATTGTGCAATTTGTCCTGAGTACGCTGATTCCCCACATGTGGGGGTAAACCACTATTTGGGCGCATGGTAGAGCTCGGAAGGGAAGCAGCGCCGTTTGACGTTTTTGGCTGGAATTGAGATCGGACACCATGTCGCGATTGGAAAACCCCTGATGTACCAAAACAGTGGAAACCCCCCACAAATGACACCATTTTGGAAACTAGACCCCCTAAGGAACTTATCTAGATGTGTGGTGAGAACTTTGAACCCCCAAGGGCTTCACAGAAGTTTATAACATAAAGCTGTACAATTAAAAAATCATATTTTTTCCACAAAAATGATCTTTTCACCCTCAATTCTTATTTTTCCAAGGGTAACAGGACCCTAAAAGTTATTGTGCAATTTGTCCTGAGTACGCTGATACCCCACATGTGGGGGTAAACCACTATTTGGGCGCATGGCAGAGCTCGGAAGGGAAGCAGCGCCATTTGACGTTTTTGGCTGGAATTGAGATCGGACACCATGTCACGATTGGAAAACCCCTGATGTACCTAAACAGTGGAAACCCCCCACAATTGACACCATTTTGTAAACTAGACCCCCCAAGGAACTTATCTAGATGTGTGGTGAGCACTTTGAACCCCCCAGTGCTTCACAGAAGTTTATAACTCCCGGGCGTGAAAAGAAAAAATTCGTATTTTTTCCACAAACATGATCTTTTAGTCACCATTTTTTTATTTTCCCAAGGGTACCAGGAGAAATTGGACCCCAAAAGTTGTTGTCCAATTTGTCCTGAGTATGCTGATACCCCATATGTGGGAGAAAACTACTGTATGGGCACACGTCGGGGCTCGGAAGGGAAGTAGTGACGTTTTGGAATGCAGACTTTGATGGAATGGTCTGCGGGTGTCATGTTGCCTTTGGAGAGCCCCTAATGTACCTAAACAGTGGAAACCCCCCACAAATGACCCCATTTTGAAAACTTGACCCCCTAAGGAACTTATCTAGATGTGTGGTGAGCACTTTGAACCCCCAAGGGATTCACAGAAGTTTATAATGCCCGGGCATGAAAATGAAAAAATCGTATTTTTTCCACAAACATGATCAATTAGTCCCCAATTTTTTTATTTTCCCAAGGGTACCAGGAGAAATTGGACCCCAAAAGTTGTTGTGCAATTTGTCATGAGTACGCTGACACCCCATATGTGGGAGAAAACTACTGTATGGACACACGTCGGGGCTCGGAAGGGAAGCAGTGACGTTTTGGAATGCAGACTTTGATGGAATGGTCTGCGGGTGTCATGTGCGTTTGGAGAGCCCCTGATGTACCTAAACTATTGAAACTCCCCACAAGTGACCCCATTTTGGACTCTAGACCCCCCACGGAACTTATCTAGATGTGTGGTGAGCACTTTGAACCCCCAAGTGCTTCACAGAAGTTTATAATGCTCGGACGTGAAAATAAAAAAATCATTTTTTCCACAAAAATGATATTTTTGCCCCCAATTTTTTATTTTCCTAAGGGTAACAGGAGAAATTGGACCCCAAAAATTGTTTTGCAATTTGTCCTGAGTAGGCTGATACCCTACATGTGGGGGTAAAACACTGTTTGGGCGCATGTCAGAGCTTGGAAGGGAAGGAGCACCATTTGACTTTTTCAACTCAGAATTGGCTGGAATTGAAATCAGACGCCATGTTGCATTTGGAGAGCCCCTGATGTGCCCAAACAGTGGAAACCCCCAATTCTAACTCCAACCCGAACCCCAACACACCCCTAACCCTAATCTCAGCCCTAGCCCTAACCCTAGCCCTAACCCTAGCCCTAACCGTAATGGAAAAATGGAAATAAATACATTTTTTTTATTTTATTATTTTTCCCTAACTAAGGGGGTGATAACGGGGGGTTTGATTTACTATTTATGGCGGTTTTTATGTTTGGCGGCTGTCGCACGCTAAAAGACGCTTTTTATTGTAAAAATAGTTTTTGCATCACCACATTTTGAGAGCTATAATTTTTCCGTATTTTGACCCACTGAGTCATGTGAGGTCTTATTTTTTGCGGGACGAGTTGACGTTTTTATTGGTACCATTTTCAGGCACATGACATTTTTTGATCGCTTTTTATTCCGATTTTTGGGACGCAGAATGAACAAAAACCAGCGTTTCATGAATTTCTTTTGGGGGGGTGCGTTTACACCGTTCCGCGTGTGGTAAAATTGATAAAGCGGTTTTATTCTTCGGTTACAGCGATACCTCATTTAGGTCGTTTTTTTATGTTTTGTCGGTTTTATGCAATGAAAACTATTTTATATAAAAAATAGTTATTTTTGCATCGCTTTATTCTGCGAGCTATAACTTTTTTACTTTTTCGCTGATGATGCTGTGTGGTGGCTCATTTTTTGCGGGACAAGATGACGTTTTTAGCGGTACCATGGATATTTATATGCGTCTTTTTGATCGCGCGTTATTACACTTTTTGTTTGGCGGTATGATAATAAATCATTATTTTTTGCTTCGTTTTTTATTTTTATTTTTTAAGGGGTTCGCTAAAGGGGTTAACTAATGGGACAGTTTTATAGGGCGGGTCATTACGGACGCGGCGATACCTAATATGTGTACTTTTATTGTTTTTGTTTTTTTTATTTTCAAAAAATGGATTTATTTGGGGGAATATTTTTTTTTTTTTGTAATTTATTTGGCGATTTTTTAAAAATTATTTGAACAGTTTTTTTAAATTTTTTTTTACTTTATTAAATAGTCCCAGGTGGGACATCACTGTTCTGTGACAGATCGCTGATCTGTCACATCACAGATCACTGTGACAGATCAGTGATCTGTCACAGGCAGTGCACAAGGCTTCCTCATGCCTGCGCTTTGCAGGCACTGAGGAAGCCAGCTTCCTGCAGGCCCCCGAAGGCTCCCGTCGCCATCTTGGATTCAGGGGCCTGCAGGAAAGGAGCCCCCGGCAGCAGCGCTGCACATTGCGCTGCCGTGGGGGGCTCAGGGAAGCACGGAGGGAGCCCCCTCCCTGCCGATGCTTCCCTTTAACCCCCGGTACACCGCGATCATGTTTGATCGCGGTGTGCAAGGGGTTAACGTGTCGGGGGCGGTCCGTGACCGCCCCTGACACATTGTGCCAGGTGTCAGTTGTGATAATCAGCTGACACCCGGCAGCGATCAGCGGCGCTCACCACGTGGGTGCCGCTGATCGCGGTAGATGTACTATCCCGTCCATGGGCATAGGGGCCCGGGTCCCATGGACGGGATAGTACGTCGGATGTCAGGAAGGGGTTAAACTTTATTTATTCTGAGCTGGGAAAATCCTGGCTTGTTCGATGCTCCATATACTGAGGAGCACATTACATGTTGTTTTCCTCAGATTGCTTTGTTGTAGAAAGAATATTCTGCGCCTCTTTCAAGCGAATCTCCCTGTATATGGTCTACTCATCTTTTTTGTTGTTTTTTTGGTTCCTTTATTCATTTACCAAAAGCAGTAAAAAAAGTTGTTGACTGTGGCAGATAATTTTTGGCTGCAGCGATTATTGACCTGCATTAATGGCACATCATGTGTTATACATCATCTCTGTGGACAAATAAACAAGGCTCAATAAGAGACAGTGGAACAATTAGTGCGAGAATATGAATTATTGGAATGGGAAAGTGTTGTTCTTTTTAGCTATATGTGCGTCAAACTGGGCATTTCCCAATTCCCTTTAATGTCTGTCCAGACAGCTTGGTGAGACCATAAGATAAAACGTATTAAGCAGCATTTAGTATATTAGTGTGTAATAATTATTGCATAGGACTGCCAGTTCTTTTCATGGAGACTGACTTTCCTATACTTAATTGTTGAAACCAGAGCAACTGAATTACATATTTGTTGCCAAAGTTCATGTTTATGGTTAGCCTGCATATTGTGTTTGTGTCTTAGTCATTATTGTGCCATGTATGAAGAGACAATTGATTATTACATTTTGTGTATATTTGGCATTGCCTCGTGTATGTCTGCCTTTCTCATTTTATATGGCCCAACAAGTATGTGGGATAATGTCGCTCAATTATTATGCCTGTATGTGTGTGATTAAAGATACCAGTCAACGTACTGAAAATATTTTCTAAAAAGCCAAAGAGAATCAAAAAACTGATGGAGTTGGCAAGAATACTTTGAAGAGGTCTGTAATGTGGAAGCAGGAAAGGGGTTTAAGAATCAGAGACCCTTCTTGTACTAGCAGCAACCTGTCAGCTCTGATGAAAAGTTTTTTTCATTCTCTCTTTTCCATTTGTTTCCACAAGGCGTACCTTATTGTTGGGAACTAGTGATGAGTGAGCATGCTTGGTTGACCTCCGAGTATTTTGGCGTGCTCGGAGATTTAGTTTCTGTCGATGCAGCTACATGATTTGTGGCTGCTGGACAGGCTGAATACATGTGAGGAATGCATGTTTGTTAGGGAATTCCCACATGTATTCAGGCTGTCCAGCAGCTGCAAATCATGCAGCTGAGGAGACAAAAACTAAATCTACGAGCACATCCAAAATACTCAGAGGACTCCCGAACATGCTCGGAAAACCCCGAGCAACGAGTATACTCGCTCATCACTATTGGGAACCTCACTTGATATGATACTTCTCCTGGGCTGAAAAGCCTACAATTTATAGGGCAGGTAGGATCCAAAAAATTAAAATCACCTTAGGCTGATGGGTGTAGGATTGATCCATGTTTCACTGGAGTTTTTTCCCTCCATAAATCTGAGCCATTCCACTGTGAGTTTCGCAATAATCGGTCTAGTAGTGAAAGCAGCTGTTGCATAATCCATTAACCTCTTTCTGACATCTGACGTACTATTCTGTCCAGGTGCCCTGGGCCCGTATGCCCATGGATGGGATAGTACGTCATAGCGATCGGCTGCGCTCACAGGGGGAGCGCAGCTGATCGTGTCCGGGTGTCAGCTGATTATCACAGCTGACACCCAGCACTATGTGCCAGGAGCGGTCAAACATGATCGCAGTGTACCGGGGGCATAGGGAAGAATCGCGCAGGGAGGGAGCTCCCTGCGTGCTTCCCTGAGCCCCTCGGAACAAAGTGATGTGCTTGTGCTGTTCCGAAGGCCTCCTCCCTGCAGCCCCCAGATCCAAGATGGCTACGGGGGCCTTCCGGGTCCTGCAGGGAGGCAGCTTTTCTCAGTGACTGCTGAGAGCAGGCACTGAAAAAGCCTCCTGCATTGCCTGTCAGATCGCTGATCTGACACAGTGCTATGAAAAGTGTCAGATCAGCGATCTGACACAATATAGCAATGTCCCACACTGGGACAAAGTAATAAAGTAAAAAAAGAAAAAAAATGTAAAAATAATTTTTCAAAAAAAAATATTTCCCTAATAAATTCCTTTTTTTTAAATAAAAAAACCCATCCATTAAACGGATGCGCTAACGCTAATGTCATTTTTGGCATCTTTAGCACGATAGCGCTAACGGTATGCGTTAACGCATGGTAGCGCTCCGGTACCTAGCGCTACCATGCGTTAGCCCATACATTCCTATGCACAGCGAACAGGTCCGTTCACTGTGCGTTAATGCCAACGCACCCAAAAACACTGCAAGCAGCGTTCGAGGGTGCGTCATGAAATAACGCATACTTGCTAACACATGCCATTTCGGCATGCGTTAGTATGCGTTATTAACATTGCGGGCAATGGGTGCACTAACGGATCCGTTAGATAGCATTAGCGCCGCTATCTAACGGATCCCGCTAGCGAATTGCCCCTAACGCAATGTGAACCCTGCCTTAGACATTGCCGAATGATTGGCAGCATTTGGAAGGGAAGGGTGAGAGCGCACACCTCCAGAAAAGACTCTGAAGAAACACCCGGTCTGTCTGCAAGCAGAGATTTCACATATTGCGCTCCAAAAAGAAAAAGTGAATATCTCTGCAATGGAATGATGCTGCGCAAAATGAAAAGAGCGGTAAAATTAGGGTAGCTCAGGGAACTTTACAAGTTATTTAACTACAATTTTTTGGACAAGTGACAGGTCATCTTTTAACAGGAGCGTTCAAAACTGGCACAAATGCTGCTGCTGCCAGGAGCAGGTGCCAACTATATAAAACAGCCTGCACCCGCCATGTATGGACCAGACTCAGGCGCTGCACATGTCTTTCACTGTACATGTTTGGTGGATGGCAGGAGGTAATTAGAATTAATACCATCAGCAAGTGTAAAATAAAAATAGCATATTTATATTTATATTTCACATACTAGTTCTTAAGAAAAATTCTTTTTTTTGTTTGCATGCAAGCGTTAAGCTTGTACAAAGAGCAGATTTGAATATATTGCATAGGGGTCAATGATCTCTATAAATGTTGATTTTCTTTCCTGTGTGATCCACAAAAAGCTCTTCTGTCTGAATAGTCCTTTAACTAGCTTAGTTTAGTTGAAACTGTGAAAATATATGGAGTACGAAAATGTATCCAGGCAATAAATAATTCAGTGTTGTATAGTCTATTCAAAGTCTGTATGTGCTAAGGGTTGTGCTTTGACACAAGACTAAAAGGTCAAATGGAAAGTGCAGGAATGAGTTGACAGAAAACCAGAAGAATCATTAAATACAAATAAGTCAATCAGTAGGTCATCCATTTTGATTCATTGAGTTGTGACCACATAGTATACTATAAAACCACAGTTCACACGATTTGAGCCGAGTACTGTAAATTTCTAACATGTTGCAGAAGCTCAAGCAGACTGATGAATGGGCATGTGTATAAGGCCGGGGTCACACTGGCGAGGAATACGGACGAGTGAGAGGCGCTAAAAGCACGCATTACACACGGACCAATGATTCTCTATGGGGCAGCTCCCATCAGCCGTATATTTCTCGGGCGTATTCTACGGTCCGTGCCAATCGCAGCAGCGTACTACGCCCGTAGTATGCCAATGCAAGTCTATGGGTGCGCAAAAAATACGGATTACACACGGACCATACATGTGACTTGCGAGAAATACGCACCCGGTGTCTTTTAGAAAAGCCGGCAATTCAGTGCGCTATACAGTAAACTCACACTGACAGGTTTTATAACACAAACGAAAGAATAGATATATACACATAGAATACATATATATATATATATATATATATATATATATATATATACATACATGTCATTGTGACAAACATATATATATTTATATTTCACAGAGTTCTTCATAACAGAATAGCCGCTAATTAAATTGCCGGCTTCTATAAAATCATTCCCCAACCCGACATGAAATGACACATGGTTTACATTCAGTAAACCATTTCATTTCATGTTTTTTTTATATGTCCCTGACTAATAATTAGATGAGGGTTTGTGTGCAAAATTTGGGAGTTGTAGTTGTTATTTTAAGGGGTTAATTCGTTGTTAAAAAATGCGTGGGATTCCCATTGCCCTATAGTGGTGGCGAGTGGGTTAATCTAACAAAGGATTAATGTCACCATTCGATTGTAAGGTGACAATCAACATGTTCTAACCATATTTTTAGCAAGTACAACTTGTGCCAAATATAATCTATCCTGCTTTTTTCATGAATGTAGGGTTTTCTCACAGATAGTGTGTCTGTGCAAAGAATACGGGGAGACACTGCATGACCCATGTGTGTAAAGGCCCCGTCACACTAAGCGACTTACCAGCGATCCCGACACCGATATCAAGGTGTCACCGATATCAAGGTGTAAGTCGCTATGTGATCGCTGGTGAGCTGTCACACTGACAGCTTCACCAGCGATCAGCACAGCGATGCCGAGCGCCCAGCATCGCTGGCCATCCCTAAAAAATAGAATCAAAATAAAAAATATAGTTATTCTCACCTTCCGACGTCCCGTTCAGCCATCCTGCCTTTCTCCACGCTCCGGTCCCAGTGATCCTTTGCGAGAATGACCGCGAGATGTCACGGTCTCGAGGGATAACAAAGTCTCGCGGTCATTCGTGCAAAGGATCACTGGGACCAGAGCGTGGAGAGAGGCGGGATGGCTGAACGGGACGTCGGAAGGTGAGAATAACTATATTTTTTATGTTTTTTATTATTTTTTACACCTGATCGCTGGTCTCCCGCCTGTCACACGCAGCGATGCGTGCTGGCCAGCAGGAGACCAGAGACCAAAGAAATGTCCAGAGGTTTCTTCCAGCGATCAGCGATACCGGCAGGGGGGCCGCTCGCTGATCGCTGTCACACACAGCGATCTCGCTGGTGAGATCGCTGTTACGTCACAAAAGTTGTGACTCAGCAGCGATCTCGCTACCGAGATCTCTTTGTGTGACGGGGCCTTAAGTGTAAACTAAATGCCGGCTGTATTATACAGTCAGCATCTGCATCCAACAGTAGTAACTGGAGGTTCATTCATTTGCTGATGTTATCTCCTTAAATGCCTGCCATGGGTTTACCATGACAGAAAGGAGCCAGAAGACCGCAGCATCTGATTTCTCTTACTCCTGCACTAATTAGAAGCACTTCACCTTCAAATTAAATGGTGTAAATTTCCATAAGCAGTGCAGGGGTTAATCTGCTCAGTTGGAAGCCCCTGGAGATAATGCTATCAGATGTGCACTGTTAGCCACTCCCATCTCATATATAAACTGGGTCCTGGCACTCATTGTCAGAGCTAGCTTATGTTGCATGGCTGGAGGTTGTTGTTGGTTATTATTGGAGAAGGCATTTGGTGGATTTATCTGTGACTACAGCTTGGTTTTGAGTGTGTGATAATTCCCTTTCTTCTCCTACTTTGGTTTAACCCCATCCTCCACTTCCCAGTGCATTCCTCTGTTATATGTGTGAGTATATTTGTATGTTTCATATTTTTCATTAACCCTGTTCATGTTATCTTGTTAGTCCGGTTGGTGTGGCCTCAAATATTTGTGAAAACATATATACAGTCTATATATATACTAGCTGAAGAGCCTGGCATTGCCCAGGCATAGTAATTAACTGTGGTTAGTTATAACAAATTATAATTATCCACCATCCCATAGGCCCATGCCCAAATACCCATCATACATATTTGCCATCCCATAGTCGAGTGCCCATATACCCATCACACATCCTTCATCCCATAGTCCTATGCCCATATATCCATTATACATATCCTCCATCCCATAGTCCCATGCCCATATACCCATCATACATATCCGCCATCCCATAGTCCCATGCCCATATACTCGTCATGCATATCCTCCATCCCATAGTCCAGTGCCCATGTACCCATCACACATCCTCCATCCCATAGTCCAGTGCCTATATACCCATTATGACATCATCATCACCATGGCAACCGTCATGACATAACCGTCACCATTGCAACCTATTAAGACATCATCATCATCATGGCAACCATTATGACATAACCGTCACCATAGCAACCTATTATGACATCATCATCACCATGGCAACCATTGTGACATCATCTTCGCCATTGCAACCTATTATAACATCAGCGTCGCCATTGCAACCATTATGACATCATAATGAGGGTCGGGGCTTGATACAAACACACATACATACACTCGTTTTTATATATATAGATTATTATATATATATGTCAGTGACACACATATATATTTATATAGTTATATTTCATATAGAGGTAGATAGCAGAATATCTGATAATTCAATTGTCGGCTTCTTACAATCATTACAGAACCCAACAGGATATGAGACATGGTTTACATACAGTAAACCATTGCATATCCATTAGATTTATATATGTCCCTCACTAATAATGTTAGTAGTGTATGTGTGTAAAATTTTGGAGCTGTAGGTGTTAAATTAAAGGATTAATTCACAGAAAAAACTTGCGTGGGCTCACGCTCAATTTTCTCTGCCAGAGAGGGCAAGCCAGTGACAGATATTATAGCCTAGAGAGGGACCATTGTTTTTGGGCGCCCCTGGCTAAAAAAAATCTTCCCCCAGCCACCCCAGAAAAGGCGCATATGTAAGATGTGACAATTCCGGCACTTACCCGCTCTCTTCCCATTGCCCTGTAGCGGGTGGCACATGGGGTAATAAGGGGTTAATGTCACCTTGCTATTGTAAGGTGACATTAAGCCTGGTTAATAATGGAGAGGTGCCCCTCAGCAATACACTATCCCTAATAAAAGCAGGGAAGGTGTGGCTGCGTGCACCTTAAGCACAGATAGAAACCATTACAGCACAAGCAGCACAGGAAGTGGGGCTTAAGGCACCTGGCAGGGACTGCAAGCCTGGACACATTGGAAAGTCATGCACCAGCTGCAGAGGACCTTGCAACCTATGGATAGCTTCCACAGCGGCAGCCAGGGACCGCACATGCAGATGGTCATGCAGCAGAGCAAAGACATCACAGCACATGTACGGCTATGCAGCAGAGCAGGGAACTGAGCAGCATCCATACAGGTAACAGACAACAGTATCCCAGCTAATTAGGGGGAAAGAAGCAAAGGGTTAAAGCAGAGACATGCAAAGTAATGCCAGAGAAACAAGGTACAAATACACCGGCGTTACAGTGTTCAGAAAGTCAGGCAGGAAGGCTGCGCAGGCAGCTTCTCAGTCATTCCTCCATGGTTTACAGCCGGGCCGGTCACAATAGCACCGGTCCCGGTTGTAAACTATTTAACCACTTGAGATGTATTGCAGCTTGGGACTTGATTGTACGGCGGACAGGTATGGGATTTTGTTGCTTTTTTATTTTGGGTTTTTTAAAGGAGAACGATGGCTTCGCTTGGATTGGGAGTTAAATAAAGATGGAAAAAAATGTTTGTTTATTTAATTAAAAGTCTTTATTCTTAATGTCCGTGTGTGTTTTTAACCCCTTTCAGACTAGTGGATTAATAATGGATAGGTGTCTTATTGACATCTCTATGTTATTAACCAGGCATAATGTCACCTTACAATAGCAAGGTGACATTAACCCCTTATTACCCAATATGCCACCTGCTACAGGGCAGTGGGAAGAAAGTGGGTAAGTGCCGGAATTGGCGCATATTACAGATGCGCCTTTTCTGGGGTGGCTGGGGGCAACTTTTTTTATCCAAGGGGGCCCAAAAACAATGGTCCCTCTCTAGGCTATTAATATCTGCCCTCAGTCACTGGCTTGCCCTCTTTGGCAGAGAAAATTGAGCGTGAGCCCACGCGAGATTTTTCTGTGAATTAATCCTTTAATTTAACACCTACAGCTCCAAAATTTTACTCACATACACTACTAACATTCTTAGTGAGAGACATATAAAAATATAATGGATATACAATGGTGTTATCACGGGAGGGGTTGCAAGTGACACTCACTGATGCAACCTCCCGGGAAGACGGGTCCCGAAGACAGCCTGAGGCTCTCAAGAACATGGGGCGAACGAGACTGAAGAGAGATTGCTTCAGGCCTGATAGGACCTGAAGCACCTGGCTGCTGGGGGGTGTGGCCTAAGCTCCGGTGTGCTAGGAGCTGAAGGAAGACTGCTAGAAAGGTAACTATAGGCCAGAGCTACCAAGGGGCATAGACAGGGACGTAAACCAGATCAGGCTGGGGTCAGAGCTTGGGATAGCACAATGGTACCAAGGGATTAGACAGAACGAATAGTCGGGGCCAAGCAGAGGTCAATATCAAATGTACAGAGAAGGTGCAGAGACAGAATCCAACAAGCAGTATCCAGATAGCAGGCCGAGTCAAAAACCAAGGTATCAGGCAAACGGCACAAAGCACACTCAGGGGTCAACACACTCAGCCAAGTGCGAAAGTATCACTGACAAGGGAAATTTCCAGGGTCAGAGTGAGGCTGTCTGTGTGTGACTCTGGAAAAACAAACCAAGGAGATTTTCTATTTTTCCAGACCTTCACCGTATAGAGCTGTCTGCTTTTCAAACAGTTTCATATATCTGCTGTTTGATAACTGTCAAAACTATACAGAGACAGAGTGTGTCACTCCATATAAAAATAGACAGAGATTTAAAATTTTCCATACATACACCGTATAGCGGTGTACACTCCTCACACACTACCGTTTTATGGCTGGTATCACGGATAAATACAAGCTATCTGTGTGCGTGACTCTGGAAAAGCAAACAGAGGAGATTTTCCATTTTTCCATACCTACACCGTACAGAGCTGTCCGCTTTTCAAACAGTTTCGTATATCTGCTGTTTGATAATGGTCAGAACTATGCAGAGACAGCGTGTGTCACTCCGTATAAAAATAGACGGAGATTTAAAATTTTCCATACATACACCATATAGCGGTGTACGCTCCTCACATACTACCGTGTACCGGCTGGTATCATGGACAAATAGATGCTATCTGTGACTCTGGAAAAACAAACCAAGGAGATTTTCCATTTTTCCAGACCTACACCGTATAGAGCTGTCCGCTTTTCAAACAGTTTCGTATATCTGCTGTTTGATAACGGTCAAAACTATACAGAGACAGCGTGTCACTCCGTATAAAAATAGACAGAGATTTAACATTTTCCATACATACACAGTATAGCGGTGTACGCTCCTCACCGTACAGAGCTGTCCGCTTTTCAAACAGTTGCGTATATTTGCTGTTTGATGATGGTCAAAACTATACAGAGACAGCGTGTGTCACTCCTTATAAAAATAGATGGAGATTTAAAATTTTCCATACATACACCGTATAGCAGTGTACGCTCCTCACACACTACCGTGTATCGGCTGGCATCACGGACAAATACAAGCTATCTGTGTTTGACTCTGGAAAAACAAACAGAGGAGATTTTCCATTTTCCCAGACCTACACCGTATAGAGCTGTCCGCTTTTCAAACAGTTTCGTATATCTGCTGTTTGATTACAGTCAAAACTATACAGAGACAACGTATGTCACTCTGTATAAAAATAGACGGAGATTTAAAATTTTCCATACAGACACCGTGTAGAGCTGTCAGATTCTCAAACAGTATTGTGTATCTGCCGTTCGCATTACGGTCACATCTATACAGAGTCAGCGTGTGTGTGTAACACTCTGTAAAAACATATACGGACATTTCCATTTCTCCATACACCGTATTGAGCTGTCCGATTCTCAAACAGTATTGTATATCTGCTGTTCGCATTACAGTCACATCTATACAGAGTCAGCGTGTGTGTGTGACACTCCGTAAATACATATATGGAGATTGTTAGTTACACAAAAAACATATACAGCTGTACACTTCTACTACAGTACCGTATAGCTGCTTGTTGGATTATGATCAAATACATACTGGGAGAGCATCTGTGACTAACAAAATATATACTTAGATTTAATTTTTTTAATACACCTTACACAGCTGGACGCTCCTCATACAGTACCATCTCTCTGCTGGTATTTTTGGTACATTTTCCCAAACATGAGGAAGTATGGTGGAAGAGGCCGTGGATGTGGGCAGGGGGGCGCAGCTGGTACTGATGGTGGTGGTGCATCAGGCTGGTTCTGACAAAAGCACAATAGCAGCTAAGGCAAGAGGTGTTGAGCTTGCGTCATCATCTGGCCCAAGAAGGCCTGTAAGGTTCCCTTTTCTTGGAGTAGGAAAACCGCTTTTAAAGCCAGAGCATCAGGAACAGGTTTTGGTGTACATTGCCGAAACAGCCACCAGGTCTATTGCCTCCTCTTCTGAACGTTCGAAACCTGCAAGCACGGAGTCGTCAGTGCATGGTTCTGGTCAGGAAAAACACCTTTCCTTGTGTCCTTCACCCCCACCAAAAGTTAAGGATGCGGCAGCCCACACTTCAGATTACTCTCTGGAGCTCCTTTCACATACCATGCCTGGGTTATCCAGTCAAATCCTGAATTCCCCAGTCCAAGATGAATCTGACATGGAGTGCACTGATGCACAGCCACTGCTAGATGATTCTGCTGTTACATTGACCCAGAGCACTACATTGCCCTCGCAGACTACTGATCCAGAATCTGACCCTGATGAAACTCAGGTGCCCCTTCCCGCATACTATACCACCTTACATGGTGACACAGAGGAAGGTAAAGAGGAAGGTGCAGATGACTTTGAAGAGGAGATGATGGATGACCCAGTTCTTGACCCAGATTAGCATCCATTGGGGGAGGAGGGTGGCGCTGGCAATAGTTCAGATAAGGAGAAGGATCCGCAGCAGGCATTGACATCGCAGCAGCGGTTATCTGGCAGGCCCATAGCTGTCCAAAAACGTGGACCAAAAACTAAAAGAGTTGCAGGACAGCTTGGCCAGACGGTCAACTTAGCACAGCGTGCAAGGCTAGAAAATGTATACCATAGTAGGAAGAGTGCAGTGTGGCACTTCTTTGTCCAAAATCCTACTGATGAGGCAAAGGTTACCTGTAAGAAGTGCGGAAGGACCTTTAGCCGAGGTAAACAACTCCGAAATTTGAATACCAGTTGCGTGCTTAGACATTTAATCAACATGCACTTGCAAGCGTGGACGGCCTACAAAACCTCAGGTAGCACATGTGCACCTGCTCCGACTGAAGGTAGCCAGCAAAGCTCCATCGCGTCCCCCACTGTAAGACCACCGCCACCGTTAAGCACACCACCAGCACTAAATGTTGAGGTGTCATCGCAAGGCCAAAGCACTCAGGGAATCACAATGGTTTTGCAACACAACACTGAATCTAGGCCATCACCACCAATACCATCACCAACCCCCTCTCACTCTGTCTGGTCCACCGCTACTTCCCCCATATGCAGCTCTCCAGTCCAGCTCACCCTACCAGACACTCTGAGTAGGACAAGAAAGTACTCATCCTCTCATCCGCGTACACTGTGTTTGAATGCCTACATTGCCAAACTAATCTCATTAGAGATGATGCCCCATTTGGTTGAAAGCGAAGCTTTCCGTGAGCTCATGGCCTACGCAGTCCCACGCTATGACCTCCCCAGTCGGCACTTCTTTTCTCTAAAAGCCATCCCAGCCCTCCACCTGCATGTGAAAGACCACATTGTCCATGCACTCCAGCAATCAGTGAGTGGAAAGGTGCACCTCACAACAGATGCATGGTCCAGTAGGCATTGCCAGGGCCATTACGTGTCCATCACTGCGCACTGGGTTAATGTGGTGGATGCAGGCTCCACAGGGGACAGCGGCGGTGGAACAGTGGTGCCTAGCCCACGGTATTGGAAACAGTTGGCTGTAGGCTTTTGACCGTCCTCCTCCTCCATAAGTGAAAGCTCGTCCACAGAGCGCAGTCGCATGAGCACTCCATCCGCAGCTGGCAGTGTTGCACACGAGGTGTCCCACTATCGAACAGCTAGTGGTAAGCGTCAGCAGGCTGTGTTAAAGATGATGTCTTTGGGCGACAACAGACACGCCGCGGAGGTACTGGCCGACTACTTGCAGCGACAAACTGAGTCATGGCTGGGCAGTCTACATCTTCAGCCTGTCAAGGTAGTCTGTGATAACGGCCGTAATTTTGTGGCAGCCATAGCCCTTGCAAAACTCACATACATACCTTGCCTGGCTCACACTTTGAACCTGGTGGTGCAGTGCTTCCTTAATAATTATCCGGAGTTAACATCCCTGCTCCATAAGGTGCGAAGACTGTGCTCACTGTGATAAAACACTCCAGGATCGGCTTTGCTGGGGTCAAAGGTCACGTGCGTTCAGCATGAAACTCAGGCGCAGAGCTGGGATTCGGGTGAAACTGACCCTGGGTCAGGTTTATTAACGGTGAAAGCAATGCAAAAAAGGAAATAAAACATAAAACAAATCCTTGCCTGTCGGGCACTAACTAAATAATGGACAACCTAACTACCAACTGGCGGGCTTCTCCCATCCAGCCAAACCACAGTTGCAGTGGGCACTGCTTCCACTCACGTGTGTCTCTCACACAGACAAGCTCTCTGTGTTCCCAGGCTGAGACCCTCACACAACCACCTGGCATCCTTTTATATCCACCTCCCATTATTCATTAGCAAGCAGGTGTGATACTGACCAGACTAGGCCACATAGGAAAGGAATCTGGGCGAGATATACCTGCCCTCATCCACTATTCCCACATGATTCTCACATATCCCCCCTTCTGCTCAGACCACTCCGGTCGAGCAATGACACCCGCCAAACAGTGCACTCGGGACAGGGCATCTGCATTTCCCATCTGTACCCCTGGGCGGTGCTCCACCGTAAAAGTGTAGGCCTGCAGGGCAAGGAACCACCGGGTCACCTGGCTATTCCGTTCCTTGTTCAAGTGCATCCACTTGAGAGGGGCATGGTCAGTGATCAGTCTGAACTTTCGGCCCACCAGGTAATATTTGAGGGCCTCTAGAGCCCACTTAATGGCGAGGCACTCTTTTTCTACGGCTGCATACCTTTGCTCGTGTTTATTCAGCTTCCTGCTGAGATAGAGGACTGGGTGTTCCACTCCGTCCCTCACTTGTGAGAGTACGGCCCCGATACCGGTATCAGAGGCATCCGTTTGTACCACAAACTCACTGTGGAAGTCTGGAGTCACCAGTACGGGCTGAGAGCAAAGTGCCCGTTTTAGGCTATGGAAGGCTTCTTCAGCCGCTAAACTCCATTTAATCATGACGGAGTCTTTCCCTTTTGTAAGATCCGTCAGGGGGGTAGCGATGGCTGCAAAATTGGGTATGAACCGGCGATAATAACCGGCGATCCCCAGGAAGGCTTGCACCTGCTTCTTGTTGACAGGTTGTGGCCAGTCCTGAACCGCCAGAATCTTATCAACCTGGGGTTTAACAACACCCCTCCCAATTACATACCCCAAATACCGGGCTTCTTCTAGCCCGATGTGACATTTCTTGGGGTTCGCGGTTAGACCTGCCTCCCACAGGTCGTCAATCACAGCTTGTACTTTCTGGAGATGAGTCTCCCAGTCCAAGCTGTAAATGACAATGTCGTCCAAATAGGCCGAAGCGTACTGCCTATGTGGCCTCAGGACTCGATCCATCAGTCTCTGGAAGGTCGCCGGTGCTCCGTGCAGACCAAACGGCATATACACATACTGAAATAGACCTTCTGGGGTAGCAAATGCTGTCTTTTCTCTGGCAGCCTCCACCAGAGGGATCTGCCAATACCCCTTTGTTAGGTCTAGGGTCGTAATATACCGGGCTTTTCCTAACCGATCTATCAACTCGTCGACCCGGGGCATGGGGTAGGCATCAAATTTTGAGACCGCATTCAGTTTCCTGAAGTCATTGCAGAACCAGATGGTGCCGTCCAGTTTAGGAATTAGCACAATCGGGCTGGACCAAGCACTGTGCGATTCCTCAATGACACCTAACTCTAACATTGCCTTCACTTCTCGGGAAACGGCTTCACGGCGCGCTTCCGGGATTCGGTAGGGCTTTACGTGAACTGTGACACCAGGTTCCGTTACGATGTCATGTTTTATTAGTGTAGTCTGCCCGGGTTTTTCTGAGAAAAACTTTTGGTTGTGAAGTAGAAACTGCCTGACCTCAGTCTTTTGCCGCTCCGAGAGAGTCTCTGCAACCCGTACCTCCGGTACGGTATGCGAGCAGACAGGACGGGCCAGCTCCGCTGACAAGGCAGACCGATCCTTCCAGGGCTTTATCAGATTTTCATGATAAATCTGTTCAGGTTTCCGTTTACCTGCCTGGTATACTTTGTAGTATACTTCACCAACTCTTTCCTTGATCTCAAAGGGGCCCTGCCACTTTGCCAGGAACTTACTGTCCACCGTGGGGACCAGGATCAACACCCTATCTCCGGGTGCAAACGTACGGATCTTGGCGCCCCTATCATAGATTCTTTTTTGGGCTCCTTGAGCCTGTATCATGTGTTCTTTGACGATAGGCATAACAGCCGCAATACGGTCCTGCATTTGTGTGACGTGATCTATCACTGTTTTAAACGGAGTGACCTGACCCTCCCAGGTTTCTTTTGCAACGTCTAACAGTCCGCGAGGACGTCGGGCGTACAATAACTCGAAAGGCGAGAATCCCGTGGAAGACTGGGGTACTTCCCTGATGGCAAAAAGCAAATACGGAAGTAAATAGTCCCAGTTCTTCCCATCCTTGTCTATCACCTTTCTCAGCATCTGCTTCAGAGTTTTATTGAACCGTTCGACCAACCCGTCTGTTTGAGGGTGATACACGGATGTGCGTAACGGTTCGATTTGTAACAATCGGCAGAGCTCCTTCATTACCCTGGACATAAAGGGGGTCCCCTGGTCGGTGAGTATCTGTTTTGGTATACTGACCCGACTAAACACATGCACCAGTTCCTTGGCAATCGTCTTGGTGGCCGTGTTACGCAAAGGGATGGCCTCCGGGTAACGAGTGGCATAATCCAAGATGACCAGGATATGTTGGTGTCCACGTGCAGACCGTGGAAGGGGCCCAACTAAATCCATCCCAATCCTCTCAAACGGGACTTCAATAATAGGTAGGGGTACCAAAGGGCTACAGAACCGGGGCTTAGGTGCAGAGGCTTGGCAGTCAGGACAAGACTCACAATATACACAGATATCGTGATGCATGCCTGGCCAAACAAAACAGTGTAATATCCTTTCGGTGGTTTTCTGGACTCCCAGGTGACCTCCCATCACATGAACGTGGGCCAGGTCCAGCACCTACCGCCGGTAGGGTTTTGGCACGACTAATAGTTGCACCGTATCTTCCCCCTTTTTCTCTATCTGATAGAGTAAATCATTCTCCAGAACCATGTAAGGATATGCCAGCCTAAAGCCAGGTTCTACGGGTACCCCATTTATCACTTTTACATTTGTCCTAGCCTGAGAAAGGGTAGGATCCTTTATTTGCTCGCTTTGGAAGTCATCTTTCTGAACTTCTAAATCCGGCAAACGGGGAGGTGGACGGCTGTCAGCCTCCTCCTCTTCCCCGGTCTCCTCCGTATCACCTTCCATGACTGAAAACGGGAACTGCAGGTCATTTCCCGCAGACTCTTCCCCCGAGTCTTCCGGGGAGACCTCTTCCCGGGGTTCGGGACCCACACGCGCCCTGGGAGAAGAATCATGTACACTATTACCCAAAGGCATCAACTGATTCTCCCACAATTGCCAGAAGTGGGGAAAATCCCGGCCCAGGATAACATCATGCAATAACGCCGGGACGAGTCCCACTTTATGTTGCACAGACCCATAGGAAGTTGTAATGCATATGACCGTGGTGAGGTACGAACAGGTGTCTCCATGCACACACGTTACAGAAAATTTGTCTGATGGTCCAGTCGGGGCTGACACCAGACTGGCCTTCACCAGAGTCACCACACTTCCCGAGTCTAACAATGCCACAACATTTTTGCCATCAACAGTTAAATCACACAAGTGTTTTTCCACATCCTTTTGACCGGCATTCACACTCACTACCCGTGACCGGACAGTTCGCAGCAATATGTCCCATCTCTTGGCAGCGGAAACACCTAACGGGCCCCTTGCTTAGACCATAGTTCGTTACTCTCGGCCTCGCAGTGCGGGCAGTCCCGTTTTCCTCCCCCACTGTCTTAGGGATTTTTCCATCTCCCCTACTCCCTGGAACAGTCTTTCCGGTTCCACATGGAGATGATGAAGAACGAGGTGGGGTAGCGTCGTCTCGGAGTCCTTCCGCCACGGAGTAACGTTCAACCAGATCCACCAGTTGATCTGCCGTCATAGGATTTCCATGGCTTACCCACTTCCTCAGGGCTGGCAGTAGAGCTCTCAGGTACTTGTCCATGACGACTCTCTGGATTATCTCTGGCGCTGTCAGCACCTCGGGTTGTAGCCACTTCTTCGTCACGTGGATCAGGTCGAACATCTGTGACCGCGGTGGTTTATCCGGCTGATAAGTCCATTGATGCACTCTCTGTGCACAGACAGCGGTCATCACTCCCAGCCGGGCCAAGATCTCGGCTTTCAGTTTGTCAAAGTCCTGCGCAGCTTCAGGCTCTAAGTCATAATAAGCCTTTTGGGCCTCACCGGAAAGAAACAGGGCAATCAGGCCGGCCCATCTTGCCTTCGGCCATTTTTCTCGCAACGCCGTCTGTTCAAACGTAGTCAGGTATGCCTCGACGTCATCTTCTGTCGTCATCTTCTGCCAATACCGACTCACGTGAATCACTCTCGACTCGGCTTCCAGGTTAACCTCAGGTAAGCTTGCCAAGCGCTGCGCCACCTGCTGGAGAAGCGAACGATCGGTAACTGTCATGTCCACCAACTCCTTCAGCTGGGCCATCATCACCCGATTAGCTTCTTGCTGGACGGCGGTGGACTGCACCAGCGCTTTCACCACGTCCTCCATGCTCATGCTTGCAACATGATGCCCGCGTTCTCCACCACAATGTGATAAAACACTCCAGGATCGGCTTTGCTGGGGTCAAAGGTCACGTGCGTTCAGCATGAAACTCAGGCACAGAGCTGGGATTCGGGTGAAACTGACCCTGGGTCAGGTTTATTAACGGTGAAAGCAATGCAAAAAAGGAAATAAAACATAAAACAAATCCTTGCCTGTCGGGCACTAACTAAACAATGGACAACCTAACTACCAACTGGCGGGCTCCTCCCGTCCAGCCAAACCACAGTTGCAGTGGGCACTGCTTCCACTCACGTGTGTCTCTCACACAGACAAGCTCTCTGTGTTCCCAGGCTGAGACCCTCACACAACCACCTGGCATCCTTTTATATCCACCTTCCATTATTCATTAGCAAGCAGGTGCGATACTGACCAGACTAGGCCACATAGGAAAGGAATCTGGGCGAGATATACCTGCCCTCATCCACTATTCCCACATGATTCTCACATCACACATCCATCACTCGGCCGTACACTCCAGTCATATGCAGAAGCTGCAGCGATTGCTCCACCTCTCGAAGCACCGCCTAATCATAGATGTTGCAACAAGGTGGAGCTCCACCCTGCACATGGTTGAGAGGCTGTGCGAACAAAGGCAGGCTATAATGCATTTTTGGGAGGATACATGGGCAGGCAGTTTGAGGGAAGACAATGGAATTGTCGGGTGTGCAGTGGTCAAAGCTGAAAGACCTCTGTAAAGTCCTTCAGTGTTTTGAGGAATGCACATGTGTTATGATTGAGTCACCGTAGGAGGAAAAAACAGAAATGCTAGCTAAGTCCAGAAAGCCAGAGAAGTTGGCAGCTATCGGATTGCAGACCCCTGAACCTATCAACACAACTAGCAGTAGCCGTGGGGGGTTCCTACGATGCCCTAGACCCCTCGAACACAGCCGGAGAATTCAATAGGCCTAAAGAAAGAAAGGGGAAATCTAAACTGCCCCAGAGCAGACCCCAAAGCAATAGGCAGCCCCCAACATATAATGACGGTGAAGCAAGATGAAAACACTAACACAGACAGAAAGATAGATTGAGCAAAGACAGGGCCCAAGCTAACTAGATAGAAAAGGACAGGAAGGCTGCTGTCTGCAATCTGTGAAAAACCCTATGAAAATAAGAGCCAACAAACTGACAGTGAAAAAGGCCCTGAAGACGCTAGGCTTCAAAAAAGCTATGTCAGTACTCAGGAATATTCTGAAGACAGAGCTACAGGCAAAAGGAGATTCAGCTCACCCCAGCAGGGAATGGCAGAATCCAGAAAAGCAAGGAAAACAACAACCAAACTCAAATGATAACAGGCAAAGCAGAAAACTTAGCTTTAGAGGAGCAGGAATCAGACTGGTGTCCTAGAGGTCCACAGAGAAATCACCCGCAGGGCAGAAGGGTGTCGGCAGCCTTATATCCAGTCCGTGACTCCACTCAGCCAGTCATCCTCATTAGGCTCAGGTGCCTGATAATCAGGCTCATTACCTTCCTTTACGAGAATAGGGAGTTCACCAGACCTCAGTGACGAAGGGGAAAATGAACTCACAACAGTACCTCCCCCTTGAGGAGGGGTCACCGAACCCTCAACCACGCCACCAGGGCAATCAGGGTGAGCCCGATGAAAGGCACGCACCAATCTTTTGGCATGAATATCAGAGGCAGAGACCCAGGAATTATCCTCCTGACCATAACCCTTCCACTTAACCAAATACTGGAGTCTCCGTCTAGCCAGACGGGAATCCAGTATTTTCTCTACCTCATATTCCATGTTACCTTCAACCAATACAGGGTCTGGAGGTGCCACCCCAGGAACAACTGGTTCAACAAACCTCTTCAACAAGGACTTATGGAACACATTATGGATTTTAAATGTGACAGGAAGAGCCAAACAAAAAGAGACCGGATTAATAATCTCCAAAATCTTGTAAGGTCCAATAAATCTAGACTTAAAATTAGGAGAAGCCACCTTCATAGCAATATTTTTTGATGATAACCACACCATATCACCAATCTTAAACTGGGGACCAATGGTCCTATGTTGATTGGAAAACCGCTGGGCCTTTTCCTGGGAGAGAGATAACTTATCCACCACTTGGTCCCAGATCTGGTGCATTCTCTCCACCACAGTGTCAACACCTGGGCAGGCAGAAGGCTCCACCTGCCCTGAAGAAAATCGAGGATGAAACCCAAAGTTACAAAAAAAAGGTGACATCAAAGTGGCAGAACTAGCTCTATTATTTAAAGCAAATTCGGCCAAGGGCAAAAATGAAACCCAATCATCCTGATCAGCGGAAATAAAACATCTCAAATACGACTCCAAGGTCTGGTTTGTTCTCTCTGTCTGCCCATTGGTCTGAGGGTGAAAAGCAGAGGAGAAGGACAACTGAATTCCCAGCTTGGAACAGAAAGTCCTCCGAAATCTAGACACAAACTGAACTCCTCTGTCAGATACAATGTTCTCAGGAATCCCGTGTAAGCGAACCACCTGTTGCAAAAACAGGGGCACCAACTCAGAGGAAGATGGCAACTTAGGGAGTGGTACAAGCTGAACCATCTTAGAGAACCTATCACAAATCACCCAAATAACTGTCATTCTTTGAGAGACCGGCATATCAGGGATGAAATCCATTGAAATATGGGTCCATGGCCTCCTGGGGACCGGCAAAGGCATCAACAACCCACTAGAGCGAGAACAAGATTTAGACCGGGAGCAAGTCGCACAGGACTGCACAAAAATTCTGACATCATGAGACAAGGTGGGCCACCAAAAAGAGCGACTCACCAGATCTCTAGTACCAAAAATACCTGGATGACCAGCCAATGCAGAGCAATGAACTTCAGACATCACTCTCTTCTTCCACTGGTCAGGAACATACAACTTTCCACTGGGACAACGCTCAGGTTTGTCCTCCTGGAACTCTTGCAGAGCAAGTCTCAAATAGGGCGAAATGGCAGAAAGAACTACCCCTTCGCCTAAGATGGTAGCAGGCTTGGTCACCACAGGAGAATCAGCAAAGAAACTCCTAGAGAGGGCGTCTGCCTTGACATTCTTAGTTCCAGGAAGAAAAGAGACCACAAAATCAAAACGTGTAAAAAATAAGGCCCACCTAGCCTGTCTAGGGTTCAAGCGTTTAGCCGACTCTAGGTAAATCAAATTCTTGTGGTCAGTGAGGACCACAACTTGATGTTTAGCTCCCTCCAACCAATGTCTCCACTCCTCAAAGGCCCATTTCATGGCCAACAGTTCCCAATTCCCCACATCACAGTTACGTTCAGATGGAGAGAACTTTCGGGAAAAGAAAGCACAGGGATTCATTTTAGATGTTACAGGATCCTTTTGGGACAAAACAGCTCCTGCACCAATCTCAGAAGCATCCACCTCTACCTGGAACGGGAGTGAGACATCAGGTTGCAGCAAAACCGGGGCGGAGGTAAATCTTCGCTTCAGCTCCTGAAAGGAAGCAACAGCCTCCGGAGACCAATTCAACACATCAGCACCCTTCTTAGCCAGATCAGTCAATGGCTTGGCAATACTAGAAAATGTTGCTATAAATTTCCGATAAAAATTATCAAAACCCAAAAACTTCTGGAGGGCCTTCAAAGAAGTGGGCTGAACCCAATCATAAATGGCCTGTACCTTGGCCGGGTCCATTTCAATAGTTGACGGAGACAAAATAAATCCCAAAAATGAAATCCTCTGTACTCCAAAAAGGCATTTCGATCCTTTGACATACAGGGAATTCTCCCTCAAGATCCGGAACACAGTCCGAATATGTTCCACATGAGAATCTCAATCCTTGGAGACGATCAAACTATCATCCAGATAGATAATCAAAAATTTATCGATAAAGTCTCGGAAAATATCGTTCATGAAGCACTGGAAGACAGAAGGGGCATTAGTGAGCCCAAAAGGCATCACCAGGTACTCTAAATGTCCATCCGGAGTATTAAACGCCGTCTTCCATTCATCCCCCTGCTTAATGCGGATAAGATTATACGCCCCCCTGAGGTCAAGCTTGGTAAACCAGCAAGCACCTCTAACTCTAGAGAATAGATCCGAAATCAGGGGTAACGGATACTGATATTTAATAGTAATTTTATTGAGGGCACGATAATCAATACAAGGCCTTAAAGAACCATCCTTTTTGGCCATAAAAAAAAAACGGCAAATAAGGGTGAAGAGGATGGTCTAATATGACCCTTCTCCAACGCCTCCTTAATATAGGACCGCATAGTCTCGTGCTCGGGTACAGATAAATTGAAGAGCCGACCCTTGGGAAATTTACACCCCGGGCTTAGTTCAATTGCACAGTCATAACTCCTATGAGGAGGCAAGGACGCAGACTCATTCTCACTAAATACATCATAAAAGTCCGCCAAATAGTCAGGAACATCATGCGACCGAGGAGAGGTGGAAAAAACCGGAGCCTCACTAAAGGCACACCGACAACCCCAACTCACCACAGACACAGATTTCCAATCCAAAACTGGATTATGAATTTGCAACCAGGGAAACCCCAGAACAACGGCATCATGCAGACCATGCAACACCAAAAATCTGCAACTTTCTTGATGGTCTGGGGCGACCCGCATGACCACCTGGGTCCAAAACTGAGGTTTATTTTTAGCCAAAGGAGTAGCATCAATCCCCCTCAAAGGGATAGGTGTCTGCAGTGGTGTCAGCGGAAATCCACAACGTTTAGCAAAATCCAAGTCCATTAGGTTTAGCGCTGCTCCCGAATCCACAAAAGCCTTGGCGGAAAATGTGGACAGGGAGCAGATCAGAGTAATTGCCAGAAGAAACTTAGGTTGAACACCACCAACAGAAAATGTGTGTGCAAAGCGTTTCTCTCGTTTAGGACAAACAGAAATAATATGCGAGGCATCTCCACAGAAAAAACACAGCTTATTACGCCTTCTGAACTCCTGACGTTGCGCCTTAGACAAAGCTCTATCACATTGCATAGGTTCAGACGTCTGTTCAACCGGTGGCAACACCTCTCGTGCAATCCTGCGTTCACGTAAACGCCGATCAACCTGAATGGCTAATGACATAGAATCGTCCAGACCAGAGGGAACAGGAAATCCCACCATAGTATCTTTTACGGCTTCTGACAAACCCTTCCGAAAGAGAGCAGCCAAGGCATTATCATTCCAGGTAGTAAGGACCGCCCACTTTCGGAACTTTTGACAGTACAACTCTGCAGAATCTCTACCCTGGTTCAATGCCAACAGGGTCTTTTCAGCCTGATCAATAGCATTAGGTTCGTCATACAACAACCCCAAAGCTTGAAAGAATGCGTTCACATTAGTCAGAATAGGATCATCTGGTTTCAAAGAAAACGCCCAATCCTGGGGATCGCCACGCAGCAAAGAGATGACAATTTTAACCTGCTGCGCGGAGCTCCCTGATGAGTTAGGCTTCAAGGCAAAAAATAATTTACAATTATTTTTGAAACTCAAAAATTTAGATCGATCCCCAAAAAATACATCAGGTGCAGGGATCTTTGGTTCAACAGCATGCGAACGAGCAAGGTAGATGGAAATTCCCCGCACTTCCGCAGCGAGCTGCTCCACACGATCAGACAATTGCTTTATCTCCATTGAGAGAAAAAAAAATTCCCCCTACGGCCTCAGAGATATAGAGGAAAGAATATACACAAACCTTTTTTTTTTTTTTTTTTTTTAAACACTATTCTTTCCTGCTATTGAGTACCCTAGGATCTGCGGTATGGCGGGTGATTCTGTTATGATTGAGTCACCGTAGGAGGCAAAAACAGAATTGCTAGCTAAGTCTAGAAAACCAGAGAAGTTGGCAGCTATCGGATTGCAGACCCCTGAACCTATCAACACAACTAGCAGTAGCCGTGGGGGTTCCTACGATGCCCTAGACCCCTCGATCACAGCCGGAGAATTAAATAGGCCTAAAGAAAGAAAGGGGAAATCTAAACTGCCCCAGAGCAGACCCCAAAGCAATAGGCAGCCCCCAACATATAATGATGGTGAAGCAAGATGAAAACACTAACACAGACAGAAAGATAGACTGAGGAAAGAAGGGGCCCAAGCTAACTAGATAGAAAAGGACAGGAAGTCTGCTGTCTGCAATCCATGAAAAACCCTATGAATATAAGAGCCAACAAACTGACAGTGAAAAAGGCCCTGAAGACGCTAGGCTTCAAAAAAGCTATGTCAGTACTCAGGAATATTCTGAAGACAGAGCTACAGGCAAAAGGAGATTCAGTTCACCCCAGCAGGGAATGGCAGAATACAGAAAAGCAAGGAAAACAACAACCAAACACAAATGCTAACAGGCAAAGCAGAAAACTTAGCTTTAGAGGAGCAGGAATCAGACTGGTGTCCTAGAGGTCCACAGAGAAATCACCCGCAGAAGGGTGTCGGCAGAAGGGCAGAAGGGCAGAAGGGCGTCGGCAGCCTTATATCCAGTCAGTGACTCCACTCAGCCAGTCATCCTCATTAGGCTCAGGTGCCTGATAATCAGGCTCATTACCTTCCTTTACCAGAATAGGGAGTTCACCAGACCTCAGTGACGAAGGGGAAAATGAACTCACAACACACATGGCTGGTAAGCGCAGACGACGCCATCATAAGCATGAGCATCCCACTTATGTGTCTGCTCATGCAAAGTTTGACACACATTAAGGATCTGGTGTCTGCAGCAGAGGAGGAGGAACAGGAGGAGGAGGAGGGGAGCCTTGCTGACAGCCAGCCATTGTCTGGTCATGTAACTGTCCTGGGCGAGGTGGAGGAAGAAGAGGAAGAGGAGGAGGAGGAGGAGGGGGATGATTATTTTGGGCAGGAGGATGCTTCTCAGGGGGCAAGAGAAAATGTGGGCATTCCAAGGTCAGGTACAGGATTTGTGCGTGACTGTAGGGATGTGGATTTGCCAGAAAGTGCTCCTCCACCCAGCAGTGGCAGTGCATTATTGACACCTGGAACATTGGCCCACATGTGCGATTATGCCTTGCGGATCCTAAAAAGGGACCACGCATTGCCAAAATAATGATGGATGATGACTACTGGCTGGCCAGCATCCTCGATCCACGCTACAAAGGCAAATTACACAACATCATGCCACAGGAGAACTTAGAGATAATATTGGATAACAAACAAACAACTCTGGTAAACCGTTTGTTTGAGGCTTTCCCAGCATACAGCAGCGGTGCTGATTCTCCCACAAGCCGTAGTGGGCACAATGGAAGAGGTGTTCGTGGTGCACACAGCCGAAGTGGCGTTGGAGACAGGGGTTTCATGACCATGTTGTGGACAGATTTCTCAAGTACCGCTCACACGACTGCTAATACTGCATCGATTAAAAGTGACAGGAGACAGCAGTTGTCAACTATGGTTACAAACTACTTCTCCTCCCATATCGATGTTCTCCCTCACAGGTCATTCCCGTTTGACTATTGGTCCTCTAAACTGGACAGCTGGTCTGAATTGGCACAATATGCCTTACAGGAGCTCGCCTGCCCTGCTGCTAGTGTGTTATCTGAAAGAGTCTTCAGTGCTGCTGGATCAATCCTGACAGAAAAAAGGACCCTTCTGTCGACCCAAAATGTTGATGATCTAACCTTCATTAAAATGAACCATGCATGGGTTTCAAAGGATTTTGTCCCACCTTCCCCGGTGACACATAGATTGCCAGAAAACTGCCTCGCTTTTGTCCTCCTCTTCCTCGGACTTGCCCAATTCTGCCTTTTGCAGCTGCTGAATGTCCAGCCTACGCATCAACATATGCCATTTTTTAAACCTCCCTAACTGGGCTGCCCACCCCCCCAAGGGCTGGGGTCAACACCTGGCGCACCCGGGCAAGTGCCGTTGCTCTGAACAGGTGGATGGGCCCACTGATGGCCGACGGCACTGGCACAGGGCCCCTCATAGTACAATACAGTGTCTCTGACGGTGGGGGGGCCCACTCGCCGTCAGACACACCAGCGTACTATGAAGGGCCCTGTGCCAGTACCGTCGCCCACGAGTGTGCCCCCCTGCTTGGTCATGGCCACAGCACTTGCAAGTTGCAATACTTACCTCTCCGTGATCCACCGCTGTGCAGTCTGGGCAGTTAAATCCTTCATAGGGACGGCCACTAGAAATTTGGTGTATTGATCGATGATAGTTAAGATGTAGCTATGGCCTGTCCTGCTGGCCTCTACCTTCAGATGATCGATGGCTACAATTTGTAATGGACGTCAACTTACAAGCGGATGCAGTGGTGCTTTATGATCACCTTTTACAGTTGTGATAGTCACAGACGTGTGACATTCCTGCCACCATTTTTCAATGTCTCCTCTCATGCCAATCCAATAGAATCTCCTACGGCCTGTGGCTTCTGTCATTTGCACTCCAAAATGACCAGACACATCATGATATGCAGTGAGGACCATGTCTACATCTCTCCCTGTGATCACAATTTGATGGAGACGAGTAACGGTGATGTGATCCATGCTACTGCGATAAAGCAATCCTTTCTTCACAAAGAACCGTTTTTGCTGTTTCCACAGACACAGTAATTGAGGGTCTGCATTGCCTCTGCAACATCTACCGTTAGCTTTTCCCGCGATGAGTAATTCCCAAATTTCTGCAAACACTCGACTTTCCGTCTGTACTTGTATCCATGTAGTTTCCAGTAGCGGAGAGTCTGGACTGGCTTACTGAGATTGAAATATATACGAAGATTTAAAAGTACCACAACACTGTATACTGGTGTACGTTTCGAATACCTTTCCCTTTTTCTACTTTTTAAATTCTGGTGTAATACATACTGAGCCTGTGAGTGTCTGTGTCTGACTCCGGAAGTATAGACGGAAATTTATAATTACCCATAGACTGGATACACCTGGTATGTGCTGATACAGTACAGTACCTTTGTTCAAAATTTTTCATTAAGGTGTCATTCATGGTGAGTGAGCGTGTGTGGTTTACACCTTCTATATATACGGTGAATCGGAGATTCCAATTTTTACCCTATACTTGATACAGCTTGTATCTTGTTATACAGTACCTTTGTTCGACATTTAGTATTACGGTCAAATCCATACTGGGTAAGCGTCTGAGATTGACTACAGGACTATGTATACGGAGATTTCAATTGTACCCTATAATATATATACTTGTTATCTTGTTATCCAGTACCTTTTTACAACATTTTTTATTATGGTCAAACCAAGACTGAGTGAGCGTCTGAGGGTGACTCCGGAAATATATACCCAGATTTCAAATTTGGCCAACACTGTATACAGCTGTACGCTTCTGATACAGTAACCTTTTTTGCTATTTAGATTCTAGTGTAATCCATAATGAGCCTGTGAACGTCTGTCTGTTACTCCGGAAATATATTTGGAGATTTAAGATTACCCCAACACTGTATACAGTTGTACGCTTGTGTTACATTACCCATTTACAGCTTTTCATATTCTTGTGTAATCCATACTGGGCCTGAGAGCATTTGTGTCTGCCTCCTGAAATATATACGGAGATTCAGGATGTTTACACTATACTATATATACCTTGTATCTGGTGATACTGTACCCATTTTCAACTTTTTATTTTATTGTGTAATCCATACTGAGCCTGTGAGCATCTGTGTATGACTCATGAAATATATACGGAGATTTACTTTTATCCCTAGACTGTATAGAGCTGTATGCTTCTGATACAGTACCATATATTTGCTGGTATTTTGGGTCCATTTTCCAAAACATGAGGAAGTATGGTGGAAGAGGACGCGGACATGGGCATGGGGGGCCACCTGGTACTGATGGTGGTGGTGGTGCATCTGCTGGTAGTGCCAAAAACACAATAGTAGCTAAGGCAGGAGGTGTTGAGCCTACGTCATGATGTAGCTCCGGAAGGCCTGTAAGGCTCCCTTTTCAGGGAGTAGGTAGACTGCTTTTAAAGCCGGAGCATCAGGAACTGTTTTTGGCTTACATTGCTGAAACAGTCTCCAGCTCTATCGCCTCCTCTTCTGAAGTTTCAAAAAATGCAAGCACTGAGTCATCAGTGCAGGCTTCTGGTCAGGAGCAACCCCTTTCCTTGTGTCCTTCACCCACACCAAAAGTGAAGGATGCGGCAGCACACACTTCAGATTACTCCATGGAGCTCTTTTCACATGCCATGCCTGGGTTCATTAAAAATGGGGCCCATCATATACTGGAGCATTCCAAATGGTGGACATCAGACAACGGAGCAGCATTTACAGGGCCCATTATACACTGGAGAATTAGGAATGGATCCCATTATATATGGAGCATTATTAGGGCCCATCATACACTGGACCATCATCCATGACGCCCATCATATACTGGAGCATTCCAAATGGGGGACATCAGACACTGGAGCAGCATTTACGGGCCCATTATACACTGGAGAATTTGAAATGGAGCCCATTATATATGGAGCATTATTAGGGCCTATCATACACTGGACCATCATCCATGAGGCCTATCATATACTGGAGCATTCCAAATGAGGGACCTCAGACACTGGAGCAACATTTACGGGGCCCATTATACACTGGAGAATTTGAAATGGAGCCCATTATATATGGAGCATTATTAGGGCCCATCATACACTGGAACATCATCCATGTGGCCCATCATATACTGCAGCATTCCAAATGGGGGACATCAGACACTGGAGCAGCATTTACAGGGCCCATTATACACTGGAGAATTAGAAATGGAGCCCATTATATATGGAGCATTATTAGGGCCCATCATACACTGGAGCATCATCCATGAGGCCCATCATATACTGGAGCATTCCAAATGGGGGACATCAGACACTGGAGCAGCATTCACGGGGCCCATTATACACTGAAGCATTAGAAATGGAGCCCATTATATATGGAGCATTATTTGGGCCCATAAGACACTGAAGCATCATATATGGGGCCCATCATATACTGGAGCATTCTAAGTGGGGCAGATCAGACATTCGAGCAGCATCTATGGGGCACATTATACACTGGAGCATTAGAAATGGGGCCCACTATATATGGAGCATTATTTGGGCCCATAACACACTGGAGCTAGGGATGGGCGAGTCTACTCGCTAGGACTCGTTACTCGGCAAATAGTAAGGGACTCGCTGGACTCGTTACTCGGCGAGTCTCCCAGTGATTACTCGCACAGTAACGAGTCCAATGCAAGTCAATGGCAATCCTAGTTTTGTCAGAGTTTTTTTTTCTCACTCGCTAGACTCGCTATATCACATCGCTGTCAACAGCGAGTCTGAGCGAGTCTGAGTGAGTCTGAGCGAGTCTACGATTCCGAGTCCTGTATACTGGATTCGGGACTCGCTTATACAGAATCTGTTATGTTCCTACAAGTTTCCAAGACAGCCTATGTCAACACACAGCGATTGTGAGCGAGTCTGAGCGAGTCTACGATTCCGAGTCCTGTATACTGGATTCGGGACTCGCTTATACAGAATCTGTTATGTTTCCAAGACAGCCTATGTCAACACACAGCGATTGTGAGCGAGTCTGAGCGAGTCTACGAATCCCGAGTCCTGTATACTGGATTCGGGACTCGCAAATATAGAATCTGTTATGTTCCTACAAAGCTTCCGAGACAGCCTAGCGTGTTAGGTCAGAAAACTTTTTTAGATGGACAAGAGTGTTAGCCAATCATATTCAGTAATGTTGGTTGTGGCAGGACTATGATTGGCTTCTGTCCATCGTGATGCCTATGTCATGTATGAGAGGCGAGGCTGTATATAAGCCTTTTCCACTGCCATTTCCTCTACATTCCTGAGAGATCTGAGATAGAGCAGGGTGAGGTAGATGCATGAGCAGATCATAGGGATTGTCAGTTAGTGTAGGGAAACTTCAAGATTCCTTATATTAAACCCAAACAGCTCTTCTGAGAGCTACCAGGAGGACAGAGGAGTACTGTGTAGACTGTAGGCAGGCAGGCAGGGAGGATCAAGCCTTACAGTGCAGTGCACAGTGCAGGGACTAGTGTGCAGCTTCACTGCTAGGTGTCAGCACACACACTTACCCCGCCAACAAGTGACGCCTACAGCACCACCTAACTCCATCTCGGTGACTGTGCATTTGTCAACAATGTCACAAAAACCACAATTTCCCAAAAAAGAGGTTGCAAAGGGACGAGGTCGTGGCCGTAGCAGTGCAGGGAACATCACTTGAGCGATCTCCCTCCAGGCTGTAGTCCGCTGGATGTTATGCCCATAGGCAGGGTCAGTGGGGAGCCAAAGCAGGCGCCGAGCCTCCACCAGATCAATCAACTGCAGCGTGTTGACAGTGACACGGGCCATGATTGCTCTGTATTGCTCTGTGTGTGTGTGCGTATGTCAACTCGACTCAGATTATTTCCTGTTTGCTCAAAGCATGGTGTGTGCTAGAGAAAATCGCTTCCCTCGCCTCATCGGCGCTAAATAAGACAAACAAATGCGAGTTTGGACTCGGACACAGCAGCAACAAACTATTGCGAGTGGGGTTTACAAATCGCCAATGCAAGCGCTTTCCGTGACACATCTGCGATTTGTAAATCGCACATTACTCGCTAAGACTCGCTTCCCCATTCATTAACATTGGACTCGCTAGAGTCAAGCGATTCCGAGTAATTTAGGACTCGCCCATCACTAACTGGAGCATCATCCATGGGGACCATCATATATTGTAGAATTATGTGGAGCTCACCATATACTGTATGGAACATTATATGTGGCCAATTATTCTGTATGGAGAAATATATGGGGCTCATTATTCTGTATGGCGCACAATGTGGTGGCCATAATACTGTATGGAGTAATATACTGTCCTTTTTTTGAGCTATTGTACAATTTAAAATAGATCATTCATGTCATGTAAGCAGTAAAGTATTTGTCATTGTACTATACCTACATTTCTGTGCCGTATCGGAGCATCATGAGTTGTGGTATGCGTTAAAGGGGCTCACTGACACTCTTTGGCCCAGGGCACATGAAAACCTGGAGCCAGCCCTACCCCGCCCCAACTTTAGGCAAATAACTCCCAGTTTTCAATGCGTAACTATTATTATGAAGTAAATTAAGGTTGACAAGCTTCAGTAATAAGAATTGATGTTTTTGGCATTGAAATGGGCACTGTAGGTGTGTTTCCTGTCCTCCACTCCCTGCCGACTTTGCTTCCCCTTTGACTTGCATTGGGTTTCGTGTTTCAGTCGGCCTCTGACTTTTCCCTATAGTCAGCCGATTTTGTTCGACCCAACTTTTGCGAAAGTCGGGTTTCATGAAACCCGACTTGACCCTAAAAAAGGCAAAGTCGCTCATCTCTAGTAATTGGCAATATTGAAATCGTTCAACTCTTGTTTCCCGGCCTCTTTCACTGTCTGAGAAAGAATGATGGGGACAGAACAATCACTATCAGATCAATCAGTCCCCATACAGCATTATGTTACCAGCAGCACATCTACAGTTTACACCAGCGATGTGCTGCTGAGAACAATGATTTTTGTTCCGGCATAAACAATCCAATCACTCGATGAATATGCAACATTTTGCCTGTTTAATATAATATACCCAGTGGCGTAGCGTGGGGGGGGCGGGGGGGGCGGTCCGCCCCAGGCGGCACGTGTGTGGGGGCGGCGCAGCAGCAGCAATTCAATTCCTCTCCTCTGACTGGGAGAACAGCGCGGACTCCGCGGAGGCACAGTGCAGGCGCTTTCTACCTTCTACGCCACTGCCTTGCTGGACTCGGACTCGGAGCCCCGGCTGCTTTCTGCTCCTGAGCCGGTGCTGGGCGGAGGTGTTGGCCGCTCGGGGCTGGTTGTTCGGTCGGAGCTGCCAGAAGAACACGTGGCGTGTGGCTGAGGTGACGCAGGAGGAGCGGATCCCGGGACACAGGAGCCGGTGAGTGAGGGGGACGGCGGGGAGCGCTGCCCAGCCTGCCCATGATGTCTGTGAGGGGAGGGAGACACCGCGGTATGTGATTGCCCCTTGAATTTCATTCCATCATGTAATGTTATGCTACAGGGGGCGGCATCTAGGTAATTACTCCCTCTCCCCCATTTACTAATTCTAAAGTTGAGGCTCCCTAATCCTTGGAGTTGGATTGCCTACATCTTCATATAGCTGATATTATGCAAAAGAGTTGGGCTCTGTAGGGAGAGGACATGGGGGGCTGTGCAGAGGAGGACATGGGGGGGCTCTGTAGGGAGAGGACATGGGGGGCTGTGCAGAGGAGGACATGGGGGGGCTCTGTAGGGAGAGGACATGGGGGGCTGTGCAGAGGAGGACATGGGGGGGCTCTGTAGGGAGAGGACATGGGGGGCTGTGCAGAGGAGGACATGGGGGGGCTCTGTAGGGAGAGGACATGGGGGGCTGTGCAGAGGAGGACATGGGGGGGCTCTGTAGGGAGAGGACATGGGGGGCTGTGCAGAGGAGGACATGGGGGGGCTCTGTAGGGAGAGGACATGGGGGGCTGTGCAGAGGAGGACATGGGGGGGCTCTGTAGGGAGAGGACATGGGGGGCTGTGCAGAGGAGGACATGGGGGGGCTCTGTAGGGAGAGGACATGGGGGGCTGTGCAGAGGAGGACATGGGGGGGCTCTGTAGGGAGAGGACATGGGGGGGCTGTGCAGAGGAGGACATGGGGGGCTCTGTAGGGAGAGGACATGGGGGGGCTCTGTAGGGGGAGGACATGAGGGGGCTCTGTAGGGGGAGGACATGGGGGGGCTCTGTAGGGAGAGGACATGAGGGGGCTCTGTAGGGGGAGGACATGGGGGGCTGTGCAGGGGAGGACATGGGGGGGCTCTGTAGGAGGGACATGGGGGACTGTGCAGGGGGGTACATGGGGAAGCTGTGTAGGGGAGGACATGGGGGGCTGTGCAGGGGAGGACATGGGGGGCTGTGCTGGGGGGTACATGGGGAGGCTGTGTAGGGGAGGACATGGAGGGGCTGTGCAGGGGGGTACACGGGGGAGGGGGGCTGTGCAAGGGGAGAACATGAGGGCTCTGTAGGGGGTGTACTGTGGGTCTGTGCAGGGGGAAGACACGTGGGTCTCCTTACACTGTTTTATGGTGCAGCTCTCGGCAGGGCAGTGGTGGAGGTTCAGTAGGGTCATCACGCTAATACATACACATATATATATAGAGAGAGAGAACTGCAAGAAGATGAAAGTCTAGAAATTTAGAAATAATAACAGCAGAGTTAGTAGTAGACTAAAAATTAGATCTTCGAGTGTAGTGTGGGCTCTTCGGATTCTTCCGGATTATCAGCGACCAAAGGGGCGGCAAATTTTTCGACCGCCCCGGGCGCCACAAACAGTTGCTACGCCACTGAATATACCCCATAGTCCTCCATATATTATAATATAGAACATAGAGGAAAGCTGAGAGCTTTAACAGATCCTATTGACTTCCATGTAAAAAGAGTAAAAAAAATTTTTTTATCAGACAACTTTAAGGAAAAAATGCATTGTCTTTTATTAAGTAATAGCTGAAGAGCCTGGCACTGCCCGGGCATAGTAACTAACTACGGTTAGTTATAACAAATTATAATGATTATATCTATATATATAAAGCTGAGTGTAGAGCGCCGCCCATTCCGCATAGCCACATTCACTATAATATTCCACATCATCCCGTCAGCCAGAGCCACCGGACAACTACCACTAATATCCCACATCATCCCATGAGCAAGAGTTACCAGACTACTATCCATAATATCCCACATCGTCCCATCAGCCAGAGCCACTGGACTACTATCACTAATATCCCACATCATCCCGTCAGCCAGAGCCACTGGGCTACTACTCCTAATATCCCACATCATCCCATCAGCCAGAGCCACCGGACAACTACCACTAATATCCCACATCATCCTGGGGACTTGGGTCAGAACCAGAGCACTGAGTGGATTTGCCCTAACTTCCATACTGGGGATCCCTTTAAGAGAGCCTGGGATCAGAACCAGAGCCCTGAGTGGATTTGCCCTGACTTGCATACCAATGATCCCTTTAATAGAACCCTGTGGTCAGAATCAGAGCGCCAAGGGATTTGCCCTAACTTCCATACAGGAGATCCCTTTAAGAGAGCCTGGGGTCAATACCAAAGCGTTTGAAGGCAATTGCCCTGAATTCCATACCGGGGATCCCTTTAAGAGAGGCCTGGGGTCAGAATTATAGCGCTGGATGGATTTGCACTCACTTCCATACCAGAGATCCCTTTAAGAGGGATGGAGGATGTGTGATGGGTATATGGGCACGGGAGGGGGGATTCATTTCTGTCATGTGCTCTCTGCTCCTTTCTGGGGACAGACAATGGCTGGGAGCTTATGTTCCCGGGGATGCTAGATTTCTCCCACCATGTCAGTGTCTGCTGAGGTGTTGTCAAGTGGGAAAACTGTTGGTCATAGCAACTAATCACAGCTCAGCTTCTTTTAACCAGCTCTGGTGAAATGAGAGATGCTTAGTGATTGTTTGCAAGGAAAACTGTTGCTCATAGCAACCAATCACAGCTCAGTTTCTTTTGAACAGCTCTGGTGAAATTAAAGATGCTTTGTGATTGATACACACACACATTCATTTTTATATATAGAGATAACACTCACATAAATACAAAAATACAGAACTAGTGCTCAAAAATCAATGACATTCAATAGAACAGGCGGGCAGCAATATAACCTTTTAGCGCTGGAGGGTGTAAGTAACCAATAGAGATTCAGGTATACATATTTTTAAGCAGTTTTAAACAGTAAAGTGCATAGTGCAACTAATAGCAGCCTAAATAACCTGAACTCTCATAATTTAAATGCAGGGCCAAAAAAGAGGGCCATAAACAAATCCCATATATAATGTATAACACCAAAAGAGGAAATCCCATAGTAAAAAATTACCAAAAGTTAATCATAAACCTCCAATACCACCATACTGATTAGCTCAATATGTCCTTACCCATGCAAAGACCCACTCCAGAGCGTGAGTGCCTCGACGCACGTTTCGCTGTGGCTTCCTCAGGGGGCAGTGCACATTGTGTCCCTTGTGCCATCCTTAAATATACCGCCATACAAGCTGACAGCAAATCGCTGCCACGAGATCAGACAACTTCCGGCCGCGTCTCCTGAGTGTGTGGAGGTGGGACATCCCCCGAATCCATGACGTCACTTCCGGCATCAAGAGGCAACCGATGGAAGGGAGTGTTCAATCCATCAAAGTAAGTAATGCCCCCTACAGATGCCATTGGTGACGCACGCTAGTGGGATGGCCACCAGCACACGCTACCTGCAGTATGAAGAGGAAGTATCTGATCTTCCAATACAAGATCCCAGAACCGCCATAATGTTTTTGGGCAATTGGAAGGGCAGAGGGAAATTTGTACAAAACCAGAAATTAAACAAAAACACAGAGTATATTATACAATGTATATTAGGAATTCCTTTCCTTTGACCATATGTCACAAAAAAATACATTCTCCATGTTATGCATTTCATTTAATTCCTGCTTCTTCCATGCATATCATCAGCTCACAAACAGAGGTATCACGCATCACCAAAATAATTGTTCACAGGGTCCATAATTGTTGAACATATAGATAGATATCATGGCAATATAGTGATGTGCCACTAGCTGGGGGCCCCTGGGGGAGCGGGGGCCCTAGGCAGCTGCCTGGGCTGCCTGCCCCTAATGCCGGCCCTGGCCATGTACATGCTAAACTTTCTACATGGCACAGTGCTGGCACAGATCTGACTGCTGTGGGCCGGCAACAGTCTGGTTCCAATCATCAAGCGGCATTGATGAGGAATCCTGGGTCCATGCACAGTCTACATATATAATCATAGCAGTCCCCTGATGGTTAGTGAGCAGCCAGCTACTCACTGCCACTATTGTCTAGTAAGCCTGGCTGTGCACCAGGAGCCCCCTGATGATTAGTGAGCGGCCAGCTACTTACTGCCCACCATTACCTAGTAAGACTGTCTGCCCACCAGAAGCCCCCTGATGGTTAGTGAGCAGCCGGCAACTCACTGCCCACCATTGCCTAGTAAGCCTGGCTGCTGCCAGAAGCCCCCTGATGGTTAGTGAGCAGCCCGCATAGGATAAAACCCAGCCCATATAGTATATAACACAGTCCGCATAGTATATAAAACATCCCACATAGTATATAGCACAGCCCGCATAGTACATAGCACAGCCTGAATAGTATATAGCACAGCCTGCATAGTATATAGCACAGCTTGCATAGGATACAACACAGCTTGCATAGGATACAACACAGCTCGCATAGTATATAGCACAGTCCGCATAGTATATAGCACAGCAAGCATAGTATATAGCACAGCCCACATAGGATATAACACAGCCCACATAGTATATAACACAGCCCAAGTAGTATATTGCACAGCCGCTCTGCCTGGCACGCAGTGAGTGTGCGATGACGTCATCACGCACCCGCAGTGTCAGAGGTAGAGCGGGGAATGATGGGAGAGGGAGCGTCAGCTGACACTCTCTCCTCCATCATTGCATTGAACTGTACCGGCAGAAGCCGGTATAGTTCAATGCGGCAGCGGTGGCGGGGAGAGTCGGCACTGGTGGCAGGTGGGCCCCTCTGCCTCACGGGCCCCATAGCAGCTGCGTGATGTGCCGCTAGATGGGGGCCCCCTGGGGGAGCAGGGGACCTAGGCAGCTGCCTGTCCCTAACGCCAGCCCTGATGGCAAGGAATAACTGCAATTTATTGCACTTGATCTGATCACTCTTTGTAAGGGCTCATGCACATGAGCGTATAAATTGACCGAGTGTTATTCAATTTTTTATCAGATAACACACTGACCCATGGTATTCAATGAGACAGTACAGATGGCGGATCTTTTTCACTGATATAATCTGTCTGTGAAAAAAAATTGCAGCATGCTGCGATTTGACTCCCAAATCAGATGAGACTCACCCATTAAATCTATGGGTGTGAAAAAAAATTGGATGCCACAGTATTGCATCTGATTTTAATGGATACATTGCAATTCTACTACATATGAAACTCTAGATGGTCCTGGAAATGATTAATAGCTGCTGCTGTTAAAAAAAATGGATTGCAAACTGACTGCACATGTATGACACCTTACTGAATGAAAATCAGACTGATTTTTTATACTGTCTTGTGACCTTAACCTAACAGTCTAGAGTTAATCTAAATTGGCATTACAAACCTGAAGCCATAAACTTTGCTAAAACCAAAATGTGTCAGTCTCAAAACTTTTGGCCATGACTAAACAATACATATTCTCGGCTGTACATTTTAAAGTACTCAGGACAATTTAAAACTTGCATACCTCTTAAAGCATAATCCAGTGTCTTGGGAGACATACCACCATCAATTTCAAGAAATTAACATTTTTCTAGTTGAGAAACTTCCCAGAAGACTTAATAACAACAGCTCTACTAAAGGATGCAATATAAGATGATAGCACTGCACACTAAATCAAACAAAAATGAGAAGTTGAAAAACACAACACAAGAAGGGAAAACTACATATTATAAAACCTCAGTGTAATGATTTAAATAATTTATGAGATGTGTAATATAAGAATTTAATTACTTCAAAGACAGAAAAGAAAAGAACACATGTTTTTACTTATTATGACTAAAGCATAAATTTAGAATGTCAAATTTTTTTGGTAGTGGTAGCATATGTGACCAAAAGTTCATGCACTTGTATGGGACTAACAGATTGGCCATCTTCGTCAGTCAAAGTAGTAGTCACTCATGACCGCATATGGCGAGTCCAGCCTTCTCTTTTGCCATTCCTCTCAATCCTAACCCCACTCCCACCGATATTCCCGCTATTAAAAACAAAACAAGCTACAACTTGAGTTCTTTGGATAATTTTGGCCACAGCGGTCAAGTTTATTAACATACAATAACATTTAACAGTGAAAAGAAAAGGGGGAGACAGGGCGCTTCCAATGCGTAGGTCTGTATGGAAAGTAGATGAGTGCACAGCAAGTGTTAGGTTCACCTGATAGGGTTGTGAGAGTCACAACACCTATAATCGCATAAAACAGCTGCAGCAGTCTGCACGAGGTCCAAACACTTGGTACAAAGAGAAGGCTGGTAGTGCAATAAGAGACTGCGCTGCTGTGGTAGAATTCAAGGTATCTTTATTGCCAACGCGTTTCCTGAGCCAGTCCCAGCTCACTTCATCAGATGCCCTGATGAAGTGAGCTGGGACTGGCTCAGGAAACGCGTTGGCAATAAAGATACCTTGAATTCTACCACAGCAGCACAGTCTCTTATTGCACTACCAGCCTTCTCTTAATAACATTTAACAATAAGCAATCATCATAATGCAAAGTATGAGGGGAGGGTTCTTGGAGCTAAAAGATCTGGCTAAAAACCTTTTGGCCAAAACCCCAATGGGAAAAAACTCGACCACCATGTTACCCTCAGCCGTCCATCCCCAGCTCGAGGGCACCATAACTCCCCTTCTGGGAGACTAACCACCAGAGCTCCCGAGGTAAAAAACCCCTTCCAGAGCCCGTAACCAAAAGCCAGATCCCCCATACAATTTTGAAACTGCCGGGAATTTTACTTCCAAATCCTTCCTCGACCAATCCTCGTCAACACCAAGAACTCCACCCCCGCCAACCATGAACAGCCCTGACCACCTCAGGCTCGTGAGTGCCCCAAAGCCACCAAGGCCCTCTCTGTTGTGAGCTCATTTTCCCCTTCGTCACTGAGGTCTGGTGAACTCCCTATTCTGGTAAAGGAAGGTAATGAGCCTGATTATCAGGCACCTGAGCCTAATGAGGATGACTGGCTGAGTGGAGTCACGGACTGGATATAAGGCTGCCGACGCCCTTCTGCCCTGCGGGTGATTACTCTGTGGACTTCTAGGACACCAGTCTGATTCCTGCTCCTCTAAAGCTAAGTTTTCTGCTTTGCCTGTTAGCTTTTGTGTTTTGTTTTTGTTTTCCTTGCTTTTCTGTATTCTGCCATTCCCTTCTGGGGTGAGCTGAATCTCCTTTTGCCTGTAGCTCTGTCTTCAGAATATTCCTGAGTACTGACATAGCTTTTTTGAAGCCTAGCGTCTTCAGGGCCTTTTTCACTGTCAGTCTGTTGGCTCTTATTTTCATAGGGTTTTTCACGGATTGCAGACAGCAGCCTTCCTGTCCTTTTCTATCTAGTTAGCTTGGGCCCCGTCTTTGCTCAGTCTATCTTTCTGTCTGTGTTAGTGTTTTCATCTTGCTTCACCGTCATTATATGTTGGGGGCTGCCTATTGCTTTGGGGTCTGCTCTGGGGCAGTTTAGAGTTCCCCTTTCTTTCTTTAGGCCTATTTAATTCTCCGGCTGTGATCGAGGGGTCTAGGGCATCGTAGGAACCCCCCACGGCTACTGCTAGTTGTGTTGATAGGTTCAGGGGTCTGCAATCCGATAGCTGCCAACTTCTCTGGTTTTCTGGACTTAGCTAGCATTTCTGTTTTTGCCTCCTACGGTGACTCAATCATAACAGCATTACCCGCCATACCGCAGATCCTAGGGTACTCAATAGCAGGAAAGAATTGTGTTTAAAAAAAAAAAAAAAGGTGTGTGTATATTCTTTCCTCTATATCTCTGAGACCGCAGGGGGAATTTTTTTTTTTCTCTCAATGGAGATAAAGCAATTGTCTGATCGTGTGGAGCAGCTCGCTGCGGAAGTGCGGGGAATTTCCGCCAACCTTGCTCGTTCGCATGCTGTTGAACCAAAGATCCCTACACCTGATGTATTTTTTGGGGATCGATCTAAATTTTTGAGTTTCAAAAATAATTGTAAATTATTTTTTGCCTTGAAGCCTAACTCGTCAGGGAGCTCCGCGCAGCAGGTTAAAATTGTCATCTCTTTGCTGCGTGGCGATCCCCAGGATTGGGCGTTTTCTTTGAAACCAGATGATCCTATTCTGACTAATGTGAACGCATTCTTTCAAGCTTTGGGGTTGTTGTATGACGAACCTAATGCTATTGATCAGGCTGAAAAGACCCTGTTGGCATTGAACCAGGGTCGAGATTCTGCAGAGTTGTACTGTTAAAAGTTCCGAAAGTGGGCGGTCCTTACTACCTGGAATGATAATGCCTTGGCTGCTCTCTTTCGGAAGGGTTTGTCAGAAGCCGTAAAAGATACTATGGTGGGATTTCCTGTTCCCTCTGGTCTGGATGATTCTATGTCATTAGCCATTCAGGTTGATCGGCGTTTACGTGAACGCAGGATTGCACGAGAGGTGTTGCCACTGGTTGAACAGACGTCTGAACCTATGCAATGTGATAGAGTTTTGTCTAAGGCGCAACGTCAGGAGTTCAGAAGGCGTAATAAGCTGTGTTTTTCCTGTGGAGATGCCTCGCATATTATTTCTGTTTGTCCTAAACGAGAGAAACACTTTGCACACACGTTTTCTGTTGGTGGTGTTCAACCTAAGTTTCTTCTGGCAATTACTCCGATCTGCTCCCTGTCCACATTTTCCGCCAAGGCTTTTGTGGATTCGGGAGCAGCGCTAAACCTAATGGACTTGGATTTTGCTCAACGTTGTGGATTTCCGCTGACACCTCTGCAGACGCCTATCCCTTTGAGGGGGATTGATGCTACTCCTTTGGCTAAAAATAAACCTCAGTTTTGGACCCAGGTGGTCATGCGGGTCGCCCCAGACCATCAAGAAAATTGCAGATTTTTGGTGTTGCATGGTCTGCATGATGCCGTTGTTCTGGGGTTTCCCTGGTTGCAAATTCATAATCCAGTTTTGGATTGGAAATCTGTGTCTGTGGTGAGTTGGGGTTGTCGGTGTGCCTTTAGTGAGGCTCTGGTTTTTTCCACCTCTCCTCAGTCGCATGATGTTCCTGACTATTTGGTGGACTTTTATGATGTATTTAGTGAGAATGAGTCTGCGTCCTTGCCTCCTCATAGGAGTTATGACTGTGCAATTGAACTAAGCCCAGGGTGTAAATTTCCCAAGGGTCGGCTCTTCAATTTATCTGTACCCGAGCACGAGGCTATGCGGTCCTATATTAAGGAGGCATTGGAGAAGGGTCATATTAGACCATCCTCTTCACCCTTAGGTGCCGTTTTTTTTTTGTGGCCAAAAAGGATGGTTCTTTAAGGCCTTGTATTGATTATCGTGCCCTCAATAAAATTACTATTAAATATCAGTATCCGTTACCCCTGATTTCGGATCTATTCTCTAGAGTTAGAGGTGCTTGCTGGTTTACCAAGCTTGACCTCAGAGGGGTGTATAATCTTATCCGCATTAAGCAGGGGGATGAATGGAAGACGGCGTTTAATACTCCGGAGGGACATTTTGAGTACCTGGTGATGCCTTTTGGGCTCACTAATGCCCCTTCTGTCTTCCAGTGCTTCATGAACGATATTTTCCGAGACTTTGTCGATAAATTTTTGATTATCTATCTGGATGATATTTTGATCTTCTCCAAGGATTGGGATTCTCATGTGGAACATATTCGGACTGTGTTCCGGATCTTGAGGGAGAATTCCCTGTATGTCAAAGGATCGAAATGCCTTTTTGGAGTACAGAGGATTTCATTTTTGGGATTTATTTTGTCTCCGTCAACTATTGAAATGGATCCGGCCAAGGTACAGGCCATTTATGATTGGGTTCAGCCCACTTCTTTGAAGGCCCTCCAGAAGTTTTTGGGTTTTGCTAATTTTTATCGGAAATTTATAGCAAAATGTTCTAGTATTGCCAAGCCATTGACTGATCTGACTAAGAAGGATGCTGATGTGTTGAATTGGTCTCCGGAGGCTGTTGCTTCCTTTCAGGAGCTGAAGCGAAGATTTACCTCCGCCCCGGTTTTGCGGCAACCTGATGTCTCACTCCCGTTCCAGGTAGAGGTGGATGCTTCTGAGATTGGTGCAGGAGCTGTTTTGTCCCAAAAGGATCCTGTAACATCTAAAATGAATCCCTGTGCTTTCTCTTCCCGTAAGTTCTCTCCATCTGAACGTAACTATGATGTGGGGAATCGGGAACTGTTGGCCATGAAATGGGCATTTGAGGAGTGGAGACATTGGTTGGAGGGAGCTAAACATCAAGTTGTGGTCCTCACTGACCACAAGAATTTGATTTACCTAGAGTCGGCTAAACGCTTGAACCCTAGACAGGCTAGGTGGGCCTTGTTTTTTACACGTTTTGATTTTGTGGTCTCTTTTCTTCCTGGAACTAAGAATGTCAAGGCAGACGCCCTCTCTAGGAGTTTCTTTGCTGATTCTCCTGTGGCGACCAAGTCTGCTACAAACTTAGGCGAAGGGGTAGTTCTTTCTGCCATCTCGCCCGATTTGAGACTTGCTCTGCAAGAGTTCCAGGAGGACAATCCTGAGCGTTGTCCCAGTGGAAAGTTGTATGTTCCTGACCAGTGGAAGAAGAGAGTGATGTCTGAAGTTCATTGCTCTGCATTGGCTGGTCATCCAGGTATTTTTGGTACTAGAGATCTGGTGAGTTGCTCTTTTTGGTGGCCCACCTTGTCTCATGATGTCAGGACTTTTGGGACTTGCTCCCGGTCTAAATCTTGTTCTCGCTCTAGTGGGTTGTTGATGCCTTTGCCGGTCCCCAGGAGGCTGTGGACCCATATTTCAATGGATTTCATCTCTGATATGCCGGTCTCTCAAAAAATGACTGTTATTTGGGTGATTTGTGATAGGTTCTCTAAGATGGTTCATCTTGTACCACTCCCTAAGTTGCCATCTTCCTTTGAGTTGGTGCCCCTGTTTTTGCAACAGGTGGTTCGCTTACACGGGATTCCTGAGAACATTGTATCTGACAGAGGAGTTCAGTTTGTGTCTAGATTTTGGAGGACTTTCTGTTCCAAGCTGGGAATTCAGTTGTCCTTCTCCTCTGCTTTTCACCCTCAGACCAATGGGCAGACAGAGAGAACAAACCAGACCTTGGAGTCGTATTTGAGATGTTTTATTTCCGCTGATCAGGATGATTGGGTTTCATTTTTGCCCTTGGCCGAATTTGCTTTAAATAATAGAGCTAGTTCTGCCACTTTGATGTCACCTTTTTTTTGTAACTTTGGGTTTCATCCTCGATTTTCTTCAGGGCAGGTGGAGCCTTCTGCCTGCCCAGGTGTTGACACTGTGGTGGAGAGAATGCAACAGATCTGGGACCAAGTGGTGGATAAGTTATCTCTCTCCCATGAAAAGGCCCAGCGGTTTTCCAATCGACATAGGACCATTGGTCCCCAGTTTAAGATTGGTGATATGGTGTGGTTATCATCAAAAAATATTGCTATGAAGGTGGCTTCTCCTAAGTTTAAGCCTAGATTTATTGGACCTTACAAGATTTTGGAGATTATTAATCCTGTCTCTTTTCGTTTGGCTCTTCCTGTCACATTTAAAATCCAGAATGTGTTCCATAAGTCCTTGTTGAAGAGGTTTGTTGAACCAGTTGTTCCTGGGGTGGTACCTCCAGACCCTGTATTGGTTGAAGGTAACATGGAATATGAGGTAGAGAAAATACTGGATTCCCGTCTGGCTAGACGGAGACGCCAGTATTTGGTTAAGTGGAAGGGTTATGGTCAGGAGGATAATTCCTGGGTCTCTGCCTCTGATATTCATGCCAAAAGATTGGTGCGTGCCTTTCATCAGGCTCACCCTGATCGCCCTGGTGGCGTGGTTGAGGGTTCGGTGACCCCTCCTCAAGGGGGAGGTACTGTTGTGAGTTCATTTTCCCCTTCGTCACTGAGGTCTGGTGAACTCCCTATTCTGGTAAAGGAAGGTAATGAGCCTGATTATCAGGCACCTGAGCCTAATGAGGATGACTGGCTGAGTGGAGTCACGGACTGGATATAAGGCTGCCGACGCCCTTCTGCCCTGCGGGTGATTTCTCTGTGGACTTCTAGGACACCAGTCTGATTCCTGCTCCTCTAAAGCTAAGTTTTCTGCTTTGCCTGTTAGCTTTTGTGTTTTGTTTTTGTTTTCCTTGCTTTTCTGTATTCTGCCATTCCCTTCTGGGGTGAGCTGAATCTCCTTTTGCCTGTAGCTCTGTCTTCAGAATATTCCTGAGTACTGACATAGCTTTTTTGAAGCCTAGTGTCTTCAGGGCCTTTTTCACTGTCAATCTGTTGGCTCTTATTTTCATAGGGTTTTTCTCGGATTGCAGACAGCAGCCTTCCTGTCCTTTTCTATCTAGTTAGCTTGGACCCCGTCTTTGCTCAGTCTATCTTTCTGTCTGTGTTAGTGTTTTCATCTTGCTTCACCGTCATTATATGTTGGGGGCTGCCTATTGCTTTGGGGTCTGCTCTGGGGCAGTTTAGAGTTCCCCTTTCTTTCTTTAGGCCTATTTAATTCTCCGGCTGTGATCGAGGGGTCTAGGGCATCGTAGGAACCCCCCACGGCTACTGCTAGTTGTATTGATAGGTTCAGGGGTCTGCAATCCGATAGCTGCGAACTTCTCTGGTTTTCTGGACTTAGCTAGCATTTCTGTTTTTGCCTCCTATGGTGACTCAATCATAACACCTCTCTATCCCTTCCTGTATTGCCAATGCCCACAAATCAATTTCAATTGAATTCAAATGAACCCCGTCATCCAACCAAAAGTTACCGATGCCCGCTTCCAACTCAAAATGCCTAACTCCAATACCCCCATTCCTAGATACAAATCCCGATACTGCTTGGTTTAGTTTCACCCTAGCCCTGTTAATCCCTTTGAAAGACCTTGCCTGCCTCCACTTCTTTCTGGGTACTATATCAGACCACACAGTCAACGCTTTTGGGAATGACGTCCACAATCTCAGAAAGTCGAAACGTTTGTCCCTGATCAATTCCCTCACAGGCCTGACCCCTAAATCATTACCACCTGCATGTATGACAAGTCCGATGGGTGGTCTGTCAAGGTGATCGAACTTGACAAATTCTGGGAGCACCCTACTCCACACCATACCTCAAAAACCCAACCAATGAATCACCACCTGGTCCCTCCTAAAACCTAATTGCCTACCATCTGGCCTTGCGTCAGCTCGTAGTGCACCCCAATACACGTATGAGTGTCTGAATATCCAGGCCAGAAAGGGGTCGCCACCTGAAAAAACATAACAGAATATGCAAACAAATTCCTTAGCATTCAACAACCATAATTAACGCCGAACATACGATAAATAACGATCCGACTTCCACCTGCCAATTCTCCTAATCACCTCGGCCCCCAAACCAAGACTATCAGCCTCCGACGTGGCCCCGATGCTAAAAGAATGGGACCTGTACACCTCCGGGGGGAACCAAGCTCCAACAATCCCTTCTTCAAAACCGCAATGAACTGAGAACGAGACAAATAGGTGCCATCCGCATGGCACAACAAAGGACCCACTCTACCTGACCACTCTACCCAATACGACTCCAAGCACCTCCGTGGGCACATGAGCGCCCCTTCAACTCGCCCCAACACTACTCACCTGCCACTCCCCAGTTGATGGGTTTTAGAATGTCGAATCCAAAACGCAATGCCCGCCCAAAACTCCACATCATCCACCAACACCCCTCCGGCCTTGTTCTTGCTACGGGACACTAACTCACCGATTCTCATTGCCCCGAAAAAGGCCAAAGAAAAGGCTAACCTAAACAATGCCAACTCAAAACCAGAAGTACAAATACCCTCCAAGATTCTACCTAACCCTTCCAACATACTGAAAGAAATAGGCCTCCGCTTGTCACCAGTTGTATTACCCCTGCGAAAACCTTGCAGCGCCTGTCTCACCAAAAATTGCTTTGTAACGTCCGTCGATCCCTGCAATCTGGAACCGAATGCCAAACCTGCTACAAATTTGTTCACTTTAGAAGCCGATCAACCCGCGTCGGCCGCCTTTCCAATTAAAAACAATACCGCCAACATCTTATCATCCTCGCTTTCCACCCCACCCTATTCTGACACCCAGCTTTGCCATACTCGCCACGAGGATTCATAGGCTCGCCAGGTCTGGTTCGACACCGATTCCCAAATCAATCTTCCCGCTCTTCCGTAATCACTCGCCACAGATAAGAAGGACATTCCACGCCTGAGGCATCCGCTCCTGGCGCCAACTCTTGAAAAGGCCCCCACTGAAAATGAGACAAAGAATCTGCTATTGAATTTGTAACACCGGGCACATGCACTGCAGAGATCCCAGCATTCAACTCCAGACAACGAAGCACCAAAACCAGCACCAATCTGATCACAGGGGGAGATGAAGCTGACAGACTGTTAATTACCGACACCACACTCGCGTTATCACAATGAAATCACACCCTCCGATTCGCAAACATCGGACCCCAAACTGAGACAGCTACCACAATGGGAAACAATTCCAACAATGCCAAGTTTTTTGTAATGCCCAACAACTTCCATGCTTCCGGCCACTGCCCAACACTCCACTTTCCCTTACAGTAGGCACCGTAACCTGAAGTGCCCGCTGCGTCCGTGTAGATCTCAAAGTCAAAATTCGTCAAGGTCTCCTCCTGCATCAATGACGGACCGTTGTAGTTCCATAAAAAACGCTGCCACACCATCAGGTCCCCCCTATGCTCCTTAGTCAATTGGATATAATGGTGCGGAGCCTTTACACCAACTGTCGCCCCAGCCAGACGACGGGAAAATATGCGACCCATGGGCATAATCCTACAGGCAAAGTTCAATCTTCCCAATAAGGATTGCAACTCCTTTAGCGTCACTTTCCACAACCTCACAATCCTCTCAACTTCCTGCTTTAACAATGACAGTTTGTATTCCGGTAAACTACACTCCATATTTTTTGAATCGATTACTATGCCTAAAATACTTATAACGGTCTTAAGGCCTTCAGTCTTCTCGTTTGCCAACGGCACTCCAAAACGCTCCGGCACCCAAACCATGGCAGCCAACGCATTCTTACACGACGATGAATCTGGGGGACCGATAAAAAAAAAATCATCCAGGTAATGAATGATAGATTGCTCACCTGCCACATCCCTTACTACCCATTGCAGAAAAGTGCTGAACGTCTCAAACAGCGAACAAGAGATCGCACGACCCATCGGCAAACACCTGTCGAGGTAGAAACCCCCGTTCCAAAAGCAACCCAGCAGCGGGATACTTTCTGCATGTACTGCAATAAACGAAAAGCCGATTCAGTGTCGGTTTTAGCTAACAGAGCCCCTGAACCATAACGTTGCAACCATTGCACTGCCGTATCAAATGAGGTATACTCCACCGAACACAACTCTTTGTCAATACCATCAGTAACCGACAACCCTTTCGGGTATAATTATTGCTGAATCCAACGGAACTTGTTCGGCTCCTTTTTTGGCACTAGCCCCAAGGGGGAACTATCAAACCCACTACAGGTGCACTGGGAAAAAGGCCAGCCATCCTACCCAATTCCACTTCCTTTTTCAACTTAGCATCCACTTCCTCTTTATGCACCGATGCAGACCGAAAAATTTTGACCGAAAAAGGGACGGCATGACCGGGAGGGGGAATCCTGAAGCCCTCAACAAAACCCTCCCAAATAACCTTGGCCTCCGCCCGGGCCGGGTACCTATTTAGAAAGGGGGCCATCTCTTGAACTCTCACTGGGCTCTCGCTCCTTGACCAGTACCCACGTGGGGCTTTCCTTTCCCCTTTTTGAAACATTTTGAAGCCCCATGGGAGCTCCCATTCCAGTGGGAGCACACATGCTTGAACTTGCAGCTATTCCCGTACTTACACTGCCCGTCATTAAACTGCCAGCACGTTCCAGACGTTTCTTTTCCTCCCTGGGTTGCCTGACCACTACTTCCGTATCCAGCCTGTTGATTGCCACTACCCCCGCTCCCGTGAAAGGACTGCCCATACCTTACTGGAGCCATCACCTTCAGCCACAAACCGATATCCTTCTGATCCCATTTTATCTCTGGTCGCACAGCCTTCCTCTGTCTAAACTGTTCATCGTATCGTAGCCACGCTTGACCCCCATAAATACGATGTGCCTCCCCGATAGCGTCCAGATAGTAAAACAGCCCCGAACAATTTTCGGGAAACTTTTCACCCACGACACTCGCCAAAATAGCGAATGCTTGCAACCAGTTTACAAACGTCTGCGGAATCAGCCTCCACCTCCTCTTCCTCTTTCTTACTATCATCTTTTTTCCCCTCTAAATTAAATTTCTCCAACAGAAGAAGGGAAAATACCTTGATGTACTCGTCCCGCCAAATCTTTTCCTTCACCTCTTTCTTTAAATGGGCCCCCAACGGCCCCTCAAAGCACACGCAAACCTCTCCCTTAGCCCTATCGTCCAGCTTAATCTTGTCACCTTTATCCGTTTCCGTCTGAACCGACACCGATACCCCCGCAGATGCCCTTCCATCACACTCGACCGGCCGCAACACCTCCTCCTCTGTCTGGGTGCCGGACCCCCATCCCACTAACCAAGCCCCCACCGGAGATGGGGCTGCCTCCCCCATTACTCCCCTTTCAAGTCTCCTCAAAATTTGAGACATATTGTTCAAATTATCCCGCAGCCCAGGAACTTCCGCCCCGCTAGGCCTAGTACACCCCCTTTGCTCCCTAGCATCCCCTTGACTTCCCCTGCTCTCCTGCAATACAGCCCCTGTGGGCGACAAACATGACATGGAACCATACTGTCATGCCGCGCACACCTGGGGGCGGGACCTTGGTCCCGACGTCGTCTCTTCCGGAGCCGCGGCCATTGCAGGGGTCCCACCAGGTGCGCACGCGCACCTCTCGCACATGGGTTCCTCTCTCCTCCATGTTATGTGTGCGCTTGCGCGCTCCTCTCAGTTCGGCCTCCAGGTCCATCCTCTCTATGGTACTGGAGGACTTGACCCGGAAGCTCTAGTGATCATGTGCTATATCAGGCTACCTCTTCCTAGGGGAGGTACCTGAATATTGTTGTACTTCCTGGCTTGGTCTGCCATGTCCCTGCCTGGCTGTGCGCTGTATTCGGGTCCTCTGCCTTGTACTCTATTGTGCCTCTTGGCACACGCTCCGAACCTGTACTCTGCCTTGTACTCTATTGTGCCTCTTGGCACATGTTCTGAACCTGCACTCTGCCTTGCGCTCAGTTGTGCCTCCTGGCACACACTCTGATCCTGTGCTCTGTCTTATACTCAGTTGTGCCTCCTGGCACACACTCTGATCCTGTGCTCTGTCTTATGCTCAGTTGTGCCTCCTGGCACACACTCTGTTCCTGTACTCTGTTACACCTCCTGGCACACCTGCTGCCTAACCCTGTACTCTGACGTGCTCCTTTGCACGCATCCTGCTTTGCTCACACCCGGACGTACTAGTTGCTGCACGCCATATGTGCTCTCGTGTACCCGTCTTGCACTATCCTGTATCTAGCGCACTCGTGTGTACACACCTTGTGTTCCCGAGTACACCCTGTACCGTCCTGTACACCACGTGTCTCTGTGTCCACGCTTTACACATTCCTGCAGACACACTCATTCGTGTCTCCTGTGAGCCGTCCACCTGGTGCCAGCAGTCGTGGTACCTTATCCCCTTGGGCTTGCCCCTGACACTCCCTGTATAGGGGGTGGTCCTCACTAGGTCAGCTCACCCTGGGAGGGTTGGTGCCAGAACCCAGAGGGTCCACTCCAGGAGTCATCACACATACTCACATAGCTGCGCGGGTGCTGTGTCCCCGCCAGTTGAATGTCCAGAGTTCCGACGTCCTCCGCTATCCTGGTGTTCACTGCCCGAGTCAGATCCATCTGACCCTCTCCGCTGCTCTCGGCCCGCGCCCCTGGCCTCCTCGTCACCAGGGGGACCTGAGAACGTGACCCCTGGCGCTCCATGGACCTCTGACCTGAGAGGAACCTATGTCGATCCCCAGACCCGGACCGACCCGTCCTGTCCGCAGCGCCATCTGACCGACTGCCAGACAGCTGGACGTTGCTGCCCGCCGCTCTCCCTGCCACATCCGAAGTGCTGGGGCCAGGCAGGACGTCTTCATATTGACCACACCTGCCGGCTGTCATGGACTGTCTGGCGTCCCATCTTGCAGGTCCCCCAAAGCAGGCCTCCCCGAGAGCACCTGCCGTGTGGGCCGCTGTCGCCGTCGCCGCCTCCGCCTGCTTTGTTCCTCGCCGCTGTGCCCCAGGCCTACCGCGGCCTGCTCCTGCGCCTGAGGGCCGACCTGGCACCGCCGAGTCCCGCTATACTTCCTGTTCTTGCCGCAACTTCGTCCCTTCCTGCCCAGCCTGTACATCCTGCGCGGCTCTCGCTCTCCGGCTTCCAGCACCTGCAAACCGGCTGGGCGGATTCCTGCTGGGCAAGGCGCTATGGGGGGGACTCCACCAGCACTCGCGCTGCCCGCAGAGTCTCTTGAGGGGCTCCGCAGCCTGCGCCTGCTGCGCGCAGTCACCTCCGGTGACAATCTCTCCGGGGGCCTGGTTCTCCTGCGCCGCTGGTTCATTCCCTGTCCATCAGCAGCACTGAGGAGAGAGGACAGCTGTGACTGAAGCCATCCTCCCCTCCTGGACCGGGCCACTTCCTGGAGCCTGGACATGAGCGCATCCACGGACTCCATACTCTCAGCGCTGCCAGGTGGGTCTTCTGTTTCCTGCTTCCTGATGCAGAATGCGATTTTCCCGCACTTTCTCCCCACTACCCCAGGCCGCCCCCACTCCAAACTCTTCCCATACCCCGTCCAGCCATTCAGGTCACCGAGGCCAAAACACTTTTGAAAACTTTCCCGCCCATTGCAGTCATGGGGGGCTTCCTCTCAGGCTGTGCCCAGCCCCCATCTTGATGTTCATTAAGGGATTTTGGGGTCTCTGTTCCTTCGAACTGTACAAGTGCAAGCACTTAAATCACAAGCTATCTTAACTTTATCACTCTTTAAACATACCTTCAAATTCCAATTACATTTTCTAAATGCATATCAACTATAACTCATTGTTACAATATATGCAGCATCACCGTATACAGGTTCTTCTCACAAAATTAGAATATTATCAAAAAGTTAATTTATTTTCAGTTCTTTAATACAAAGAATGAAACTCATATATCATATAGAGTCATTACAGAGTGATCTATTTCAAGTAAATATTTCTGTTAATGTTGATGATTATGGCTTACAGCCAATGAAAACACGAAAGTCATTATCTCAGTAAATTAGAATACTTTATAACACCAGCTTGAAAATTGATTTTAAAATCTGAAATGTTGGCCTTCTGAAATGTATGCTCAGTAAATGCACTCAATACTTGGTCAGGGCTCCCTTTTCATCAATTACCGCATCAATGCGGCGTGGCATAGAGGCAATCAGCCTGTGGCACTGCTGAGGTGTTATGGAAGCCCAGGTTGTTTTGAGAGCAGCCTTCAGCTCATCTGCATTGTTGGGTCTGGTGTCTCACATCTTCCTCTTGACAATACCGCATAGATTCTGGGGTCAAGGTCAGGTGAGTTTGCTGGCCAATCAAGCACAGTGATACTGTTGTTTTTAAGCCAGGTATTGGTTCTTTTGGCAGTGTCGACAGGTGCCAAGTCCTTCTGGAGAATGAAATTTCCATCTCCAAAAGGCTTGTCGGCAGTGGGAAGAATTAAAGTGCTCTAAAATTCCCTGATAGATGGCTGGGCTGACTTTGGTTTTGATAAAACACAATGGACCTACACCAGCAGATGACATAGCTCCCCAAATCATCAGTGATTGTGGAAACTTCACACTAGGCTTTTCCATTCTTCCTTCAGACTCTGAGACCTTGATTTGCAAATGAAATGCAAAATGTATTTCCATCTGAAAAAAACACCTTGTACCCCTGAACAAGAGTCCAGTTCTTTTTCTCCTTGGCCCAGGTAAGACACTTCTTGTGCTGTCTATTAGTGATAAGTGGCTTGACACAAGGAACGTGACACTTGTAGTCCATGTCCTGGATACTTCTATGTGTGTTGGTTCTTGAAGCAATAACTCCAACAGCAGTCCACTCCTTGTGAATCTCACCCAAAATTTTGAATGACCATTTCTTAGCAATCCTTTCAAGGCTGCAGATATACCAGTTGCTTGTGCACCTTTTTCTACCACACTTTTTCCTTCCGCTCAACTTTCCATTAATATGCTTGGAAACAACAGTCTGTGAGCAGCCAGCTTCTTTAGCAAGGACCTTTTGTGGCTTACACTCCTTGTGGAGTGTGTCAATGACCGCCTTCTGGAAAACCTGTCAAGTCAGCAGTCTTCCCCATGATTGTGCAGCCTACTGAAACAGACTAAGGGATATCTTTATATGCTTAGTAAGCCTTTGCAGGTGTTTTTTGTTAATTATTCTAATTTACTGAAATAATGACTTTTGTGTTTTCATTGGCTGTAAGGAAAAAAGGCAAATTGGACATAATTTTACAAAACCCATAAAATGGGTCAGACAAAATTCTTGGCACCTTTCCAAAATTGTAGGTAAACAATTTGTTTCAAGCATGTGATGCTCATTCAAACTCACTTGTGCCAAGTAACAGGTGTGGGCAATATGAAAATCAAACCTGAAACTATATGAAAAGAGGAGAAATTGACTTAATCTTTACACTGTTTGTGCTACACTAATTATGGAGAACAGAAAGGAGAAGAAATCTGTCTGAGGTTGGTTTCACACTTGCGTTCTTTGGAGCTGCGCACGGCCACCGCTAAGCTCCGCCCCCTGCCGCGCCTCCTCCATTCAGCTCCGCCTATGGGTGCATGATGCTTCATGCGACCTGCATACCCTTTCTTTAGCATAGGTGTGCACTGTCAAAAGGACGCATGCGCCGGCGAAAGCATACCTGCGCACGGCCTGCGTGCCCAATGCTAAAGATAGGTTACGCAGGTCGCATGCAGCGTCATGCGCCCATAGGCGGAGCTGACTGGAGGAGGCGCAGCAGGGGCGGAGCTTAGCGGCAGCCGTGCGCAGCTCCAAGGAACGCAAGTGTGAAACCAGCCTGAGTTCTTGAGAACTCAAATTGTTAAAAAATATCAACAATCTCAAGTCCATATCCAGATATCGTGATGGTCCTTTGTTCACGGTGCACAACATACTGTAATCAAGAAATTTACAGCTCATGGCACTATAGATAATCTCCCTGAATGTGGACGGCAAAGAAAAATTGATGAAAAGTTGCAACGCAGGATAGTTTGGATGGTTGATAAGCAGCACAAATCAAGTTCCAAAGAAATTCAAGCTGTTCTGCAGGCTCAGAGTCCATCAGCGCAAACTATTCCTCGACATTTGAATGAAATGAAGTGCTTTGGCAGGAGACACATGAAGTCCCCATTGCTGACATAGACATAAAAAAGCTAGACTGCAGTTTACCAAAATGTATGTGAGTAAGGGTACCATCACATTTAGCAATGCACCAGCGATCCCGACAAAGATATAACCCGGTCAGGATCGCTGGTGTATCGCTAAATGGTTGCTAGTGATCTGCCAAACAGGCAGATCTCACAGTGATACAGCAGCAGTCGTTACTTACCTGTCAGACGCGGCGATGAAGACGTCCTCCCACCTGCGTCCACGCGTCGCTCATCGGCGCCAGCAGGAAGCCCAGCAGGAAGCGGCCGACGAGAAACAGCCCAGGACGTTCTCGCGCGATCAGCGATAGCCAGCGGAGGAGCCGGTCGGAGGTATCACACATAGCGATATCGCTAGCAATATCGCTGCTGCGTCACAAAATTGATGATGCTTAAGCGATATCGCTAGCGATCTCGCTTAGTGTGACGGGGTCTTAAGCCAAAATCCTTCTGGAAAAGTGTCTTGAGGACAAATGAATAAGAGTCAGTGATAAGCGGTCATAAAGGAGCGCTTAGGAAGCAACCCAGGGACAGACAAGGATGTCAGGTCTCCACTGCAGCTCCAGCTGAAAACCTCCAATGGAGGATAGGAGCAATGAGAAAATCTAAAACGGTCTTAGGAGCGCAGGAAAGACTCAGACAAGAGATGGGGTTAAACCACAATGCGTTTTGACGGAGGATCCATCTTCATCAGGTGGAAGTTTATTAATGACATAGGGGATGGGGTATTTAAATGGGAAGCAGCCAATCACAACAGTCTAAACAGTAAGATGTTATGATAGTCACATGTTACGACAAGATGACATCATATATTATAAAAAAAGAGATAAAAACAACCTATATAAAACGTGAGATAAAACAGCATGAGTTAAACAAGTTTTAAATGTATAAAATGTGCAAAAAGGAGCAATAAAATAATATTGATAAAAATGAATACAATTATTAACAGGTTAGTAGACCAGTAAAAAGACCAATAAAAAAGCGAGAACGCATATTAATAATAAAAGCATGTAAAAATAGCATCTAAGTGAAATGCACTGATGATAAAAAAAGCAAATAAAGTTATCTGGTCACTTTATCAATAGTTAAATTCAGACCTTCAGTGGCAAGTGTGCCAAGCTTGAATATCCAAAAGCTTTCTCTATTGATTAAACTGTTGAAACGATCAGCCACGGTATCAGGTATGTGGTCAATAACCGTTAGTTTCAAAGACTTTGGATTTTTTGGATGCACAGTTAAAAAATGTTCTGCTGAAAGCGCTGTTTCAAAACTTTTGCCTCCTCAATAAAGTCAGTATCCTCTGTGTAATTTTTTCGTATACGCCCATATGGAATATTCTGAATCCACTTGGGTAGATGACCACTGCTGAAACTAAGATAGCCTTTTATCCTCGATAAAAGGCTATTTTTCTATAAATCGTCATGGGGGCATTTGAATCACTCTTCATCGCCCAGTCCGACCTGGCATTGGGCAAAATAGCCTTTTATCGACAATTTATAGATGATCTGTTCATTATCTGGAATGGCACAGAGGAGGAAGCTCTTGAATTCATCCGCAATCTAAATTTGAATGCCTGGGGCCTCCGCTTCACAGCTAATACCTCCACTACGTCCATCCAATTCCTGGACCTGTATTGATTGACACCATTCATTTTACCCTACAGTATAATGTACTAAAAATGCTGTGAAATTATTAAAACTATGCAATACCTCCATGGATTCTTGGGTTTCAATTTTACAGCATTTCATTTTCAATAGCTTGAAAAATTGTTTACTTTGTAACAGTTAAAATTCGGTTCATTTCACCATTTTCTAGTACTCTTTAAGAAATATGTATGTTACACAACTATCCAGGGCTCTGCTTCCTTGACCTCAGTCCGCTGTCCTTTGTTGTGCTCCACATTGGATTTTGCAGGTGACCTGTGTTGCTCAGTAATGTCATCTTCCTAATCTTAACTACAGCCCATTAGGACACACACCTGTGTTTTAGGATGGAGTCTTTAGAACTCTTAGGGTGTGTGCACACGCTGCGGATTCTGCTGCGGATTGATCCGTTCGGATTTTGCAAAATCCGCAGGTCAAAAGACCTGCGGTTTATCTGCGGATTAGCCTGCGGTTTTCCCCTGCGGTGTGACACCTCTACAATGGAGGAGATGGTAAACCGCAGCGGAATCAATGTCAATTCTTTCTGTGGATTAGAAACCGCATGTTAGTGTTTCGCTAGGCAAGGGGGCTTCCAGGAGTGGACCCTCTGGACCGTGGCACCGAGGGGCCCCGGACGAGCAACCTGGTGGAACCGACCCCTATATAGGGACCGTTAGGAGCAGGCCCAGGGGTTCGAATGCCACGGTAGCCGGTACCAAGAGGGGTGACTCGGAATGGACTGGAGCGAGACAGAGGACCTGGTCCCACGAGCACAGGGAAGGCGTAGGCCTCAGGTGGAGACAGGAGTAGGATAGCAGGAGACAAAGACACGGGTAGACAGGACCGGAGTAGGACTGCAGGAATCAGGCATGGGTAGGCAGGACCGGAGTAGGACTGCAGGAACAGGCACAGGTAGGCAGGACTGGAGTAGGACTGCAGGAGTCAGGCACGAGACGAGCAAGCAGGGCAGAGCAGGAACACACAGCGGACCGGAGTAGAACTGCAAGGAAGCACAGGGACATATGGGAACTGGAGCCATGCACAGGGCAAGGGCACGGGGCCTAGCGTGCGATAGCACAGCATCAATCAGGCACCTCCATTATGGGAGGGCGGCCTGAAATACCCGAGGACCGGCCCCCATTGGTCCAGCGGTGCTACCGGGTCAGGGCTCCGCCGGAGCATAAGAAAAGGCAGGGAGAGCCGGCCGCGGCCTATGGCGCATGCGCAGGGCTCGCAGTGACGTCACAGGCCACGGGCCAGTCAGAGGAGGATGCCACTGCCGATGGAGAGAGGAGGGAGGCTGCGGCACTGAAAGGTGAGTATCAGGGCACGCGACGGGGGCCCTAACCGGGCGCGCGATGGAGGCTGTGACAGTACCCTCCCCCTTAAGCCGCCCCTGCTGTGATTGGCAAAAAATCTCCTGAGAATGCGGGGAGCGTTGATATTCTCCCGGGGTTCCCAGGACCTCTCCTCAGGACCAAAATCCTTCCTTTCAGTAAGGAAAAAGGTCCTCCCTCTGACTCTCTTCATGGCGAGAATATCTCTTACCTCGAAGGTGTTGTCGGAGCCCACCGGCCGAGGAGCAGGACAGGGTGAGGGATGGAACTGACTTAGTACCACAGGTAGACATGGAAGGTGTTCGGGATACGAAGAGTAGCAGGCAACCTCAACTTGTAGGCGACTTCATTGACATGTTCCAGGATCTCAAAAGGGCCGATGTACCGGGGACCCAGCTTGTAAGAGGGTAATTTTAACCGGATATACTTGGATGAGAGCCAGACTTTATCCCCAATGTGAAATGGCGGAGGATCTAACCTCCTCTTGTCTGCGTGATTCTTCATCCGCTCACTGGCCTTCTTGAGTGCCATGTTGGTCTCGGACCAGATCTCAGAAAATTCTTGGGACAAGGAGTTGGCTGCAGGTACCTCAGAGACCGGAGCTACAGGGAGAGGAATGGGATGTCTGCCAAACACCACAAAGAACGGCGACTTGGTTGAGGATTCGCCGGTATGATTGTTGTAGGCGAACTCCGCCCAGGGAAGCAGGTCCACCCAGTCGTTCTGGTGGGCGTTGGAGAAATGACAAAGATATCCAGTCACCGTTTGGTTAGTTCGCTCTACTTGCCCGTTGGTCTGCGGATGGTAGGCGGATGAGAAATCCAGGGATATACCCAGGAGTGTTATGAGTTCATTTTCCCCTTCACCATTGAGGTCTGATGAACTCCCTCTTCTGGTGAAGGAAGGTAGTGAGGCTGATTACCAAGCACCTGAGCTGGGAGAGGATGACTGGGCGACGGGGATCTCTGACTGGATATAAGGCAGCCGATGCCCTTCTGCCTCGCTGGTGATTTCTCTGTGGAATTCTAGGAGACCAGTCTGATTCCTGCTCCTCAAAAGCTAAGTTTTCTGCTTTGCCTTTTTGCATTTGTGTTTTGGTTTTAGTTTGCCTTGCTTTTCTGGATTCTGCCATTCCCTGATGGGGTGAGCTGAATTCCTTTTTGTCGGTTTGCTCTGTCTTCAGAAAATACCTGAGTACTGACATAGTCTTTTTGAAGCCTAGCGTCTTCAGGGCCTTTTTCCCTGTCAGTCTGTTGGCTCTTATTTTGATAGGGTTTTTCGCGGATTGCAGACAGCAGCCTTCTTATCCTGTCCTATCTAGTTAGCTTGGGCCCCATCATTTGCTCAGTCTATCTTTCTCTCTGTGTTAGTGTTTTTTCTTCTTGCTTCACCGTCATTATATGTTGGGGGCTGCCTATTGCTTTGGGGTCTGCTCTGGGGCAGTTTAGATTTCCCTTTCTGTCTTTAGGCTAGGCAGTTCTCCGGCTGTGATCGAGGGGTCTAGGGCATCGTAGGAACCCCCCACGGCTACTGCTAGTTGTTGCTGATAGGTTCAGGGGTCTGCAATCCGATAGCTGCCAACTTCTCTGGTTTTCTGGACTTAGCTAGCATTTCTGTTTTTGCCTCCTACGGTGACTCATTCATAACACAGGAGCCTGCAAAGTGCTCTCCAAAACTTGGAAGTAAACTGGACTCCTCAGTCAGATACAATACGTTGAGGTAGGCCGTGAAGCCTAAAAATTTGATGGATGAAGATCTTAGCTAATCCGGGCGCAAAGGGGAGGCCGCTCAGAGGAATAAAATATGCCATTTTGGAAAAGCGGTCCACCACTAGAGTCACCGTACAACCATATGAGAGGGGCAAATCGGTGATAAAGTCCATGGCAATATTCTCCCAAGGTGACGTAGGAGCTGGCAAAGGGAGCAGCAGACCAGACGGAGGCCGATGTGGTATCTTATTCCTAGTGCAGGAGGGACAGGAGGCAACGAAGTCTACCACATCTTGGCGGAGAGTTGGCCACCAATAGTGCCAAGATATGAGGGCAAGAGTCTTCTGAATTCCGGCATGGCCTGCCAATTTGGAGGAATGCCCCCAAAGCAGAACTCTTCTTTTGGCATTCTCAGGCACGAGAGTCTTGCCAGGGGGTGGAGAAAGCAAACTCATCGGTGCCACGGTGATATTCTTCGTGGGTTCGATGATGTGAGATGGTTCTTCCCCAACCTCGAACGGTTGGAAGACTCTGGATAGGGCATCGGCTTTGGTGTTTCTGTCCCCAGGGCGAAAATGGAGCTCAAAATCAAAGCGAGCGAAAAACAAGGACCACCTGGCCTGCCGAGGATTAAGTCTCTGGGCGGACTGAAGGTAGGCCATGTTCTTGTTGTTATAGATGGTGGAATGCACCAAATATAAATAATAGGAGGTGCGTTCGCCACCCGGGGTCCACCGTGCTGTAGGTGACAAGACCGCTGCTGGATAATGGCAGACTAACTAGGAGGCGGAGTTACAGGCACAGAGATGCCCTAGAGGAAATAAGGCGTAAGCGCAGGACCTGTTAACCTCACAGGCTGCCGGCGTGTGGCATCGCAGCCGCGAACGCCAAGAGATGCTGCTGACTGCAGCACGGCGTAAACTGAGGCCGCTTAACGTCAGAACCGGAGAAGCAGTCACTGAGGGTCGCTAGTGTATGGTATGGTAGCTCAGTGGCGCATAGCTAGCCACTACCTGGCGCTGACTAAACCAACACTCTGTCACCATTCGTAATGTCTGAGGGAAGGGGTTTCAAATAAGTCAGTCACCAGACACATGCATCCATCACCATTCACACATAGCATAATAAGTCTACACTAGCGCATGGCTGAGCCGCCATGCGGGCTTTTTATAGCCATGCGCTTCCGGGACCTTCCAATACTCTGGGAAGGACCAATCAGATCCGACACAGGACCTGAGCATGTCTCTGGACTCCTGTTGTGCAGACCCAGGGATCTGACGCCTAACATGGCCCCCCCCCTGAGCCTTGCTATGCTCAAAGGCCGCAATCAGAAGTGGAGCATGGATATTCTCCACCGACTCCCAGGTCTGAGCCTCCGGTCCATGACCCTTCCAATCCACCAAATAAAATTTTTTGCCACAGACAATCCTTGCATCCCACAATGGCGTTAACCTCAAACTCGTCAGATGATAAGTCTGACGACCTGGCAGATGACTCGGTGAACCGGGCCATATGAACTGGTTTGAGGAGGGACACATGGAAAACGTCTGAAATGGCTAAATGTGGAGGAAGAGCCAGGCGATAGACCACTGAGCTGATACGCTCGAGAACCTTAGAAGGCCCAATGTATCGCGGGCGAACTTGGGGGACTCGACTCGCAGTTTGATGTTTCGAGTAGAGAGCCACACCATGTTGCCGGGGGAGAAACTTGGAGCAGGTCGCCGACGTGTGTCGGCAGTCGCCCTCATCCTTTCTTTAGAGGCCCGGATAGCATCCTGAGTGCGATCCCAAATTTCGCGAGCCTCCACTGCCCAGTCTGCCACCCTGGAATCAGCAGAGGACACTGGCATCGGGACAGGAATGCGTGGATGTTGGCCGTAGTTTAAAAGAAAGGGCGTCTGACCAGTGGAATTGGCCACTGCATTATTCAAGGCAAACTCAGCCCATGGTAGCAAGGATGCCCAGTCATCCTGCCTGGCAGAGACAAAATGCTGCAAGTACGTGATCAAGGTTTGGTTGGCTCCCTCAACCAAGCTGTTCGTCTCGGGATGGTAAGCGGAGGACAGGTTTAGCTCGATGCTGAGTAGACTGCAGAGCTCCCTCCAAAACCGAGACGAGAACTGGGGACCTCGATCAATAACAATTTTGTCCGGCATGCCATGTAAATGGAATACGTGCTTTATGAACAGAGTGGCAAGACCACAAGCGGAAGGCACCCGTGCGAGTGGCACCAGATGCACCATTTTGGAAAAATGGTCGGTGACCACCCAGATGACCGTACTGCCGCCAGACTTGGGCAAGCCAACCACGAAGTCCATGCCAACCATCTCCCAAGGTCTATCCGCCACTGGCAGAGGATACAAAAGCCCCGCCGGCCTCTGTCTAGAGGGTCTGTTCCGTGCACACGAGACGCATGCTTGTACGTATTCCTTAACATCTCGAGCCATATGTGGCCACCAAAATGACCTTGCCAGGAGTTCAGTGGTCCGCTTATTGCCAAAGTGACCACCTACCCTGGAGGCATGTGCCCAAGTGAGAACCTCCGTCCATAGCTGGGGAGGCACCAAGGTCTTGTCCGGTGGCACTGACTCGAGAGCAACTGGAGCCACGGTCGTAAAACTCTCCGGCGGGAGAATTAGCCAAGGCTCAGCTTCTGCTTCTTCCGCAGAAACTACCGAGCGTGAGAGAGCATCCACACGGACGTTCTTTTCCCCTGAGAGATAATGCAGGGTGAAGCGGAAGCGGGAGAAGAAGAGCGACCACCTAGCCTGACGAGAGTTCAGGCGCTGGGCCGTCTGCAAATAGACCAGATTTTTATGGTCCGTATATACCTGGAAGGGAAACCGAGCTCCCTCCAGGAGATGTCTCCACTCGGAAAAGGCCAACTTCATGGCTAGCAACTCCCTGTCACCGATGGAGTAATTCTTCTCCGCCGGTGATAAGGTCTTTGAGAAAAAGAAGCAGGGATGCTTCTGACCTTGAGCATCCTTCTGGAAAAGGACTGCTCCTGCACCGATGAAAGAGGCATCAACCTCCAGAATAAATCTTATTCTGCTTATTAAGCTTATCTACATCGGGACGATGTAAGATGGGAGCACCAGCAAAATGAGATTCTATAGCCGTGAAGGCCTTGGAGACTTGTTCCGACCAAGCGTTGGGGTTAGCTCCTTTTTTAGTGAGAGCAACCAAAGGAGCCACCAGTGTGGAAAAGTGCGGTATAAACTGGCGGTAATAATTCACGAACCCTAAAAAGTGTTGCACCGCTTTGAGTGAATGGGGTTCCTGCCAATCCATCACCGCTTGCAGTTTGGCAGGATCCATAGCCAACCCCTGGGCCGAGATGATATAGCCCAGGAACGGCAAGGACTCCTGCTCAAACTGGCACTTCTCCAGCTTGACAAAGAGAGAGTTCGCCCGCAGACGGTCGAAGACCCTGCAGACGTCTCTCCGGTGGGTGGTCAAATCTGGCGAGAAGATGAGTATGTCATCCAGATAGACCACTACCGAGGTAGAGAGCATGTCGCGGAAGATGTCGTTAACGAAATCCTGGAAGACAGCAGGCGCATTACAAAGGCCAAAGGGCATGACCAGATATTCATAATGACCATCCCTAGTATTAAAAGCTGTCTTCCACTCGTCTCCTTCGTGAATGCGGATCAGGTTGTACGCCCCCCCCGTAGATCTAATTTTGCAAAGATCTGGGCCCCTTGCAACCTGTCAAATAACTCAGATCAACGGGAGAGGGTATTTGTTTTTGACCGTGATAGCGTTGAGACCTCTGTAGTCAATGCAGGGACGTAACTCTCCGTTCTTCTTCTGTACGAAGAAGAACCCTGCACCTGCCGGCGTCACCGATTTTCTGATAAAACCTCTAGCCAGGTTCTCACGGATATATTGCGACATAGCCTCTGTCTCAGGGAGTGATAGCGGATACACACAGCCTCTAGGAGGTTCTGTGTCTGGCAGGAGATCTATCGGGCAATCGTAAGGACGGTGCGGCGGGGGCGTCTCAGCAGACTTCTTAGAGAAGACGTCCGCGTACTGGTGGTAGGGCTTCGGAAGCGCGGAAAGATCCGCAGGCACTTCCGTGGAAGCTACCTGAATACTACCCCCCAGACACCTTCCCTCACAGTCCTTGCTCCAACCCAGTATACTCCCCGAAGCCCAATCAATATGAGGGGAGTGGCAACGGAGCCAGGGAACCCCGAGAAGCACCTGGTCGATGCCATCGGGCAAGATGAGCAGGGACAGGACCTCACGATGAGAGGGTGAGATAGAGAGCCCGAGTGGAACTGTCTGGTGAGTCACCTGAGATGGTAAAGATGCACCGTTAACCACCCTAATGGTCAGAGGTTGAGGCAGTAACACCAGTGGAATAGCATGTTTCTGGGCGAAGGTCGAGGACATAAAGTTCCCTTCGGCCCCGGAATCCACGGTAACCTCTGCCTCCCAGGTGTACGCCCCACTATCTAATGTGCCCCGGAATACCAATTTAGGGGAAAAGGGTTGCCTATTGGACTGACCACTAGAGTTGAGCGACTTTTGGTTTTTTAGGGTCGAGTTTCGTTTTGTGAAACCCGACTTTTCCAAAAGTCGGGTCGAGCAAGATCGGCCGATTATAGGGAAAAGTCGGGGTCATCCCGAAACACGAAACCCAATGTAAGTCAATGGGGAATAAAAGTCGGCAGTGAGAGGAGGACAGGAAACACACCTACAGTGCCCATTTGAATGCCAAAAGCATCAATTCTTCTTACTTAAGCTTGTCAACCTTAATTAACTTCATAATACAAGTTACGCACTGAAAAATGGGGGTTATTTGGCTAAAGTTGTGGGGGGGTAGGGCTGGCTCCAGGTTTTCATGTGCCCTGGGCGAAAGAGCGCCCCTTTAACACATACCACAACTCATCATGCTCCGATACGGCAGAGAAATAGCGGTATAGTACAATGAAAAATACTTCACTTTTTACATCTCATGACGAGGCCCATCTATTTCTCCATACAGAATCATTGGTCCCATATAATGTTTGAAACAGTATATGATGAGCTCCACATAATGCTACAGTATATGTTGGTCCCCATGGATGAAGCTCCACTGTCTTATGGGCCCAAATAATGCTCCAAACATAATGGGCCCCATTTCTAATGCTCTAGTGTATAATGGGCCCTTTAAATGCTGCTCCAGTGTCTGATGTCCACCTTTGGAATGTTCCAGTGTATGGTGGGCCCCATCTATCATTCTCCAGAGTACAGTGCTCCCCAAAAATTGCTGTCCCAACATTGAAAACAATCAAATAAGTCTCCTAGCTAGGGAATCCCTGTACTAGTCTGGACTCCTCGTCGTCCCCATCTTCCATCTCACTGCACAGTATTTCAACCTTGCAAGTGCTGTGATCCTGAGCAAGCAGGGGGGGCCCACTCGTTGGCGACGGCACTGGCACAGGGCCCCTGATAGTACGGTGGTGTGTCTGATGGCGGGTGGGCCGAACCTGCACTTTCATCTGCAGCTTCCTCTTTGTCATCGTGTAAGATGGAACTGTATATGGGAAGGGTAACCTGAGTTTCATCAGGGTCAGATTCAGGCCGTGTAGCGTGCGAGGGGAATGCAGTGGTCTGGGTCAATGTACCAGCAGATTCATTGAGCAGTGGCTGGGCATCAGTGCACTTGTGTCGCCCCCAGGAGTACGGTCGCCACAGTGGCATTACCTTCCTCCTAGGGAGTGTGATGTCATGCTTGGGAGCAACAAAGGATCTCTCTAGCAGGTTAACTGATTGGGCGGCGTTATTCCCACAAGTCATGACCCTCCAAACAGCGTTCATGAAGGCAAAGTGTTTGTTTTACGTGGGCAGTATGGTTGCAAAGCTGAACCTTAAAGGAATGTCCAGAAGGGCACCACCAGGAGTGGAGCCTACGGTTAAATTCAACTCCACCTGGGAAACCTCAACCATGCCAGCTACAGAACAGATGCACACATTGCAATCTTAATTCCGTTAACGAACGAGACTCCGTCATGCCCCGCGGTCCGAGTCCGGCTTACTAGAGGGACACGTGAGGCTCTGGCACATGAGATTGGCCAATAACTGGTGTGCCATGCCCTTACATGTCCGTGGCTGCATGTGCGCTACACTGAAAAGGCCAGCGTTTGTCGCTCACAGGTGCAGATAACCCGCTGAACAATGTTAGTGATGGGGATCACTGATTACAATTATTACCCGCGAACGATGATTTCCCAGTAAGTGCAGGTCAACCGCAGTTCCGGAATTAGGCCTAACCGTCATTCCTGAAAAAATGAAAAACTTACGTGTGCAAACCACAGGTGCTGTAGCTTGCTTAACAGCTCGCCAGCCGTTCTCACGCTCAGTATGGATTACACGTGATTGCACAAAGGTGAGAAAGGGTACTGTATCCCCGGATAACATGTATGGATAGCGTACACATTCAAAATATACTGTATGTCAATACATCAGGAGGCAGGCTCAGACGGTGTTAGGCCCAGTATGGCTTGCACGTGATTGCACAAAGGTGAGAAAGGGTACCGTATCCCCGGATAACATGTATGGATAGCGTACACATTCAAAATATATGTCTATACATCAGGAGGCAGGCTCAGACGGTGTCAGGCACAGTATGGATTTGACGGCCCAGACTACACAGCGGAGGAGCAGGGAGAGGTAAAGATTGCAAATGCTGGGGCCCTGCCCAAGCAAGGGGGGCCCACTCGTGGGCGTCGGTACTGGCACTGGGCCCCTCATAGTACAGCGGTGTGTCTGACGGCGGGTGTGCACCACCACCGTCAGAGACACTTGATTGCACTATGAGGGACCCTGTGCCAGTGCCCGCGCCCAAGAGTCGGCCTACCCACCTGTCCAGGGCAACGGCACTCACACAGTGTCGTGCGCTAGGTGGTGACCCCGGCCATGGGGGGGCAGCACAGTTAGGGAGTTTTAGAAAGTGGCATATGTTGATGTTGGACATTCAGCTGATGCAAAAGGTGAAATAGGTCAAGTCCCAGGAAGAGGTGGACCAAAGCAAGCCATTTTTCTGTCACCCTATGTGTCATCAGGGGAAGGTGGGACAAAATCCTTGGAAACCCATGCATGGTTCATTTTAATGAAGGTTAGATCATCCACATTTTGGGTTGACAGACGGGTCCTTTTTTCTGTCAGGATTGATCCAGCTGCACTGAAGACTCTTTACGATAGCACACTTGCAGCTGGGCAAGCGAGCTCCTGTAAGGCATATTGTGCCAATTCAGGCCAGGTGTCCAGTTTAGCGGCCCAATAGTCTAAGGGGAATGACCTGTGTGGGAGAACATCGATATGGGAGGAAAAGTAGTTTGTAACCATAGTTGACAACTGCTGTCTTCTGTCACTTTCCATCGATGCAGTATTACCAGTTGTGTGAGCGGTACTTGAAAAATCAGTCCACAACATTGTCATGAAACCCCTGTCTCCAACGCCACTTCTGCTGTGTGCACCATGAACACCTCTGCCAAGCTGCCCCCGGCCCGTACGGCTCGTGTGAGAACCATCACCGCTGCTGTGTGCTGGGAATGCCTCAAGCAACCGATTTACCAGAGTTGCTTGTTTATTAGCCAATATTAGGTCAAGGTTCTCCTGTGGCATGATGTTTTGTAATTTGCCTTTATAGCGTGGATCCAGGATGCTGGCCAACCAGTAGTCGTCATCGTTCATCATTTTGGCAATGCGGGGGTCCCTTTTTAGGATCTGCAAGGCATAATCTGACATGTGGGCCAATGTTCCCGGTGTCAATGATGCACTGCGAGTGCTGGTTGGAGGAGCACTTTCTGGCAAATACACATCCCTCCAGTCACGTACAAACCCTGTACCAGACCTTGCCACGCCAACATTTTCACTTGCCCCACGAGATGCATCCTCCTCCCCTAAGTAATCATCCCCATCATCATCCTCCTCCTCCTCTTCTTCCTCCACCTCGTCCAGGAGAGGTCCCTGAGCAGACAATGGCTGAATGTCATCAAAGATTCCCTCCTCCTCTTCCTCCTCATCAACATTGGCTACAGACGCCTGCTCCTTAAGGTGCGTCAAAGTTTGCATGAGCAGACGCATAAGTGGGATGCTCATGCTTAGGATGGTGTCGTCTGCGCTTACCAGCCGTGTGCATTCCTCAAAACACTGAAGGACTTTACAGAGGTCTTTCAGCTTCGACCACTGCACACCTGTCAACTCCATGTCTGCTCTCAAAGTGCCTGGCCGTGTATCCTCCCACAAATGTATTATGGCCTGCCTCTGCTCGCACAGCCGCTCCACCATGTGCAGGGTGGAGTTCCACCTTGTTGCAATGTCGATAATGAGGCGGTGGTTGGGAAGGTGGAGCAATCGCTGCAGCTTCTGCATACGAACGGAGTGTACAGGCGACCGGCGGATGTGCGCGCACAGTCTTCGCACCTTCTGGAGCAGGGCTGTTAACTCCGGATAATTTTTGAGGAAGCACTGCACCACCAGGTTCAAGGTGTGAGCCAAGCAAGGTATGTGGCTGAGTTTTGAAAGGGCTATGGCTGCCACAAAATTACGGCCGTTATCACTAACTACCTTGCCTGCCTCAAGATGTACACTGCCCAGCCATGACTCAGTTTGTCGCTGAAAGTACTCGGCCAGCACCTCCGCGGTGTGTCTGTCGCCCAAACACATCATCTGCAACACAGCCTTCTGACACTTTCCACTAGCTGCTCGATAGGGGGACACCTCGTGTGCAACAGTGGCAGCTGCAGATGGAGTGCTCGTACGACTGCGCTCTGTGGACGAGCCTTCGCTTCTGGAGGAGGAGGAGGAGGAGGGTCGAACGCCTACAGCCAACTGTTTCCTATACCGTGGGCTAGGCAGCACCGCTGTCCCCTGTGGACCCTGCATCCACCACATTACCCAGTGCGCAGTGATGGACATGTAACGGCCCTGGCCATGCCGACTGGACCATGCATCAGTTGTGAGGTGCACCTTTCCACTCACTGACTGCTTGAGTGCATGGACAATGCAGTCTTTTACATGATGGTGGAGGGCTGGAATGGCTTTGCGAGAGAAGAAGTGGCGACTGGGTAGGTCATAGCGTGGTACTGCATAGGCCATGAGTTCGCGGAAAGCTGCGCTTTCCACCAACCGATAGGGCATCATCTCAAACGAGATTAGTTTGGCAATGTGGGCATTCAAACCCAGTGTACACGGATGAGAGACTGAGTACTTTCTTGACCTACTCATAGTGTCTGGGAGGGTGAGCTGGACTTGAGAGCTGCATATGGTGGAAGTAGCGGTGGACAGGGCAGACTGAGAGAGGGTTGATGATGGTGATGGAGTTGGTGTTCTTTCTGATAGCCTAGATTCAGTATTTCGTTGATATAACAGTGGGATTCCCTGACTGCTGTGGCCTTGCAACGACACCTCAACATTTGCTGCTGTGCTAACCGGTGGGCTTACAGTGGGGGAAACAATGTAGCGTTGCTGACTACCTTCTTTGTGATCAGTTGCACATGTGGCACTTGAGGTTTGGTGTAGTGTCCACGCTTGCAAGTGCATGGTGGTTAAATGTCTAAGCATGCAACTGGTATTCAAATTTTTCAGATTTTTCCCTCGGCTAAAGGTCTTTGCGCACTTCTTACAGATAACCTTGGCCTGATCATGAGGATTTTGTTCAAAAAAGTGCCACACTGCACTCTTCATACTTTGGCAGACATTTTGCGGCCTAGCACGCTGTGATCTTTTGACCCTCTGGACAAGCTGTCCAGCAACTCTTTTGATTTTTGGAACCTGTCTTTGGAGTGCTCCAGGCCTGCCAGATAACAGCTGTTGCGATGTCGATGTCTGCTGTGGATGCTCCTCATCTGAGCTATTGGAAGCAGCACCCTCTTCCCCCAATGGATGCCAATCTGGGTCAACAACTGGGTCATCCATCACCTCCTCTTCAATGTCATGTGCACCTTCCTCTGTGTCACCGTGTATGGTGGTATAGTGTGCGGGAAGGGGCACCTGAGTCTCATCAGGTTCAGAATCTGGCCCTGTACACTGTGAGGACAATGTAGTGCTCTGAGTGAATGTACCAGCAGAATCATCTATCAGCGGCTGTGCATCAGTGCACTCCATGTCAGATTCATCTTGGCCTGGGTAATTCACCATTTCACTTGATAATCCAGGCATGGTATGTGAAAACAGCTCCATGGAGTAATCAGTAGTATGGCCTGCGTCATCCTTCAATCTTGGTTGGGGTGAAGGACACAAGGAAAGGTGTGGTTCATGAACATGAGCCTCCAATGACGACTCAGTGCTTTTACTTTTTACAACTTCAGAAGAGGAGGCGATAGAGCTGGAGGCTGAGTCAGCAATGTAAGACAAAACTTTTTCCTGATGCTCTGGCTTTAAAAGCGGTTTGCCAACTCCTAGAAAACTAAGCCTTCGAAGCCTTATGGAGCCAGACGATGACGCAGGCTCAACACCTCCTGCATTCGGTCCTATTTTGCTCTTGCCACTACCATCAGATCCACCACCAACACCATCATTACCAGCTGCCAACCCCCGCCCAATTCCACGGCCTCTTCCACCAGCCTTCCTCATTTTTTGTAGAAATGTAGACAAAATCCAACAAACTATATAGTAATGTAAAACAAGGTACAAGGTGTCTATAGGACAGGGGAGATTTTGAATTTCTGCACACACTTGTGGACATTGGACACTTATGGATTGTGTGAGGCCCACTGAATATCACAGCGCTATGTCACAGGCTTGATGGCACAGGTGTGAAAAAAGTGACTACAGGATAAGGGAGATTTTGAATTTCTGCACACACTAGTGGACACTGGACACTTTTGGATTGTGTGAGGCCCACTGAATATCAGAGCGCTATGTCACAGGCTCGATGGCACAGGTGTGAAAAAAGTGACTACAGGATCACAGAGATTTTGAATTTCTGCACACACTAGTGGACACTGGACACTTTTGGATTGTGTGAGGCCCACTGAATATCAGAGCGCTATGTCACAGGCTCGATGGCACAGGTGTGAAAAAAGTGACTACAGGATAAGGGAGATTTTGAATTTCTGCACACACTAGTGGACACTGGACACTTTTGGATTGTGTGAGGCCCACTGAATATCAGAGCGCTATGTCACAGGCTCGATGGCACAGGTGTGAAAAAAGTGACTACAGGATAAGGGAGATTTTGAATTTCTGCACACACTAGTGGACACTGGACACTTTTGGATTGTGTGAGGCCCACTGAATATCAGAGCTCTAAGTCACAGGCTCGATGGCACAGGTGTGAAAAAAGTGACTACAGGATCACAGAGATTTTGAATTTCTGCACACACTTGTGGACACTGGACACTTATGGATTGTGTGAGGCCCACTGAATATCAGAGCGCTATGTCACAGGCTCGATGGCACAGGTGTGAAAAAAGTGACTACAGGATAAGGGAGATTTTGAATTTCTGCACACACTAGTGGACACTGGACACTTTTGGATTGTGTGAGGCCCACTGAATATCAGAGCGCTATGTCACAGGCAGAAATTGGCTAGTGTATCACAAACTACAAGGTGTATGTAGAATTGGGCAGAATAGGAATCTCCCTAGAGTGTAGGTCTGTAAGAATGGAACAAGTCCTCCACTTATCCTTCCACAGTGACACACAGATAGCTTCACTGTGGCCGTGATAACAGCCGTTACACGGTACTGAGAGGAGCGTGCACGTACACGGCTGTCCGGTGTACATAAAATTGTCAAGCTCCATGTTTTTTAAGTATACGGACTGACACACGCTGTCTCTCTATAGTTTTGAATGTGATCAAACAGCAAATATATTTAACTGTTTGAAAGCTAGACAAAACTAGTAGATGCAGGTCTGTAAGAACGGAACATGTCCTCGACTTATTCTCACAGAGTGACACACAGATAGCTTCACTGTGGCTGTGATAAAAGCCGTTACACGGTACTGTGTGAGGAGCGTACACCGCTGTATGGTGTGAAAAAATGCACGCTCAGTACCTCAGCAGGACATAAAAAAAAATTGGGATTGCTTTTAAAAAAGCAGTTTGCAGAGTAGTGGGTAAACAGCAATGCAGCTGTCAGGAAGCCTTAGAAGGCAGCCTAACAACCAACACCGCTGATCCACCACAATATAGCCTCCCCTTGCACTACACACACAGTGACTGGGGTGTTGTACAGGCAAAATCGCTAGCAGCAGAAGCAGTTTTTTTTTCTTCTTCTCTGCCTAACGCTCTGCCTACAGAATCAGCAGCAGCAACCTCTCCCTATGCTAAGATCGGAAGAAGTAAGATGGCGGTCGGCGTGCACGCCCTTTTATAACCCCTGTGACGCCCACCAAAGCAAGCCAATCACTTGCATGCCCTTCTGAAAGATGGTGGTGACCCCTGCCTATGTCATCACGTTGCCCACAGTGTCCGTGGATCCTGATTGGCTGAAAAAGAGCGCAAAACAAACTTTTGAAACGCGACTTTGGCGCGTAAGTCGCCGACCTCGTGGCCAACCTCATCCTAGGGTCGGGTTTCGTTTCATGAAACCCGACTTTGCCAAAAGTCGGCGACTTTTGAAATTTTTCGACCCGTTTCGCTCAACTCTATTGACCACCACCTACGGCCACTGGACGTGGTCGTTTTTTCGAGCGCTGTGGACACGTGCTAGCCGAATGACCAAACTGTCGGCATTGATAGCAACGTACGGAGCTTCGCATCGGATGTGGCTTGGGGCCGGTGCGAGACACCTCCATAGGTTCGGAGGATGAGAGCTCCTGTGCAGGATCTCTTAGCGGCTCAGTGAAGGTGGGAGCCAAATTACCCCTACATCTGGATTGTGCACGTTCCAGCCCACGCTCCGTAAACCGGAGGTCAATGCGTGTGGAGACGGCAATCAGTTCCTCCAGACTTGTGGGAACCTCTCTGGTAGTTAGAGCATCTTTAACGTGCTCAGCCAACCCACTCCAAAATACCGGGACTAATGCTTTGTCCGGCCACTCTAATTCGGAAGCCAATGTCCGGAACCGGACAGCATAATGGCTAACCGAGAGCGACCCCTGTGTTAGGGATAATAATTGGAGTGAGGTATCGTGCGTGATCCGTGGTCCCAAAAAGACCTGCTTCAGGGCCGCAAGGAACTGAGCAGCACCCTGAACCACGGGATCATCACGCTCCCACAATGGTGTAGCCCACTGTAATGCCCTGCCAGACAGTAATGAGATGATAAACCCCACCTTAGCCCGGTCTGTAGGGAGCCGCGCAGCCAGTAACTCAAGCTGAATAGAGCACTGGCTCACGAATCCCCTACAGGTGGCGCTGTCACCCGAGAACTTGTCAGGAAGCGGGAGGCGAGAGATTGTCGGCATGGGCAAAAGTGCGGGCACATGTGAGACAGCCTCAGCGACTGTCTGGGCAGCAGCTAGCACAGTATTCGCAGCTGAGTCGGCGCTCTCAATAGCCGCCAACTTGCTCTCCAGCTGCCGAATGTAGCGCTGCAGCTGCTGCAGGTCTGCCATTACCAGCCAGACAATGACGCTAGTGTAATGTTATGGACAGCGGAACGCACCAAATATAAATACTAGGAGGTGCGTTCGCCGCCCGGGGTCCACCGTGCGGTAGGTGACAAGACCGCTGCTGGATAATGGCAGACTAGCTATGAGGCGGAGCACTACACTCGGGTTAGTGTCACTCGAGGTGCTAGGTGCGGCTCTGTTACAGGCACAGAGACGCCCTAGAGCAGGGGTCCCCAACCGCCGGTCCGCGGCCCAGCACCGGGCCGCTGCAGTGCCCTTGCCGGTCCACGGACACAAGGGGATCCAGGGGCTGTCAGTGGCATAGCGGGGGCTGGGGCGGCGCGCAGCAATTCTTAGATTGCTCTCAAGTGTAGCGGCGGCCAGGGAGCGATCAAAGCAGCTCCGCTGCCTACAAGAGGGAATAGCAGGAGCGGAGCTGCAAGGACCCGTCCAGCTTCCTGCCCGCCGCCCACGCTTCCTGTCTCTGACTGACACAGAGAGGAGCGCGGCCGCTGCTGTGTCAGAGCGAGGAAGCGCGGGCGATGCTGCGGACAGGTGAGAGGAGAGAGGTGGTGTCTGTGTGTATGTATAATGTGTGTGTGTGTATGTATGTATGTATGTATGTGTGTGTGTGTATGTATATGTGTGTGTGTGTGTGTGTATGTTGGTGTGTGTGTGTATGTATGTTTGTCTGTGTGTGTGTATGTTTGTCTGTGTGTGTGTGTATGTCTGTGTGTGTATGTTAGCCTGGCCCTGGAGGAGATGGGGACATGAGGAGAAGACCGTGATGGGGAGAGAAGGCCATGATGCCTGGGGTGACGGGAGAAGGCCATGATGGGGGTAATGGGAGAAGGCATTGATGGGAGTGATGGGGAGAAGGCAATGATGGGGTGATGGAGAGACGGCTGTGATGGGGTGATGGGGTGAAGGCAATGATGGGAGTGATGGAGAGACGGCAGTGATGGGGTGAAGGCAGTGATGGGGAGAAGGCAATGATGGGAGTGATGGAGAGACGGCAGTGATGGGGTGAAGGCAATGATGGGGAGAAGGGAGTGATGGGGTGAAGGCAATGATGGGGTGATGGAGCAGGCAAGGATGGGGGTGATGGAGCACTCATTCAAAACCTATGGTGAGTTGAGTCACATTATAAATGTTATTTAATTATAAGTATGCACTGCTAAACTACAACTGCGTCCATAGCCCCGCCCCCTTATGACCAAAGCCCCGCCCCTGCCACACCTCCATCCCCACCCTGCCGGGCCATGGAAGAATGGTCTTGCTTGAAACCGGTCCCTGGTGCAAAAAAGGTTGGGGACCACTGCCCTAGAGGAAAGAAGGCGTAAGCGCCGGACCTGTTAGCCTCACAGGCTGCCAGCGTGTGGCGTCGCAGCCGCGAACGCCAAGAGATGCTGCTGACTGCAGTGCGGCGTAAACTGAGGCCGCTTAACGTCAGTGCCGGAGAAGCGGTCACTGACTGACGCTAGTGTATGGTATGGTAGCTCAGTGGCGCATAGCTAGCCACTACCTGGCGCTGACTAAACCAACACTCTGTCACCATTCGTAATATCCGAGGGTAGGGGTTTCAAATAAGTCAGTCACCAGACACATGCATCCATCACCATTCACACAAAGCATAATAAGTCTACACTAGCGCATGGCCGAGCCGCCATGCGGGCTTTTTATAACCATGCTCTTCTGGGACCTTCCAATTCTCTGGGAAGGACCAATCAGATCCGACACAGGACCTGAGCATGTGACGCCTGCTCTCCACTGAGAGGTCATCTTGTGGGCATACCCAGCAGCACGGAGAGAGGACTTAGCCTCTGGAGCGGTTCCCTGCTGAGCAGGTTGCGCTACCATTGCTGCACCAGAGGTAGCAGCAACATCCAGGCTCACAGAGCGAGTCTTAGCAGGCCGCCTGGTTTGCCGGGATTGCTGAGCAGGTCCCTGAGTGGTTGGAGGGGAATGGGAGACCGCTGGATGTACGGCTCTGGATTCCTGTTGTGCAGACCCAGGGATCCGACGCCTAACACTTGTGGTCCGAGTAAATAACAAACGTGTGGACAGCTCCCTCCAGAAGATGACGCCACTCCTCCAATGCCAATTTGATGGCCAAGAGTTCACGGTCGCCAATCGAGTAATTGCACTCGGATGGGGAGAAGGCTTTGGAGAAGAATCCACAAGGGTGTAGGCGACCAGAGGTGGTTTTCAGAGATAGAACAGCCCCTGCACCTGTCGAGGATGCATCCACTTCCAGCACGAAGGGTTTGCTGTTCTCCGGATGGGACAACACAGGGGCCGTGGAAAATACCTGTTTTAGTGTCTGGAAGGCCTCTTCAGCCTCTGGAGGCCAGGAGTTGGAACTCGTCCCCTTACGAGTAAGGGCAGAGATCGGCTTGGTTAATGACGAGAAGAGCGGAATAAACTGCCTGTAATAATTGGCGAATCCGAGAAAACGTTGGATAGCACTTATGCCGACGGGGCAGGGCCATTTGAGAATGGCAGACAGTTTCTCGGGATCCATCTGAAACCCAGCGTCGGAGATCATGTAGCCCAGAAATTGTAGTGAGGTTTGCTCGAACAGGCATTTCTCCATCTTAGCGTACAAACGATTCTCCCGAAGGCGCGGAAGAACCTTGCGGACAGTCCTCCTGTTGTGAGTTCATTTTTCCCTTCACCATTGAGGTCTGATGAACTCCCTCCTCTTGTGAAGGAAGGTAGTGAGGCTGATTATCAAACACCTGGGCAGCTAGATGATGACTGGGTGGCTGGAATTGAGGACTGGATATAAGACTGCCGACGCCCTTCTTCCTGGCTGGTGACTTTCCTGCTGGATTCTTGGAGACCAGTCTGATTCCTGCATCTCAAAGCTAAGTTTTTCTGCTCTGCTTTGTACTCTTCAGTTTTGTTTTTGTTTTGCCTTGTTTTTTGGGAGTTCTGCCATCCCCGGCCGGGGGTGAGCTGAATTCCATTTTTGTCTCTGATCTGTTGATCTTTTGCTCTGTCTTCAGAATATACCTGAGTGCTGATATAGTCTTTTGAAGCCTAGCGACTTCAGGGCCTGTTTTTCCAATCAGTCGGTTGGCTCATTTTTTTGCGGATGGCAGACAGCAGCTTTCCTATCCTGTCCTATGTAGTTAGCTTGGGCCCCATCATTTGCTCAACCTATCTTTCCATCTGTGTTAGTGTTTTCATCTTGCTTCACCGTCATTATATGTTGGGGGCTGCCTATTGCTTTGGGGTCTGCTCTGGGGCAGTTTAGTTTTTCCCCTTTCTGTCTTTAGGCTATGTAGCTCTCCGGCTGTGATCAAGGGGTCTAGGGCATCGTAGGAACCCCCCACGGCTACTGCTAGTTGTTGTGGATAGGTCCAGGTGTCTGCAATCTGATAGCTGCCAACCTCTCTGGTTTTTCTGGACTTAGCTGGTATTTTGTTTTTTCCTCCTTCGGTGACTCATCATAACAGAATCACCAGCCATACCGCAGATCCTAGGGTACTCAATAGCAGGAGAGAATTGTTAAAAAAAAAAAAATGGAAAAAAAAAAAAGTGTCAGAATTTATTTTTTTTTTGTGTGCATATTTTTTCCTCTATATCTCTGCGGCCGTAGGGGGAATTTTTCTCTCAATGGAGATGAAGCAATTGTCTGATCGTGTGGAGCAGCTCGCTGCTGAAGTGCGGGGAATTTCCGCCTATCTTGCTCATTCACATGCTGCTGAACCAAAGATTCCCACTCCTGATGTGTTTTTTGGGGATCGGTCTAAATTCTTGAATTTCAAGAATAATTGTAAATTATTTTTTGCCTTGAAGCCTAACTCGTCGGGGAACTCCGCGCAGCAGGTTAAAATTGTCATCTCTGTGCTGCGCGGCGATCCCCAGGATTGGGCGTTTTCTTTGAAACCTGATGATCCTATTCTGAATAATGTGAAAGCATTTTTTCAAGCCTTGGGCTTGTTGTATGATGAACCTAATGCTATTGATCAGGCTGAAAAGACCCTGTTGGCATTAAGCCAGGGTCGGGATTCGGCAGAGTTGTACTGTCAAAAATTCCGAAAGTGGGCGGTCCTTACTACCTGGAATGATGGTGCCTTGGCAGCCCTCTTTCGGAAGGGTTTGTCAGAAACTGTAAAAGATACTATGGTGGGATTTCCTGTTCCCTCTGGTCTTGACGATTCTATGTCATTAGCCATTCAGGTGGATCGGCGTTTACGTGAACGCAAAACTACACGAGAGATGTTGCCACCTGTTGAACAAATGTCTGAACCTATGCAATGTGATAGAGCTTTGTCTAGGGCGCAACGTCAGGGGTTCAGAAGGCGTAATAAGCTGTGTTTTTTTGTGGAGATGCCTCGCATATTATTTCTGTCTGCCCTAAACGAGAGAAACGTTGTGCACACACGTTTTCTGTGGGTGGTGTTCAACCTAAGTTTCTTCAGCAAATTACTCTGATCTGCTCCCTGTCCACATTTTCCGCCAAGGCTTTTGTGGATTCAGGAGCAGCTCTTAACCTGATGGACTTGGATTTTGCTAAACATTGTGGATTTCCTATGACACCTCTGCGGACGCCTATCCCTTTGAGGGGTATTGATGCTACTCCTTTGGCGAAGAATAAACCTCAGTTTTGGACCCAGGTGGTAATGCGGGTCGCCCCAGACCATCAAGAAAATTGCAGATTTTTGGTGTTGCATAATTTGCATGATACCATTGTTCTGGGGTTTCCCTGGTTGCAAATCCATAATCCAGTTCTGGATTGGAAATCTTTGTCTGTGGTGAGTTGGGGTTGTCGGTGTGCCCTTAGTGATGCTTCTGTTTTCTCCACCTCTCCCCAGTCGCATGATGTTCCTATTTGGCTGACTGACTATTTGGCTGACTTTTATGATGTATTTAGTGAGAATGAGTCTGCACGAGGCTATGCAATCCTATATTAAGGAGGCATTGGAGAAGGGTCATATTAGACCATCCTCTTCACCCTTAGGTGCTGGTTTTTATTTCGTGGCTAAAAAGGATGGTTCATTAAGGCCTTGTATTGACTATCGTGCCCTCAACAAAATTACTGTTAAATATCAGTATCCGTTAACCCTGATTTCTGATCTATTCTCCAGAGTTAAAGGTGCTTGCTGGTTTACCAAGCTTGACCTCAGGGGGGCGTATAACCTTATTCGCATTAAGCATGGGGATGAATGGAAGACGGCGTTTAATACTCCAGAGGGACATTTTGAGTACCTGGTGATGCCTTTTGGGCTCACTAATGCCCCTTCTGTCTTCCAGCGCTTCATGAACGATATATTCCGAGACTTTGTGGATAAATTTTTGATTATCTATCTGGATGATATTTTGATCTTCTCCAAGGATTGGGATTCTCATGTGGAACATGTTCGGACGGTGTTCCGGATCTTGAGGGAGAATTCCCTGTATGTCAAAGGATCGAAATGCCTTTTTGGGGTACAGAGGATTTCATTTTTGGGATTTATTTTGTCTCCGTCAACTATTGAAATGGATCCGGCCAAGGTACAGGCCATTTATGATTGGGTTCAGCCCACTTCTTTGAAGGCCCTTCAGAAGTTTTTGGGTTTTGCTAATTTTTATCGGAAATTTATAGCAAAATTTTCTAGTATTGCCAAGCCATTGACTGATCTGACTAAGAAGGGTGCTGATGTGTTGAATTGGTCTCCGGAGGCTGTTTCTTCCTTTCAGGAGCTGAAGCGAAGATTCACTTCTGCCCCGGTTTTGCGGCAACCTGATGTCTCACTCCTGTTCCAGGTAGAGGTGGACGCTTCTGAGATTGGTGCAGGAGCTGTTTTGTCCCAAAAGGATCCTGTAACATCTAAAATGAATCCCTGTGCTTTCTTTTCCCGACAGTTCTCCCCATCTGAACGTAACTATGATGTGGGGAATCGGGAACTGTTGGCCATGAAATGGGCATTTGAGGAGTGGAGACATTGGTTGGAGGGAGGTAAACATCAAGTCGTGGTCCTCACTGACCACAAGAATTTGATTTGCCTGGAGTTGTCCAAACGCTTGAACCCTAGACAGGCTAGATGGGCCTTGTTTTTTACACGTTTTGATTTTGTGGTCTCTTTTCTTCCTGGCACTAAGAATGTCAAGGCTGACGCTCTTACTAGGAGCTTCTTTGCTGATTCTCCTGTGGTGACCAAGCCTGCTACCATCTTAGGTGAAGGGGTAGTTCTTTCTGCCATCTCACCCGATTTGAGACGTGCTCTGGAAGAGTTCCAGGAGGACAAACCTGAGCGTTGTCCCAGTGGAAAGTTGTATGTTCCTGACCAGTGGAAGAAGAGAGTGATGTCTGAAGTTCATTGCTCTGCATTGGCTGGTCATCCAGGTATTTTTGGTACTAGAGATCTGGTGAGTCGGTCTTTTTGGTGGCCCGCCTTGTCTCGTGATGTCAGAAATTTTGTGCAGTCCTGTGGGACTTGCTCCCGGTCTAAACCTTGTTCTCGCTCTAGTGGCTTGTTGATGCCTTTGCCGGTGCCCAGGAGGCCATGGACCCATATTTCAATGGATTTTATCTCTGATATGCCTGTCTCTCAGAGAATGACTGTTATTTGGGTGATTTGTGATAGATTCTCTAAGATGGTCCATCTTGTACCACTCCCTAAGTTGCCATCTTCCTCTGAGTTGGTGCCCTTGTTTTTGCAACAGGCGGTTCACTTGCACGGGATTCCTGAGAACATTGTATCTGACAGAGGAGTTCAGTTTGTGTCTAGATTTTGGAGGACTTTCTGTTCCAAGCTGGGAATTCAGTTGTCCTTCTCCTCTGCATTTCACCCTCAGACCAATGGGCAGACGGAGAGAACAAACCAGACTTTGGAGTCGTATTTGAGATGTTTTATTTCTGCCGATCAGGATGATTGGGTTTCATTTTTGCCCTTGGCCGAATTTGCTTTAAATAATAGAGCTAGTTCTGCCACTTTGATGTCACCTTTTTTTGTAACTTTGGTTTTCACCCTCGATTTTCTTAAGGGCAGGTGGAGCCTTTTGCCTGCCCAGGTGTTGACACTGTGGTGGAGAGAATGCACCAGATCTGGGACCAAGTAGTGGATAAATTGTCTCTCTCCCAGGAAAAGGCCCAGCGGTTTTCCAACCGGCGTAGGACCGTTGGTCCCCAGTTTAAGGTGGGTGATATGGTTTGGTTGTCATCAAAAAATATCGCTATGAAGGTGGCTTCTCCTAAGTTTAAGCCTAGATTTATTGGACCTTACAAGATTTTGGAGATTATTAATCCGGTCTCTTTTCGGTTGGCTCTTCCTGTCACATTTAAAATTCATAATGTGTTTCATAAGTCCTTGTTGAAGAGGTTTGTTGAACCAGTAGTTCCTGTAGTGGCACCTCCTGACCCTATATTGGTTGAAGGTAACATGGAATGTGAGGTAGAGAAGATACTGGATTCCCGTCTGGCTAGACGGAGACTCCAGTATTTGGTTAAATGGAAGGGTTATGGTCAGGAGGATAATTCCTGGGTCTCTGCCTCTGATATTCATGCCGAAAGATTGGTGCATGCCTTTCATCGGGCTCACCCGGATCGCCCTGGTGGCATGGATGAGGGTTCGGTGACCCCTCCTCAAGGGGGAGGTACTGTTGTGAGTTCATTTTTCCCTTCACCATTGAGGTCTGATGAACTCCCTCCTCTGGTGAAGGAAGGTAGTGAGGCTGATTACCAAACACATGGGCAGCTAGATGATGACTGGGTGGCTGGAATTGAGGACTGGATATAAGGCTGCCGACGCCCTTCTTCCTGGCTGGTGATTTTCCTGCTGGATTCTTGGAGACCAGTCTGATTCCTGCATCTCAAAGCTAAGTTTTTCTGCTCTGCTTTGTACTCTTCAGTTTTGTTTTTGTTTTGCCTTGTTTTTTGGGAGTTCTGCCATCCCCAGCCGGGGGTGAGCTGAATTCCATTTTTGTCTCTGATCTGGTGATCTTTTGCTCTGTCTTCAGAATATAGCTGAATGCTGATATAGTCTTTTGAAGCCTAGCGACTTCAGGGCCTGTTTTTCCTATCAGTCGGTTGGCTCATTTTGATAGGGTTTTTGCGGATGGCAGACAGCAGCTTTCCTATCCTGTCCTATGTAGGTAGCTTGGGCCCCATCATTTGCTCAACCTATCTTTCTATCTCTGTTAGTGTTTTCATCTTGCTTCACCGTCATTATATGTTGGGGGCTGCCTATTGCTTTGGGGTCTGCTCTGGGGCAGTTTAGTTTTTCCCCTTTCTGTCTTTAGGTTATGTAGCTCTCCAACTGTGATCGAGGGGTCTAGGGCACCGTAAGAACTCCCCACGGCTACTGCTAGTTGTTGTGGATAGGTTCAGGGGTCTGCAATCCGATAGCTGCCAACCTCTCTAGTTTTTCTGGACTTAGCTGGTATTTTGTTTTTTCCTCCTTCGGTGACTCATCATAACAGTCGTGACAGCATCATGCAACGGGGGTGTTTTTCAGCTGCAGGGACAGGATGACTGGTTGCCATTGACGGAAACAAGAATGTGGCAAAGTACAGAGATATCTTGGATGAAAACCTCTTCCCGAGTGCTCTGGACCTCAGACTTGGCCGAAGGTTCACCTTCCAACAAGACAATGACCCTAAGTACTCAGCTAAAATAACAAAGGAGTGGCTTCGGAACAACTCTGTGATCATTCTTGACTGGGGGTCGGCGGGGGAGGGGGAGCAAGGGTGTCAGAGATCATACTTACCTGTCCTGCCGCGGTCTCTGCAGCCTCGCATCTTCACTGTCTCCCTTCCTGTCTTCAGCGGTCACATTGTACCGCTCATTACACTCATGAATATGCGCATATTCATGAGTGTAATGAGCGGTACCACGTGAGCGCTGAAGACAGGAAGGGAGACAGTGGAGAAGCAAGGCTGCAGAGACCACGGCAGGATGGGTGAGTATAGCGATATTCACCTGTCCCCCGGTCCATTGCTGCTCACCGCTGTCTCTGCTGTATCCTGTCATGGTTAGGACATGGTTAATGTCCTGTTCTCACAGGGTTAACTTTTGCCGGCCTCTCTTTGGATCTGGGAGGGGTATTTATACTCACTCCAAACTAGCATTCTCTGTCAGTTATACTGCTGTTCTGGTGTGTCTGACCCCTGGTGTGCGTGTACTCTGCGTTGTTTGTTTTCTTCCAGTGTATGACCTGACTTGTTCCTTCACTCTGTACTCTGTCTCTCATTTTTGTACTATTGTCTTTTCTGGTTCTGACCTCCTGGCTTGGCTATCGTTACTCCGTTACAGTTTACCCCTATTGTACCGTCTAATGCCCGTTCTGGTTTTCTGATCTATTGCTACGTCCTGACTATCCATTCTGTCTAATCCTTTGATACTGTATTGCTATCCTGTGCTTTGACCTCGGCTTGATCTGGTTTCTGTCTTTGTCTATGCCCTTTGGTAACATTGTCCTGTAGTTACCTTTCTAGGAGTTTCCCTGCAGCTCTTAGCTCTGTGGAGCTTAGGCCATGCCCCCAGCAGTCACGTGCATCAGGTCCTGGAGCATGCATTGTCACCACTGCTGCCCACTCCGCAGGTATCTTTGTGCACAGTGTTCGTACTCAGGACACACGCAGTGGCTCAGTGAGCAAATGCAGTGCGGTGTTCCTGACATTATAACTGACCATTTCAGTTTTTTTTTCCTCTGAAGAGAAAAAAAAAAAAAGGTGTGTTATCCTCATGGATCCCATACAAGCTTTGGCTTATCAGGTCAAGCACCTGACTCAAATGTTCCATAAACTCAATGTGGAACAGCACACGATGGCCCATACCCAGCAACAGTTGGTGGTTACTGTGCAGAGGGCTGTTGATGCAGGGGCTTCTAGTTCTGGGGGTAGAGATGTGTCATTAGCGTCCCTCGAATCTCCAGTCAAATTGCCCGACCCTTTCTCCGGGGATAAAAAGGAGTTCAGGTCTTTCAGAGAAGGATGCAAGCTTTTTTTTCTCTAAGGCCCCACTCCTCTGGGGATGAGTTCCAGAGGGTGGGGGTCATTATTTCCCTACTTCGGGGGGCTCCGCAAGCATGGTCTTTCTCTCTGTCTTCCTCTGCTTCTGAACGTATGTCAGTGAACTTGTTCTTTGAGACTCTGGGGCACATCTATGATGAGCCTGATAGAGTGCGCCTGGCTGAGGATATGGTGATGAGTGTGACACAGGGGAGGCACTCTGCTGAATGGTTATGCTCAGAGTTTAGACGTTGGACCGCCGAAGTATCCTGGAACGACGATGCCCTGAGGGGGTTGTTTCGCAGGGGCCTTTCTGACCGTCTGCAGGACGCTCTGGCATTACATCCGCCTCCTGATACCCTGGAGGACGCCATGATGCAGGCGGTCCGTACGGACCGGAGACTCCGTGCTAGAGGAATTATGCAACAAGAGTCTCCCTTGTACCCCAAACTGTGTGACTCTGCACCTGTATCTGAGCCCATGAAGGTTGGGTCAGTCTCGGTTAAGGAGAAAGAGAGAAGGCACCGTAGAGACAATCTACTATGCTTTTACTGTGGAGCCTCTGGACATTGGAAAAAGAATTGCCCCTCCTGCCCTTCTTCAGAGAAACCATCAGAGAAATGACTGAGTCTGGGCAACAATCGAGGAGGTTGTCCAGACTCCCAGGTACATTTTTTCTCACGTACAAAAATGGTGCTCCAGGTTGAATTGGAAATTTCTGGCGGTCCTGTTATGACCACCGCCTTTGTTGACTGTGGTTCCTCCATTAATCTGATTGATGCCCAAGTTGTGACTCTTAATAAGATAGGGACAGTCAGGTTAAAAGACCCTGTTAAAATTGTGGCTGTGGATTCATCCCCTCTTACCCGGGATGGAATTTGTTTTATGTCTGAAGTTTTTTCTATGAAAAAACTCATGTGGAAAATTTAAGTTGTTTCATTATGAATAATCTGCCTGCAGGACTGGTATTGGGAATGCCCTGGTTGCAACGTCACAATCCTCTTATTGATTGGATGAAGGGGGAGATCACCCGATGGGGATGTAATGATAATGGTCTGTGTTGTAACCCGGTTCCTTTTGTCAATCCAATAAAATTCGTATCTGTGTCATCTGTTGGTCTGGAGGGTATTCCGGAGTACCTGAGAGACTTTAAAGATGTGGTTTCCGAAAGCGAGGCTGAGGCGCTCCCACCACATAGACCATATGATTGTGCTATCGATTTAGTACCTGGAGCCAAATTACCCAAGGCTCATTTGTTTAATTTGTCCGGGCCTGAGCGCCAAGCTAAGAAAGAGTACATTAAAGAAAGCCTTCGCAATGGGCATATTCGGCCCTCGGTCTCACCCGTGGCAGCGGGGTTTTTCTTTGTAAAGAAAAAAGATGATGGGTTGCGACTGTGCCTCGACTTTCGAGAACTGAACAAAATTACTGTTAAGAACACGTACCCTCTCCCGTTGATTCCTGATCTATGCAATCCACTCATGGGGGCCAAATGGTTTTCTAAGCTCGATCTATGAGGGGCTTATAACCTTATAAGGATCAGGGAGGGGGACGAATGGAAAACAGCGCTCCTGACAACAGAGGGGCTGTTTGAAAACCTGGTTATGCCCTTTGGCCTCACTAATGCTCCTGCGGTTTTTCAGAATTTTATTAATGTTGTTTTTTCTGACTTGATTGGACGTTACGTAGTCATTTACCTGGATGACATCTTGATTTACTCTGAAGACAGTCAGTCACACTTGCATCATCTGCGTACGGTGCTTATGAGACTCCTGGAGAACCATTTGTATGCTAAGCTGGAGAAGTGCTCATTTTTTATGCAAGAACTGTCTTTTCTGGGTGTAATTGTATCTGGGGAGGGATTCCGCATGGATCCAGGGAAGGTTCAGGCCATTACAGATTGGGTGCAGCCTCATGACCTGAAGGGGTTGCAGCGATTTCTGGGCTTCGCTAATTATTATAGGAAGTTCATTAAAGGGTTCTCGCAGGTGGTGAAACCCTTGATGGACCTCACTCTTAAAGGGGCAGATGTAAAAAATTGGTCCGTGGCCGCAAAAAATTCCTTCCTTGCATTAAAGAAGTGTTTTACTACAGCCCCTGTGTTGGTACAACCCGATTCGTCAAGACCTTTTATCATCGAGGTCGATGCTTCGGAGGTGGGGGTGGGGGCAGTATTGTCACAGGGTCCCTCTACCGTGACTAACCTCAAACACTGTGTCTTTTTCTCTAAGAAGTTCTCTTTGGCCTAGAGAAGCTATGATGTCGGTAACAGGGAATTGTTAGCAGTTAAATTGGCCTTCGAAGAATGGAGGCATTTTTTGGAGGGGGCCGCTCATCCCATTACGGTCATCACTGATCATAAAAACCTGGCCTATATCGAGTCTGCTAAGAGATTGACCCCCAGACAGGCTCGGTGGGCACTTTTTTTTCTCGATTTCATTTTACCATAACGTTCCGACCAGGGTCTAAAAATGTAAAGGCTGATGCCTTATCCAGAAGTTTTGATTCTGTGTCCCCTCCAGAACCTCCTTCCTCCATTCTTCAACCGGGAGTTGTAGCCGAAATCTCCTCTGAGTTACAGAGAGAGATTCTGGAAGCACAAGCTCCCTGGAATAAACCTCCAGGTAAATTGTTTGTACCCGAACAATTCCATCCCACACTCCTTCAAGAATTTCATGACTCTGTGTTAAGTGCACACCCTGGTATTGCAGCTACCCGGGGGGCAGTAGCTAGGGGTTAAAGGTGGCCCTCTGTGGGTACTGATATAAAAAGGTTTGTGAATACTTGTGGGGTGTGCGCGCGCTCTAAAAGCTCTCAGGTCCGGCCGGCCGGGGAATTGGTGCCTTTTCCAATTCCGTATAAACCATGGACACACCTGCCAATGGACTTTATCACTAACCTTCCATCTTCCAAAGGCAACTCAGTGGTATGCGTAGTGGTTGATAGATTTTCTAAGCAAGCCCACTTTGTGCCATTACCTGCATTACCATCCGCTGAAACCTTGGCCTGCTTGTTTATACAGCACATTGTTCAACTGCATGGAGTGCCTGTGAACGTGGTGTTGGACAGGGGTGTGCAATTTGTGGCCAGGTTTTGGAGAACGTTTTGTATGAAGTTGGGGGTCACGTTGTCATTCTCCTCTGCCTATCACCCGGAATCCAACGGACAAAGGGAACGCACCAACCAGTCATTGGAGCAGATTCTGAGATGCCTGGCCTCCTCCAGACAGGAGGACTGGTGCGAGTTATTACCCATGGCAGAATTTGCATTCAACTGTCGGATTAATCAGTCTACCGGAAAGTCTCCCTTTCTGGTCAATTATGGGTTTGTTCCGCAGTTTGGGGAATTTTCTCGTATGGATTCGGATTGCCCTGGTGCCGAGGGGATGGTACAACAATTAAAAACCCTCTGGAAGGAGGTACAGGGGAACATCTCCAAAGCCCAGAAGAAGTTCAAACATTTTGCAGACAGGAGGAGGGGGTGGTTCCTGCGTTGATAGTGGGGGAAAAAGTCTGGTTGTCCACCCATAACATCAAACTTAAAATACCCTCTATGAAGTTGGGCCCCAAATTTATTGGCCCATACAAGATTCTAGAGGTGATCAACCCGGTGGCATACAGATTACAGTTGCCCACCTCCTTCAAAATCTCTAACGTCTTCCACAGGTCCCTATTAAAACCTGTGGGGACAGTTAGAGAAGATCCCTCATCTGTGGCTCCACCAGTGTTGGTAGAGGGTCAACTGGAGTACGAGGTAGGGCGCATCGTTGATTCGCGGTGGGTGCGCCGGAGACTTCAGTACCTTATCCATTGGAAGGGATATTCCGTTAAGGATCGGTCGTGGGTTCCGGCCAGTTCGGTGCACGCTGATCGACTGGTGCGGGCTTTTCATGCCAGGTACCCTGAGAAACCTGGGGGTCCTGTGGCCCCACATTAAGAGGGGGGTACTGTCATGGTTAGGACATGGTTAATGTCCTGTTCTCACAGTGTTAACTTTTGCCGGCCTCTCTTTGGATCTGGGAGGGGTATTTATACTCACTCCGAACTAGCATTCTCTGTCAGTTATACTGCTGTTCTGGTGTGTCTGACCCCTGGTGTGCTTGTACTCTGCGTTGTTTGTTTTCTTCCAGTGTATGACCCGGCTTGTTCCTTCACTCTGTACTCCGTCTCTCGTTTTTGTACTATTGTCTTTTCTGGTTCTGACCTCCTGGCTTGGCTATCATTACTCCGTTACAGTTTACCCCTATTGTACCGTCTAATGCCCATTCTGGTTTTCTGATCTTAAGCTACGTCATGACTATCCATTCTGTCTAATCCTTTGGTACTGTATTGCTATCTCGTGCTTTGACCTCGGCTTGATCTGGTTTCTGTCTCTGTCTATGCCCCTTGGTAACACTGTCCTGTAGTTACCTTTCTAGGAGTTTCCCTGCAGCTCCTAGCTCTGTGGAGCTTAGGCCATGCCCCCAGCAGACACGTGCTTCAGGTCCTGGAGCATGCATTGTCACCACTGCTGCCCACTCCGCAGGTATCTTTGTGCACAGTCTTCGTACTCAGGACACATGCACTGGCTCAGTGAGCAAGTGCAGTGCAGTGTTCCTGACAATCCTGTGTCAGTGATGTTTAGGCAGCAGGGGGCGTGGTGAGGTGGTTAGTGCGCGCCGCCCCTCTTTTGACTGAACAGTCACTGACACAAGAAGCAGCAGACAATGGCGATGGATCCAGGAGAGGTGAGTATGGCATATTTTTTTAAGCATATGGGGGCATATTCTATGGAGCAGCATATAGAGGCATAGTCTATGGGGCATCATATGGGGGGCATATTCTATGGAGCAGCATATGGGGGCATAATCTATGGAGCAGCATATGGGGGCATAAACTATGGAGAAGCATATGGGGGCATAATCTATGGAGCAGCATATGGGGGCATAAACTATGGCGAAGCATATGGGGGCATAATCTATGGAGCAGCATATGGGGGCATATTCTATGGAGCAGCATATGGGGGCACAAACTATGGAGAAGCATATGGGGGCATAAACTATAGAGAAGCATATGGGGCATAATCTATGGAGCAGCATATGGGGGCATAAACTATGGAGCAGCATATGGGGGCATAAACTATGGAGAAGCATATGGGGGCATATTCTATGGAGCAGCATATGGGGGCATATTCTATGGAGCAGCATATGGGGGCATAAACTGGAGAAGCATATGGGGGCATAATCTATGGAGAAGCATTTGGGGGCATAATCTATGGAGCAGCATATGGGGGCATATTCTATGGAGCAGCATATGGGGGCATATTCTATGGGGCAGCATATGGGGGCATATTCTATGGAGCAGCATATGGGGGCATAAACTATGGAGCAGAATATGGGGGCATAGTCTATGGATTCCACCATCGGCTTATACACGAGTCAATAAGTTTTCCCAGTTTTTGTGGCAAAATTAGGGGGTCGGCTTATACACGGGTTGGCTTATACACGAGTATATACGGTAACTTTTTTGAATTTACCAAATGTCTGCAATGAAACAAAGAGTGAAAAATTTAAAAGGGTCTGAATACTTTCTGTATCCACTATATATATATATATATACACACACACATATGCTATATATATATATATATATATATATATATATATATATATGTGTGTGTGTGTGTAAACACATATATATACACTGAAGGCATTGCACGAAAGTTATATATGTACACACAGTTTAAAAAGTAGTAAAAAATGAATCATGTGAGAAATTACTCATGATGACTTCTTTTTGGTTCTTATGTTTATTTGTCTAAAAGTCCCATCAGTGATGAGAATCATGAAAAAGTCTGGCCAGTTCAACAGTTTATATATGAAAAAAAGATAGAGATTAGCAATTATATTACTTTAATTGCCACAGCTGTTTCCTTTTAGCTTCTCAAATCACTACTTAATATAAATAATTCCATAATGGATGCTTAGTTTATCACTGGCAAAGGGTCACATGTATGATAATTGGGTTGCTTGGTGAAGTACGATTATTTTTGTGCCTGGCAGACAAATACTAATCCTTTTGGCAAGTGTCTTTAGTAAACAAGATTTTTAGGTTTAAATTATGTTTTATGACTGTGGGCTGCAAAGTGATTTTACAAGTATCAACTAATGGAGTAGTTTCATGGGTGGATATTGTATTTCCACAACTGTATTTCGCTATTGCAAGCGAAAATCTATCTGCACTAGGCAATGTCTTCTGAACTTTGGCAAACCTTTTAGTGAAGACCTGGCCAGCAGAAACATTCTCTTGCGCAGCTGGACACGGAAAAGTGAGACAGGGATTATAATGAAGGAATTAAAAGTGTTGGTTGTCCTTGAGTAAGCCAAATTTGTCCTAAAAATGTTGAGAATCATTTAGGGATATTCTTAAATAAAATGGAAAAAAGACTTCACAGGTAACATTTTATTGAATAGTGAATTCCGTCTATTTCATTATTATTATTTCAGTGGTAAAATCTCAATATTTTTGCTTTATTATTATTATATTTTTAAAAAATGTTTGAATATATAAATATACTCGCGCTTTGATTCAGTCAACAAAACATTACTGATAGTATTCACCCAAAAAAGTACCTGATTTTTATTTTTGTTTGTTGAAAGATGTTCAATAGTGGCTGAAGAGAGACGTGGCTATTTAGCAAATGCCTGCAATAACCAAATGAATATTAAAAAGAGAGACAGACCATTAGAACCTAAACAGAGGCACCAAATAAATAGAAAATATATATATATATTTATATATATAAAAAATCCCCAAGAATTCCTTGGTATACAGTATATGTGTTTTTGGCACTATTTAGCGGAATTGTACCCAGTTAATACAAGTTGTCTATCCCCCAAGTTTGACTCTAATACCATAAGGATACACTTCTAAATATAGGTTAAAAGTATCTATATAAAAACTCAAAATTTCCTTGATCTACGGTAGAAGTATTTTGGCACTATTAAGCAGACATGTGCCTAGTTATTGCAAACAAATTTTCTCCCAAATTAGATTCTCATAATGTGAAGGTACATTCTTGAACATATAAAACTAGCGCTATGGATTAAAAGAAGCGTCTTAGGCTGGGGTCACACTAAATGACGCAAAATACGGTCCGTAGATTACAGGCGTAATACGGATGAATGACCCCTAAATAGTGCTCCGTAGGTCATCTGTAAGCAAGGTGCGGTCGCGTATTTTGCGCATGTAAGCATCCGTATGTAATCCGTATGGCATCTGTATGCAATCCGTATGCTGAGATTTTCTCGCAGCCTTGCAAAATGGACATTTAACGGTTTTGAGGCCTGCTAACAATTTAAATCATTAGCCTGCACCCTATTTAAACACTCAGGAACAGGTGGCTACCTCCATTCTGTCCATTTGTGACCTTGCTTTCACGAGGTGTGTTGGTGTTCTTTGTGCAACATGGCAGAGGGTCTGAGTTTCAATACAACTGAGCAGGTTCTCTTCAACTGGCTTTTGTCACGGCGCTTTGGGCAACCATACCCAGTGATAGTGGATCCGTGGAGGAGACGCATGTGGGTGCATCCACTTTTGAGGCAACGACTCACAAGAGGTCATTTTCACCGCCTCTATTCTTCTCTGCGGGAGCATCCAGTAAAATTTTACCAATACTGTCGCATGAGCATTTCCACATTTGATCGACTCTTGGAGACAGTGTGCCCTGGGATAACCTTTCAGGACACAAGGATGCGCAAAGCTATATCTGCAGAGGCGCGACTTCTACTCACAATACGGTATGTACTACACAACCACATTCTCTATGTTCATAATGTGTGGGCTAAAGTATGTTTTTCTGCCTTCTTGGACTAAGTTTAATGCCCTCATCTTACTCCAAATATGGTTCAACTTACACACCAGAATGTTAGCTCTAATATGTACTGCATATCACTTAGTCATTGTGCAACCAAATATGTGTGTGTTATTCTATCTCAATTCCTACCAAGTTTGGTCGGCATGTAACTGATGTTTTTGGACTTTCTGCATTCTAAAATTATCCATTTCTGTTGTTCTACAGCTTCCTGTCCACTGGCCTGTCTTATGCCGCCCTCCACCATGAGTTTTCTATTGGAAGATCTACCATTTCTGGCATAGTGAGGTCAACATGTACAGAAGTCTGGACAAGACTCCATTAAGTCGTCATGCCCGAGCCCAGGCTGGAAGACTGGTTGAGGATATCAAGGAACTTTGAGGAGGAATGCCAGTTTCCTAATTGTATTGGGGCCCTGGATGGCAAACATATACGGGTGCGTAAGCCGCCGAACTCTGGCTCCCAATTCTTCAATTATTAACAATACTTTTCTGTTGTATTGTTGGCTCTGGTAGACCCTCAATACAAGTTTATAATTGTTGACATTGGGGCCTATGGAAGGACGGGAGACTCTAGAGTCTTCAATACTTCCATAATGGCTCGGCGGCTACGCACCAACCGGTTGGATCTACCACCACCACGCCAGCTACCAGGCTCCACTGAAGAATCAGTCCCTTATGTCCTTGTGGCAGATGAGGCGTGTCAGTTATCGCGCAATGTCATGAGGCCATATCCCCAGGGCAACCTTAACCACAGGCGCAGAATTTTTAACTTGCGCCTATCACGCGCTAGGCGACTGGTGGAGTGTTCCTTTGGCATTCTTTGTGCCAAATGGCGGGTACTCCAGTCTGCCATTCAGTTGAGTGAACAGAATGTTAATGAAGTTGTGAAAGCCTGTGTGGTTCTTCATAACTTCACCAGGATACATGATTGTTCCTCCTCTGCTGGTGTTGTGCGTAGGCCGGACAATGTGCCCAGGGTGAGACCACCTATGAACCCTCAACGTAGACCGCTCTCTGGCCTCAAAGTGCGTGATATTTTCACTAATTACTTTATCTCACCTGAGGGGGCAACTTCTTGGCAAGAGCATGCTGTGTCTATGTTATAATTTGTTTCTTTAAGTGTATCTAAATATATATTACTCAACCCCTTATGATTCTATGACTGTTTCATTGCATTGGTTAGCGTATGTTAGTATGTTGACAGGGTTTTTGAGAAATCACACAGAGACGTTAACTGTAGTAGACTAATTTTTAGTTTTGCCTTTTTGCTTTTTTTTTCATAAAGGCAAACATAATATTGCCATATGAAAAGTTTGGCAATGGGCCAAATTGCCCTTTTTGCATTATAAAACTTTTTTGAAAAGTAACATTATATAACATAACCCAAAAAAACATTAGGCAATAACAACATTGCTGCATGAGAATATTTCAATACAAAGGAAAAAAAGAGGTGATCTCCATAACCAAAATTATTGCTAAAAGATAACACTCACATTTCTTCAGAATGTTTGCCAATCATATTAATATTCCACCATGACAGGCAAGGCTACCTCACGCCTTTCAGACAGATATTACATGTCTGTTGAACAGAGAATATTTAACCATGGTATACTGGTCAATTGAAAGTATGAAAAAACAATACTCACTTGTTAAGACATAGAGAGAGCGTGATATTCTGAAGGCTGGTCGCCTTGATTTGTTACTATAGATTGGTTGCAAAAAAGGTGACTACTTCACTAAGGCCAGCACGCCTTTCCTAGGCATTAGCAAGTGAGTAGTGTATTTTCATCCTTCGACTTTACAGTATAGCGCGTTTAAATATTCTCTTGTGTCCAGACATGTAATATCTGTCTGAAAGGCGTGAGGTAGCCTTGCCTGTCATGATGGATTCTTAATATGATTTGAAAACATTGTGAAAAAATTTGAATGTTCAATTTTTAAACAAAGTTTGGTGATGGAGACCACCTGTTTTTTCCTTTGTATTTGGAGCACCAGTGAAACCGCACTGGACATCTCCGGCCATCAGACTTATAATTCCTCAGAGGTTGGGGAAGGGGAACGTGGAAGAGCAGCCTGTGGGTGCTGCTGGACACTGTGGCCAACATCGCCCTGTGTGGGGCCATACTGATGCCCATAATGTGGGAATTGTCCTGCCTCCTGGGAATGTTGGGGGTACTGGCCAGAGGAATAATGGGGAGGGGCATCTTGTTGGCTGTGGTAGGCACGTGGCTCATACCCACTATGATAGCCATATCGTCCCCAACCAGGTTGAGACCAGCCTCCAACACTGGGTGGGTACAAGTGGCCATATTGGTGGGGTTGGCTAGAGGCTGACATTTGTGGCTGCTGAATAGAAGGTTGGGTAGTGGGAGGAAGGGGGTGAGGTGTAGGTCCACGTATTTGAGGATCCTCAGATCCTGCTTGAGCTTGCATTTGTGGGGGGTGCCTAAGGCGCATGAGATTTCGTGGTGAAAGCTGCCGCCTCTCAATGTATTCAGATAGTTCATAGGGCACATTGGGGTATGTGCAGGCATCAAGCAGGATCTGAAAGCTTCCTCTAATATGGAGCCTCACCTCACTGGGAAGGGAACGGAGATAATTGGCCAGTGTCATGGTCACTGTGTGTCTGGGCGCAGGTGTTACCGCAAGGCGAACCCATAACACACGTGACCCTGGATACAGCGCCTCCAGTGGGGCGAATTTAAATAATAAAACGTGCAGATGGATACACCGCCTCCACCTGGCGAATTTAGGTAATACACGTTAATAAACATTCTGGAAACCCCGCCTCCAGTACGGCGAATTTAAATAATAAGGGGGACCTGGGAAACATTAACAGTGGTGGGCCCTGCGATAGGGAAAAGGGAATTGGAGACCTCCTGAGCTCCCCTGAGCCAGTGTCCCTGCACTCCTAACGTTCCCTATGCCGGTTCCGCACTGGGCGCCGCAGGCGTACCTCAACGCCCTTGCTCGCCCTGACCCTAAACCCTCACTAGGGAATAGGGCGGTGCGGAGACTAATCCCACCACTGCACTAACAACACACATGAGGGAAAGAGACAATACAGGGGGACACCACTTAGCTTTATGCTCTGTGCTTATGCTCCTGCAACAGAGCCCTCCACCTGCGTGCGTCTTCTCCTCCACCCGGATCCATCACCATAACAGGATCCTTCACCATAGAGCAGCCTTGGAGCAGAGTCCACCACCAGTTGCTGCTGCTTAGTAACAGAGTCCCAAAGACGAGTTCAGCTTCTGACACGAAGTCAAGCATGCTTGAGTCCAGCTCAGCAGCCAAGTCCCACATGGTGAGTGCCACTCTCCATAGTCGCCACTCCACCAGTCCATGCAGACACTTCCCGCTGACACCATCACTGCGACCCCACCACGCCATGCCAGCCCTTCGTCCAGACACCAGAGCTGACACACTTCCCCCCTGGCTAAGCTGCACAGGACTCCTCCTCAGCTCCATCCTTCCACCAGGCTCTCACCAACTCAGAATAAATGAATCAGTATCACCAGCAGTGATTGCAAACCCTGAGACTCATTTATAGAGCCCCACACCTGAATCATAATTACAGAGAACTTTAAACTGAAAACCTAAGGTGCGATACCACTAACCACCACCGGGGACAGTCAAGTCACCTTGGCAACTTGCCAAAAGGAAAAAAAGTTCACTCTGTGCTTTTAAAACTGTCTGATCACTTCAGATCATGACAGCCAGGCTGCGAGAGTATGCCTCCTCCCCATCATCAGTGTTAACTCTGGCTAAATAATTCAGGACCCCAGTGTCCACATTAGTGCAGGTATCAGGGGCAGGTATTTGCCATCTTCGGCTTCTTCCTCGCCAGGATGTGGCAGCAGGCTGAGGGGAGCCCCGGATGTGGCCAGTTGGGCTGCTGCTGATATTGCCCTGATCCTCTGCTGGTGCTGATGCAGCAGCAGCACCAGATGGTCCTGGTGGTGGGCTTTGGGGCGCAGACAATGGAACATCCAGACATGATTCATCACCCCTGCTCCTAGTAGGGGGAGAAGATGGGCCAGCCACCTCTTCCCCTGCAGACCCAGGATCAATGATGGGGTCGGTTTCCGAGCCAGTGCCTCTGTCCGTAAGGTTGTGAAAAAAGATGATGATTGACCTCATGGAGATCAACATCCAACACTGCGGAGACACCATCACGTGTTTCTCAACGCAGTGATTCTAGAGCACTGCCCCCATCCCTTATGGGAAATATGTAAAACATGCAAAAACAGAAGCCGCGGAGACACCATCACATGTTTCTCAACGCAAGCAGTGACTAGCCAGGTCTTTCACCGGGAAGGAACAACCACGGGAAGGGCAGTCTCCAATGAAGGAAACCACCTATGCCAAAACATGGTATCCATCCACAGACAGCTGTTTCGGGGTATTGCCCCTCATCAGTGTGGAGTAGAAAACTGGCTGGTAGGAGCAATGCCTAGTAAAAAGACTATGAAAAGGAGGATGAATGAACTCATGGAGATCAACATCCGACACTGCGGAGACACCATCACGTGTTTCTCAACGCAGTGATTCTAGAGCACTGCCCCCATCCCTTATGGGAAATATGTAAAACATGCAAAACAGAAGCCGCGGAGACACCATCACGTGTTTCTCAACGCAAGCAATGACCAGCCAGGTCTTTGCCCGGGAAGGAACAACTACGGGAAGGGCAGTCTCCAATGAAGGAAACCACCTATGCCAAAACATGGTATCCATCCACATACAGCTGTTTCGGGGTATTGCCCCTCATCAGTGTGGAGTAGGAAACTGGCTGGTAGGTGCAATGCCTAGTAAAAAGACTATGAAAAGGAGGATGAATGAACTCATGGAGATCAACATCCGACACTGCGGAGACACCATCACGTGTTTCTCAACGCAGTGATTCTAGAGCACTGCCCCCATCCCTTATGGGAAATATGTAAAACATGCAAAACAGAAGCCGCGGAGACACCATCACGTGTTTCTCAACGCAAGCAATGACCAGCCAGGTCTTTGCCCGGGAAGGAACAACTACGGGAAGGGCAGTCTCCAATGAAGGAAACCACCTATGCCAAAACATGGTATCCATCCACATACAGCTGTTTCGGGGTATTGCCCCTCATCAGTGTGGAGTAGGAAACTGGCTGGTAGGAGCAATGCCTAGTAAAAAGACTATGAAAAGGAGGATGAATGAACTCATGGAGATCAACATCCGACACTGCGGAGACACCATCACGTGTTTCTCAATGCAGTGATTCTAGAGCACTGCCCCCATCCCTTATGGGAAATATGTAAAACATGCAAAAACAGAAGCCGCGGAGACACCATCACATGTTTCTCAACGCAAGCAGTGACTAGCCAGGTCTTTCACCGGGAAGGAACAACCACGGGAAGGGCAGTCTCCAATGAAGGAAACCACCTATGCCAAAACATGGTATCCATCCACAGACAGCTGTTTCGGGGTATTTGCCCCTCATCAGTGTGGAGTAGGAAACTGGCTAGTAGGAGCAATGCCTAGTAGAAGACTATGAAAAAAGATGATGATTGACCTCATGGAGATCAACATTCAACACTGCGGATACACCATCACGTGTTTCTCAACGCAGTGATTCTAGAGCACTGCCCCCATCCCTTATGGGAAATATGTAAAACATGCAAAAACAGAAGCCGCGGAGACACCATCACATGTTTCTCAATGCAAGCAGTGACTAGCCAGGTCTTTCACCGGGAAGGAACAACCACGGGAAGGGCAGTCTCCAATGAAGGAAACCACCTATGCCAAAACATGGTATCCATCCACAGACAGCTGTTTCGGGGTATTTGCCCCTCATCAGTGTGGAGTAGGAAACTGGCTAGTAGGAGCAATGCCTAGTAGAAGACTATGAAAAAAGATGATGATTGACCTCATGGAGATCAACATCCAACACTGCGGAGACACCATCACGTGTTTCTCAACGCAGTGATTCTAGAGCACTGCCCCCATCCCTTATGGGAAATATGTAAAACATGCAAAAACAGAAGCCGCGGAGACACCATCACATGTTTCTCAACGCAAGCAGTGACTAGCCAGGTCTTTCACCGGGAAGGAACAACCACGGGAAGGGCAGTCTCCAATGAAGGAAACCACCTATGCCAAAACATGGTATCCATCCACAGACAGCTGTTTCGGGGTATTTGCCCCTCAACAGTGTGGAGTAGGAAACTGGCTAGTAGGAGCAATAACTAGTAGAAGATTATGAAAAAGAGGTTGGACTGAGTTCTGTGAAGAAATAGAACAGAGCCAAAAATAAATACCTATTTTTGGCCCTGTAAAGTATCTGTGTAATGTGGTGTGAGGTATCTACTTATGGTCTCAGATCCAGAATTGGGGCGAGGAAGGAGAGGCGGTCATAATATATATATTTTCGTTTCACGTAGCCAGCATCCCCACTCCTAGACCGCTGCTGCCGTTCCCGGCGGTATTGGTCCCGGATGCTTCGCCAGCGTCTCATCACATCTTCCACTGCAATGTGACAGGAAATATTGTCAAATTCACATATTTGATAGGTCACATTTGCTACCAGTAGTCTAGGCATGGGGCCTTCTGGGGTGTGCTTTCTACCCATGGTGGCATATCTAATTGGGCAGATACACAAGGTCTCTTTAGTTGATGTATCAAATAGCTACACTTAATAATTTGTTTGTTTAGGAGGATGAGGAACTTGTGGCCTAAACCCAAATTATGGCTGTGTGAATCCACGTGTCACATCCAAATCTAACGGCCTCATGAGGAAAAAAGTACAAGCACAGGAAGGGGGGTGCTGATTCTATATTCCTTTTTTGTTGTGCGCTAAGGTTACTCATGTTTTGGCTTGTACTTACGAATTTTATGCTGCTCATCACGTGGCCGATCACCAAAGTCATGGAACATCTGGCGACAGATGCGCCTCCATGACGCCTCCTTTCTTGCCCAGTTGGAATAATGGGCATCACGTTGGTCCCATAGTTCGGGACGCTCCTGCACCAGGACTATTAACATTTCCACATTAAGGTACGTGGACGCCATGATGCTGCTGTACTCCGTGGAGGCGTACTTCCTGGATGTCTGGAGCGCGTTTTGAGCTCATTTGCATGTCTAGGCTTCCTGATGATGGATTGGCCCATTTCCTGTCACCAGCCAAAAGACCTGCATATTGCTCGCAGGTCACACGTGTGGTCCGTGTGTAATCCGTAGTTTTTGCGCACCCATAGACTTGCATTGGCGTTCTACGGCCGTAGTACACTGACAAACGCAGCATGCTGCGATTGGCACGGACCGTATAATACGGATGAGAAATATACGGCTGGTGCGAGGGACCCCATAGAGAATAATTTGTCCGTGTGTAATGCGTGCTTTTAGCGCCTCTCACTCGGCCGTATTCCTCGCCAATGTGACCCCGGCCTTATACAGATGACTGGATTCGATGTTTGTCTTGTGCTCACTACTGAGCAATAAATCCTGAAGTTGGGTCCCAGCCGAAGATGAGCTTGCCGGGTGAACTGTTGAAGTGAATAATAGCCGCAGAGGGCGCGGTGAGCGTCAGCAGGTTCTATAGTTAGAAAGGACCTGTGTGACGTGTTCAGATACTGTGACTGGCAATGTCACGTGGTCTTCACCAAGAGACTATGGTATGCAAAAGGAGCCAATTGTTCCAATAGCGAGCACAAGACAAACATCAAATCCAGTCATCTGTATAAGACGCTTCTCCCACAAAGGTATCGGACTCTGCCTATTCATTTAACCCTGGCACTTGTAGCGCTTTTACATAGAGACGTTTATATTAATCTATAGCGCTACAATTTTTTATATCTAGAAATGCACCCTCATGGAATGAGAGTTGAATTTGTGAGTAAACTCACTTGAACTAATTGGGCACATGTCTGCTTAATAGTGCCATAGTACTCCTACCGCTTAGGAACTCCTGAGTTTATATGCTTCTAGCACTGACAGCGCTTTTGTAAAAAGACGCTTTTTTTAATCCATAGCGCTAGTTTTATATGTTCAAGAATGTACCTTCACATTATGAGAATCTAATTTGGGAGAAAATTTGTTTGCAATAACTAGGCACATGTCTGCTTAATAGTACCAAAATACTTCTACCGTAGATCAAGAAAATTTTGAGTTTTTATATAGATACTTTTAACCTATATTTAGAAGTGTATCCTTATGGTATTAGAGTCAAACTTGGGGGATAGACAACTTGTATTAACTGGGTACAATTCCGCTAAATAGTGCCAAAAACACATATACTGTATACCAAGGAATTCTTGGGGATTTTTTTATATATATATATTTTTTCTATTTATTTGGTGCCTCTGTTTAGGTTCTAATGGTCTGTCTCTCTTTTTAATATTCATTTGGTTATTGCAGGCATTTGCTAAATAGCCACGTCTCTCTTCATCCACTATTGAACATCTTTCAACAAACAAAAATAAAAATCAGGTACTTTTTTTGGGTGAATACTATCAGTAATGTTTTGTTGACTGAATCAAAGCGCAAGTATATTTATATATTCATACATTTTTTAGGAATAATACCCCATTGTGTTAGGGGATTGTTGATACTCGCTGCTGATTCAGCACATACTGTATATATTTGCGCCGCAAAATTATAGAATACATATTATATAATTTATATAATTATTATATTTTTAATAGTATATTAAATGGTTTCAAATGAAGATGATCTATGTTACTGAGATACATTGTAAATTCTTTTTAATCAAAAAACACATTTGTTAATAAATACAAGAACAGCATCTAAGAAGGCCTAAAAATGTATTCTTTTGTTTATTTTCTAAATTTGTCCCATAATCTTTCTGCTTTACTGTCCAGGTTAAAAGTAACAAATGGAGCTTTACTCATCCACCCATATACCAGCACCAGGGTCCGGACAAAGCAACACACCATATGCGCGTCAGGTCCGGTTGGGGTTGCCCCGTCTTCAGCATTCCCTTGCTTTGGCAATTCAAGTATATTTCTTTGTCCTGCTTAGTATACTTTCCCACGATCTGGAAGTGGCAGTGCTTTGGATGCAGCGTATACTCACTGTGTCCAAAGCACTGCCTTCTATTGAACGCAGGTAAATCTGCATATGTTCACTGAACTATGCCGAATCACCGCATCCAATACATTCTATTGATTCAATTTCTGCAAGGGAAATTGACATGCATGTTTGTGCCCATGAGTGATTCGCGGGCAACTATGCACACATAGTGGACATGGGATTTCAAGAACTCCCATCCACTATGCTGTAACATCTGACCGCTGCGGGTTTGACGCTGCAAAAATATGCGTCAAACCTCTAGCAATTCCTGATTGTGGGCATGCACCCATAAGCACTTTTTTATCTGTTTGACTCTGCTACAATTTTAGTACCACTTTGTTCTGTATGAGTTTGAGTCCTAACATAACATTTTTTGTGCCTGCATCTAACTAATTTGTGTATGTATGTTTATGTTTATATCAGCTATGGTGTACTATGATCGTGCTGCCTCTTTTTTATTTTATACTGAAAGATTTTGGATCACATTTATATATGTCATTGACTTTATGTCTTAATCAGTAATGTGCATTTTTTGCATATTAAGTACCTAATTATTATCCCCTTCAAGCTGCAGCCCTCTTTCGTTTTTGCATTTCTGTTTTTTTCTCCCCTGCTTCCCAGAGCCATAACTTTTTTATTTTTTTTCATCAATATGGCCATGTGAGGGCTTTTTTTTTTTGGGACGAGTTGTACTTTTGAACGACACCATTGCTTTTACCATGTAGTGTGCAGGAAAAGTGCAGTGAAATTGCAAAAAAAAGTGCAATTCCACAATTGTTTTTCGTTTTTTTTTTACCATGTTCATCAAATGCTAGCACTGACCTGCCATTATGATTCTCCAGGTCACCATGACTTCATAGATACCAAACATATATGGGTTGTTTTTTCTTTAAGTGGTGAAAAAAAATCCAAAGTTTGTTAAAAAAAAATGCGCAATTTTCCGATACCCATAGCATCTCTATTTTTTGTGATCTGGGGCTGGGTGAGGGCTTATTTTTTGCGCACCAAGCTGACATTTATATTGGTACCATTTTGGTGTGTATACGATCTTTTAATCACCCGTTATTACATTTTAATGCAATGCTGCGGAGACCAAAAAAAACGCAATTCTGCTGTTTTGACTTTTTTCTTGTTACCCCGTTTACCAATCAGATGAATTATTTTTATACATTGATAGATCAGGCGATTCTGAACGCGGCAATACCAAATATGTATATTATTTTTAAATTGTTTTATTTTGAATGGGGAGTGATTTGAGCTGTTATATATTTTTTGTTACATTTTTAAAAATATTTTTGCTTCAATAGTCTCCATGGGAGACTAGAAGCTGAAATCATCCAATCACTTCTGCTACACAGAGCGAGGCTGCATACCCGCTCTGTGTAGCAGAAGTGATCACTTGCTATGAGTGCCGACTGCTGGGCTCCACTCATAGCAATCCATCAAAGACAACCACAGGGGTCTTCTGAAGACACCAGGATGTCATGCCTACCCATCAGCGACCCGCGGTCATGTGACACGGGTGCCAATGGATGGGATTAGTGATGTGCTTCCCACGCAATCGTGTTAAATGCCTCGCAGCTGTAACGGTACTGTCACACTTAGCGATGTACCAGCGATCCCGACCAGCGATATGACGTGGTCAGGATCACTGGTGCATCGCTATGTCGTCGCTAGTGAGCTGCCACACAGGCACATCTCACCAGCGACATCGCAGGGGTCGGGGGTCGCTACTTACCTGTCAGACGAGGCGATCCTGACGTCCTCCCGCCCGCGTCCATACGTCGCTCATCGTCACAGCAGGAAGCCCCAGCAGGAAGCTGACGACGAGAAACGGTCCAGGTCAGCGGGGGAGCGGTCGGAGGTAAGTATCAGACATAGCGATATCGCTAGCAATATCGCTATAACATCCCAAAAAACAGAGACGTTATAGCGATATTGCTAGCGATATCACTTAGTGTGACAGGCCCTTTAGTGTCACATGTCTGCTGATGAAATCAGCTGACATCTGCCAGAAAAGATGTGGGCTCAGCGCCGGAGCCCACATTAAAGAGGGAGACCCGACACATGTACGGTGCATGTCGTGAAGGGGTTAAATTAGCACGACCAAGAGTACATTTTTTGGCAAGTAATAGTACAAGCCTGTCAAATCCTGACCATGTGAATGTATACATTTTACAGATACCAGTGACGTTTTCAATGTTAATAAGTCAATTTCTCTTTTCTCTTGCATCTCTCTCCCTCTCTCTCTCCCTTTTCCGGCCACCGGTTTCTTTAAATTTCCTCATTTTCAGGATCCGTCTAAAAATGGATCGTGTGCCATCCGGTGTGGGGTACAGCACGCAAGCATCCCATAAGCAAAGCATCACAGAAGATAAGCATCCAGCAAAACGGCAGTTATACATGGCATGGAATTAACATTCATCTTCTCTCTTCACACAGGTAATCAACTGAGCCACCCTGCATGTATTTACTCCATTCACTGCCAGCAAGCAGCCTGAATGATACAACTTCCCACCTCTGCTGCCTCTATTTCTCTGCTGTAATATATCCAAATGGTAATCAACTGAGCCACCCTGCATGTATTTACTCCATTCACTGCCAGCAAGCAGCCTGAATGATACAACTTCCCACCTCTGCTGCCTCTATTTCTCTGCTGTAATATATCCAAATGGTAATCAACTGAGCCACCCTGCATGTATTTACTCCATTCACTGCCAGCAAGCAGCCTGAATGATACAACTTCCCACCTCTGCTGCCTCTATTTCTCTGCTGTAATATATCCAAATGGTAATCAACTGAGCCACCCTGCATGTATTTACTCCATTCACTGCCAGCAAGCAGCCTGAATGATACAACTTCCCACCTCTGCTGCCTCTATTTCTCTGCTGTAATATATCCAAATGGTAATCAACTGAGCCACCCTGCATGTATTTACTCCATTCACTGCCAGCAAGCAGCCTGAATGATACAACTTCCCACCTCTGCTGCCTCTATTTCTCTGCTGTAATATATCCAAATGGTAATCAACTGAGCCACCCTGCATGTATTTACTCTATTCACTGCCAGCAAGCAGCCTGAATGATACAACTTCCCACCTCTGCTGCCTCTATTTCTCTGCTGTAATATATCCAAATGGTAATCAACTGAGCCACCCTGCATGTATTTACTCCATTCACTGCCAGCAAGCAGCCTGAATGATACAACTTCCCACCTCTGCTGCCTCTATTTCTCTGCTGTAATATATCCAAATGGTAATCAACTGAGCCACCCTGCATGTATTTACTCCATTCACTGCCAGCAAGCAGCCTGAATGATACAACTTCCCACCTCTGCTGCCTCTATTTCTCTGCTGTAATATATCCAAATGGTAATCAACTGAGCCACCCTGCATGTATTTACTCCATTCACTGCCAGCAAGCAGCCTGAATGATACAACTTCCCACCTCTGCTGCCTCTATTTCTCTGCTGTAATATATCCAAATGGTACAACTCCATACTTCTGCTGCTTGACCATTTTGCTGCATATTTAAATGTGCTTGCTAAAGCTTTGGTATAATTCATTTGTTGCACTGTATGTAATACTTACTGCTTTAGATCTGTGACTGGGGCCTTTCTAGATCTTATCAGGTGGAAGGTGCTATAGCATTTTGCCACATCTTGGTCTAGTGCCTTTGATCATCTAACCATCCCCTGGTGTGCTGGCCCCAGCTGCCAAATTATACCCAACCATCTCCCACAATCCCTCTCTCCTGACCCTGTAGTGTGGCCTATATATGTAGTAGTTGCTAAGGGGAAGCATGCAGTGTGGGGTACAGCACGCAAGCATCCCATAAGCAAAGCATCACAGAAGATAAGCATCCAGCAAAACGGCAGTTATACATGGCAGTTAGACAGGGCAGGAGTCAGGTAACCCACACCTTGCCTTCCCCTTTAACCATGTGCTTTATTTTTACCCTCCTGTGTTCCCTTGCCATCCACATTCACCACCCTTTCCCCCCTCCATCACGACTCACACACATCAGCCCCTCTATACTTCCTTCTCCCATGTACAGCTCCCACACACTCCTCACCTTCCTGAGAAACCTCAGCCCATCTTGCCCAAACACATCGCAGAAAAAAACTACTTACAATTCCAACAACTATTGGCTCTTTATCTTCCTTCTCCTACTGATTTCAGGGGACATCTCCCCCAACCCTGGTCCACCATCCCCCAACCTCGACCCCTACCCTACCTCATATCGAAACCATAATAATCTTATTAATATTACTTGCACTCCCTCATCTCCATCTTTTAATTGTGCCCTCTGGAATCCACGGTCTGCTTGTAACAAGCTTCCTTTCCTACACAACTACTTTCTGAACAACTCTCTTAATCTGTTGGCCCTCACTGAAACCTGGATTCAGGATTCTGACACTGTCTCTCCTGCTGCCATTTCCTACGGAGCTTACAATTCTCTCACTCCCCGAGACCCACAAACAGACCTGGTGGTGGAGTTGGCATACTCCTGTCCCCACAATGCACTTTCCAGGTCATCCCCCCAGTCCCATCACTCTTATTCCCTTCTTTTGAGGTCCACACCATCAGGCTCTTCCGTCCCCTCTCCCTCAGGGTAGCGGTCATATACCGGCCCCCAGGCTCACCCACCCTCTTCCTTGACCACTTTTCAGCCTGGCTGCCACACTTCATGTCCTCAGAACTACCAACCCTCATCCTGGGAGACTTCAACATCCCCATTAACAGCCCTAATTCCACATCTGCATCCCAGCTTCTATCACTAACCACCACTCTAGGCCTCTCACAGCTTTCAACCTCTGAGACACATAAGGACGGTAACACCCTTGATCTGGTCTTCTGCCGGCTCTGTTCAATCTCCCACCTAAACAACTCACCGCTTCCACTCTCTGACCACAACATTCTCTCCTTCATGCTCACAAATCCTCGCCCACCCCAGCTCATTCCTACCTACCACACAGTCAGAAATCTACAAGCTATTAACCCTCAGACACTTTCAGATTCCCTACACTCATCTCTGTCCCCAATCTCCTCTCTTTCCTGTCCTAATCTGGCTGTTCATCACTACAATGACACTCTTAGAAGCACCCTTGACCAAGTAGCTCCCCTCACCCTCAGAACCTCCAAACACAGAGTAAAAGAGCCCTGGCTCACATCGCAAACTCAACTTCTCCAGCGATGCTCCAGGAGTGCTGAACGCCTATGGAGAAAAACTCGCACACCAGAAGACTTCATCCACTTCAAATTTATGTTAAGAACCTATAACGCTGCCCTTCACCTTGCCAAACAGACCTACTTCACCACCCTGATCTCCTCACTAGCCAACAACCCCAAGAAACTTTTTGACACTTTTCACTCCCTCCTCAGGCCAAAAGCACAAGCCCCTATCACAGACATTTGTGCTGATGACCTGGCCTCCCACTTTACAGAAAAAATAGATAATATCTGTCAAGAAATCTGTTCCCAACCACCAAGTGCTGTGACTCCCATCCCTTCCTACATCTCCCCTGGCTCACTCTCCACATTTGATCCCATCTCAGAAGAAGAAGTCTCCAGACTCCTCTCTTCTTCTCGTCCGACTACATGCACTACCGACCCCATTCCCTCACATCTCCTCCAGTCTCTCTCTCCAGTCGTCACAACCCACCTAACTACAATCTTTAATCTCTCCCTCTCCTAGGGCATTTTCCCATCCTCGTTCAAACATGCCATCGTTACTCCATTACTAAAGAAACCTGCTCTCGACCCATCCTGCACAAACAACTACAGACCAGTCTCCAATCTCCCCTTCATCTCTAAACTTTTGGAACGCCTAGTTTACTCCCGCCTTACCCGTTACCTCTCCATTCACTCCCTTCTAGACCCTTCACAGTCCGGCTTCCGCCCCCTACATTCGACTGAAACTGCACTCATCAAAGTGACCAATGACCTTCTGACAGCAAAACGTAACGGTGACCACTCTCTGCTCATTCTTCTTGACCTATCTGCAGCTTTCGATACTGTTGACCACCATCTCCTACTCTCTAGGCTCCAGTCACTAGGCATTAAGGACACTGCACTCTCCTGGTTCTCTTCCTATCTCTCTGACCGCTCCTTCAGTGTTTTGTTCTCTGGCTCCACGTCATCTCCTCTTCCTCTTGCTGTCGGGGTACCTCAGGGCTCAGTCCTTGGCCCCCTTCTTTTCTCTCTCTACACGGCCCCAATTGGACAGACCATCAGCAGATTTGGCTTTCAGTACCATCTTTATGCTGATGACACACAACTATACACGTCTTCCCCCGACCTTACCCCCGCTGTACTACAGAACGCCAGTGACTGTCTGTCCGCAGTCTCCAATATCATGTCCGCTCTCTATCTGAAACTCAACCTCTCCAAAACTGAACTTCTTCTGCTCCCGCCGTCTACTAACCTCCCTAAATCTGACATTTCCTTCTCCGTGGGTGGTACCACAATAACACCCCGGCAGCAGGTGCGCTGTCTGGGTGTTATGTTTGACACCAATCTCTCCTTTACATCCCATATACAATCCCTTGCCCGCTCTTGCCGCTTACACCTAAAGAACATCTCTAGAATCTGCCCTTTTCTCACTATGGAAACAACAGAAACCCTCACTGTTGCATTGATCCACTCTCGCCTGGATTACTGCAACGCTCTATTAATTGGCCTCCCCGTCACTCGACTATCCCCTCTCCAGTCCATACTCAATGCAGCAGCCAGGATCGTCCATCTGGGTAATCGGTACTCGGACGCGTCCGCTCTTCGCCAGTCCTTACATTGGCTGCCCATTCATTATAGGATCCAATTCAAAGTACTTGTTCTCACCCACAAAGCTCTCCACAGTGCGGCACCCCCTTACATCTCTTCTCTCATTTCTGTCTATCGGCCTAGCCGATCGCTGCGCTCTGCAAACGACTTTCGACTAACCTCTGCACTAATCCGTACCTCCCACTCCCGACTCCAAGACTTCTCCCGTGCTGCTCCTATCCTCTGGAATGCTCTACCCCAAGAAATCAGGACTATCCACAATTTGCATAGTTTTAGGCGCTCCCTCAAAACACACCTGTTCAGAGCGGCCTATCACATTCACTAATCAAAGTCATTCTCTGTGTAAGTGTGCGTGCGTAGCCCATTCACTATCTCCATCCATCCTTCACTCCAGCAAGATGGCTGGACCTTCATTGTAAATACACCATTGTAAATACACACCTGTACTCTGTATCTCCCTCACCTCATTGTAGATTGTACGCTCTCACGAGCAGGGTCGTCTTATTTCGTCTTATTTTGCTTTAATTATTGTATTGTTAGCGTTGTTACTTATGACTTGTGTTTTGAAACTGTTAAACTGTAAAGCGCTGCGGAATATGTTGGCGCTATATAAATAAAGATTATTATTATTATTATTATCCGTTCACATCAGTTCACAACGGATCCGCTTGTCAGCCTTTTTGGCGGATTTGAACTGATGCAAAAAACTGAAGTGTGAAAGAGGCCTAAGATAGAGGTGTTTTTGGCTTAATGTTTTTCCAGTAACCTCCTCACATATCTCATCTATATCCAAACAGAATAGTGCTATATCAAGTGCCCTAGACAGTAATAATGCCCCCTCTGGGGCATGCACAGTAGTGGTACCCTAATTTTGTGCTCCACATAATAACAGTGCCCCCTCTGTTAATGCCTAATAATAATATGAATCCTGTAGCTCCTTACAGTTATGCAGCACAATATGGAAATAATGTCCCCCATGTGTTGCCTTATAATAACAATTTCCATGTGTCTCCTTTAATAAATTAAACCAAAAACCCTTTATAATAATGATCCAATGCTTATTTTAATAAAAAAGTCACCCATCCCACTTTCTTATAATAATAGTACCCCTGTGCTACCCCTATGATGATAATAAACCCCCTTTGTGACTCCTTTATAATGATGCTCCTCAAACAGTAACATGATGCACAGCTCGTTATATGCAGTATTATGACCCCACAGCTTCCTTTTCATAGTATGGTGATCCCATAGCTCCCTGGGAACCTATCTAATGTGAATCCTCTCCTATGCTGAAGCCTGCATTTATGGGTAGGTAGGTCTCTACTGCAATTAAAACCGCCATGGCTGGTGGGTGGAGTACTCAGTCAGAGAACCTATAAACAAATAACAGAAGACTGACTGTCACTTCGAGACAAAAAAGCTGGTGTGTACAGATGCAAACTAAGATTGGCCATCTCTATAAACAACAAATAAAATATATATAGTTGTGCTCAAAAGTTTGCATGCCCTTAATCTGGTTGACTGGGACAATGTCCTCAGAAATAAGAATACAGATAATAAATGGGAAATGTTTAAGAACATCCTTAATAGGCACTGTAAGCGGTTTATACCTTGTGGGAATAAAAGGACAAGAAATAGGAAAAACCCAATGTGGCTAAAGAAAGAAGTAAGAGGGACAATTAACAGCATTAAAAGCATTTAAACTACTAAAGCAGGGTGACATCACTGAAGCTCTAAAAAACTATAGGGAGAAAAATACTTTATCTAAAAAAATAATTAAAGCTGCGAAAAAGGAAACAGAGAAGCACATTGCTAAGGACACTAAAACTAATCCCAAGCTGTTCTTCAACTATATCAATAGTAAAAGAATCATAAGAGAAAGTGTAGACCCCTCAAAAAATTGTGAGGAAAGTATGGTTGTAGATGACGAGGAAAAAGCTAACATATTAAACACCTTCTTCACCACGATATTCGCGGTGGAAAATGAAATGCTAGGTGAAATGCAGAGAGACAAAGAAAACCCTATATTAAGGGTCACCAATCTAACCCAAGAAGAGGTAAGAAACCAGCTAAATAAGATTAAAATAGACAAATCTCCAGGTCTGGATGGCATACACTCACGAGTACTAAGAGTACTAAGTAATGTAATAGACAAGCCATTATTTCTTATATTTAGGGACTCTATAGCAATGGGCTCTGTTCCACAGGACTGGCGCATAGCAAATGTGGTACCAATATTCAAAAAGGGCTCTAAAAGTGAACCTGGAAATTATAGGCCAGTAAGTCTAACCTCTATTGTTGGTAAAATATTTGAAGGGCTTCTGAGGGATGTTGTTCTGGATTATCTCAATGAGAATAACTGTTTAACTCCATATCAGCATGGGTTTATGAAGAATCGCTCCTGTCAAACCAATCTAATCAGTTTTTATGAAGCGGTAAGCTATAGACTGGATGAAGGTGAGTCATTGGACATGGTATATCTTGACTTTTCCAAAGCGTTTGATACCATGCCACACAAGAGAAAACAAAAACAAAAAACACAAATATCCTAAAATTAAAAATTAAAAAATAAACTGCAAATATTGCATAAAGGTAATAATAATAAGGGTATTTAGTAAACATAATTTTGATCAAAAGAATGTACAAGCCATCCCGCCACATCAAGGCAACCCTTGTGGGACAGTCCTAACTCTTGTATTTAAAACCTTTCCACTTGTCAAGTGATGTAAATGTGAACAAAGACAGAGGGACTGAACCACTAGTAAAATCATAGGCCAGAAAGGATAAATTTCCCAGCTCAGAAAGAGGGCGGTCACACCCATATATGCACAGAATGCACAATAAAATGAATAAAAAACTGGAGTCTGAACTGAAAAAGTAAGTTAATGTGTATGCACAATGTAAGTGCATATTAACACATGACCTTTACACTGAGAAAACAAAAAACATAAATATCCTAAAATAAAAAAAGAAAAAATAAACTGCAAATAATGCATAAAGGTAATAATAATAATAATAATAATAATAAGGATATTTAGTAAACATAATTTTGATCAAAAGAATCTCGCACCAGCAGAGCAGGGAATGATGGGAGAGGGAGCGTCGGCTGACACTCTATCCTCCATTATTGCTTTGAACTGTACCGGCATAATGTCGCCGGTATAGTTCAATGCGGTGGTGGGGGGAGTCAGCGCTGGGGGCAGGCGGGCCCACCTGCTTCACAAGGGCCCCATAGTGGTTGCTTGATGTGCCACTAGCTGGGGGCCCCTGGGGGAGCGGGGGCCCTAGGCAGCTGCCTGGTCTGCCTGCCCCTAACGCCGGCCCTGATGCTAGTAATGGTGCTGCAGGACAGTGAAGCAGCAAGCTGGGTGACAGTTAAAAAGTGGGGTGGAGGGAAGAGTGCCAGGGAGGCTAGTCCTGATCTGTAGGAAGGAGGGGGTTTAGGCTCCTAGAGAACTGGGCCGACTTCTCAATGGGGAAGGAGAGAAAATGGCTAGAAAGTTGGAGGAGGGTTTAAACTAGGGATTGGGGGAGGGTATTCATTTTATAGGAGGGGGAGATAATGCAGACAGAGACCTGGGCACAAATAATGAAATTGGGGATGGGGGTGGCACGGGGGTGGGGTTAGAACAAAAAGAATAGAGGTACAGAGAGATACATAAAGTGCATGTATACTTATGCCAGAAACCTCATCAACAAAATGGAAGAATTAGAATTAATTTTGTTGGAGCATAATTATGACATGGTAGGGATGTCTCAGACTGGGCTGTTTACAGGGCAATAGAAATGACCATACAAATAAGCGAGGGTGGGTGTCTATATGTAAAATCATCCTTAAAACCCATCCTGCGTGATAATGTATATGAATCTAATGAAAATGTGGAGTCTCTGTGGGTGGAGATAAGGGGAGGGGGAAAAATAATAAATTACTGATAGAAGTTTTTTATAAGTCTCCAAAAATAACGGAAGCAACAGAGAATTCCTCATAAAGCAAATAGATGAAGCTGCGACTCAAGGAGAAGTCATTATTATGGGGGACTTCAACTACCCTGAAATACAGTACATTGGGGAACAGAAACCTGCAGTACGAGCAAAGGTTTTTGACAACTATGAGAGACAATTACCTTTCACAACTGCTTCAGGACCCAACAAGAGAGGGGGCACTGCTAGATCTAATATTAACCAACAGGCCAGACCGCATATCAAATGTAAGGGTTGGGGGTCACTTGGGTAATAGTGATCACAAAATAATAAGTTTTCATGTATCCTTTAATAAGATGTGTAGTAGAGGGGTTACAAGGACACTAAACTTCAGGAAGGCAAATTTTCAATGGATGAGAGATGATCTTGGTGCAATTAACTGGAACGATATCCTGAGACATAAAAATACACAAAGAAAATGGGAGACGTTAATTAGCATCCTGAATAGGAGCTGTGCACAATATATACCATATGGGAATAAACATGCTAGAAATAGGAGGAAACCACTATGGCTAAATAGAGCTGTAAGGGGTGCAATAAGAGATAAAAATAAAGCATTTAGACAATTAAAGCAAGTAGGTAGTGATGAGGCATTAAATAAATACAGAAAATTAAATAAATTCTGTAAAAAGCAAATCAAGACAGCAAAGATTGAGACAGAAAGACTCACTGCCAGAGAAAGTAAAATAATCCCAAAATATTCGATAACTACATAAATAGTAAAAAACTAAAAAATGATAGTGTTGTTCCCCTTAAACATAGTCTGGGTGAAATGTTGGATGAGGATGAGGAAAAAGCCAATATGCCAAATCTGCCGCTGTGTGAAGACATCTGTGACACAGAGCTGTCTCATTCACACAGCAGAGGCTTTGTCACACAACAGATTATATCAGTGACTGCCATCCCCTGTGCAGATTAGAATACAGGACGATTTTCCCTCCTCACTGGTTTCACTTTCCATAGATATAGATAACTGTGTGTGTCTGGGGGAGGAGCAGCTCTCTGCAGTGAGGCTGCTGGAGGGGAAGAATTCGTTACTGTGTGATGACGGCTTCTTTATGTGGACAGGGAGGGCCTGTAGCTATGGAGGGTGGGGTTGTTGCTATAGACGGCATGTTTGGAGTAGAGTAGGAGGTTACGACTAGTTCTCATTTCAATGCCATAACACCCCCCCTCGGACGTTCTGTTCAGAATTTCTAGAAAACTGTGCAAACTAGTGACAGAAAGTAAATTACTTATTGTCATAATTCTACAGCCCAGATATGTACTGAGATTATGTGAAAAGCCCGGACAACCCCTTTAAGAGCTGGCTCAGGGATAGGAAACAAAGGGTGGTTATTAATGGAGCACACTCGGAGTGGGTCACAGTTAGCAGTGGGGTACCACAGGGGTCAGTATTGGGCCCACTTCTTTTTAACATATTTATTAATGACCTTGTAGGGGGCATACAGAGTAGAATTTCAATATTTGCAGAGGACATTAAACTCTGCAGGGTAATCAATACAGAGAGGACAATTTCATATTACAGGAGGATTTATGTAAATTAGAAGCTTGGGCTGATAAATGACAAATGAGCTTTAATGGGGATATAAGGAAGGTCATGCACTTGGGTAGAGCAAGAAAGATGTATAATTATGTGCTTAATTGTAAAACACTGGCCAAAACCGTCAATGAAAAGACCTGGGTGTATGGGTGGACGACAGGCTCACATTTAGTGGCCAGTGTCAGACAGCTGCTACAAAGGCAAATAAAATAATGGGATGCATTAAATATTCACAACATGTGCAACAGAGTAGATACTAAAAATGTAATTATAATGTGTAAAATAGCTTAAAACCAAAACCTAGTCTGATTGCCGTATATGGAGTCAGGAAGGAATTTTTTTTTCCCCAATGTGGAGCTTACTGTTTGCCACATGGGTTTTTTTGCTTTCCTCTGGATCAACATGTTAGGGCATGTAGGTTAGGATAGGATATGGGTTGAACTAGATGGACAAAGTCTTCCTTCAACCTTAATAACTAAGTTTCTATGTTACTATGTTATTAAGTTCTTTAGAAGGACATAGATCTGGGGATTTATTCTGATGGAAGATAGACTTGCTGAACTGGTGGACAAATGTGTTTTTCAGCCTTGCTAACTATGTTACTTTGTTACCCTGACAGAATTGTTGCTTTCTTGGCCTTTTTTCAGAGAATATGAATGATAACACCAAAACCTTTTCTCCACTCATGGTTAGTGGTTGGGTGAAGCCATTTATTGTCAAACTACTGTGTTTTCTCTTTTTAAATCATAACTCAAAACACCCAAATGACCCTGATCAAAATTTCACATACCCTGGTGATTTTGGCCTTATAACATGCACGAAAGTTGACACAAATGGGTTTGAATGGCTACTAAAGGTAACATCCTCACCTGTGACCTGTTTGATTGCAATCAGTGTGTGAGCATAAAAGCTCAGTGTGTTTCTGGGATCCAGACAGACTCTTGCATCTTTCATCCAGCCACTGATGTTTCTGGATTGTGAGTCATGGGGAAATCAAAAGAATTGTCAACAGATCTATGGGAAAAGACAGTTGAACTGTATAAAACAGGAAAGGGATACAAAAAGATATCCAAGGAAATAATAATGCCATTCAGCAGCGGTCAAACTGTGATTAACAAATGGAAAATCAGCAGCTCTGTAAAACCAAAACCACGGTCAGGTAGACCAACTAAAATGTCATCCACTACTGTCAGGAAAATTGTTTGGGATGCAAAGAAAAACCCACAAATAACATCAGCTGAAATACTGGATGCACAATAAGGAGTCATTTGAAGAAAAATGGGCTGCATGGTTAAGTCACCAGAAGAAAGCCATTACTGCGCAAATGCCACAAAGTATCTCACCTACAATACACAAAACAGCACAAAGACAAGTCTCAAAACTTCTGGAACAAGGTAACTTGGAGTCATGAGACTAAAATTGAACTTTTTGACCACAACCATAAACGTTACATTTGGAGAGAGGTCAACAAGGCCTATGATGAAAGGAACACCATTCCTACTGTAAAGCACGGAAGTAGATCACTGATGTTTTGGGGATGTGTGAGCTACAAAGGAACAGGAAACTTGGTCGAAGTTGAAGGAAAGATGAATGCAGCACGTTATCAGCTAACACTGGTGGCAAATTTGTACTCATCAGCCCGGAAGCTGAGCATGGGACTTACTTGGACATTACAGCATGACAATGATCCAATACACAAGGTCAAGTTGACCTGTCATTGGCTACAGCAGAACAAAGTGAAGGTTCTGGAGTGGCCATCTCAGTTTCCTGACCTCAATATCATTTAGCCACTCTGGGAAGATCTCAAGTGTGCAGTTCATGCTAGACAGCCCAGGAATTTACGGGACCTGAAGGATTTTTGCAAAGAGTGGGCAGCTTTACTATCTGAGACTAAGGCGCCTCATCCACAAAAGACTTCAAAATGTCATTGATGTTAGAGGGGGCAAAACACGGTATTAAGAAATGGGGTCTGTAAACTTTTGATCAGGATCATTTGGATGTTTTGAGTTGTCATTATGATTTAAAAAGAGAAAACACAGTAGTTTGACAATAAATGGCTTCACCCAACCACTAACCATGAGTGGAGAAAAGGTTTTGGTGTTATCATTCATATTCTCTGAAAAAAGGCCAAGAAAGCAAAAATTCTGCTGGGGTATGTAAACTTTTGAGCACAACTGTATAGAGATTGGTAGGAGAGAGAGGTATGGAGCTGCAGATGCTATCCAGGCAATGATTGAGTACGTAGAGTCCAATTCAAAAACTGGTGAGCACAGCAAAAATTGGAAAAGAAGGAGGAAGTGAAAGCACTCCAACCCGGTAATAAAGAAAAAAACTTTATTTCGGCATGTCAAACCAAATTAAAAACATAAGAAACATCTGGTGCGTTTCTGGCGCATGAAAAGTGCCCTTAATCATAGGATATAAAACAGGACATTTGACATGGAATATATAAGAAAAATGGACCAATCACACATGGTGAATAATTACAACATTATGTACCAGCTGATATCAAAGGTGAAATCTGGAAGAAAAATTAACAGACATAAAGTACTGCAAAATAAATCTTTGGAGATATTCATAGTGTCAAAAAAGAAAAAGGGAAAACTGAAAAAAAAATTCTTTAAACATAAAATCAATCATTTTTCAGATTCATCCCACTAGGGTATCTTGTATATAACTTAAGGATCCAGAAAGCTTCCCATGTAGTCTGGAGTTTCTGTTTATTTCCACCTCTTAAGGGAGAAAATAATTTTTTTCAATTCATGAATGAAGTGATATTTTATGCATGACCATTTGAAGATTGAATAAATTTATTTCTGTCTGCAGCATAAACGCAAGCATTGCACCTGGTGCCTGAGTATTTCTAGAAACCAGAAACAGAGAACCAGAAAAAAAAATAATAAGCATAATATAAATGATTTTTCAGAATCATCCCACTGAGATAACTTGTATCTAGCTTAACAATCCAGAAAGCTTCCTGTGTAGTCAGGTATTTCTGTTTATTTACACCTCTTATGCGAGAAAAATTTTTTTTCAAAAGCAAAAAACATAAATTGTGATGCATCTCCATTGTGAACACTGACGAAGTGTTTAGCAAAACCTGAATAGGCTTGATTGACGATAGGTAAGTATTTCTTAATGATAGAGACTATTTTGTTATATTAAGGACTAAAAGGTTAAAATAGAAACAGAATCCATAGAAGAGGATATTTTGTTTGTAAACAAGGGTCTTCACCTGCCTCTGTTCCCTTACTAATCTCACTACCTCACCCCTCCCCCTGTCTGACCACAACCTACTGACATTCTCTTCCCTCTCCTCTCCTAGTGCGCAATCCCCGCTACATAAACTCACTCACCCTTGCAGAAATCTCAAACACCTCAATTTACAATCTCTGAGACCCTTCTCCCTCTTACAGACATAGCTTCCCTTCATGACACAGATGCTGCTGCCACCTTTTATAATACCACAATAACAGCAGCACTTGATTCAGCCGCCCCCTTCACGCATAGCAAAACTCATACAATCAACAGGCAGCCCTGGCTGACCAGCATGACTGAAAAACTGAGACGGGCTCTGGCGAGCACTTTATCGCATACAAGCAGTCCCTCACCAGCTTTAAGTCCATGCACATTGCCGCAAATCAAACTTCTCATCTCTCATATCCTCCCTGTCTCACAACCCTAAACAGCTTTTCAACACTTTCACTTCTCTACTCCATTCCCCAGCACATCCTCCCTCGCCTCATCACTGCTGAAGACTTTGCCTCTTTCTTTAAGTAGAAGATTGATACGATCAAAGAAAACTTTGGCCCACAGCCCCCAATGCCCCTCTTAGCTGCTCATCCCTGTTCCTCCAAAACCAACTTCTCCACCATGACAGAAGATCAGCTCTCCACCCTCCTGTCCAGATCACACCTCATCACTTGCAGGCTTGACCCGCTCCCCCTACCTCATCCCTAACCTCGCCACAGTCTTCATCCCAACTCTAACACACCTCTTCAACCTCTCACTTACAAATGGCATTATCCCCTCATCCTTCAAACATGCCTTGATCACACCCGTCCTAAAAAAGCCCTCCCTTGACCCATCCTCTGTGTCTAGCTATCGCCTGATATCCCTTCTCCCTTATACCTCAAAACTACTGGAACAGCATGTCCATCTTTAGCTGTCCTCCCACCTCTCCTTCTGCTTCCTCTTTGACCGGTTACAATCTAGCTTCACTCAACTGAAACTGCCCTAACTAAAGTCACCAATGACCTGCTAACCACCAAGAGCAAGCAACACTACTCTGTCCTCCTCCTGGACCTGTCTTCTTCCTTTGACACTGTGGACCATTCCCTCCTGCTACAGATTCTCTCATCTCTTGGCATCACAGATTTGGCCCTATCCTGAATCTCGTCATATCTAGCAGACTGAACATTCAGTGTCTCCCTCTCCCACACCACCTCCTCACCTCACCCCCTGTCTGTGAGTGTTCTTCAAGGCTCAGTTCTAGGACCCCTACTCTTCTCCATCTACACCTTCGGCCTGCGACAGCTCATAGAATCCCATGGTTTGCAGTATCATCTCTACGTCGATGACACGCAGATCTACCTATCTGGACCTGACCTCACATCCTTACTGACCGAAATCCCACAATGTCTGTCAGCTTTCTTCTCTGCTCGCTTTCTAAAACTGAACATGGACTGAAAAGAATTCATCATCTTTCCCCCATCTCACTCTACCCCTCCACCAGACCTATCCATCAATGTCAATGGCTGCCCACTTTCCCCAGTCCCGTATGCTCAGTGCCTCAGGGTGATCCTCGAATCTGCCCTCTCTCTTAAGCCACATATCTAAGCCCTTGCCTCCTTCGACCATCTCAAACAAAAATATTTCCCAGATCCGTGCATTCCTTGACCATGAAACCACAAAAACACTAATGCATGCCCTTATCATCTCCCGCCTCGACTACTGCAACCTCCTACTCTCTGGCCTCCCCTTTAGCATTCTGGTACCACTCCAATCCATCCTACACTCTGCTGCCCGACTAATCCACCTGTCTCCCTGTTATTCCCCAGCCTCTCCCCTATGCCAAGCCCTTCATTGGCTTCCTATCATCCAGAGGCTCCAGTTCAAAACCCTAACTATGACATACAAAGCCATCCACAACCTGTCTCCTCCATACATCCGTGACATGGTCTCCCGGTATTTACCTACACGCAACCTTCGATCCTCTCAAGATCTCCCTCTGTACTCCCCTCTTATCACTTCTTCCCATAACCGCATACAAGAATTCTCCCGTGCTTCCCCCATACTCTGGAACTCTCTACCCCAACACATCAGACTCTCGCCTACCATGGAAACCTTCAAAAAGAACCTGAAGACCCACCTCTTCCAACAAGCCTACAACCTGCAGTGATCCTCAGTCTACTGAACCACCACACGACCAGTTCTAACCTCTCCTAGTGTATCCTCACCCATCCCCTGTAGACTGTGAGTCCTTGCGGGCAGGGTCCTCTCTCCTTCTGTACTTGTGTGTGCCTTGTTTTGCTCATGTTTATTATACTTGTCTATATTTGCCCCTTTTCACATGAAAAGCGCCATGGAATAAATGGCGCTATAAAAATGTATAATATTAACAATAATAATAATAAGCTGATTTGCAGATTTTTTAAATGCACAGTTGATATTAAAGTTGTTATAACCCCTAGCTTGTAAGCGTCTTTTAATTATTTGACATTCCTGAAGGAACAGTTTCTGATTCGAACATATACGTTTTGCTCTATTGAATTCCCCATATGGAATGGCCTTAATAGTGTGAACAGGGTGAGAAGATGATGACAACAAAAGCGAATTGCCGCTATTTTCTTTTCTGAACAAGGTGTTATGGACACAATTTTTGATAGAATCATTCATTAAAATAATGTTTAAAAAAGGAGTTTATGTATTTTAATCACTGATGGTAAATTTGAGGTTTAAATTATTGGAATTTCAATAAGAATGAAACAATGATAAATTTGATGAAGTGCCTCGCCAGACGAACAGCAGGTCATCTACAAATCTGCCGAAAAAAAATATTTAATCACAGAACATATTGCTCTCAGAAAATAAATATTGTTCCTCCCACCATGCCATATAAAGAATAGCTAAAGTGGGGGAGAATTTTGACCCCCAAAGGGGCGCCCAGGATTTGCAAATAAAAAAAAAACAAACATCAAAAAAATTGTGTTTGAGTAAATATGCGAGAGATTTTAAGATAAGAAATTTCAAATAATGAAAATAATTGCTGTACTGGTATAAGTGATTCGAAATGGCCTGAATAGCTAAATCGTGATGAATTGCAGAATATGAATTAACTGTATCACATGTGAAAAATCGATAATCATATTTCCAATAAAAGTTTTCAAAATTTGACAAGAGAGAAGATGTCTTTAAAATAACCTGGAATTCTTGGGACTAGTGGGCTTAAATGTTCGTCCACCCATGAACTTAGATTCTCGTTCAGAGACCCAGTACTGGAGATAATCGGCCTGAGAGGAAGTGGAAACACATTTTTGTGGGTTTTAGGCAAACCATGAAAAAGCTTTCTGGATCCTTAAACTAGATACAAGATATCCCAGTCGGATGAATCAGAAAAAGGATTTATATTATGTTTATTAATTTTTATTTTCTGGTTCTCTGTTTCTGGTTTCGATAAATGCCCAGGCACCAGGTGCAATGCTTGCGCTTATGCTGAAGACAGAAACAAATTTATTCAATCTTCAAATGGTCATGCATAAAATATCACTTCATTCATGAATTGAAAAAAATTATTTTCTCCCTTAAGAGGTGGAAATAAACAGAAACTTCTGACTACACGGGAAGCTATGATCCTTAAGTTATATACAAGATACCCTAGTGGGATGAATCTGAAAAATGATTGATTTTATGTTTAAAGAATTTTTTTTTAAGTTTTCCCTTTTTCTTTTTTGACACTATGAATATCTCCAAAGATTTATTTTACTTTATGTCTGTTAATTTTTCTTCCAGATTTCACCTTTGATATCAGCTGGTACATAATGTTATAATTATTCACCATGTATGATTGGTCCAATTTTCTTATATATTCCATGTCACATGTCCTGTTTTATATCCTACTAGCTGAAGAGCCCGGCGCTGCCCGGGCATAGTAACTAACAAACGGTTAGTTATAACAAATTATAATGATTATATCTATATATATAAAGCTGAGTGTAGAGCCCACCCATTCTGCATAGCCACATTCACTATAATATCCCACATCATCCCATCAGCCAGAGCTACCGGACTACTACCCATAATATCCCACATCATCCCATCAGCCAGAGCCACTGGACTACTACCCCTAATATCCCACATCATCCCATCAGCCAGAGCCACCGGACAACTACCACTAATATCCCACATCATCCCGTCAGCCAGAGCTACCGGACTACTACACATAATATCCCACATCGTCCCACCAGCCAGAGCCACCGGACTACTACCACTAATATCCCACATCATCCCGTCAGCCAGAGCTACCGGACTACCACCCATAATATCCCACATCATCCCATCAGCCAGAGCCACTGGACTACTACTCCTAATATCCCACATCATCCCATCAGCCAGAGCCACTGGACAACTACCACTAATTTCCCACATCATCCCGTCAGCCTGAAGTCAGAACCAGAGCGCTGAGTGGAAGGGTCCTAACTTACATACTGGGGATCACTTTAAGAGAGGCCTAGCATCAGAACCAGAGCGGAGTGAATTTGCCCTGACTTCCATACCAATGATCCCTTTAATAGAAGCCTTGGGTGAGAATCAGAGCGCTGAGGGATTTACCCTAACTTCCATACCGGAGATCCCTTTAAAAGAGGCCTGGGGTCAGCACCAACGCGTAGAGTGGATTTTCCCTCACTTCCGTACCGAGGATCTCTTTAAGAGGGGACTTGGGTCAGAACCAGAGCGCTGAGTGGATTTGTCCTAAATTCCATACCGGGGATCCCTTTAAGAGAGCCTGGGATCAGAACCAGAGCGCTGTGTGGATTTGCCCTGACTTGCATACCAATGATCCCTTTAATAGAACCCTGGGGTCAGAATCAGAGCGCCGAGGGATTTGCCCTAACTTCCATACAGGAGATCCCTTTAAGAGAGCCTGGGGTCAGTACCAGAGCATTTGAAGGCAATTGCCCTGACTTCCATACCGGGGATCCCTTTAAGAGAGGCCTGGGGTCAGAATGAAAGTGCTGGATGGATTTGCCCTGACTTCCATACTGGAGATCCCTTTAAGAAGGGCCTGGGGTCAGTACCAAAGCGCAGAGTGAATTTGCCCTAAATTCCATACCAATGATCTCTTTAAGAGACCCTGGGGTCAGAACCACAGAGATGAGTGGAACTGTCCTAACTTCCATACCAGGGATCCCTTTAAGAGAGGCCTGGGGTCAAAACTAAAGCGCTGGATGGATTTGCTCTGATTTCCATACCAATGATCCCCTTATGAGGGAAGATGTACCTATGGGATGGAGGATGTGTGATGGGTATATGGGCACGGGAGGGGGGATTCATTTCTGTCATGTGCTCTGTGCTCCTTTCAGGGGGGCAAACAGTGGCTGGAAGCTTATGTTCCCAGGGATGCTAGATTTCTCCCACCATGTCAGTGTCTGCTGAGGTGTTGTCAAGTGGGAAAACTGTTGGTCATAGCAGCCAATCACAGCTCAGCTTCTTTTATCCAGCTCTGGTGAAATGAGAGATGCTTAGTGATTGTTTGCAAGGAAAACTGTTGCTCATAGCAACCAATCACAGCTCAGCTTCTTTTGAACAGCTCTGGTGAAATGAAAGATGCTTCATGATTGGTTGGTGATACATACACACACACACATATTCAGTTTTTTATATAGAGATGATTAAGAGCACTTTTCAGGTGTTTCTTATGTTTTTAACTTGGTTTGACATGCCGAAATAAAGTTTTTTTCTTTTATTCCAGGGTTAGAGTGCTTTCACTTCCTCCTTCCTTTCCAATTTTTGCTGTATAGAGATTGCTACTCTTTGTTTTAAGTAGATAGGTTCCCAGCATCCGGAGATCACCTTGTTGGCTGCTGGGCATTCATGAATTGGCTAAATATTTTCTAAGCATCTCCATTTTTTCTTATCTAGAGCAGTAATGCAATTCAAATTTCATATTTTTCATGTTTCCATGCTATAGCACTATAGAGTGCAACTTTATTTGTTTGTTATGTATAGAGATGGCTACTCTTAGTTTGCACCTGTACACACCAATTTTTCTGTTTGGAAGTGACACAGTCAGTCTTCTGTTATTTTAATATTGTATGATGATCCCACAGATTCCTTTATATGGTATAATGGTTCTTACAGATCCTTATATACAGTATGGTAGGCCAACAGCTCCCTATATACAGCAAAATGTCTGAACAGCTCCAGATAATTTGACAATCCCACAGCTCCCTATATATAGTATTCTGGCCACCCAACGGCTTCCTATATACAGTATGATGGACCCACAGCTCCATATATAGAGTATAATGACCCCACAGCTCCCTGTATATAGTATAATGGCCTCATAGCGCCCTAAATGCAGCATGAAGTCTCCACTGCTACTTATAATATGATGGATACACAGCTCCAATATATAGTATGTTGACTGCACAGGTCCCTATATATAGTATGATGGCCCCATAGCTCACTATATACAGTATGATGGCACTCGCAGCTCCCTATATATTATATGATGGCACCATAGCCCTGTATATACAGAATGATGGCCCCACAACTCCCTATAGACATTATTACCCCACAGCTCCCCATATACAGTATGATGGCGCCACAGCTTCCTATATATAGCATGATGGTTCCCACAGCTACCTCCCACTTATTCAGCTGTCAACCGTATGAGCAACCTGAGGACACCAATACTGTTAAAAGTTTTGCAGGCCGAAGTCACCCATAGCCAAACGGGCTGTGACGCATCTTACATTTGCCTTTTACCAATGGACAGTCTGCTTCACATTTTCCAGATTTGCCCAATGACTAATTGTCAGCTGTCATGTTCCTTTTAGAAAAAATGTTCCCATTATAAGAAAGTGGGTCTCCCATAGTGTTTGCATATGCATTGAATGCAGGGGCTGCCTTGCCCTAAAGTTAAACGCACCCCAATAACCCTAGGAACAGTCGTGGATAGCCACATGAAGCAAAAGTTCCAATTATTTTTCATTTGGTATTGCCATACTGTTAGCCTATGTATTGAATGTAAGGCCCGCCCTGCCACAAAGTCACATGCACCTCAATAAGCCTTTGAATCCACGTACCGGATGGCCACAGGAAAGCCAAGTTCACATTATTCTTTTGGTACTGCCATACTGTTATCCTATGCATTGAATGCAAGGCGTGCCCTGCACCAAATTCACACACACACCAATAAGTCTTTGAACCCATGTACTGGATGGACACACAGGAAAACCAAGTTCACATTATTCTTTTGGTGGTACTGTCATACTGTTATCCTATGCATTGAATGCAAGGCCTGCCCTGCACCAAATTCACATGCACCCCCATAAGCCTCTAAACCCATGTACTGGATGGCCACAGGAAAACCAAGTTCACATTATTCATTTGGTTCTGCCATACTGTTAGCCTAAGTAAATCAGAATTCACTGCACACTTTTTAATAGATTATCTTTTTAGGTAGCATATAAATTTATTAACAAAATAAGGGAGCAAACAGAAATATATAAGTGGTATAAGCAATCTCCGTGGTGTGTGACACGCCACAGCATGAGCAAGGCGCGAGAGTGCCGCTACAATACCTATGATCAGAAGGTAACTACAGCGCTGTAGCTCTCGCGCCTTGCTCATGCTGTGGCATGTCACACACCACGGAGATTGCTTATACCACTTATATATTTCTGTTTGCTCCCTTATTTTGTTAATAAATTTATATACTATCTAAAAAGAGAATCCACTAAAGTGTGCGGTGAATTCTGATTTACTTTGGTTGGGATCTTCATGGTCAGATACACCAGCACCTTGAATTTATGACAGAGTGCACGCTAATCTTACTTTCTATACTGTTAGTCTATGCATTGAATGCAAGGCCTGCCCTGCACCAAATTCGCACGCACCCCAATAAGCCTTTGAACCCACGCACTGGATGGCCACAGGAAAACCAAGTTCACATTGTTCATTTGGTTCTCCATACTGTTAGCCTATGCATTGAATGCAAGGTCTGCCCTGCACCAAATTCACACGCACCCCAATAAGCCTTTGAACCCACATACTTGATGGCTACAGGGAAACAAAGTTCATATTATTCATTTGGTTCTCTCTCCTCTGTGGCCTCCTTCCTAACTCTCTTGCACCACTCCAGTCTGTCCTCAACTCTGCTGCCCGACTAATCCACCTCTCTCCTCGCTACTCCCGTCTCTCCCCTCTGCAAATCCCTCCAGTGGCTCCCAATTCACCAACGCATCCAGTTCAAACTACTAACACTGACCTACAAAGCCATCCACAACCTATCCACTCCCTATATCTCTGAACTAATCTCCTAATGTCTTCCCTCACTTAATCTTCGATCCTCCCTAGACCTCCTACTCGCCTCCACACTTATTCGTTCCTCACACAACCGCCTCCAAGATTTCTCCTGAATATCCCCTATCCTCTGAAATTCCATGCCTCAACACGTCCGATTATCCACCACCCTCAGATCCTTCAAACGGAACCTGAAAACCCATCTTTTCAGGAAAGCTTACAGCCTGCAATAACCATTCTGTCGCCTCACCACCGCCCGAGCCGCCACCTCAAAACCACCAGAGCTGCTGCACCCCCGACCTTCTGTCTCTTCCCCACTATCCCATAGAATGTAAGTCCGCAAGGACAGGGTCCTCTCCCCTCTGTACAAGTCTGTCATTGTAAATTTGTTCACTGTTAACGATATCTATAACTTTGTATGTAACCCCCCTTCTCATGTACAGCACCATGGAATTAATGGCGCTATATAAATAAGTAATAAAAATAATAAGTTCTGCCATAGTGTTAGCCTATGCATTGAATGCAAGGCCTGCCCTGCACCAAATTCACACGCACCCCAATAAGCCTTTGAACCCACGCACTGGATGGCCACAGGAAAACCAAGTTCACATTATTCTTTTGGTACTGATGCTGAATTCTACTGTAGAAAGCAGATCAGTGTTGAAGGAAAACCAAACAAACTGATGGATGGTCGTGAAAAACTAAGTTTGTGAGGAGTGCACCGGCCATAACTATCAACACACCCGTGCGCAAGGTTCTTCATCTTCACCCATACATATTACCAATAATATCCAAATGTCACAAAACTATTTGTTCCAGTGTAATGAACGCTGTTAAAGGAATGCGAATAAATGTAGTTAACCATGAACCTAGGAAACAACAGATTTCCTCTTTATAAGATATGGACGATGATGGTATTGATGATGACTTGGAACTTTACCACAACCCCACCAAGAAGATGAAGATCACAGCTGCAAACAAGGTGCAAAAAGGCTGTTAATATCTGGAAATACATTTTCTCTTGGGCAAACTTTACCTCTTACTAAAGTGGTACATAATGATGCATACACAGCTCCCATGTCTACTCAGCGTGACACTTCACCAATCGCCACCTTTATTGCACACAAAGGCTCTAACCCATTTGTCACAGACACTTGTCACAAAGAAGGCCAGTTCATCAGTAGGGCCCACTCATAAAGTGTCTGTCTTTAGCTCTTTAGAAGTCACAAAAATGATCATTAATAATTTGCATCCAAGAGTCACAGAGGAAGATATTGTGGAGCTTTTCTGTGTATGCGGTGCCTTGAAGCCCACCTGTTTGCTGAGTTCGGGAGTGGCAGAGGTTGTGTTTGTAAGAAAGGAAGATGCAGTTGGTGCCTACAAAAAATACAACAGATACCTAGATGGACAGTCAATGAAATGCCATCTTCCTTTGAATGGTAGTATGATAACATCAGACCAGCCCATACTTCTAAGAATAATTGACACCCCATCAAAGAAGAAAGGTTATTGTCAAAGAAACACAAACTCCTCCTCCTCCAGTGTTGCTTAAAATCCTCCAGCTGAAGTTGATCCTAATACTATCTTAAAAGCACTCTTTAAATCCTTAGGGTCATCAGCAATCATCCAACCACCTGCATTTGAGATTAAGCTCTGATGACACCAACACAACTTGGAGACTATAATAACAGAGATTCACAATTCACATATGGGCCCATAGACCCCTTTAATAAAAATATTTTTTCTTTTTGGTTTTTGTTTAATGCTGGTAAAGAACACCAGCAGGCAGTTGATGTTTGAAGGAGCCTGGTATCAGACATTGGACAATTTATCCTGTTCACAGCATGGTAGTACAGTTCACCTTTGTTGTGGGGCAGTTGCGTTATTGCATCAAGAATTTGTGTTTTCCCCTTGCTCTAGTATTGTGAAACACCATCATTATGGTTCTACTGTTCTGTCAAGGAAGGCTAAATAAGTGTTGAATAACTTGCTTAAATGTCTTCAATAATACAGTATGTGTGGTGTCCCACTAAGAAGCCATTTCTATGGGATACCGTATATATTGTGCGTTTTCATATAAATGCTCACCATTTTTATGTAGACAGGGCAATTTAAATACATTGTGAAACCTGCTGACAGGCAGCACAAAAGGGTTAATCTTCTCCCAGCTTGATCAGGTGACCCAGCTCAGTTTTAATATGCATAAGGTATCAAGCCTCCATCGAATTGGATTGGTTGTGTCTTAATCTACTTATTCACACAAATTTTCTGCCCCCCCCCAAAAAAAAATACAGGCAAGATATTTGAGAGTGGCCTGTCTCCGTCAGATGCCTCATCTATCTGTGGGCTACAAGTTGTGGAATTTGAGTCCTCCATTGAACAATTTTTCCTGTCTCTTATGTTATTGACACCAGTTTGATGAAAAAAATTTTTTTTACCTACAGGCCATATATCTTAAACTGTGAGTTTCCCACACACGGATGACATATAAGTCTGCTCCAAATTCAGCCATTTGGAGTGAACGTGGAAAATAATGTAGTATATTTAAAATGGGCAAGGCGTGTGGCAAGGGACGGGGAAGTGGACGTGATAGTGATGGTATATGTAGTACGTGTGCCGATTGGGGGGTGGTCCCTTTCGGCTGCGAGATGGACTGACGACAGACACAGAAGCTTGTTCAACCAGTTCCATCTTTATTGGGTGACCTCTTGACATCCACAGCAAACACGACAGCTTCTGCTCCTAGGCCTGGGTACCCATCACCTCCTCCTACTCCTGTTGGCGATAACCCTCTGGGTTCTTTCGCCGTGGCTGCCATTGGGCCCACGGCTGAGTCTGCCCGCTGCAACGCTTACTGCTCCTTCAGTGTCCAGCCGTCCAGTACCCCAGGCCTCTGTTAGTCAGTACCTTCCTGACCTGCAGCTGTCCTCACAGGGCCACCCCCCTCTCCGAGTCTCCATCTCTCTCCTCTGTCTTTCCTGAGCTCGTCCTTCCTCCGTCCTCTCCTGAGCTCTTCTCTCTTCTGTCTCCTCCTGGGTGTCTGCCCTGCCCCTGGGACTCTCCTTCCTTTTATCTCCTCCTTCTGGAAATCCCCTTCCCAGTCCCGTGACTCCACCCACCATAACTCTGCGACTTCCCTAGCCTAAGGCTGTTGTTGAGTCCTTTCCTCACTACTCTATGTCTCCATCTTGTGGCCAAAACCCGGTACTACATCATCCTTTACTAACTCCTGCTGTTATCCCACACACAAATATTCAAGTCAGAATAAAGTATAGTACACATCATCTTTAACATTTTCTTATCTCATCAGACAGGTCCATAGGTCAGTCCACCCTCCTACATACTCCCTTCCTTTAACCATTGTCGCCCCCGACAATCCTGTATCCTTCGTTTTGCCTTTTCTACTTTCTTTTGCCTGTGTGGCTGGTTGCCGAGCAGAGCCCGGAGCTCTCTAGCTCTACACAAGATGCTGGGCAGAGCGGAAGCGATTAAGCTCCAAGTAGCAGACAGCTACCCCCAGGCGCATACGCCTCTATGACAGCTTTCAAAACCATCTTTAACTTTAGGGCGAAATGACCGAGGCTCTGGCCTACCAGGTCATCGTTTCCTCCCCCTCTGACTTTTGGGTGCCTTTCCACCTAGGACCTGACCTGTGGACCACTGTCTGTTCCAAATCACAAACCATCTTGCTCCTTAATTTATGATTGGTCATGGCAAGCATTTTCCTCTTCACATTTTGGACCATCTTGAACACATTTTTATATCATAACTTTTCCAACTTCTTTGGCAATAGTTAAACTATTTAGCCTATCTGCTAAATTTTCCAACATTTCAACATCTCTAACCTCAAATATTTCTCAAACATTTCTCAAACATTGTTGCACCCCCTTCCTTTGTGGGGAGCACAGCGTATGTCCACGCTGCCAGAGCCAGGATTTTTCTTGCCCTGAGGGGACGCGGAACAGTCCCCATGCTGCGCAACTGCGCACGGCAGTCCCGGTTGTCAATGAACATCAACGGTGCTCCAGGCCATCTCCTGACTGACGATCTTCTTCACCTGCAGAAGGGTACCCTACAACCAAGGATCCCCTTGGGATGTCTGGAAGTCCCTGGGCCATGAGTGTCCTTAGTGCCCAAGACCCAGGAGTCCACCTCCCCTTCACGTGGTTCCGTACTCTTCGGGGTACACAATCACAGCTACTGCATAGTAGCCGCGGAGGCAGTACTCCTTATAGAAGGACACCCAGTCCCCCATCTGCAGGAGCCTCCCATGTTTAATGGAGGCTGCATTAAGGTAAACTTTGTGGCCAGTCTCTGCATCCTTAATAACTACGTAGCCCCGCTCAATGTTGGTATATACGAGCCGCTCATGGCTCCGGGGGACAGACATGGCGGTTTTCCCCTTCTCATGGAGGGCTGCCCAAATCTCCTGCTCCTTGTTCTTCTTCTGGGCGATGATATCGGCAATCCAGATGGACGGCCCCATGTAGGCCATAGGCCCGCTCTGCGCCAGTGATGCGGAATGGGGAGAAGCCAGGCAAGGAAGCCGGGGGTCGATGGCGCGGACATCAGCCGGCCCAATATAGGCCATGGATACGTCAGGCGCCGATGTCGGTGAGTGAGCGGAGCCGGGCGGGGAGGCTGAGACTCAGGCGTGCAGACCTTAGGCCTCACACCCCCTTGGGCTGGTAAAGTATGACATGGCAGGGCCGGGCGGGGAGGCTGGGAATCGATATCGGGGACTTTCGGCCTAGTGTCCGGACATGGCGGGGAAGCGAGGGCTGCCTGCTGTGCCGCCGGACAGGGCAGGGAGATGCTCACCTTCCCCGGCGCCGCAGGATTCTTCTGGCTGCTCCGCAGCTCCTCTGAGGACTCTGGCACCCGAGTGGCCAGAGTTTCCACGATGCCGCCGGCCTCCTCCTGGTGGACGGGCTCGATGTCGTTAGCAGTCACATGCGGGAAGGGTCCCGCCGGTCCTCTGCTGCTTCCGGTGTCATCGCTTGGTGTCCGCTGCTGCTCTTCATCCCGCCATCCAGCAGGACTGGCCTCCAGGCCCGATGGTTCCACAGGACTTGTAGGTCCAAGTGTCAGCTGCTCCAGCTCGGTCCGAGGATCTTTGTTCTTGGTAAGTGTCCGGTATGCTGTCTGTGATTCCCAGGCACAGGTGATGCGGCGAGCCTCGAACTCCCGCCGCCATTGCCACTCCACCCGTCCAAGGCAATGGCAGCTGCAACATCTCATCGTGTCCGTTCTTCCGAGGCTCAATGGCACCAAGCAACTGCACCCAGCCTGATAAGTGGGGTCACTCCCGTTCCTGGGTGGGGCATGGGCCGGCCCCTCCACCCATTTTCCAGCGTTCAGTGGGAAGGGGCGGTTGTCACTTAATGTACACCACTCCCCCCAGGGGTGGGCTCGGCATAGGTGCCCCTGGTAGTCCAATTTAGCACCAAGCTCCTCCTTCCCAACAGTCGCCAGCGCTGGAGGTGCGCAAAGTCTCTTTTGGGTTCTTTTCCGATAGTTCCAATCACTGTCCCAATTTGTATTCCACTCAGGCACCATCTTCAACCTGTTCAGCTCAGGTCCTAAATTGTAATCCACTCCAGCAGATCTTCAACCCGTTCAGCTCGGGTCCTTTAAATCTTCAGCACGGTCTCACCGCCTATGTTGGTGGGGTGGGCAGTGATGGATCCTGCCGACTACGCCACTTGTAGTACATGTGCCAACTGGGGGGTGGTCCCTTTCGGCTGTGAGACGGACTGACAACAGACACAGAAGCTTGTTCAACCAGGTCCAACTTTATTGGGTGTCCTCTTGACAACCACAGCAAACACGACAGCTTCTGCTCCTAGGCCCGGGTACCCGTCATCTCCTCCTACTCCTGTTGGCGATAACCCTCTGGGTTCTTTCGCCATGGCTGCCTGTTGTGAGTTCATTTTCCCCTTCGTCACTGAGGTCTGGTGAACTCCCTATTCTGGTAAAGGAAGGTAATGAGCCTGATTATCACGCACCTGAGCCTGATGATGATGACTGGCTGAGTGGAGTCACGGACTGGATATAAAGCTGCCGACGCCCTTCTGCCCTGCGGGTGATTTCTCTGTGGACTTCTAGGAGACCAGTCTGATTCCTGCTCCTCTAAAGCTAAGTTTTCTGCTTTGCCTGTTAGCATTTGTGTTTTGTTTTTGTTTGCCTTGCTTTTCTGGATTCTGCCATTCCCTGCTGGGGTGAGCTGAATCTCCTTTTGCCGGTTGCTCTGTCTTCAGAATATTCCTGAGTACTGACATAGCTTTTTGAAGCCTAGCGTCTTTTGGGCCTTTTTCACTGTCAGTTTGTTGGCTCTTATTTTCATAGGGTTTTTCACGGATTGCAGACAGCAGCCTTCCTGTCCTTTCCTATCTAGTTGCTTGGGCCCCGTTTTTGCTCAGTCTATCTTTCTGTCTGTGTTAGTGTTCTTTCTTCTTGCTTCACCGTCATTTTATGTTGGGGGCTGCCTTTTGCTTTGGGGTCTGCTCTGGGGCAGTTTAGTTTTCCCTTTCTGTCTTTAGGCTATATAGTCCTCCGGCTGTGATCGAGGGGTCTAGGGCATCGTAGGAACCCCCACGGCTACTGCTAGTTGTGTTGATAGGTTCAGGGGTCTGCAATCCGATAGCTGCCAACTTCTCTGGTTTTCTGGACTTAGCTAGCATTTCTGTTTTTGCCTCCTACGGTGACTCATTCATAACAGCTGCCATTAGGCCCACGGCCACAGCGTTTCCCCTGACCGAGTCTGCCCGCTGCAACACTTACTGCTCCTTCAGTGTCCAGCCATCCGGTACCCCAGGCCTCCATTAGTCAGTATCTTCCTGACCTGCAGCTGTCCTCTCAAGGCCACCCCCCTCTCCGAGTCTCCATCTCTCTCCTCTGTGTTTCCTGAGCTTGTCCTTCCTCCGTCCTCTCCTGAGCTCTTCTCTCTTCTGTCTCCTCCTGGGTGTCTGCCCTGCCCCTGGGACTCTCCTTCCTTTTAGCTCCTTCTTCTGAAAATCCCCTTCCCAGTCCTGTGACTCCACCCACCATGACTCTGTGATTTCCCTAGCCCAAGGCTGTTGTTGAGTCCTTTCCTCACTACTCTATGTCTCCATCTTGTGGCCAAAACCCGATACTACATCACCCTTTACTAACTCCAGCTGTTATCCCACACATATGTATTCAAGTATTCAAGAATAAAGCATGGTACACATCATCTTTTATATTTTCTTTCCGCATCAGACAGGTCCATAGGTCAGTCCACCCTCCTACAGTACATGCAGAGGCTGAGGCTGCGGGCAAGCCAAAATTGGGCCACACCAAACACCCACATCTTCTCGCTTGACCTTCCTGTCCCAATTACTAGGGGAACGCATCAGCACACTACGTATTGAACCCAGAGCAGTGTCAAAATGTTGTTGGTTGGATAGTGGATAATGCTTCCAGTCACTTTGCCACCACAAGTCACTTTGGCACCACCACCAGCATCCTGTCTTCCACACTGTCAAGTCTGAGTAGCCGTGAGTCTGGACCACATATTCCTCACCCTGATCCTCCTTCCTCCCACCATGCCAATTGCCTGTAGACAACTGACCCCACACTTGGACACTCCCAAGAGCTGTTCACTTTACCATTTATAGATTCGGGCCTCTCGCACGATACACTTGAAGCGGGGCAAGATGATATCGTATGTAGTGCAGCCACGGTCACACGAAGGTGACAGTGGAAATGTGTCACAAGAGGTGGACGATGATGAGAAACAATTGCCAGAAAGTAAGGAGGAGGATCAGGGTGCGGAAGTGGAAAATGAGGTGGTGGTTGATATTATTATTATTAGTCATTTTTATAGCGCCATTTATTCCATGGTGCTTTGCAAGTGAAAAAGGGACATACATAGGTAAGTACACTAAACATGAGCAATACAAGGCACACGCAAGTACAGAAGGAAAGAACCCTTCCTGAGAGGGTTCACAGTCTACAGGGGATTGTTGTGAATACACTAGGAGAGGGTAGAGCTGGTTGTGCAGTTCAGTAGACTGAGGACCACTGCAGGTTGTAGGCTTGTCGGAAGAGGTTGTTCTTCAGGTTCGTTTTGAATGTTTCCGTGGTAGGTGGTAGTCTGATGTGTTGGGGTAGAGAGTTACAGAGTATGAGTGAAGCACAGGAGAAGTCTTGTATGCAGTTGGGGGAAGAAGAGATAAGAGAGGAGCAGAGAAGAAAATGTTGAGAGGATCGAAGGTTGCGTGTAGGTATGTTCAGGGAGAACATGTCATAGATTTATGGAGGAGGAAGGTTGTGGATGGCTTTGTATGTCATAGTTAGGGTTTTGAACTGGGGAATTACGGAGAGACAGGTGGATTAGTCGGGTAGCAGAGTTTAAGGATAGATTGGAGTGGTGCAAGAATGCTGGAGGGGAGGCCAGAGTAGAAGGTTGCAATAGTCAAAGCGGAAGATGATGAGGGCGTGCAAAATAATTTTTGCAGTTTCTTGGTCAAGCAATGTAAGGATACAGGAAATTTTTTTTAGTTGGAGTCAGCAGGAGGAGGCAAGGGCTTGAATATGTGGCTTTAAAGAGAGGGCAGAGTCGAGGATGCACCGATCATGCAGGACTGGGGAAAGTGATCAGCCATTAACATTGATGGATAGTTCTGGTGGAGGGGTACAGTGAGATGATTGAAAGATGATGAATTCTGTTTTGTCGATGTTCACTTTTAGAAAGCGGGCAGAAAAGAAGTATGAAATAGCGGACAGATATTGTGTGATTTTGGTCAGTAAGGAGGTCATATCAGGTTGAGATAGGTAGATCTGCGTGTCTGCATGTCATCGGCATAGAGATGATATTGCAAACCATGGTATTCTAAGAGTTGTCCCAGGCCGAAAGTGTAGATGGAGAAGAGTAGAGGTCCTAGAACTAAGAAACACCAAAACACAGGGGGCGAGGTGAGGAGGTGGTGTGGGGGAGGGAGACACTGAATGTCCCTGTAACACCAACACGATGGAAATTGCCAGTACAACTGTTAGTTCTTCCCGAGTCTGGTTGTTTTTGTTTTATTCTGCTGATAACCCCAAAATCGCTATTTGCACCACCGGCCATGCCAGCATCAGCAAAAATACCAGCCTGTCCACCAGCAGCATGATCAGGCACATGGCAGCAAAGCACTTGACTTTGTGGGCCCAACACCAGGCTCCAGGAAAAGTGTCTGCGGGTGATGCCACTGTTTCTTCTGCTGTTGTGCATCCATGGTGCATGCGAAGATGCCTCCTGCCCTGCATCTGTCGTTGCACACAAATTCAACTAGCACCATCAACAAGCATGTCCATGTCCTTGTCCCAGTGCAGCGTTCAGTTGTCCATACGCTAGTCCTTGGAACGCAAGCGGAAATATCCAGTCAACGACCCAAAGACTACAGTACTAAATTCACACATTACTCTTCTGCTTGCACTCGAAATGTTGACTTTTAGGCTCATGGAGATGGAAGCTTTCTGCAACCTGATTTCGGTGTCCATCCCAAAGTACTCTGTCCCCAGCCACCACTATTTCTCCCGGTGTGCCGTCTCGGCATTACACAAGCACTTGTGTTGTGAACTCATTTTCTGATCTACCAGTTGTGAGTTCTCCTTCCGGGCTCCCTCTGGTGGTAACAGGAGGTAGTGAGGTTGATTTAATTAGTAGAGATCTGCCACCTGATGATGAGGATAACGATTGGATCTCTGGAATCTCAGACTGGATTTAATACAGCCGACGCCCTATTCTGGTGCTGGTGATTCCTTCTGGCTTTTCAGGTCTTGGTTTTCAGCTCTGTTCCAGTCATCTCAAGCTAAGTGTTTCTGCTAATGTTCACACTTGATTTTGTTGGTCTATTCAGTTTTTTGTGTGGCCAGCCAGCCCCTGCTGGGGCTGTGCTGAATTTCCACTCTTATTTATCTGTATTTGCCAATTTGCTTTTTGTCCCTTATTAGATTGGCCTCTTTTTTGCTCTGTCTCAGAATATTTCAGAGTGCTGATATAGTGGAGAAGTCTAGTGACTTCAGGGTTAATTTTGTTATCAGAAGTGTTGGACATTATTTTTGTAGGGTTTTTTTGGGCAGATTGCAGACAGTGTCTTTCCTTTCCTGTCCTTTCTAGTTAGTTTGGGCCCCATCGTTTGCTCAGCCTATTTTCCTGCATGTGTTTGTGTTCTCCTCTTGTTTCACCATCAATACATGTGTGGGGGCTGTCTATTCCATTGGGGTCTGCTCTGGGGCAGTTAGTTTTCCCCTTTTCTTGATTTAGGCTTATTTAGTCCTCTGGCTGTGACAAGGCATCTAGATTCACTGTAGGAATGCTCCACGGCTGCTGCTGCTAGTTGTGTGGTTAGGATCAGGGGTCTGCAATCTGCATAGTTACCAACCTCTCTGGTTCTCTGTGACTTAGCTTCTTTAGTTTTCCTCCTCGGTTACCCATTCATAACAGAATCACCAGCCATACCGCAGATTCTAGGGTACTCAAAAGCAGGAAAAAATTGTTTAAAAAAAAAAAGTGTCAGAATTTTTTCTTTTTATGTATTTTTTCCTCTTTTTCTCTGGGGCCGTGGGAGGATTTTTTTTTCCTAATGGAGATTAAGCAATTGTCTTATCGTGTGGAGCAACTTGCTGCTGAAGTGCAGGGAATTTCCACCTACCTCATTCAGTCACATGCTGTTGAACCTAAGATCCCTACTCCTGATGTGTTTTCTGGGGATCGGTCTAAATTTTTGAATTTTAAGAATAATTGTAAATTATTTCTTGCCTTGAAGCCTAACTCATAGGGGAGCTCTGCACAGCAGGTTAAAATTGTCATCTCCTTGAGGCGCGGCGATCCCCAGGATTGGGCTTTTTCTCTGACACCTGAAAATCCTATTCTGACTAATGTGAATGCATTTTTTCAAGCCTTGGGGTTGTTGTATGATGAACCTAATGCTGTTGATCAAGCTGAGAGAACCCTGTTGGCATTAAACCAGGGTCAGGATTCTGCACAGTTATACTGTCAAAAATTCTGAAAGTGGGCGGTCCTTACTACATGGAATGATAGTGCTTTGGCAGCTCTCTTTCGGAAGGGTTTATCAGAGACCGTAAAAGATGTTATGGTGGGATTTCCTGTTCCCCCTTGTCTGGATGATTCTATGTCATTAGCCATTAAAGTTGATCGGCGTTTACGTGAACGTAAAACTACATGGGAGGCGCTGCCACCTTTTGAACAAACGTCTGAACCTATGCAATGTGATGGGGTTTTGTCTAGGGCACAACGTCAGGAGTTTAGAAGGCGTAATAAGCTGTGGAGACGCCTCTCATACTATTTCTGTCTGCCCTAAATGAGAGAAATGTTTTGCACACACATTTGCTGTGGGCAGTGCACAACCTAAGTTCCTTTTGGCAATTACTCTGATCTGCTCCTTATCCACGTTTTCCACTAAGGCTTTTGTGGATTCAGGAGCAGCTTTGAATCTGATGGATTTGGACTTTGCTAAACGTTGTGGTTTTTCCATGACGCCTCTGCGGACGCCTATTCCTTTGAGGGGTATTGATGCTACTCCTTTGGCGGAGAATAAACCTCAGTTTTGGACCCAGGTGATAATGCGAGTTGCCCCAGACCACCAAGAAAATTGTAAATTTTTGGTGCTGCATAATTTGCATGATACTATTGTTCTGGGTTTTCCCTGGTTGCAAGCCCATAATCCAGTTTTGGATTGAAAATCTGGGTCTGTGGTGAGTTGGGGTTGTCAGTGTGTTCTTAGGGACGCTTCTGTTTTCTCCACCTCTCCTCAGTCTCATGATATTACTGATTATCTGGCCGATTTTTCTGATGTATTTAGTGAGAGTAAGTCAGCATCTTTTCCTCCTCATAGGAGTTATGACTGTGCAATTGAGTTGATGCCTGGGTGTAAATTTCCCAAGGGTCGACTTTTCAACTTATCAGTACCCGAACATGATGCTATGCGATCCTATATTAAGGAGTCATTGGAGAAGGGTCATATTAGACCATCCTTGTCACCTTTAGTTGCTGTTTTTTTTGTGGCCAAGAAAGATGGTTCATTAAGACCGTGTATTGATTATTGTTCCCTTAACAAGATGACGGTTAAATATCAGTACCCGTTACCTCTGATGTCTGATTTATTCTCCAGAGTTAAGAGTGCCTGCTGGTTTACTAAGCTTGACCTCAGGGGGGCGTATAATCTTATTCGCATCAAGCACGGGGATGAATGGAAGACGGCGTTTAATACTCCGGAGGGACATTTTGAGTACCTGATGATGCCTTTTGGGCTCACTTATGCCCCTTCTGTCTTCCAGTCCTTTCTGAATGATATTTTCCGAGACTTTGTGGATAAGTTTTTGATCATCTATCTGGATGATATTTTGATCTTTTCTAGTGATTGGGACTCTCATGTGGAACATGTCCGGACTGTATTCTGGGTTTTGAGGGAGAATTCCTTGTTTGTTAAGGGATCGAAATCCCTCTTTGGTGTACAGAGGATTTCATTTTTGGGATTTATCTTGTCTCTGTCGACTATTGAAATGGACCCGGCCAAGGTACATGCCATTTACGATTGGGTTCAGCCTACTTCTTTGAAGGCTCTCCAGAAGTTTTTGGGTTTTTCTAATTTCTATCATAAATTTATAGGTAATTTTTCTGGTATTGTCAAGCCACTGACTGTTCTGACCAAGAAGGGCGCTGATGTGCTGAATTGGTCTTCTGAGGCTGTCTCAGCATTTCAGGAGCTTAAGCGGAGATTTACTTCAGCTCCAGTTTTACGGCAACCTGATGTCTCACTTTCATTTCAGGTGGAGGTAGATGCTTCTGAGATTGGTGCAGGAGCTGTTTTGTCCCAAAAAGTCCCTGTGACTTCTAAGATGAATCCCTGTGCCTTCTTTTCTCGAAAGTTCTCCTCATCTGAACGCAACTATGTCGTGGGGAATCGGGAATTGTTGGCCATGAAATGGGCATTTGAAGAGTGGAGACATTGGCTGGAGGGAGCTAGACATCAAGTTGTGGTCCTCACCGATCACAAGAATTTGATTTATCTGGAGTCGGCCAATCGCTTGAATCCTAGACAGGCTAGATGGGCCTCGTTTTTCACGCGTTTTAATTTTGTGGTCTCTTTTCCTGCGGGCACTAAGAATGTTAAGGCAGACGTCCTTTCTAGGAATTTCTTTGCTGATTCTCTTAATGTGACCGAGCCTACAACCATCCTAGGTGAGGAGGTAGTTCTTTCTGCCATTTCGCCCGATTTGAGACGCGCCCTGGAGGAATTTCAGGAGGATAAACCTGAGTGTTGCCCTATGGGAAAATTGTATGTTCCTGACCAGTGGAGAAAGAGAGTGATGTCTGAAGTTCATTGCTCCGCATTGGCTGGTCATCCAGGTATTTCTGGTACCAGAGATTTGATGAGTCAGTCTTTTTGGTGGCCTGCCTTATCTCGTGATGTCAGGAATTTTGTACAGTCCTGTGGGACTTGTTCTCGGTCTAAACCCTGTTGTCGTTCTAGTGGGTTGCTGATGTCCCTGCCGGTGCCCAAGAGGCCATGGACCCATATCTCAATGGATTTTATTTCTGATCTTCCTGTCTCTCAGAGAATGACTGTTATCTGGGTGATTTGTGATAGATTTTCAAAGATGGTCCATCTTGTACCACTCCCAAAGTTGCCATCTTCCGCTGAGTTGGTGCCATTGTTTTTACAACAGGTGGCTCGGTTACATGGGATTCCTGAGAACATTGTGTTAGACAGAGGAGTCCAGTTTGTTTCCAGATTCTGGAAAGCCTTTTGTTCCAATCTGGGAATTCAGTTATCCTTCTCCTCCGCGTTTCATCCCCAGACCAATGGGCAGACTGAGAGAACAAACCAGACCTTGGAGTCTTATTTAAAATGTTTTATATCTTCTTATCAGGATGATTGGGTCTCATTTTTACCCTTGGCCGAATTCGCGCTGAACAATAGAGCTAGTTCTGCCACTTTGATGTCACCCTTTTTCTGTAATTTTGGGTTTCATCTTCGATTCTCTTCAGGGCAAGTGGAATCTTCGTCCTGCCCAGGTGTGGAGACTGTGGTTGAGAGAATGAAGCAGATATGGGACCAAGTGGTGGATAAGTTGCCACTCTCTCAGGAAAAGGCCCAGCGATTTTCTAACCGGCATAGGACCATTGGTCCCCGGTTTAAAGTGGGTGATATGGTTTGGTTGTCGTCTAAGAATATTCCTATGAAGGTTGCATCTCCAAAATTTAAGCCAAGATTTATTGGACCTTATAAGATTTTGGAGATTCTTAATCCTGTTTCTTTTCGATTGGCTCTTCCAGTTACGTTCAAGATCCATAACGTATTTCACAAATCACTGTTGAAGAGGTTTGTTGAGCCAGTAGTTCCTATGGCAGCACCTCCTGACCCTGTATTGGTTAAAGGCAAACTGGATTATGAGGTAGAGAAAATATTGGATTCTCGTTTGGTTAGATGGAGACTCCAGTATTTGGTCAAATGGAAGGGTTATGCCAGGAGGATAATTCTTGGATCTCTGCCTCTGATATTCATGCCGATAGATTGGTTCATGCTTTTCACAGGGCCCATCCTGATCGGCCTGGTGGAGTGGATGAGGGTTCGGTGACCCCTCCTCAAGGGGGGGTACTGTTGTGAACTCATTTTCTGGTCTACCAGTTGTGAGCTCTCCTTCCGGGCTCCCTCTGGTGGTAACAGGAGGTAGTGAGGTTGGTTAAATTAGTAGAGGTCTGCCACCTGATGATGAGGATAACGATTGGATCTCTGGAATCTCAGACTGGATTTAAGACAGCCGACGCCCTATTCTGGTGCTGGTGATTCCTTCTGGCTTTTCAGGTCTTGGTTTTCAGCTCTGTTCCAGTCATCTCAAGCTAAGTGTTTCTGCTAATGTTCACACTTGATTTTGTTGGTCTATTCAGTTTTTTGTGTGGTCAGCCAGCCCCGGCTGGGGCTGTGCTGAAGTTCCACTCTTATTTATCTGTATTTGCCAATTTGCTTTTTGTTCCTTATTAGATTGGCCTCTTTTTTGCTCTATCTCAGAATATTTCAGAGTGCTAATATAGTGGGAGAAGTCTCGTGACTTCAGGGTTAATTTTGCTATCAGAAGTGTTGGACATTATTTTTGTAGGGTTTTTTGGGCAGATTGCAGACAGTGTCTTTCCTTTCCTGTCCTTTCTAGTTAGTTTGGGCCCCATCGTTTGCTCAGCCTATTTTCCTGCCTGTGTTTGTGTTTTCATCTTGTTTCACCATCAATACATGTGTGGGGCTGTCTATTCCTTTGGGGTCTGCTCTGGGGCAGTTAGTTTTCCCCTTTTCTTGCTTTAGGCTTATTTAGTCCTCCGGCTGTGATGAGGCGTCTAGAATTATTGTAGGAAACAGGGTGTGTTGCAGTCCGCGCTGCCGAGATTCACAAATCACCTGGGATACAAGATGTTGTAGCAGTGTACTCCTTTATTTCCTCCTACGCGTTTCGGCGCCCTTCCTGGCACCTTCCTCAGGGATATATCCCTGAGGAAGGTGCCAGGAAGGGCGCCGAAACGCGTAGGAAGAAATAAAGGAGTACACTGCTACAACATCTTGTATCCCAGGTGATTTGTGAATCTCGGCAGCGCGGACTGCAACACACCCTGTTTCCCACAACTTTCTGAAGGTTTTTCCACGTGTGAGTAGTTGGTGGAGGTCCTGCAGCAGCTGATTCCGTGATATGCTCTCAAGCCAGTTGTGGGTTACACAACTGGAATAGGTGAGTGGAACTGTATTATACCGCTCATGCTTCAAGTGTCACTAGTGATAGGGCACTATTGCGCCTCTTGTTCCCCCCACCATTTTTTGTATAGATTCATTGTAGGAGCGCTCCATGGCTGCTGCTGCTAGTAGTGTGGTTAGGATCAGGGGTCTGCAATCTGCTTAGTTACCAACCTCTCTGGTTTTCTGTGACTTAGCTTGTCTTGTTTTCCTCCTCAGTTACCCATTCATAACACACTTGTCCTACTACACTACCCGAGCCCTCAACCATGCTGTTACTGGGAAAGTCCACGTAACCATGGACAGATGGACAAGTGCTTATGGGCAGGGATGGTACATCTCAATGACGGCACACTGGGTTAACATGATGGAAGCCGGGACCCAGTCAGACATTGTGATGGAACACATCCTCCCAACGCTGAGGATAGTGAGCCCTTCATCAATCAGGCTTGCCCCCAGTCTACAGCTCCTGCACCTCCTACTCCTCATCTGCCTCCATCTCCAAAATGAACACATCAACCACAAGCTGGAAGCACTGCAACACTGTCTCAACCAAGCGGCAACAGGCTGTGCTGAAGCTAATATGCTTAGGTGACAATCCGCACAATGCTGAAGAGTTGTGGACAGCTCTGAAAGAGCAGTCAGATCTGTGGCCGACACTGCTGAACCTACAGCCAGGCATGGTCATGTGTGACAATGGTGCCGGACGGAACCTGGTGGTGGCTCTGAGGCGAGGCGAGCTCACACACTTACCATGCCTGACCCATGTGCTTAACCTCATTGTTCAACGGTTTCTCAAAAGTGACCTAGAGCTGCCGGATCTGCTTGTGAAAGTACACCGCCCTGCGTGCTCATTTTAGAAAGTCAGCTTCGGATTCAGCCACCCTTGCCATGCTTCAGCAGCGTTTGCAGCTTACGGCTCACCAACTGGTGTCTGATGTCACCACGAGTTGGAACTATACACAGCACATGTTGGAAAGGATTTGTGAGCAGAAGAGGGCAGTTGGTAACTACCAGCATCAACAAGGCCATCAGTATTCAGTTCAGACTTTACACATAAGATCTCAGGCATGAACATGGATGTCAGACATATATACCATCCTCCCAAACTTTGAGGAATCCACTGAGAAGGTGAGTGGTGATGATGCCCTATTTAGCGTTACCATCCCGCTTCTCTGTGTTCTAATAATACTAATAATCGTTATTTATATAGCGCCAACATAGTTACAGTTTAACAGTTTCAAACACAACAGTCCTAAGTAACAACATTAACATGCAATAATTAAAGCAAAATAAAATGACCCTGCTCATGAGAGCTTACAATCTCCAATGAGGTTGGGGAGATACAAAGTACAGGGCTGTATTTACAATGATGTATTTCCAATTATGTATTTACAATGATAGTGCAGAAGTTAGTCAAAAGTCGTGGATGGCCTGAGGACAATGAGGAGGAGGAGAGCATGGTCAGTCGTCCTCTTGGTGAGGACATGGAAGCCTTGCCTGTTAGCAGTCTGGCACGCATTGGTTGAGTTTATGTTACGCTGCTTTTACCGTGACCCTCGCATTATCCAAATTTTGGCTGACAGGCAATACTGATTGGTGACACTTCTAGACCCACGCTAATAGGAGAACTTGATATCTCTTATTCCAGAGGCACACAGGTGTACTAAAATGTTGCAGTACCAGAGGGTTCTTCTTGCGGAATTATTTAAAAAAATTGCATCCCAAAACACTGGCGGCAGAGTTCACAGATTGTTGGACAACCAAGGAGTACAGGTGAGAGAGCCACAACTCCAATCCAGCAGAGGCAGTGGAACACTGCCAAAGTTATGGGAGAGTTTTCTCAGATCTTCCCATTGCCCTGGCCCTGAGGTGTGGGATACAAGTTTGGAAAGATGCTGAGGGAGTACCTTGTTGATCGTACCAATGTCCTCAAACACTCCTCTGTGCCTTATAATTTTTGGTCATCCAAGCTGGATGCATGGCATGAACGGGCTCTCTCTATTGCGCATGTGCGCTGTACTCATGGTCAAGGAGCGCATGGCGCCTCACTCTCTTGCAGTACCTCTTTTAGCAGCGGGAGCCGATGGGAACAGTCTTTTGCGGCGCCAGTGCTCTAAGGACAGAGCACGCTGCTCAGCCTCCTATACGGTGCTTGTTCCCGCCAAAAATCTCTGCTGTTGTGTCCACTTTCTCTTAGGCTTGCCCCCTGCCTCTAGGTCACCGGATTTGTCTGCTACAGTCCATCGCAGCGCCGGTGCTTCGGGTGTGTATTGAACTGCCCCCTTGCTGCTCACACGCCGTCAGCGGGGAACTCACTCCTGCTTTGCGAGTTATTTTCCTCAGCTTCCAGCCAGGTTCCCTGTCTAAACACACCCCCTCTTCCTGGGTAATGTGGCCTGTCCCTTCCCATATTCCTTCCCCTGGGAAACGGGACGCAGCCTTGACAGTTCCGGACCCGGCGCAGCACAGGTACACGCAGCACGGTTGTCCTGAGTCCTTACATATCTGGCCAATCAGTTCTTTAATGCAAGCATCATAGAAGGCATGTTCTAATTTTCTAGAGCAAATAGTACATTACAACCAGAAGTTTCACTTTGAAGGACTTTGTAGCTCACATCAATCCACAAGATGATACTAGTATCATACTTCAAAATTTCGGTGGTAAATTATTGCCACACAGATAGGTTGTATGTTCTGACTTCGGTAACATCATTTGGGTAATAATTATTTATACCTATTTGCTTCATAATATATACATGATCTTCTTCAAAGCTTAGGAATATAATGATATAAAAGTGAAAGCAAGTTGGTGAAGTGTATGGTAACTTATTTGTGAAACTAATTGTAATCTTTACTATTTTTCCATTGCGTGTGTGGCTAACCACCTCATTGATCAAATTTAGTTTCTTTGGCACAAAAAGAACAGCTCCATCAAAACCATGTGCTTTTCCTATTAATTCATCATGCTGGTAAAGTTGAGGTGAGATTAGGGATCTAGATAACATTTGTGGACTGTAGTCAACATGGCACTGTGACAAGACCCACTGGGGTGTAGCTATCAATTTGACATAGTTTGTGCACAGCTGAGTAGAGTTGCGAGAAAAAACAGATTTTGATTCAATAACATGTTGGATGAATTATCTAGTGGAATCACCCATATCATAGAAGTCACATCTACGACCACCATGCTCTCCAATTGACACATCTTGAAATCCAGCCGAAATGTCAAAATCTCTAGCTTCTGTTCTAGAAACTGCAGGGGCTCCTTTTGATGTGCTTGTCCAACAAGTTCAGTATTAGTAGGTGATGGCTTGTCAGAATCCGGCCCAGGAACACCAGGCTTCGGTAGTTGCGAGTCCTGGCCCCATGCTCTTCCACGTGCTCTTGTTCTGGCTCTTCCAGTCATGATTTAATCCAGAAGATTTCGCATTCATAATCCAGAAACAGAGTATAGCACCACCTAAGCATTCACCCTCTACTCCTCAAACTTTTTATCTGTGCAGTAACTGCTTCTAGGCAGAAGATGATGATGGTAGTAGTAGTTGGTGCATTTAAGACACAGTCATGAAGCAACCATAACAATTCTAAACAGAAGTATTTTTACCGAGATACCACATAGTTCAATATGTGGCCTATATTTTTGTTTTTTTACAGCAAAATAGTGTTTAGAACTAGGGTAACACATAGCAAAAACAGTTGAATGGAGCCTTCAAATGCCACAATTTGTAGCCAACAGATACATGAGTTGTGTCACGAAGATACCACACTGCAAAATATGCGGCCTGTTTTTATATTTTACAGGTAAATAGTGTTTTGAAATAGGGTAAGACACAGCAAAAAAGGTGAATGGAAACTTCAAATGCCACAATTTGTAGCCCACAGATACATGAGTTGTGTCACAGAGAGACCACACCATAAAATATGTGGCCTGTATTTTTATTTTTTACAGCAAAATAATGTTTTGAACTAGGGTAAGACACTGCATAAAAGGTGAATGGATGCCTCAAATGCCACAATTTGTATGGCGAGTACTGGCAAATTAGAAAGAACTGCACAAATGACAGTGATTTCCTAAAAGAAGCTAACATTCTGTGGGAACATTTTAAATATAGGGGCTACCCGATGAAACTGGTCCATGATGCATTTTCTAAAGCCAAAGTTTTTTTCCCAGGAAGCCTGAAGTAATAAAATTAAAACAAATTCATTTAACCCCTTCCTGATATCTGACGTACTATCCCGTCCATGGGCCTGGGCCCCTATGCCCATGGATGAGACAGTACGTCATAGCGATCAGCGGCACTCACGGGGGGAGCGCTGCTGATCGCGGCTGGGTGTCAGCTGATTTACACAGCTGACACCCAGCACTATGTGTCAGGGGCGGTCATGGACGGCCCCCGGCACATTAACCCCTGGCACACTGCGATCAAACGATCGCAGTGTACCGGGGTTTTAGGGAAGCATCGGCAGGGAGGGGGCTCCCTCCGTGCTTCCCTGCGACCCCCGCAGCAGCGCGATGTGCAGCGCTGCTGCGGGGGCCTCCTTCCCTGCAGGTCCCCAGATCCAGTATGGCGGAGGGGACCTTTGGGGGCCTGCAGGGAGCCGGCTTCCTCACTGCCTGTAGAGCGCAGGCATGAGGAAGCCTTCTACAGTGCCTGTGTCAGATTGCTGATCTGTCACAGCGATCTGTGATGTGTCAGATCAGCGATCTCACACATGACAGTGATGCCCTGGGACAGTGTAATAAAGTTAAAAAAAGTGTAAAAATAATTTATAAAAAAATCGCTAAATAATTTAAAAAAACAATTCCCTAATAAATTCATTTTTTGGAAATAAAAAAAAAACAATAAAAGTACACATATTTAGTATCGTCGCATCCGTAATGACTCGCCCTATAAAACTGACCCATTAGTTAACCCCTTTAGCAAACCCCTTAAAAAAATAAAAATAAAAAACAAAGCAAAAAATAATGCTTTATTATCATACCGCCGAACAAAAGTGCAATAATGCGCGATCCAAAAGACGGATATAAATTACCATGGTACCGCTAAAAATGTCATCTTGTCCCTGAAAAAACGAGCCACAATAAAACATCATCAGCGAAAAAATAAAAAAGTTATAGCTCGCAGAATAAAGCGATGCAAAAATAATTTTTTATATAAAATTGTTTTCATTGCATAAAAGCGCCAAAACATAAAAAAATGACATAAATGAGGTAATGCTGTAATTGCACTGACCCGAAGAATAAAACTGCCTTATCAATTTTACCGCACGCAGAACGATGTAAACACACACCCCCAAAAGAAATTCTTGAAATGCTGGTTTTTGTTCATTCTGCATCCCAAAAATCGGAATAAAAAGCGATAAAAAAAAGTCAAGTGCCCGAAAATGGTACCAATAAAAACGTCAACTCGTCCCGCAAAAAATGAGACCTCACATGACTCGGTGGGTCAAAATATAGAAAAATTATAGCTCTCAAAATGTGGTGATGCAAAAACTATTTTTAAAATAAAAAGCGTCTTTTAGCGTATGATAGCTGTCAAACATAAAAACCCGCCATAAATAGTAAATCACACCCCCCTTTATCACCCCCTTAGTTAGGGAAAAATAATAAAATTAAAAAAATGTATTTATTTCCAGTTTCCCATTAGGGTTAGTGTTAGAGCTAGGGTTAGAGTTAGGGCTAGGGTTAGGGCTAGGGTTAGGGTTGATATTAGGGTTAGGGCTGTATTGGGGTTAGGGTTGGAGTAAGAATTGGAGGGTTTCCACTGTTTGGGAACATCAGGTGCTCTCCAAACGCAACATGGCGTCTGATCTTAATTCCAGCCAATTCTGCCTTGAAAAAGTCAAATGGTGCTCCTTCCCTGCGCCAAAACAGTGTTTTACCCCCACATATGGGGTATCAGCCTACTCAGGACAAATTGCAAAACAGCTATTGGGGTCCAATTTCTCCTGTTACCCTTAGGAAAATAAAAAATTGGGGGCAAAAATATCATTTTTGTAGAAAAAAAAATATGATTTTCTTATTTTCATGCCCAGGCGTTATAAACTTCTGTGAAGCACTTGGGGGTTCAAATTGCTCACCACACATCGAGATAAGTTCCGTGGGGGGTATAGTTTCCAAAATGGGGTCACTTGTGGGGAGTTTCAACAGTTTAGGCACATCAGAGGCTTTCCAAATGCGACATGACACCCGCAGACCATTCCATCAAAGTCTGCATTCCAAAACGTCACTTCTTCCCTTCTGAGCCCCGACGTGTGCCTATACAGTAGTTTTCTCCCACATATGGGGCATCAGCGTACTCAGGACAAATTGGACAACAACTTTTGGGGCCCAATTTCTCCTGTTACCCTTAGGAAAATAAAAAAATTGGGGACTAAAAGATCATGTTTGTGGAAAAAATGTGATTTTTTTATTTTCGTGCCCGGGCGTTATAAACTTCTGTGAAGCCCTTGGGGGTTCAAAGTGCTGACCACACATCTAGATAAGTTCCTTGGGGGGTCTAGATTCCAAAGTGGTGTCATTTGTGGTGGATTTCCACGGTTTAGGCACATCAGGGGCTTTCCAAACGCGGCATGGCGTCCAATCCTAATTCCAGCCAAAAAAGTCAAATGGCGCTGCTTCCCTTCCGAGCTCTGCCATGCGCCCAAATAGTGGTTTACTCCCACATTTGGGGTATCAGCGTACTCAGGACAAATTGCACAATAACTTTTATGGTTCTGTTACCCTTGAGAAAATAAAAATTGGGGGTGAAAAGATCATTTTTGTGGAAAAAATGTGATTTTTTAATTGTACGGCTTTACGTTATAAATTTCTGTGAAGCCCTGGGAGGTTCAGAGTTCTCACCACACTTCTAGATAAGTTCCTTTGGGGGTCTAGTTTCCAAATTGGGGTCATTTTTGGGGGGTTTCCACTGTTTTGGCACATCAGGGGCTTTCCAAACGTGTCATGGCATCCGATCTCAATTCCAGCCATAAAAGTCAAATGGTGCTGCTTCCCTTTCGAGCTCTGCCAAGCGCCCAAATAGTGGTTTACCCCCACATATGGGGTATCAGCGTACTCAGGACAAATTGCACAATATCTTTTAGGGTCCTGTTACCATTGGGAAAATAAAAATTGGGGGTGAAAAGATCATTTCTGTGGAAAAAATATGATTTTTTAATTGTACGGCTGTACGTTATAAACCTCTGTGAAGCCCTTGTGGGTTCAAAGTACTCACCACATATCTAGGTAAGTTCCTTGGGGGGTCTGGTTTCCAAAATGGGGTAACTTGTGGGGCTTTTCCACTGTTTAGGCACATCAGGGGCTCTCCAAACATGACATGGTGTCCGATGTGAAATCCAGCCAATTTTGCGTTGAAAAAGTCAAACGGCGCTCCTTCCCTTCTCAGCTCTGCCATGCGCCGAAACAGTGGTTCCCCCCCACATATCAGGTATCAGCATACTCAGGACAAATTGCACAATAACTTTTGCAGTCCAATTTCTCCTGTTACCCTTGGTAAAATTAAAAAATTGGACCTGAAGTACCGTATATACTCGAATATAAGCCGAGATTTTTAGCCCGTTTTTTTGGGCTGAAAGTCCCCCTCTCGTCTTATATTCGAGTCATATACACCGGGGGTCAGAGGGGGAGGCGGGGCGGGGGTGTCAGGTCATACTTACCTGTCCTGATGCTGTCTCTTGAGCCCCCAGCTTCTCCGCGCTCTCTCTTCCTGCCTTCAGCGGTCACGTGGTACCGCTCATTAAAACTCATGAATATGTGCATATTCATGAGTTTTAATGAGCGGTATCACAAGACAGCTGAATACAGGAAGAGAGACCGTGGAGAAGCTGGGGACTCAAGCAACAGCGTCAGGACGGGTAAGTATAGCGATACTCACCTGTCCTGCGTCCATGGCTGCTTGCTGCTGTCTGTCATCGGTCAGTGACTTCAGACAGCAGAGGGCGCGGTGACGTGATTAGTGCGCGCCGCGGCCCTGCAGTCTGAACGTCACTGACCGATGACGTGGCAGATAGTGGTGAGCAGCCATGGACGCAGGACAGGTGAGTATCTGACACCCAGCGACGGAGAGGTGAGTATGTCCTTTTTTTTATTTTTACATGCAGCAGAACATGGGGGAATAATCTAAGGAGCTTCTTATGGGGGCAGTATATGGGGGAACAATCTATGGAGCTTCTTATGGGGGCAGCATATGGGGGAATAATCTATGGAGCTTCTTATGGGGGCAGAATATGGGGGAACAATATGGAGCTTCTTATGGGGGCAGCATATGGGGGAATAATCTATGGAGCTTCTTATGGGGCAGTATATGGGGGAACAATCTATGGAGCTTCTTATGAGGGCAGCATAAGGGGGAATAATCTATGGAGCTTCTTATGGGGGCAGATTATGGGGGAATAATCTATGGAGCTTCTTCTGGGGACACCATATGGGGGAATAATCTCTGGAGCATTTCCCACCCTAGACTTATACTCGAGTCAATACGTTTTCCCAGTTTTTTGTGGCAAAATTAGGGGGGTCGGCTTATACTCGGGTCGACTTATACTCGCGTATATACGGTAATCATTTTGTGGAAAAAAGTTAAATGTTCATTTTTTTTTTTAAAACATTCAAAAAATTCCTGTGAAGCACCTGAAGGGTTAAAAAAACTTCTTGAATGTGGTTTTGAGCACGCTGAGGGGTGCAGTTTTTATAATGGTGTCACTTTTGGGTATTTTCTATCATATAGACCCCTCAAAGTGGCTTCAAATGTGATGTGGTCCGTAAAAATAAAATGGTGTTGTAAAAATGAGAAATCGCTGGTCAACGTTTAACCCTTATAACCTCCTAACAAAAAAATTTTGGTTCCAAAATTGTGCTGATGTAAAGTAAACATGTGTGAAATGTTACTTATTCAGCTTTTTGCATGCCATATCTCTGTGATTTAAGGGCATAAAAATTCAAAGTTGGAAAATTGCGAAATTTTCACCAAATTTCTGTTTTTTTCACAAATAAACACAAGTTATATCAATGAAATTTTACTACTAACATGAAGTACAATATGTCATAATCAGTGGGATCCATGGAAGTGTTTCAGAGTTATTACCTCATAAAGGACACAGTGGTCAGAATTGTAAAAATTGGCCCGGTCATGAACGTGCAAACCACCCTTGGGGGTAAAGGGGTTAAAGACACTACTAATTCTGAACTCAGCGAATGGAATATGGTCATCACTTTTAACCAGTCTCATACAATGGTTCGTGCCCTTCTCAGAAAATACTGGTTCATCTTGAAGGGAGATCCTATCCTGTCAAAACACATCCCCGTTCAGCCGAGAACAATTTTCAGAAAAAAACGCACTCTACGTAATTTGGTTGCTCCTAGTAACATCACTTCTAATTTATTATTCTCCATTACTCATGCAGATCCCAATCCAGGCTGCTTTGCCTGCAGAACCAAATGCCTCTGCTGTACGTCCATTAAACATGGAACAAAGGTATTTAGATCTAACACCACTGGTATTAGCTATAGAATTAATTGCCATGTTAACTGCCAATACATTTATGTTATTTATTTAATAGAATGTAACTGTGGGCTACAATATGTGGGTCGTACTATACAAACCATGCATGTATGGCTCAACAAACACCGTCAGAACACTAGGAATGTTTTTTTACTACATAGTCTATCCAAACACTTCTCTACAACTCATCAGAAAGACCCAAACCTATTAAAGCTCACCATTATTGACCAAATACCGGATAATGCTCTGGATCGTTATAAGAGCTTAATAAATAGGGAGAAGGCCTGAATCTTACTATTGAAAATGTGGCACAATAACATTATTGTTTTTTATATATTTTTTACACACATCTTTTAATTTTTATCCATTATATTTTAATTGATTTTAAGTATTATATTTATTACTACTTGTACATTTTTTTCCCTCTGAGTTTGTATATTTATGTTGTTATATGGATTGTCATTGGTTGATTGTTTGTGGTACCCCATTGATTGCTTGTGTTTTAAGTACCCTTTCCTGTTGTAATCACATTGCCACCTGATGAAGACGGCGTTGTCCATTGAAACTAGAGATGAGCGACTTTGCCTTTTTTTGTGTCGAGTCGGGTTTCATGAAACCCGACTTTCTCAAATGTCGGGTTGAGCGAAATCTGCCGATTATCGTGAAAAGTCGAAGGCCGACTGAAACACAAAACCCAATGCAAGTCAATGGGGAAGAAAAGTTGGCAGTGAGTGGAGGACAGGAAACATACCTACAGTGCCCATTTTAATGCCAAAAACATCAATTCTTATTACTTAAGCTTGTCAACCTTAATTTACTTCATAATAATAGTTACGCATTGAAAACTGGGGGTTATTTGGCTAAAGTTGTGGGGGGGTAGGGCTGGCTCCAGATTTTCGTGGGCCCAGGGCCAAAGAGTGTCACTGGGCTTCTTTAACACATGCCACAATTCATGATCCTCTGATACGGCAGAGAAATAGCGGTATAGTACAATGAAAAATACTTCACTTCTTACATCTCATGACTGATATCCATTTTAAATTCTTCAATAGCTCCAAAAAGGACAGTATATTACTCCATACAGTATTATGACCACCGCATAGTGCGCTATACAGAGTAATGAGGCCCATATATTTCTTCATACAGAATCATTGGTCCCATATAATGTTTGAAACAGTATATGATGAGCTCCACATAATGCTACAGTATATGTTGGTCCCCATGGATGAAGCTCCACTGTGTTATGGGCCCAAACAATGCTCCATATATAATGGGCCCCATTTCTACTGCTCTAGTGTATAATGGGCCCTGTAAATGCTGCTCCAGTGTCTGATGTCCACCTTTGGAATGCTCCAGTGTATGGTGGGCCTCATATATCATTCTCCAGAGTATAGTGCTCCCCAAAAATAGCTGTCCCAAAATTGAAAACAATTAAATAAGTCTCCTCGCTACGGAATCCCTGTACTAGTCTGGACTCCTTGTCGTCCCCACCTTCCATCTCACTGCACTTGGACTGTTTAGGCAGAGGGCGTACAGACATGATGTCATCGCGCTCTCTGACCAGAATGTCACTGTCAGGAAACGTGGAAGACGTCACGGCGGTGGAGCAGGGAGAGATAAGTATTTCAACTTTGCAAGTGTTGTGATCCTGAGCAAGCAGGGGGGGGCCACTCGTTGGCAACGGCACTGACACAGGGCCCCTCATAGTACGCCGGTTTGTCTGACGGTGGGTGTGCACCCCCACCGTCAGAGACACTTGATTCTACTATGAGGGACCTTGTGCCAGTGCCGTTGCCAAACAGTGTGCCCACCCAGATGTCCAGGGCAACGGCACTCACACGGTTGGATGCGCCAAGTGGTGACCCTGGCCCTGTGGGGGGAGGCAGCCCAGTTAGGGAGGTGGAAAAATTGGCTTATGTTGATGTTGGACATTCAGCAGCTGCAAATGGAGTAATTGGAGAAGTCCACAGAAGAGGAGGACAAAAGCAAGCCTTTTTTCTGGCAACCTACGTGTCAGCAGGGGAGGGTGGGACAAAATCCTTTGAAACCCATGCATGGTTCATTTTAATGAAGGTTAGATCATCAACATTTTGGGTCGACAGACGGGTCCTTTCTTCTGTCAGGATTGATCCAGCAGTACTGAAGACTCGTTCAGATAACACACTAGAAGCAGGGCAAGCGAGCTCCTGTAAGGCATATTGTGCCAATTCAGGCCAGGTGTCAAGTTTACTGGCCCAATAGTCAAAGGGGAATGACTGGTGAGGGAGAACATCGATATGGGAGGAGAAGTATTTTGTTACCATAGTTGACAACTGCTGTCTCCTGTCACTTTCAATCGATGCAGTATTACCAGTCGTGTGAGCGGTACTTGAAAAATCAGTCCACAACATGGTCATGAAACCCCTGTGTCCAACGCCACTTTGGCTGTGTGCACCACGAACACCTCTTTCATGTTGCCACCTACGGCTTGTTGGAAAAACATCACCGCCGCTGTGTGCTGGGAATGCCTCAAACAAACGGTTTACCAGAGTTGCTTGTTTGTTAGCCAATATTAGCTCTAGGTTCTCCTGTGACATGATGTTTTGGAATTTGCCTTTATAGCGTGGATCCAGAATGCTGGCCAACCAGTAGTCATCATCGTTCATCATTTTGGCAATGCGGGGGTCCCGTTTTAGGATCTGCAAGGCATAATCAGACATGTGGGCCAATGTTCCAGGTGTCAATGATGCACTGCGAGTGCTGGGTGGAGGAGCACTTTCTGGCAAATCCACAACCCTCCAGTGACGCACAAACAATGTACCTGACCTTGCCATGCCAACATTTTTTCTTGCCCCCTGAGAAGCATCCTCCTGCTCAAAATAATCATCCCCATCATCCTCCTCTTCCTCTTCTTCCTCCACCTCGTCCACAAGACTTCCCTGACCAGAAAATGGCTGACTGTCATCAAGGCTTCCCTCCTCCTCTTCCTCCTCGGCTGCAGACGCCTGCTCCTTAATGTGCATCAAAGTTTGCATGAGCAGATGCATAAGTGGGATGCTCATGCTTATGATGGTGTCATCTGCGCTTACCAGCCGTGTACATTCCTCAAAACACTGAAGGACTTTACAGAGGTCTTTCAGCTTCGACCACTGCACACCAGACAACTCCATGTCTGCCTGCAAACTGCCTGCCCGTGTATCCTCCCACAAATGAATTACAGGCTGCCTCTGTTCGCACAGCCTCTGAACCATGTGCAGGGTGGAGTTCCACCTTGCTGCAACGTCGATAATTAGGCGGTGCTTGGGAAGGTGGAGCAATCGCTGCAGTTTCTGCATACGACTAGAGTGTACGGGCGACAAGCGGATGTGCGAGCACAGTCTTCGCACCTTATGGAGCAGGGGTGTTAACTCCGGATAATTATTGAGGAAGCACTGCACCACCAGGTTCAAGGTGTGAGCCAGGCAAGGTATGTGTCTGAGTTTTGAAAGGGCTATGGCTGCCACAAAATTCCGGCCGTTATCACTAACTACCTTGACTGCCTCAAGATGTAGACTGCCCAACCATGACTCAGTTTGTCGCTGCAAGTAGTCGGCCAGTACCTCCGCGGTGTGTCTGTTGTTGCCCAAACACATCATCTTCAACACAGCCTGCTGATGCTTACCACTAGCTGTTTGATAGTGGGACACCTCGTGTGCAACACTGGCAGCTGCGGATGGAGTGCTCGTGCGACTGCGCTCTGTGGATGAGCTTTCGCTTCTGGAGGAGGAGGAGGGTCGAACGCCTACAGCCAACTGTTTCCTATACCGTGGGCTAGGCAGCACTGTCCCACCGCCGCTGTCCCCTGTGGACCCTGCATCCACCACATTAACCCAGTGCGCAGTGATGGACACGTAACGGCCCTGGTCATGCCTACTGGACCATGCATCTGTTGTGAGGTGCACCTTTCCACTCACTGATTGCTTGAGTGCATGGACAACGCGGTCTTTCACATGCACGTGGAGGGCTGGGATGGCTTTTCGCGAAAAGAAGTGCCGACTGGGTAGGTCATAGAGTGGTACTGCGTAGTCCATGAGCTTGCTGAAAGCTTTCAACCAACCGGTAGGGCATCATCTCTAATGAGATTAGTTTGGCCATGTGGGCGTTCAAAGCCAGTGTACGTGGATGAGAGGATGAGTACTTTCTTGTCCTACTTAGAGTCTCTGGTAGGGTGAGCTGGACTTGAGAGCTGCATATGGTGGAACTAGCGGTGGACATGGCGGACTGAGAGAGGGTTGGTGATGGTGATGGTGTTGGTGGTGTTGCTGATGGCCTAGATTCAGTCTTTCGTAGCAATAACATTGTGATTCCATGGCTGCTTTGGCATTGCGATGACAACTCGACATTTGCTGCTGGTGGTGTGCTAATGGTGGGCTTACAGTGGGGGAAGCGATGTAGCATTGCTGACTACCTTCATTCGGAGCAGGTGCACATGTGGTACGTGAGGTTTGGTAGTCCGTCCATGCTTGCAAGTGCATGGTGGTTAAATGTCTAAGCATGCAACTGGTATTCAAATTTCTCAGATTTTTCCCTCGGCGAAAAGTCTTTGCGCACTTTTTACAGATAACTTTTGCCTGATCATTAGGATTTTGTTCAAAAAAGTGCCACACTGCACTCTTCCTACTATGGAAGACATTTTGAGACCTTGCACGCTGTGCTAATTTGACCATCTGGCCAAGCTGTCCTGCAACTCTTTTGGTTTTTGTAACACGTTTTTGGACTGCTACGGTCATGCCAGATAACAGCTGTTGCGATGTCGTTACCTGCTACAGATCCTCCTCCTCCTCTTCTGAGCTATTGGCAGTGGCACCCTCTTCCCCCAATGGATGCCAATCTGGGTCAACAACTGGGTCATCCATCACCTCCTCTTCAATTTCATGTGCACCTTCCTCTGTGTCACCGTGTAAGGTGGTATAGTATGTGGGAAGGGGCACCTGAGTTTCATCAGGATCAGATTCTGGCTCAGTACACTGCGAGGACAATGTAGTGCTCTGAGTGAATGTACCAGCAGAAAAATCTAGCAGTGGCTGTGCATCAGTGCACTCCATGTCAGATTCATCTTGGACTGGGGAATTCACGATTTGACTTGCTAACCCAGGCATGGTATGTGAAAAGAGCTCCATGGAGTAATTGGTAGTGTGGCCTGCCACATCCTTCACTTTTGGTAGGGGTGAAGGACACAAGGAAAGGTGTTGTTCGTGTCCAGGAACCTCCAATGATGACTCAGTGCTTTTATTTTTTGAAACTTCGGAAGAGGAGGCGAGAGAGCTGGAGGCTGTGTCAGCAATGTAAGCCAAAACTTGTTCCTGAAGCTCCGGCTTTAAAAGTGGTTTACCTACTCCCAGAAAAGAGAGCCTTCGAGGCCTTGTGGAGCCAGACGATGATGCAGGCTCAACACCTCCTGCCTTAGGTGCTATTGTGCTTTTGCCACTACCAACAGATGCAACACCACCATCACCACCATCGGGACCAGCTGACAACCTCCGCCCACTTCCATGGCGTCTTCCACCATACTTGCTCATTTTTGTGAAAATGTACCCAAAATACCACCAGCTATATGGTACTGTAAAACAAGGTAGAAGGTGTATCTACTATTGGTGAGAATTTGAATCTCACTATAGATTTGAGGACGCAGAACTATTGTCTCTGGCCCAGTAGAGATTACACCTCGATGTAGCAGGCTGAAATTGGATGGTGTATGACAAGGTGGAGGGTGTCTATAGGATTGGTGAGATTTTGGATCCCACTAGAGATTTGAGGACGCTGTCAATGATGCTCTCAGTCCAAGTATAGACGCAGGCAGCCTAATAAGCAGGACTGCTGCACAGTGCACACACAAAAGGGTGGAAAAATGAACCCTTGGTAACTGTGCAGAAAAGAGGAAGAAAAGTATTTTTGCTTTTAAAAAAGCAGTTTGCACAGCAGTGTGCAAACAGCAATGCTGCTATCAGGGAGCCTTATAAGGCAGCCTAATAACCAACAGAGCTGATGCACAAAAATAGAGCCTCCCCTGTCACTGCACACAAAGTGTTGTGTTATAAGTGGAAATCACTAACAGCAGAAGCAGTTTTTTGGTTCTTCTTCCCTGCCTAACGCTCTCCCTACAGAATCATCATCAGCAGCTCTCCCTATGCTAAGATCGCCATAAGTAAGATGGCGGTCAGCGTTCATGCCCTTTTATAGCCCCTGTGATGCCACACAAAGCCAGCCAATCACTTGCATTTTCTTCTAAAAGATGGTGGTGACCGATGCCTATGTCATCGCATTGCCCACAGTCTGCGTCCTCCATCATTGGCTGAAAAAGGGCGCTGGAAGCATCTTTTGAAACTCGACTTTGGTGCTCTGGTCGCCGACCTCGTGGCCGACCTCACGCTATGGTCGGGTTTCGTTTCATGAAACCCAACTTCAGCGAAAGTTGGAAACTTTTGAATATGACCAACCCATTTCACTCAACTCTAGTTGAAACGCGTAGTGGAATAAAGTCTATTAAATCTGCCGTTGGATCTCCAACGCTCCTTTGAACGTGTAAATTTTGCTTCTCATAATTTGTAGCGACACAGATACATGAGTCGTGTCACAGAGATAGCACACTGTAAAATATGTGGCCTGTGTTTATATTTTTTACAGAAAAATAGTATATAGAACTAGGGTAAGACACAGCAAAAAAGGGTGAATGTAGGCCTGAAATGCCACAATTTGTAGCCCACAGATTGAAGAGGCGTTTAATTGAGATATCACACTGTTAAATGTGGCCTGTATTATTGTTTTTTACAGAAAAATACTGTATAGAATTTGGGTAAGACACAGCAAAAGCAGTTGAATGGAAGCCTCAAATGCCAAAATTTGTAGCCCACAGATACATGAGGCATGTCACAGAGTTACCACACTGTAAAATATGTGGCCTGCATTTTTATTTTTTACAGCAAAATAGTGTTTTGAACTAGGGTAACACAGCAAAAATAGTTCAATGGAGCCCTCAAATGCCACAATTTTTAGCCCACAGATATAAGAGGCGTTTGCCGGAGATATCACACTGTTCAATATGTAGCCTGTATTTGTTTTTTTTTACAGAAAAATACTGTATAGAATTACGGTAAGACACAGCAAAAAAAGATGAATGCAGGCCTGAAATGCCCAAATTTGTAGCCCAGAGATAGATCAGGCATCTCACGGCGATAGCACACTGTTAAATATGTGGCCTGTATTTTTTTTTACACCAAAATTGTGTCAATAAGTAGGCTATGACACTACAAAAAAAATTCTTTGGAGGACTGAAATTGTAAAATATTTAACGCAATGATATGAGATCCGTGTTGCGGACAAAACACAGTGTTAAATATATGAAATGTAGCTAAATATTTTTTTGGCAGCTAAATATTGTTTTGGCAGCAAAATGGAGTCAAAAATGTTATAAGACACTCCAAAAAATACTACAGTACCACAAAAAATGCCAGAATTTTCTGCGCACTCAGATGTGATGCCTGGGATGGGCAAAGCCGTTTAAAATTGCTGGATTTTTAGACTGTAGCATTAAAAGGATCTGGTTGTAGTCTGCAGTGTCAACAAGCAAATGGAGAGATAAAAGGGGCTCTGGATTGCCTTGGAATAAAATAATCAGGATTAAGGTGCAAAAAAAATTATTCCTAGCCACTGATACCGGGAGCTAGGTATATACGTAATAGGCAGCAGCAGCATCCAATGATCTCTATATACCCTCATACAGTGACTGCATGCTTTGCAATATATATATTTTTTAACAATATATATTTTATATGTATATATTATATATATATATATTATAGATCTTATATACATGATATGTATGTATATTATATATATATACTGTATATATATCTTTTACAGATATATATATATATTTATTTTTTAGCCCGCTAATTTTTATTTTCACAATGGTAATTGGACCCCAAAAGCTGTTGTCCAGTTTGTCCTGAGTATGCTGGTACCCTATATGTGGGGCTGAACCACTGTTTGGGCACACGTCGGGGCTCGGAAGGGAAGTAGTGACGTTTTGAAATGCCAACTTGATGGAATGGTCTGTGGGCGTCAGGTTTCGTTTGCAAAGCCCCTGATGTGCCTAAACAGAGGAAACCCCCCACAAGTGACCCGATTTTGGAAACTAGACCACCCAAGGAACTAATCTAGATGTGTGGTGAGCACTTTGAACCCCCAAGTTCTTCACAGAAGTTTATAACGCAGAGCCGTGAAAATAAAAAAAAATTTTTTCCTCAAAAAATGATTTTTAGCCCACAATTTTTTATTTTTACAAGGGTAACAGGAGAAATTCGACCCCAAAAGTTGTTGTCCATGTTTGTCCTGAGTATGATGGTACCCCATATGTTTAGGCACACGTTGGGGCTCGGAAGGGAAGTAGTGACGTTTTGAAATGCCGACTTGATGGAATGGTCTGTGGGTATCATGTTACGTTTGCAGAGCCTCTGATGTCCCTAAACAAGAGAAACCCCCCACAAGTGACCCCATTTTGGAAACTAGACTGCCCAAGGAACTTATCTAGATGTGTGATGCGCACTTTGAACCCCCAAGTGATTCACAGAATTTTATAGCGTCCAGGCGTGAAAATAAAAAATCATTTTTTTTCCACAAAAATAATTTTTTTAGCCCCCAATTTTTTATTTTCCCAAGGGCAAGAGAAGGAATTAGACCCCCAAAGTTGTTCTGCAATTTTGGCTGAGTACGCTGATAACCCATATGTGGGGGTAAACCACTGTTTGGGCTCACGCCAGGGCTCGGAATGGAGGGAGCACTGTTTGACTTTTTGAACGGAAAATTGGTTGGAATAAATGATGGCACCATGCCATGTCGTGTTTGGAGACCCCCTGATGTGCCTAAACAGTGGAAACCCCTCAATTCTAACTCCAATCCTAACCTCAACACACCCCTAACCCTAATCTCAACCCTAATCATAACCCTAACCACAACCCTAATCCCAACACACCCCTAACCCTAATCCCAACTCTAACCCTAACCCCAACCCATCCCTAACCCTAATATTAACCCTAATTCCAACCCTAACCCTAGTTACATCCCTAACCCTAATCCCAACTCTAATTCCAACCCTAATTCTAATTCCAACCCTAACCCTAACTCCAACCCTAACCCTAATTCCAACCCTAACCCTAATTCCAACCCTAGCCCTAACCCTAGCCCTAGCCCTAACCCTAACCCTAGCTCTAACCCTAGCCCTAACCCTAAATGGAAAAATAAAAATATTTTCTTTATTTTATTATATGTGCCTGCCTATGGGGGTGATAAGGGGGGCGGTGATTTACTTTTTTTTATTTTGATCACTGTGAGAGTTTATCACAGTGATCAAAATAAATGAATGAATCTGCCGGCCGGCAAATTCCGGCGGGCACATTGCGCATGTGCCCACCATTTTCCAAGATGGCGGCGCCCATGCAGGAGGGACGGTGGGACACCGGGAGCCAGAGCGGGACATAGCAGGTACCGGGGAGGGTGAGGGGGGATTGGACTGCGGGGGAGAGCAGAGGGAAGGGGAGGGGGGCAGATCGTGACAGCAACGTCCAATCATTGCCATCAGTCCGTGGCGGGGATATTGCCCCCGCCAGCCGGTGTGGGGGGGTCAGGGTAGTGTATCCAGCCATGTCCAATGCTACTGCAGCATCAGCCATGGCTGGATTGTAATATTTCACCAAATTTCATTGGTGAAATATTACAATCATACTGCGCATGTGCCTGCCATTTTCAAGATGGCGGCGCCCATGATCCAGGATGGCGGGGCATCGGGAGCCAGAGCGGGGACTCGGAGCACCGTGGAGTGTGAGTGGGGGTGATTGGACTGCGGGGGGGAGCAGAGGGAAGGGGAGGGGGAGCATATTGTGACAGCGGCGGGCAATCGCTGCTATCAGTCCGTGGTTGGCCGATCGCCCCCGCCAGTCGGTGTGGGGGGGCAGATCAGTGTCTCCAGCCATGTCCGATGCCACTGTAGCATCGGCCAAGGCTGGATTGTAATATTTCATCAAATTTCATTGATGAAATATTACTATCACTCTGATTGGCTGATTCACTTTCAACAGCCAATCAGAGCGATCATAGCCACGTGGGGGCTAAGCCACCCCCCCGTGGTGAAGCACAAAGGGTCCTGTGTGTGTGGGTCGGGTGACCTTTCATTGATCCCGGTCACCCGACCCGCAGGGGGGCTATTTATACCATGATGCCTACGGGGGCATCATGGGTCATTTGTGCACTACTTTTCATGATGCCTATGTAGGCGTCATGGGTTGGGAAGTGGTTAATTTCCTTCTATGACAGAGTCACTGATTGGGTTGATCAGGGAAATGCTGTAGATATAGTATATCTTGACTTCAGCAAAGCATTTGACAAAGTATCTCACTCCATTCTTATTGAAAAAAATGGCTAAGTATGGAATGGACAAGGCAACTGTTAGGTGGATTCATAACTGGCTTAGTGATCGGACCCAAAGAGAGGTCGTAAATGGCTGCATATCCAGTTGGGAGAAAGTCTCAAGTGGGATACCACAGGGCTCTGCCCTGGGCCCTGTATTGTTCAACATCTTTATCAACGATTTAGATGAAGGGATTGAGGGTAAACTGATTAAATTTGCTGATGACACAAAGCTAGGAGGGATAGCTAATACTAGAGAAGAGAGAGAGAGGATTCAAAAAGATATAAATAAACTGGAGCAGTGGGCAGCAACTAACAGAATGGTTTTTAACAGGGAAAAATGCAAAGAACTACATCTGTGCAATAAAAATGAAAAAAGCACATACAGAATGGGAGGAATAGGGCTAAGCAACAGCACATGGGTATACAAATAGATCACAGACTGAATATGAGTCAACAGTGTGATGCAGCCGCAAAAAAGGCAAATGCAATTCTAGGATGTATTAACAGAAGCATACAGTCTAGATCACGTGAAGTCATTATTGCCCTCTACTCCTCTTTGGTCACACCTCATCTGGAATACTGTGTCCAGTTTTGGGCTCCACATTTTAAAAAAGACATCAACAAATTGGAGCAAGTTCAGAAAAGAGTGACCAGAATGGTGACCGGTCTGCAAACCCTGTCTTATGATGAAAGGTTGCAGGATTTGGGAATGTTTAGCTTGCAGAAGAGGAGACTTAATAGCTGTCTACAAATATCTCAAGGGCTGTCACATTGTAGAAGGATCATCTTTATTCTCATTTGCACAAGGAAAGACTAGAAGCAATGGGATGAAACTGAAATGGAGGAGACACAGATTAGATATTAGAAAAAACTTTTTCACAGTTAGAGTGAACAATGAGTGGAACAGGCTGCCACGAGAGGTGGTGAGTTCTCCTTCAATAGAAGTCTTCAAACAGAGGCTGGACAGACATCTGTCTGGGATGATTTAGCGAATCCTGCTTTGAGCAAGGGGTTGGACCAGATGGCCCAGGAGGTCCCTTCCAACTCTATGATTCTATGATTCTATGTAAAACCTCATGTTAAAATCACATTGCATATGGATGTCATATGCATGTGATATTGAAAAATCACACTGAATTCGCATTACACTCGCATGACAATTGCATAGAATCGGTTTGTTTTTTTCATCCAGAAAACGGACCGTTTTTTTTCTCGCAAATGGGGATGAGCCCTTAGAAGGACTGTTGGTTTAGCTGGATATGTGTATTCAGCGATGGTATACCCACACTAACTAATAAAAGCACAAATCTCTCCCTATCTCAGCAGCAGCTCTCCCTACACTGTCTGATTCTGGAGACGACTGAGCTGAGCAGGGCGGTGCCAGGTCTGATATAGACAAAGATGGCTGCGGCATTACAATGCATGGTAGGCAATCCTTGCATGTTGATTGGTGCTCTAAAGAGGACCAAACTTGCAGGGCAGAGACCCGAGCTCCGCCAAATAATCCCAGAAATGCTTAGTGCTTGCCAAGTACCGTGAGTACAGTGATACTTGGGCGAGTACCGAGTAGTGGCGAACTTGCTCGCTCATCACTTTTAAACATTCATGGCTGAATTCGTATAGCCAGTGTCTGACAAATGATGCCTGTGAATTGGCCGGTATTTATCCGCTGTCAAGTTCCCTTCAAGAAAGGTGCGACAATTGATTTTGTATTTCTCCTGTATTCCTTAAATCTTCAGCTGCCTGATGACTAGTGTTGAGCGATACCATCCGATATCGTGAAATATCGGATTGGATTGGATCGGAACGATACCAAAAAAGTATCGGGTATCTCTGATTCCGATACTGGAAACCAATGCAAGTCAATGGGACAGAAATATCGGAATTAAAAAAAACCCTTTCTTTCCTTGTAGGTTAATTCTACATGAAGAAAAACAACTAAGAATAATGTAGAATGTATTGGGGGGAGGTGGAGGAGACATTAAAGGCATATAGGTTTAGCCCAATCAAATGGAATAGCAGGAATTAATTTTTTTTTAAAGACGTTCGGAGTTACAAAGATATTGACTATGTTAACCTTTTTTATATTTTGTCAGATATGTATGTTTCACTACTTCCATGCTCTTCACCTTATTTTTTACTTCTCCCACACGTTCTCTTTCGTGATCCTCAGCAGCAGCAGCATCTTTTTCATCAACTTCTTCTTCACCTTATTCATCTTCTTCTTCTTCACCTTTTTCCTATTATTCTTTTTTTTACATTCTTCATATTGTTCTTATTCAACTATTATTCTTCTTCATATTCTACTTCTTCATCTTCTTCCTATTCTTCTTGTTCATCATATTCTTATTTGTGGCAGGCATTCCTGTAGTTGTTATCTATAAAAGTTTGAAGATTACACCTTCCGTTCTGCCTGTCACAAAAGATTTACAACAGGATTTGTCAGCGTTCAGTTTGGCCTGCAGCAGCAGGCATTTTCCAGGGGCACCACGAGGAGGAACGGACTCACCCCCATACACTGCTTAGTCTTCTTCTGCTTATACTTTAGATAATATCTTTTGCTCTGATTTTTAGTCTTATGCTTAATGTTCTTCTGCTTTTTGTTCTGCAGCTTCTTGGTCTTCTGCTTCTTGGTCTTCTGTCTCTTGTTGTTCTGTATCTTGGTGGTTGTCTTCAATGTTCTTTGTCCTCTTGGTTATCTTCTTCAGGGTCATCTTTTTGGTCTTCTTCGGGGTGGTGTTCCGGGTCGTCATCTTCAGGGTCATCGTTTTCGTGGTCGTTGTCTTCTTCGGGGTGGTCTTCAGGGTCGTCGTCTTCAAGGTCGTCGTCTTCAGGGTTGTCGTCAGGGAGATCCAGAGTGCTAATAAACAAAAAACATTTCCAAAAGCTTGAACTTGGAAATGTAGCAGAAGGTACAAGAAGGCTGAGAAACTGCCGAGAACCAGCTGACGGTGCTGGAACCCGGATGGGTAGCCGAAGCTGCAAGAGCCAATGGAACTAGCGAGGACCAGCTGACGGTGCTGGAACCCGGTTACTAAGCAGGAGGTACCTGTGCTAGAAAGAACTACCAAGCAGACGTTGCTGGAACTCGGATACCGAGAAGGGGGCACCTAAGCCAAAGGCACTGCCGAGAACCAGCTGACGGTGCTGGATCCCAGATGGTTAGCAGAAGCTGCAAGAGCTAATGGAACTAGCGAGGACCAGCTGACGGTGCTGGAACCCGGAGGGGCAGCAGAAGGAACAAGAGCCAATGGCACAACCATGGACCAGCTGACGGTGCTGGAACACAGTTACTAAGCAGGAGGTACCTGTGCTAGAAAGCACTACCAAGGACCAGCAGACGTTGCTGGAACTCGGATACCGAGAAGGAGGCACCTCCGCCAAAGGCACTGCCGAGAACCAGCTGACGGTACTGGAACCCGGATGGGTAGCAGAAGGTACCCATGAAAAACAAAGTTGCAAGGCCGCGAGCCGGCTGCAGTTACCAAAACCCACAGTCCTTACAGGGGGTGTTTGTCCTATTGACACTACGGAACCAGCCTTTATTACCAGAACCCGCAGCCCACATAGGAAGCACCTAAACTGCAGGCACCATAGACTCGGCTAACCCGACCGCAACACGACAGGACAACGTTTTGGTGGCAAAGTGACGTTGACACTACCCGGAAACAGCAGGCGTACTGGAACCAGGCTGGGCAGGAGGGAGTACCTGTGCCAAAGACACTTCTGAGCAGCAACTGGCGATGTTGGAGCCCAGGGTCAATCTGGGTGTAGGCTGAGGCCTAATTTCATCAAGTTTTATATCTGTTGTAGACTACTACTGATTTTACTAGTAGTGGGAATGTGGACAGAGCAGGAGACATTGCCGGACACACATCAGGGGATCAACTGACGTTACTGAGTCCCAGTAACACAGGAACAAGTGTTGATTGTGCAGACAGCACTTCTGAGCAGCAACTGGCGGTGTTGGAGGACAGGGTAAATACTAGAGACAGTGGAGCCAGAGGCCTAATAGGAGCACGGTTAAAATCAGTAGTAGTGTGAATGTGGAGGCAGCAGTAGACACACAGCAGGTGAGCAGCTGGCATTACTGAACTCCACTAACACTGGAGCATGTGTTTTTCTCTGTGCAGGCAGCACTTCTGAGCAACAACTGGCGATGTTGGAGCCCCAGATCAATCATGGAGCAGGCTGAGGCCTACTTGGAGCAAGTTGAAAATCGGATGTAGTTTGAATGTGGAGGCAGCAGGAGACTTTGCCGTACACACGGCAGGGGAGCAGCTGGCATTACTGAACCCCACTAACACTGGAGCATGCGTTTTTCTCTGTGCAGACGGCACTTCCGAGCAACAACTGGCGATGTTGGAGCCCAGGGTCAATCATGGAGCAGGCTGAGGCCTACTTGGAGCAAGTTGAAAATCGGATGTAGTTTGATTGTGGAGGCAGCAGGAGACTTTGCCGTACACACAGCAGGGGAGCAGCTGGCGTTACTGAACCCCACTAACACTGGAGCATGTGTTTTTCTCTGTGCAGATGGCACTTCCGAGCAACAACTGGCGATGTTGGAGCCCAGGATCAATCATGGAGCAGGCTGAGGCCTACTTGGAGCAAGTGGAAAATCTGAGGTAGTTTGAATGTGGAGGCAGCAGGAGACTTTGCCGTACACACAGCAGGGGAGCAGCTGGTGTTACTGAACCCCACTAACACTGGAGCATGTGTTTTTCTCTGTGCAGACGGCACTTCCGAGCAACAACTGGCGATGTTGGAGCCCAGGGTCAATCATGGAGCAGGCTGAGGCCTACTTGGAGCAAGTTGAAAATCGGATGTAGTTTGATTGTGGAGGCAGCAGGAGACTTTGCGGTACACACAGCAGGGGAGCAGCTGGCGTTACTGAACCCCACTAACACTGGAGCATGTGTTTTTCTCTGTGCAGACGGCACTTCCGAGCAACAACTGGCGATGTTGGAGCCCAGGATCAATCATGGAGCAGGCTGAGGCCTAATTGCATCAAGTTTTATATGTGATGTAGTTTGAATGTGGAGGGAGCAGGAGACTTTGCCGTACACACAGCAGGTGAGCAGCTGGCATTATTGAACCCCACTAACAATGGAGCATGTGTTTTTCTCTGTGCAGACGGCACTTCCGAGCAACAACTGGCGATGTTGGAGCCCAGGGTCAATCAGGGTGTAGGCTGAGGCCTAATTTCATCAAGTTTAATATCTGTTGTAGACTACTACTGATTTTAAACGTGCTCCAATTAGGCCTCTGGCTCCACTCTGTCTCCAGTATTTCCCCTGGCCTCCAACACCGCCAGTTGCTGCTCAGAAGTGCCGTCTGCACAATCAACACTTGTTCCTGTGTAACTGGGGTTCAGTAACGTCAGCTGATCCCCTGATATGTGTCCTGCAATGTCTCCTGCTCTGTCTACATTCCCACTACTAGAGACAGAGTGGAGCCAGAGGCCTAATTGGAGCAAGTTTGAAATCAGTAGTAGTGTGAATGTGGAGGCAGCAGTAGACATTGCCGGACACACAGCAGGGGAGCAGCTAGCATTACTGAACCCCACTAACACTGGAGCATGTGTTTTTCTCTGTGCAGACGGCACTTCTGAGCAACAACTGATGGTTTTGGAGCCCAGGGATTACAGTTCAGGTGGTAGAAACATGAACACAACAGGAGACCTGGATACTATTGCCAACCAATTATTTATTCTGGAAGAGGACTGGCAAATTCTGGCGAGATCCAGGCCTTGTTCATTTTCAGAAAAGTAAGCCGGTCAACGTTATCGGAGGATAGTCGCGTGCGACGGTCTGTTAGTACACCATCTGCGGCACTAAAGACGCGTTCCGATAATACACTAGCAGCAGGGCAAGCCAGCACCTCCAATGCATACTGGCTAAGCTCTGGCCATGTATCCAGCTTAGAGACCCAAAACTTGAAGTGGGAAGAGCCGTCTGGGAGTACACTGACAGGGCAAGACATGTAGTCTGTCACCATCTGACGGAAACGTTGCCTCCTGCTGACTGGAGCAGTCTGTGATGGTGTAGACATTTGTGGCGGGCACACAAAACGTTGCCACATTTGGGCCATACTGGTCTTGCCTTGTGCTGAGGCGCTGCCTCTGCTCCCTCTTTGTGCAGAGATTCCTCCACTGCCTCGACGCACAGAGCTGCTTTGTAAAGCACTAGCAGCACTGCTCTCGGGTGGAATGGAGAACATGATGGAATGCACCAGTGTCTCTTGGTACTCCCGCATTTTACGCTCCCGGTTCAACGGTGTAATGAGGCTTTGTAAGTTGTTCCGGTAGCGATGATCTAGGAGGGTGTACACCCAATAATCAGCTGTGTTGAGAATGTGGGTGATGCGGCGGTCATTTCTCAGGCACTGCAGCATGAAATCAACCATGTGCTGCAGACTCCCAACTGCCAAAGAACCTCTGTCCCCTGCTTGAGGTGTGATCTCTGCCTGCTCTGCATCACCCCACCCTCGCTGTACATACTGACTAGAGCATTGTGTACCTCCCTCCTCAGGAGAGATGTCTTCCTCCTCCATCGACTCCTCCTTATCCTCCTCACAAAGTGTCCCATGCCTATGCCTTTGTGAGGAAGCACATAGCGCAGACTGTCCAGAAGCAGATGGCATTTGTGACTCCTCATCCTCCACCTCCTCCAAAACCTCCTCCCTTAGTGCTTGCAGTGTTTTTTGAAGCAGGCAGATAAGAGGGACAGTCATGCTGACTAGTGCATCATCTGCACTCGCCATCCGCGTGGAATCATCGAAGGCACGCAAAACAAGGCAGATGTCCTTCATAGAGGCCCACTCAGTGGTGCTAAAGTGTGACCGGCGCACAGTGCCAATTGTTTGCGCCTGATGCAGCTGGTACTCCATTACTGCTGCCTGCTGCTCACACAACCGCTCCAACATATGTAACACTGAATTCCACCTGGTGGGTAGGTCACATATGATGCGATGTTCCTGAAGGGGTAATTGGAGCTGCAGAGCTGCTATGCGCGATCTTGCCATGCTGGAACGCCGCAAGTGAGCGCACTCTATGCGGACCTTGTGCAGCAGTGCATCAAGATCCTGATAGTCCCTCAGAAAGCTCTGCACGACCAAGTTGAGCACATGTGCCAGACATGGGATGTGAGTGAGGTTGCCTAGGCCCAGAGCTGCCACCAGATTTCGGCCATTGTCACACACTACCAAGCCTGGCTGGAGATTCGCTGGCACAAACCACACGTCGCTCTCCTGCTTGATGGCATTCCAGAGATCCTGCGCTGTGTGGCTTCGATTCCCCAAAGAAATTAATTTCAGTACGGCCTGTTGACATTTGGCCACGGCTGTGCTCATATCAGTCATAACAGGCTCCTGCAGTGCTGATTCTGAGGAACTGGAGTATGAGGAGGAGTCAATGTGTACAGACTGGATTCCTGCAATCCTTGGAGTTGGCAGAACACGTACAGCGCCACTCTCAAGATCTGTACCCGGCTCCACAACATTGACCCAATGGGCAGTGAGGGAAAGGTATCGTCCCTGTCCATGGTTACTGGTCCACGCATCGATGGTCAAGTGGACCTTGCTACTGACGGCATTTAGTAGCACATGTTTAAATTTTTCCCTCCACATGCTTTTGCAGGGCAGGGACGGCTTGCCTGCTGAAATAAAAGTGGCTGGGCACGGTGTATTGTGGGACTGCCAATGCCATGAAGTTCCGGATGGTGTCTCTCTCCACCAGCCTGAATGAGAGCATTTCAAGGGCCAGTAGTTTGGCAATGCCAGCATTCAGAGCCTGTGCTTGGGGATGGTTTGCCGAGTATGGCTGCCTTTTCTCCCATGCCTGTGCTACCGATGGCTGTAGAGTGGCCTGGGAGTGTGAGGATGAATGGGAACGTGGTGCTGTGGGTGGAATGTCATTGGGTCTCTGGACAACAGTGCCAGAGGTTCTTCCATGGCGATCCTGTGAGGAAGCCGAACCAGCTGTGTGTGAGCTGGAGGAAGAGTCTACAACACGAGCTGAAGAGGTGGTAGGTGGTGCTGTAGGTTGGCCTACGTCTTCAGTGTGTCTTTATAACTCCACCACGTGCTTGGTCCGCACATGTTTCCACATATTTGTGGTATTGAGGTTGCTGACACTTTTCCCTCTTTTGACTTTCTGGTGACACAGCTTGCATTTGACAAAGCAAATGTCATCTGCAACTGTGTCAAAAAAGGACCACGCACTGCAAGTCATGGGAGCGCCCGTTTTGGCTTTTGGAAGAGGAATTCTCCTAACGGGTGCTGAAGTAAAGGCTACAGGCAACCAAGTCTGCCCCCTCCTTCTCCCTCCTGTTTTGGCCGTTCGGGGAATCTCTTCCTCAGAGCTGCTCCCACCACCTTCCTGTTCCTCACGCCATGATGGGTCAAGGACCTCATCATCTACACTCCTCTCTTCAAACACCTGCTTCTCCTTGGCAGTCTCGCCAGCACCGTACGCACCAGAAAGTGGCACCTGAGTCTCATCATCTGATGCGTACTGAGGTGTGCTGACCATAGGCACTGGCCCACCCGCCTCTTCAGATTCAGAGGGACAAAGCAGTTTCGCATCACTGCATACTCCCTCTTCACAATCTTGAATGCTGCTTGGCTGGCCCCCTCTTTCCAAGCCAACAGATTCAGAGAACAGAAGTAGAGACTGAGATGACTCCTGTACAGGGCTCTCTGACAGCCTGGGCAATTTGGCAGGTGGTGAAGAGACAGATGCTTGCTCTTCAGTGCTCTGGCCCTGATAGGATGTGGAAGTCATTGAAGTTGATGCGTTAGCTGCCATCCATCCGACAACGGCTTCAATTTGTTCGTCCTGCAGCAGTGGGGTACGGCGAGGTCCTACAAATCTGCGCATAAAGGACTGTTGCCTGGTAAAACTGGGGGATGCTGACTCACTGGTGCCCGCAGCAGGCACAAAATCCCCACATCCTCTCCCTGCTGAATCCCCACGTCCTCTCCCTGCTGCAACTCCATGCCCACGACCACGTGCCTTACTCCCTGCCTTCTTCATCTTGGTAGACTGATAAAGATAGGCAGAAAAGTACAAAGGGGGGCTTAGGCCTCTTTCACACATCAGGTTTTCGCCGTCAGGCGCGATCCGGCGCTTTTGACAGAAACCGGATCCAGCGAAATGCAATGCCGGATCCGGTTTCCCCCCCATTGACTTGCATTTGCGCCGGATCGCGCCGGATGGCCATGCGTTTCATCCGGTTATCGCCGGATCCGGCAATGTGTCGCAATGTGTCGCGATCCGGCGTCTGGAAAAAACGTCTACTGTAACGTTTTTTGTCTCCGGCGAAAAAGCCGGACACGCCGGATCCGGCGCGTCCGGCTTTTTCACACAATGAAAGCCTATGAGCGCCGCAATGCGCCGGATCCGGCGAAAGCCTGATCCGGCGGCCGGATCCGGTTTTTTGGTCTGAGCATGCTCAGTAGCTCTGCCCACAAGACATATATAAAAGCAAGACAGTGGGACCCACAGCCACACCCAACATGCCACCCAAGACAGCAACCAGGCGCAGGAGAAGGCAGGAGACCACTGCAGCACCATCCGCACCACCACCACCCCAAATGGAGCAGCAAATAGAACATGCTGAGGAGGGGAGGCCAGCAGCAGAGGAGAGACGGTAATTATCAAATAACCCATTCCTCCAAACTAGGGCTATTGAATATCAAGATATTCATTGGCCCTTTGTTTCTCTTTATTCAACAGCCGCCCAATAGATGCAGCAGCAGCAGCAGCAATGGCAGCAGCTTCAACACCACCCACAGGCATGGAGTATGGCCACCAGGAAGACAGCACATCATCTTCTGGGAGCCCTCCCTCGCATCGTCAGCGTTTGACGGTAAGTTTTTATTTCCAAAATCCATCTTCTCTGTAATATATGTCTATTCATGGCCTTTTATTTCAAAACAGGAATCACAAGATGAAGAGGAGCTCCCAGAAGAAGAAGGAAGGGGTGGACAGACACCTGGAGTGGGCTCACAATTGGTAAGTTTTTTGCATCAAACGCAGAAACACAACATCACACTACACACAACACATAGAAAACAATGTTCTGCAGACCACACACAGCAAACAAATGCCTACATCCAAAGACATAACTTTTTTTGTTTTCTTCTCTAGTCTTCCCAATCTGGTGCTTGGCCAAGAGGTGCTCGCAGTGCCTCCCAGGGTCGTCGGCGACAGCAATGCGGCGGTCACCAGCGTGTAAGTATAAATATTTTTGCTTTGTTTTTTTGCACTTTTTATTTCATTTCTTTTGTGGAGGCTAATTATGTTATTTTTGTCTTTTTCTTTAACAGCCTTCACAGCGTGCTCCCGACTCTGACGTTGAGGATGGAGGGATTGATATGGACCGCCTCATTGATCTTGTCAGAGAAAGGGAGCCGCTCTGGAATATGGCTGACCGCCGCCACGCTGACCTGATCGTTACCCGACGACTCTGGGAGGAAATCTGTTCGCTCCTTGTGGGCCGCTGGGAGGACCTCGATGTTCGGGCCCAGATTACAGAGAGTAAGTATATACAGTACCGGTTGCTTGATGTAAACCAGTGTTTCCCGAACTCCAGTCCTCGTGGTCCCCACGGATCATGTGTTCAGGATTTCTATTTACTATGGAAATCCTGAAAACATGACCCCTGGGGACCATGAGGACTGGAGTTTGGGAAACACTGATGTTGTATACTAACCACTCCTTTCTCGTTTCAGGGAACAGAATTGTGAATCGGTGGCGGTCTGTGAGGGATCGTTTCAAGAAGGAGTTCAATAAAGAGATGCGGGCCCCGAGTGGATCTGGAGGACGCAGGAGCAAGTACAAGTACGCAGAAGCCCTGTCGTTCCTCCGGGAAACAATGGTCACCAGAAGGTAAATATTACACACCACATGTGAAAAAAAATGTTAGATGTAAAAATTTTTTTCAGCCAGGGCCATACCATGTCAGTATTTTAATTGTTTTTTTTTCTCTTTATTCCACAGCACGGTGAGCAGCACTCGGGAGCCTGCACGATTGGACCCTTCTGAGGCGATCCCTGAGGAGACCGGCACCGAGGGACACTTCGACCGCCCCGGTACATCTGCACCTTCCCAGCCTTCCCACACATTCGACCCATCTGTCCCATCGACCAGCACAGGAGCATCGTGGCCGCCTACATTACATGAAGCTGCTGGTGAGGAGATCGCTTTCCCTTTACCCCACCCTTCTGCCCCTGCCACCTCTAGTACACCTGCGGGTACTGGGCAGCAGCGGCAGAGGGGTCAGGAAAAGACTTATGCGCCAGAGTTCTTGCATCTGAATGCATCTTTCCAGAACTGTCTAAAAGTCTTGTCAGAGCAAATCTCCGCAGGCTATCAGCAGATCAACTCCAGCATTCTGGAGGTGAAGACACTTCTGCAAACCATGCATTCAGAAGCAAGATCTTCGCCAAACCACACCTTTTTCAGGTCTGTTGTGGAGCGCATGGAAACGCTCTCTCCTGCCCAGCAGATGCATGTAATGCATTCATGCCACGCTGCTCTCCAGCAAGTTACCTCCCAACCTCCTCCTCCTCCTCCCACCACAGTAGTTCCTCCACCTGCACCCCCTCCAGCCACTTTCCATCCTCCCCCTCCTATTACATCTACACCCCCTCCAGCCACTTTCCATCCTCCCCCTCCTATTACATCTACACCCCCTCCAGCCACTTTCCATCCTCCCCCTCCTATTACATACCATCCACCTCCAGCCACTTTCCATCCTCCCCCTCCTATTACATACCATCCACCTCCCCAGCACCATCCACCTCCCCAGCACCATCCACCTCCCCAGCACCAGCCACCTCCCCAGCACCAGCCACCTCCCCAGCACCAGCCACCTCCCCAGCACCAGCAACCTCACCAGTACCAGCAACCTCCACAGTACCTGCAAACTCCCCAGTACCAGCAACCTCCCCAGTACCAGACATCTCCCCACTTCCAGCAACCTGCCCCGTACCAGACATCTCCCCACTTCCAGCAACCTGCCCCGTACCAGACATCTCCCCACTTCCAGCAACCTGCCTCGTACCAGACATCTCCCCACTTCCAGCAACCTGCCCCGTACCAGACATCTCCCCACTTCCAGCAACCTGCCCCGTACCAAACTCCTTCCCCATACAACTTGCCATCAACATCATCTGCTCCTACAGTCCCTGCCCAACCCTCCACTCCACCACCCACCACCTCTTCTGCTTCCCACATGTCCACCCATTCTGTAGTTTTTTCCACACCTTCACCTCTAACTGTTCCTTCCCCACAACGATCCCAGTCCTCTCTCCACACTCCCAGTGTCGAAGTGTCCCGCAGCCCCTACAGCAGTATTTCCACCACACACTACACAGAATTATAATGTGTGTTTTTAAATAAAAATGACCAGTTTTATGGTTTCAGTTTTATAGTTTCAAATTTTTATTAAACATGTTTATTAAAATTTTAAAAAAGTTTACTAAAAAAAACATTTTTCAATAAAAGTTAAATTATTTTACACTGGTTGTCTGTCATTTCTTTCTGCGGCGAAAAAGGTTAAATACAGGGTATTTAAAAGGTGAAATGGTATTCAAAACTAGGTATATAACTGTGGGTAAATTTTAGCTTTTTGCCACAGTTGTGTTCCTGGTTGTGTTTGAAGCAAAGTATTTCACCTAAAAAGTTGTGTTTATTGTTGGTGATTTCCTAACAATGTACACAACTTTTGTTAAAAGGTGAAATACTTTGCATAAAACACAACCAGGTACACACCTGTGGCCTAAAGCTAAAAATAGAGACCATGACAAGATAGCCAACTTTGGTTGGCAAAGGTATATACTGTTGGTACAGAAGGTACACAAGTTTGGGGCACAAATCTTTCACACTCTGTCATCCTGCCAGTGTACTCTGCCTTGAGGTGACATAAAGTATAGTGCAAAATTGTCCCTCATTACTGAAACCGTCACAGAACTTCTAGTGGTAATGTCATGGTAATCTTGCAAGGTGGTTTCTTCAGAGGTGTCCTCAATGGAAATGGGTTCCTTGCATATAACAAAATTGTGGAGTACCACGCACGCTTTGATCACCTCGTCCACAGTTTCTGTCTTGAGGTTGATCGCAGTCAATAGGACCCGCCATTTGGCTGTCAGAATACCAAAGGTACATTCAACCATTCTTCTTGCTCTTGTGAGGCGGTAATTAAAAATGCATTTTGGTCTTGTCAATCCTCTGCTAGAGTATGGTTTCAAAAGGTGTTCTGACAGCTGGAAGGCTTCATCCCCTACACAGACAAATGGCATAGGTGGACCAGATGTTCGCGGCAGCGGTCTAGGTGGTGGGAACTGGAAGGTGTTTCCATACAGTTTACGCCCCATGGCAGACAGTTTGAAAACTTGAGAGTCATTGGAGCGGCCATAGGCCCCAATATCAACCGCAATAAATTTGTATTCCGCGTCAGCGATGGCCATGAGGACAATTGAAAAATATTTCTTGTAATTGAAATATTCCGATCCAGATCCAGCTGGCTTTACAATGCGGATATGTTTCCCGTCCACAGCGCCCAAGCAGTTTGGAAACTGACATATCTGTTGAAACTTGTCAGCAATTTCAATCCACCTCTCTGTTGTGGGCTCTGGTAAAAACTCTTCAGCTAAGGAGTCCCACAGTGCACGGCATGTGTACTTCACAATTCCAGATATGGTGGAAATCCCGAGTCTGTACTGGAAATGCAGTGACGAAAGTGATTCTCCAGTTGCAAGAAATCTGTGGGGAATTAACAAACAATAAATTAGTTTTAAATCACAGCATTATACCAAAACTGACCTAACACTTGGAGATACAAATTACCACCAACAAGATTGCAGTGAAAGTGTGCTCTGATGCGATCATATCCAATAAATGTGGCTTACCTTAAAGTCACCATCAGACGCTCTGCGGGTGAAACGGAGAAGCGGCAATAGGTGTCCGCTTTTCTTATGAGGTGTGCAATGCGCTCCACCAAGTAATCAAAATTCTCCATTTTCATCCTAACATATCCAAAAAATTTATCCGGGTTTCGTCGAAGGTCCATGCATAGTGTAGAATAGACCCCACGCGTCATTCTCTTGGCTGTGATGGGGTGGATCCACAAACGTCGTCTACGATGCCTGATGCGCTGCTGTCTCGCTCTCTCCTTCTCCAGAACAATCACCCTCAAACGATTTGCCTCCGCTGTAAAATCCGCCAAATTCTTCAAAATATTTCCAATGACAACATCCATCTTCGCCAGTAAACTTGCTCTTCTCTCCAACCTGCACTTTCTCCTCTACAACCTGTCAAAGAAGGGCTGTAGGAACATGCTATATATAGTTTTCCAGTAGCCAATCCCGTTCGGAAGGCCACAAGGGTCAATTTTAAAAACCAGATCCGGCGTAATCCGTCGAAAAACGGATAGAAAAACGGATGAACCGGATGAGACGGATCCGGTTTTGTCTGTCAAGAAAAAGACGGATCCGGCAGAAAACCGGATCCGTCACATCCGGTTTTACTAAACATTTGCCGGATCCGGCGTTCCGGCACGACGCCGGATCGCGCCTGACGCCGAAAACCTGATGTGTGAAAGTAGCCTTAGTGTGCTTATTCCTGAACAGCTGCTAACAGGTATAAGAAACACTAATTTTATAACGTGTTTGGACTACACAACTGTCAAGTGGAGTGTTTGGCGAACTTTATTTTCTTTTTCTTTTTCAAAAAAGCAAAAAGGATGTGACCAAAGATGTGAAAGCTATAGTATCACAAACTTTTTGGAGCTATTACAATGCAGGAAGGTAACCTACAATGCAATAGATGAGGCTCCAAAAAATAGGTTAATACTAATCTGGCTGCGGCTGCAAGGCACAAGCCAGAAAAAAAGCCCCTCTATCTACTCCTATATAGTGTTTGCAACCAGCTAATGTATATGGATACGGATGGATGCACACTAATAGGAGAATTAATGAAAAATGAGCTGCAATAAAAGAAAAATATGTATGAGACAGTGACGCACGCTGAGCAGCCTACAACCAGACGTGGCTGCAGGACACACTACAGCGTGAGCTGCACTCACACACAGAGACCTATCAGACAGCCGTGAACAGTGCAGATAACTGGACATTAGCACTGAAAGGCTGCAGAAAGGCTCCTCTATCTACTCCTATAGTGTTTGCAACCAATGTATATGGATACGGATGGATGCACACTAATAGGAGAATTAATTAAAAATTTGCAGCAATAAAAGAAAAATATGTATGAGGCAGTGATGCACGCTGAGCGGCCTACAACCAGACGTGGCTGCAGGACACACTACACAGCGTGAGCTGCACTCACACAGACCTTGCAGACAGCTGTGAACAGTGCTACAAGGCAAAAGAAAGCTACACTGATTGATAATGTAGGCTAGGTAAAGCACAATATTATTTGGAAAATCGCTATCTTTAACTGTCCCTCAGAGTCTTGAACAGCAGCCCGTCCCTAACTGAATTCACAGCAGAGTGAACCTGAAATGGCGGCGGCGGCTTTTATATTGCATCATGACATCATTTCAGCAGCCAATCACAGCCATGCCATTAGTTAACATGCCTACATGCCTAACAGGATGTGCCCACACTTCTGAGGATTGTCATTGGCTGAATCAAATCAAACTGGCTCATAGCATTGTGGGAACTTCCGATTCCGGTATTCGATATGCAAAAAGTATCGGAACTCAGTATCGGAATTCCGATACCGCGAATATCGTCCGATACCCGATATTTGCGGTATCGGAATGCTCAACACTACTGCTGACACACATTTGACCCCATTACACCACAAGGGAACATAAGACAGTGCAGTTTAGTGTTATATTACATATAAACATTTTCAGTATTTGTATCTAGTTAAAATTAAAATCAGTACTCTAGCATCCCATTTCTCCACTATAGTTCACATTATTTAGCATGCCTCCCTGGATCCTCAATAGCCAAAAGTCAGAGAAGTGTGAAAAACGAAGAATGTAAAGTAACAATAGCAGGCAAATCGCCTGTATCCGAATTCCTTCCTCAAAGTTAAATAAAAATAGAAATATCTCTAGAATTTAGTGCACATATCATCTTGTGGCAATTTATATCTGTATTGGGACAGAGGTTTAAAGAAATAATCTGGAATGCTTCAAAAATTCCATTTTGCTTGCTAAATGTATATTCAATTATTGCGCATAACTCCCATGCTGTTATTTATGCTTTGCAGCATCCCTTTGGAGAATTCTCTAAACTGAGAACATTATGTGGGAGAGAGGAGTTCATCCTTATCGTAGACATTAAACTGTTTTTTATATATCTCTTATTCAAGAAAAAATTGGACTTGAAGGCACATTTTTGGACACGTTTTGTATAGGAAACAACAAAATGAAATCATGCAGCAGTTTTACTCCTTACCCCACGCACGGCAATAAACCACAGTAGACTGGCCGAGAGAGTCAGAGAATAGAGATACAACATGATTGCACACATTATCCTGAAATTCTCACTCCCTTTTCTGAGACATTAGTACACTAATTATAATTACAATTAGCAGAAGGTCTTATTTGTATATGTCTATTAAATTCCAAGGAAAATAAACCTTTTGATATAGATTTGAGCTAGAGGTGTACATTTACCCACAGTATTATTATTATTATTATTATTATTATTTATATAGCACCATTGATTCCATGGTGCTGTACATGAGAAGGGGTTACATACAAATTACAGATATCACTTACAGTAAACAAACTAACAATCACATACTGATACAGAAGGGAGAGGACCATGCCCTTTCAGGCTTACATTCTACAGGATGGTGGGGAAGAGACAGTAGGTTGGGGGGTTGCAGCAGCTCCGGTGTTGGTGAGGCAGTGGCTCCGGTAGTGGTGGGGAGGCAGCGGGGTCTTTGCAGGCAGTAAGCTTTCTTGAAAAGGTGGATTTTCAGGTTCTGTCTGAAGGATCCGAATGTGGTTGATAGTCGGACGTGTTGGGGTACAAAATTCCAGAGGATGGGGATATTCGGGAAAGTCTTGGAGGCGATTTAGGTGAGGAGCGAATAAGTGTGGAGGAGAGAAGGAGGTCTTGGGAGGACCGGAGATTATGTGAACTAAGATATTGGGAGATTAGTTCAGAGACATATGGGGGAGACAGGTTATATATGGCCTTGTAGGTAAGCATTAGTAATTTGAGCTGGATACGCTGAGGCAATGGGAGCCAGTGAAGAGATTTGCAGAGAGGAGAAGCAGAGGAGTAGCGAGGATAGAGATGAATTAGTCGGGTAGCAGAGTTAAGGATGGACTGGCGAGGTGCAAGTGTTATCTGGGAGGCCACAGAAATGGATGTTGCAGTAGTCGAGGTGGGAGATTATGAGGGCATGTGCAAGCATTTTAGTAGATTGAGGATTGAGGAAAGGACAGATTCTGGAGATATTTTTGAGCTGGAGGTGACAGGAGGTAGAAAGAATTTGGATGTGCGGTTTGAAGAACAGGGCAGTAAAGAGTTACTCTGAGGCAGTGGACTTCTGGTACTGGGGAAAGTGCGATGTCATTAATTGTGATAGATAGATCAGGTAAGAAAGATCTGTGAAATAGAGGAAAAATGATGAGTTCAGATTTGTCCACATTGAGTTTGAGGAAGCGAGAAAAGAAGGAGGATATGGCTGACAGACACAGTATATCCATAGTGTGTGTCCACCTTTGGTCTAAAATTTTCACGCTCAATTCATGCTGTCTAAACACAGGTTGTAAGAATCAGAGCTTGGCTACATGATTGCAGCAAGGAATATTTTTCACTGAAATGCTCTCACATTTTAAAACAAATATAGTTTGAGGATTTGGCCAAGGACCATAGACATACTGTAGATAAGACCAGATTTTCCCAACACCACTCCAGAGGATTGACATGTGCCTACCATAAGTCAATCACATCTAATGGCGCTGGGAAAAGCTGTCCTGTTCATTTTAATGTAACCACTTATGTAAAATTAACTTTTCAAATATTTACATAGATTTCGGACTTTCTTAGTATTTGATATACACCACTGTCAGTACACGATACTGAAAAAGATAAGCGACAAACACTACACCCCTGTTTAACCCCTTTCAGCTAAACAACATACTATCCTGTCTATGGACTTAATTCTCATGGATGGGATAGTATGTCATAGGTGATCACCCACGCTCACGGGGGGAGCGCGACTGATCGCGGCTGGGTGTCAGTTGATTTTCACAGCTAACACCCAGGACTAAGTGCCAGGAGCGGTCACAGACCACTCTGGGCACTTTAACCCCCTGGAACACTGAGATCAAACATGATCGCAGCGTTCCAGGAGCCGGCCGAGGGGCTTTCAGCTGTAAGCAGCAGCACATGTGAAAAAAGACTTGGGTATACTAATAGATCACAGACTGAATATGAGTCAACAGTGTGATGCAGCAGCAAAAAAGGCAAATGCAATTCTAGGATGTATTAACAGAAGCATACAATCTAGATCACGTGAAGTCATTATTGCCCTCTACTCCTCTTTGGTCAGACCTCATGTGGAATACTGTGTCCAGTTTTGGGCACCACATTTTAAAAAAGACATCAACAAACTGGAGCAAGCTCAGAAAAGAGGGATCAGAATGGTGACTGGTCTGCAAACCCTGTCTTATGAGGAAAGGTTGCAGGATTTGGGAAAGTTTAGCTTGCAGAAGAGAAGACTGAGAGGAGACTTAATAGCTGTCTACAAATATCTCCAGGGCTGTCACATTGTAGAAGGATCATCTTTATTCTCATTTGCACAAGGAAAGACTATAGAAGCAATGGGATGAAACTAAATTGGAGGAAATACAGATTACATTAGATATTAGAAAAAACTTTTTGACAGTTAGAGTGATCAATGAGTGGAACAGGCTGCCACAAGAGGTGGTGAGTTCTCCTTCAATAGACGTTTTCAAACAGAGGCTGGACAGACATCTGTCTGAGATGATTTAGCGAATCCTGCTTTGAGCAGGGGGTTGGACCAGATGGCCCAGGATGTCCCTTCCAACTCTACGATTCTATGATTCTATGATTCTATGATTTTATGAATTAAATAAAAAATAAATTAAATAATTGTAAAAATATTTTAAAAAATAATAAAAAATAGTACAAAAATCAATATTTATTCCAGCAATAAATAAATTTTTGAATTAAAAAAAATCTAAACAATAAAAGTACACATATTTTGTATCCCCGTTTCCGTAACGACCTGACCTATAAAACTGTCCCAATAATTAACCCCTTTAGTGAAAACCATAAAAAAAGCCAAAAAAACAATGCTTTATCATCATACTGCCAACGAAAAGCGGAATAAAACACGATCAAAAAGACGGATATAGATAAACATAGTACCGCTGAAAATGTCATCTTGTCATGCAAAAAACAAGCCTCCATACAGAGTCATCAGTGAAAAAATATAAAGTTATATCTCTCAGAATAAGGCGATGCAAAAATAATTATTTTTTGCATAAAATAGTTTTTATTGTATAAAAGCGCCAAAACATAATACAATGATATAAATGAGATATCGCTGTAATCGTACTGACCTGGATAATAAAACTGCTTTATCAATTTTACCACACGTGGAACGGTGTAATCTCCCTCCCAAAAGAAATTCATGAATTACTGTTTTTTTGTTCATTCTGCCTCCCAAAAATCAGAATAAAAAGCAATCAAAAAATGTCATGTGCCTGAAAATGGTACCAATAAAAACGTCAACTCATCACGCAAAAAGCACGACCTCATATGTGTCATGGTCACGTGAGACTGGACACACCGCCTCCAGCAGGGCGAATTTATATGACACGCGTGACCCTGGATACACCGCCTCCAGCAGGGCGAATTTAAATAATAGAACGTGCAGCCGGATACACTGCCTCTAGCAGTCGAATTTCAGTAGTACACGTATGTCTGGATGCACCGCCTCCAGCAGGGCGAATTTCAGAATAAAGCTGAAAACCAGGAAAACAATTACAATGGTGGCCCTGTGATAGGGAATAGGGACGTGGAGACCTCCTGCACTCCCCTGAGTCAGTATCTCTACACTCCTAACGATCCCTAGGCCGGTTCCGCACCGGGTGCTGATCAGGATACCTGAAATCCCTAGCTCGCCCTGAACCAATCCCTTACTAGTGAATTGGACGGTGCAGAAACTAATCCCACCACTGCACTAAAACACACATTGAGGAAAGTGACAAATAGGGAAACACCACTTAGCTTTGCTCTGTTGCTAATGCTCCAAGCAACAGAGTCCGACACCTGAGTGCATCTTTTCCTCCAACCGGATCCAACACATGAGTACAGCTTTCCAGCAACAGAGTCCCGCATCTGAGTGCAGCTCTCTTCCAGCAACAGAGTCCAGCATCTGAGTGCAGCTTTCACCATAGCTGCCACTCCACCAAGCTTTGCAAGAACTCCTCGCTGACACCATAGCTGCCACTCCACCATGCTTTGCAAGAACTCCTTGCTGACACCATAGCTCCCACTCCTCCAAGCTTTGCCAGAACTTCTCGCTGACACCATAGCTGCCACTCCAGGATTCTGACTGAGCTTCCAGGAACTCTCTCTAGCTCCTTCCTTCACCAAGGATGGTTGGAAAACACCAATATCACCAACAGTGAGTGAGAACACCTGACACACCTTTATAGTTTGGAGCCAGAGTCTCACACCTGTTTGAGATTCCCGTGCAATAACGCTCACCACCACCAGGGGCAAACTAGAACAAAAGACACCACTGTGTAATAACCCTAATGGCCACTGGGGGCAAAACCAACTCTAAGCAACCAGCTCAAAGGAAAAAAAAGGTTACTTATTCAAAACCTGTCATATCCAACCTGGATCATGACAATATGACTCTGTGGGCCAAGATATGGAAAAATTATATTATATATTGGGGTTAGGGCTGGAGTTATAATTGGGGGGTTTCCACTATTTAGGCACATCAGGGGCTCTCCAAACGCGACATGGCGTCCATTCTCAATTCCAGCCAATTTTGCATTGACATGTAAAACAGCCCTCCTTCCCTTCTGAGCTCTGCCATGCACCCAAATGGTGGTTTACCTGCATATATGGGGTATCAGCATACTCAGGACAAATTTCACAACAACTTTTGGGGTCCAATTTCTTCTGTTACCCTTGGTAAAATAAAACAAATTGGACCTGAAGTAATTTTTTGTGGAAAAAAAGTTAAATGTTCATTTTTTTTAAACATTCCAAAAATTCCTGTGAAGCACTTGAAGGGTTAATAAACTTCTTGAATGTGGTTTTGAGCACCTTCAGGGGTGTAGTTTTTAGAATTGTGTCACTTTTGGGTATTTTCTTTATATAGACCCCTCAAAGTGACTTCAAATGTGATGTGGTCCCTAAAAAAAATGGTGTTGTAAAAATGAGAAATCGCTTGTCAACTTTGAACCCTTATAACTTCCTAACAAAAAAAATTTTGGTTCCAAAATTGTGCTGATGTAAAGTAGACATGTTGGAAATATTAGTTATTAACTATTTTGTGTGACATATTTCTATGTTTTAAGGGCATGAAAATTCAAAGTTGGAAAATTGCAAAATTTTCAAAATTTTTGCCAAATTTCCATTTTTTTCACAAATAAACGCAAGTCATATCATCAAAATGTTATCACTGTCATGAAGTACAATATGTCACCAGAAAATATTGTCAGAATCACCAGGATCTATGGAAGTGTTCCATAGTTATTACCTCATAAAGGGACAGTGGTCAGAATTGTTAAATTTGGCCTGGTCATTAACATACAAACCACCCTTGGGGGTAAAGGTGTTAAATGCATCATAAAATCCTTGAGCACTTTCCTACAACTTTAATATACACTCTTCAACATTAAAATTGTAACTGCAAGAAGGAAAAGTCATCAAATTCTGGAAATTACAGTATTGATAGACATGTCAATGATATACAAATTATGAAAAAATGGAAAGAAAAATAAAAACATTGATTTTTGAATCATCGTGTTGCAAAAAAATTCTTTTTTTCAATTTTTTTATTAGGTTTAACAGTAACAAAATAGATTTTCAAACATAACTATTAATAGTAGTTTTTAACTATAAAATAACAGGGTTTGGAGGGTACCAAAAAGAAGTCTAAGTTGTTGGGATAAAGGTATGAGCAAGATAACAGGGTTGGGGGAGGTGGAAAGGGGGAAGGAAACAGGAAAACAGATAAAGAGGGGAAAAGAAAAGTGAAAAGAGGAGTCAGAATTACTTAATGGACGAACAATTGATCAGTGAACATTATAATAAACACTTATACCTGAATTCTGATGTTTGTAGGATTTTTATAAGGTTGTCAACTGCCTGAGAGGTGGCACTGTTAATAAATTAGATCAAAGTTGTCCCAAATTTTCTATTCCAGAGAGACCAATTTTTTTTGTATTTTGCAATGTTATCATTTTTAAGAGCATAGTTATGTTCATAAATATTATCAGCTGCAATCCTTTCAATATCTTCTATTGTAGGGCGATCTTTGCACTTCCAAATGGTAATAATAAGTATATGATAGACAATATGCTGATGGTCTTTTAAAAGATTATCTATGCCTAAAGAGAGTAAAGCCCCCGTTACACACTGCGATATCGCTAGCAATATCGCTGTAAAGTCACCGATTTTGTGACGTTGCAGCGATATTGCTAGCGACATCGCTGCATGTGATACTTACCTCCGACCGGCTCCCCCGCTGATTATCGCTGGTCGCGCGAGAAGGTCCTGGATCATTTCTCGTCGGGCGCTTCCTGCTGGGCTTCCTGTGGCGCCGACGAGGGACGCGTGGACGCGGGCGGGAGGACGTCAGGATCGCCGCGTCTGACAGGTAAGTAGCGACCCCCGACCCCTGCAATGTCGCTGGTGAGATCTGCCTGTGTGGCAGCTCACTAGCGACCACTTAGCGATGCACCAGTGATCCATATCGTTGTCGGGATCGCTGGTGCATCGCTAAGTGTAACGGTACCCTAATGCTAGTTGTGGCGTTAGTGTAAGATGACTACCAATGATATCATAAATTAAAGATTCCACTTTCCCCCAAAGACTTTTGATATTTATACAATCCCAAGAGAGATGTTTCAGATATCCATTAGAGCCACATTCTCTCCAGCAAAGGGCAGAATGAGATGAAGAAATTTTATGCATTCTTTGAGGGGTAAGGTAATAATAATAATAATCTTTATATAGCAATAACATATTCCGCAGCGCTTTACAATTTGCACACATTATCATCACTGTCCTCAATGGGGCTCACAATCTAAATTCCCTATCAGTATGTCTTTGGAGTGTGGGAGGAAACCAGAGTACCCGGAGGAAACCCACGCAAACACGGGGAGAACATACAAACTCCTTGCAGATGTTGTCCTTGGTGGGATATGAACCCAGGACCCTAGCGCTGCAAGGCTGCAGTGCTAACCACTGAGCCACCGTGCTGCCCATACCATCTGGTTAGTAATTTGTAGTATGTTTCATTGAGAGTAGTGCAAAGATTCGACTTGTAGGAAATTTTTATAGCTTTTTCCCAGTCCTGTATTAAAAAGTTAATTTTAAAATCTTTCTTCCAATTATTTATATTGTTGGATTTCAATAATTCTAGGTCATTATTAAGGTGTTTATAAAGATTTCTAGTACTCCAAATGGAGGAATTGTGGGGTTCTCTAAGTAAAGTGGTGATCTTTGTTGGGATTGGTACCTTCTGAAAGTTCTTTTTATTGAAGTTAGTAATGGATCTTTTAATATTGAGTTAAGAGACAAAATCTATATCATCAAGTTTGAAGTTTTCCTGAAGAAGATAAAATGGCGAGAAATACTGAGGAATACATCTGAGATATATTTTATACCCTTCTCTTTCTAGGGTTTTAGATTGAGATGGGAGATTATTTCCAAGACTTCAATTGGTATGTTTTTTCAAATTCTGATGGGGATAGTTTTAATAGTTTAAATAGTGATTTCCAAGCTTGTATTGAGGCAAACATAGGCGGGGATTTTGGAAAGGGAAGGTTATTGTCTAGCAAATGGGCTAGAAAAAAGGCTCTTGAGACACTTTTGAGAAATGGTTGTAGCAATGATTACATAATAGATCCATTTTGTACAGCAAGTAAAATTGGACATTGCATACCAAGCCTAAGGCATCAAGTTGTGTCAATACAAACCATTAGAAGGTATATGCATAATACTGGTCCATGAGACAGATGTCCGTCCAGCTACAGGTGTTCTATTGACTTCATGTCACCGCTCTCAAAGGCTATCATGGTGCAAAGCAAGAGTGCAATGAAGGCTGGTATGGAGGTCCATCCTCTTCAGCAGTAGGTCCCACTTTTGTTTTCAATGCAATGATAGCTGGAGAAAAACACATATGTACAGTCTGATAAAGGGGAACTAAAAATGTGTTACTGTAACGCCAAATAAAGGTATATATTTTACTGTGCAGCTATTTCTTCAATGAATTTTCCATGCTGACATCTTAATCTAGTACTAGTATATAGTACTACTGGCAATGAAAGCAATAGATTGGTCTGAAGACCGTGTGAGCAATGCCATGTAGAGGACTTCACAAGGAACCATCAAATGGGTCCTAATCCCAAGATTATGGTGTGGGATGTAATACTGTATAGTAGCTGGACACCTATAGTCCTCATTACAGGTACAGTGACAATGGGGTAGCGGTGTCAAGAGCCACTTGGAAATCGTAACAAGAAAATTAGCAACTGTCAACATTATATGACACTATGACATGTTGTTTCCAGTGTTCCCAGCTCATACTTTAAAGGGAACTTGTGAGAAACTCCTACATCCCAAACCAATCATGTGACTGTGCAGCACTTGAAAAGATAAGGAAGTCGATAGCGTCATGACTCCAAAGCAATGCTCCAGCAGCAAGAAATCGTGTTTTCAAGTTCCACCAAACAGAGCCAAATTTTTCATTATTGGGTGAACGCGCGTCTATTGATACATTTAAAGAGAACATTAGCAGAATCTTCTACACTCCCAAACCATTTATATTCTGTGAGCAAAATATACTCTCTTCTACGCCTTTTGAATTCCAAATGTGAAAAAATGTTTTTCAGATCTCAAGTAAATCAGTACAGCACAACCATACATGGAATCCTAGATAAGACTTCTGCTTTATTAACACATGTGGCACTTTCAATAGGGTCACAGACAAAGGAAAAGTTCCCTCTGACCTATAAACCAATAGTAACTTTAAGGGCGTGAATAGAAATGTGAAACTTCCCTGCCCATCAGTGTTACCTGATGACTATTACATAGGATACATAGGACAAGATGGATACCATGTACTCAAAATGGATACCATGGGCAAACAAATTGGATGCTGTTCTCTCACAATGTCTTTGTAGCCCTTTAAAAAATAAGAATGTTGATATCTTTATGACCCTAAAGGGAGAAATTTTGTTTTGAAGAGCTGTATATTTGTGCCTGGAAGTGTGTGCACACACAGTGACAATGCACTTACAGTTACTCTATATTTCCTGCATAGCGCTACTATCCTCTATTTGACAGGTCATAGGCTGTAATCCACAGCAGGGAATACTGCATGAGGCTGAGAAGCAGTGTGTGGATTGTAACACCCCAATACACTACCAGGCACATCTACACATATTTTTAAAATGTGAATTCTCACTTTGGAATCATACTGTATCTAACTGCACATCTATTTCTTCAATTAATTTTTTGAAATGCTGACATCTTAATCCAGTACTAATATATAGTACTACTAGCAATGAAAGTAGTAGATTGGTCTGAAGACCATGTGAGCAATGTCATGTAGAGGCCTTCACAAAGACCTATCACATGAGTCCTACCACCAGGATTATGGTGTGGGATGTAATACTGTATGGCAGATACCTATAGACCTCATTACAGGTACACTAAGAGCTCAGCATTACATTGATTTGGTACTGCCATTTACTGGTACAGCCATTTCTCCAAAGTATCCCAACATTGTTTTTTTCATCACAACAATGCCAGACCATTGTTGCTCTTGTTGTGAGCAGCCTGTGTGGCCTAAATGTGCTACCATGTTCTGCAACAGCACTGGACTTGTCTTCCATTGAGCAGATCAGGAATGTCATTGGTCTGCAATTGCAAAGAGAGCTGTCAGCAGTGGATCTTGATGATTTGCATGCCCAAGTAGAAGAAAATTCCTCAGAGAACCATTACTGCTATCATGCCAAGGTGTGTAAGTGCATGCATTTCTTAATTTGTTGTTCATACTTAATGCGGAACAAATTTAGATGTTTTGAAAATTTTGTTTCCATTTTCTTCATAATTTGCATAACCGTAACATGTTTACCAATCCCGTGATTCTCAGAATCCCAACACTTTTCCTTCTTGGTGTTGTAATTTCAATGTTGAGGAGTGCATGTTAATGTTTTGTTTTAACTGCATTACATTTGAGAATCATATTCCCGTGTGTCATGCCCGCAGCCGCGGGTCCAGTCTGTGCAGGGAGGCCAGCGCCTATCAAACAGCTCTACTGGTACTGCTCACCCTGCCAGTGGTTCCAGCCGATCAGTGGCTCCTTTTTCTGCTAGGAATCTGCATCCTCTTGGCAGGTCTTTTGGAAATGCTCTTAGGAGGCACGTCCCGCTTCCTGCACATACTTAAAGCAGCAGAGCACCTGTTCTCTATTACGACTGTCTGTGCTGTGATGCTCTGTGCATAAAAGGCATCCTCCCCTTAAGAGACGTGCCTGGTCAACGTGTTCATTCTGTGGGATCGTTGCCTCCTGCTCAGGCTGCACTCTGCTATGCTCTGCAGTGCTCTGCAATTGGAAGTCTGTTGTTTTGCTTTATGCTGATATCTCTGTCTCCATAGAATCCTCTGTTGGCAGATCCCTATCCTGGATCCCTCAGAACCATCTGGATACCACTACTGACTCGATCAGCCTTTCCAGGAATATACGAAGCTTCCGTGGTTCTCTCCATCCACAGAGTCGGTATTTCACAAGTCTCTTCTATCTGGTGTGTACGTGTCGTCTCTCTGGTCCGGGTTTCACGGCATTTAGGTCTCCTGGTGTTGTGACGGGGAAATCCCTGTATAGAGGGGTATACCTTGCCCGGTGCTCCACTAGGCGTTTCAGTGTCGTGATCCAGAGGGTCCTCCTCTTGGGCACCTTTTCCCTTTTGTTAAATCTATTTTAGTAAATATCCTTGTTTTATGAAGCTCATTCTCTTGTCTCTTGAGTATCGGGTATACAGCTGCCACTGCACCATCGGTGGTCTAGTGAGTCCACTACACCTCATCACGCCCTGTAGGCATAACACCGTGCAGGCTACTAACTACTAAATAAAATAGAAATGAGTCCAATCTGAAAATATGCTCTGACTCCAAAAGCTATCAACTGTCTATTTTCTGGTATGTACATTTTTTGTGATGTTACTGAATGTTAGAGTTCTTGCTCTTCCTGTCCCCTAAATGTTAGAAAGAGTTACGTGTTGTGAGCTCATTCTCTGGTTCACCAGTTGTGAGTTCTCCTTCCAGACTCCCTCTGGTGGTAACAGGAAGTAGTGAGGCTGATTTGATTGGTGGAGATCTGCCACCTGAGAATGAGGATGACGATTGGACCTCAGGAGTCTCAGATTGGATTTAAGACAGCCGACGCCCTATTCAGTTTCTGGTGATTCTTTCTGGCTTGTCAGCTCTTGGTTTTTAGCTCTGTTCCAGTCATCTAAAGCTAAGTTTTTATGCTAATGTTCACACTTGATTTTGTTGGTCTATTCAGTTTTTTGGTGTGGTCAGCCAACCCCGGCTGAGGGCTGTGCTGAATTTCCACTCTTATTTATCAGTATTTTGCCAATTTGCTTTTTGTCCCTTACTAGTTTGGTCTCTTTTTGCTCTGTCTCAGAATATTTCAGAGTGCTGATATAGTGGGAGAAGTCTAGTGACTTCAGGGTTAATTTTGCTATCAGAAGTGTTGGACATTATTTTTGTAAGTTTTTTGCAGGTTGCAGACAGTGTCTTTCCTTTCCTCTCTAGTTAGTTTGGGCCCCATCGTTTGCTCAGCCTATTTTCCTGCCTGTGTTTGTGCCTTCATCTTGTTTCACTGTCAATACATGTGTGGGGGATATCTATTCCTTTGGGGTCTGCTCTGGGGCAGTTAATTTTCCCCTTTTCATGCTTCAGGCTTATTTAGTCCTCCGGCTGTGACGAAGCATCTAGGAACATCGTAGGTACGCTCCACGGCTGCTGCTAGTGGTGTGGTAGGATCAGGGATCTGCAATCTGCATAGTTACCAACCTCTCTGGTTTTCTGTGACTTAGCTTTTTTTGCTTTTTTCTCCTCGGTGACCCATTCATAACAGAATCACCAGCCATACCGCAGATTCTAGGGAACTCAAAAGCAGGAAAAAGTTGTTAAAAAAAGTGTCAGAATTTTTTTTTTTTTAGATTTTTTCCTCTTTTTTCTCTGGGGCCGTAGGAGGATTTTTTTTTCTTTTTCCTAATGGAGATTAAGCAATTGTCTGATCGTGTGGAGCAGCTGGCTGCTGAAGTGCAGGGAATTTCCACCTACCTCATTCAGTCACATGCTGCTGATCCTAAGACTCCTGATGTGTTTTTTGGGGATTGGTCTAAATTTCTTAATTTTAAGAATAATTGTAAATTATTTCTGGCCTTGAAGCCTAACTCATCGGGGAGCTCTGTGCAGCAGGTTAAAATTGTCATCTCCTTGCTGCGTGGCGATCCCCAGGATTGGGCTTTTTCTCTGACACCTGAAAATCCTATTCTGACTAATGTGGATACATTTTTTCAAGCCTTTAGGTTGTTGTATGATGAACCTAATGCTGTTGATCAAGCTGAGAGAACCCTGTTGGCATTAAACCAGGGTCAGGATTCTGCAGATTTATACTGTCAAAAATTCCAAAAGTGGGCGGTCCTTACTACATGGAATAATAGTGCATTGGCAGCTCTCTTTCGGAAGGGTTTATCAGAGACCGTAAAATATGTAATGGTTGGATTTCCTGTTCCCTCTGGTCTGGATGATTCTATGTCATTAGCCATTCAAGTTGATCAGCGTTTACGTGAACGTAAAACTACACGGGAGGCGCTGCCACCTTTTGAACAAACGTCTGAACCTATGCAATGTGATGGGGTTTTGTCTAGGGCACAGCGTCAGGAGTTTAGAAGGCGTAATAAGCTGTGCTTTTTCTGTGGAGACACCTCTCATATTATTTCTGTATGCCCAAAACGAGAGAAACATTTTGTACACACATTTGCTGTGGGCAGTATACAACCTAAGTTTCTTTTGGCAATTACTCTGATCTGCTCCTTATCCACGCTTTCCACGAAGGCTTTTGTGGATTCAGGAGCAGCGTTGAATCTGATGGATTTGGACTTTGCTAAACATTGTGGTTTTTCCATGACGCCTCTGAGGACGCCTATTCCTTTGAGGGGTATTGATGCTACTCCTTTGGCAGAGAATAAACCTCAGCTTTGGACCCAGGTGACAATGCGAGTTGCCCCAGACCACCAAGAAAATTGTAAATTTTTGGTGCTGCATAATTTGCATGATACTATTGTTCTGGATTTTCCTTGGTTGCAAACTCATAATCCAATTTTGGATTGGAAATCTGGGTCTGTGGTGAGTTGGGGTTGTCAGTGTGTTCTTAGGGACGCTCCTGTTTTCTCCACCTCTCCTCAGTCTCATGATATTCCTGATTATCTAGCTGATATTTCTGATGTATTTAGTGAGAGCAAGTCTGCGTCTTTGCCTCCTCATAGGAGTTATGACTGTGCAATTGAGTAGATGCCTGGGTGTAAATTTCCCAAGGGTCGGCTTTTCAACCTATCAGTACCCGAACATGATGCTATGCGATCCTATATTAAGGAGTCATTGGAGAAGGGACATATTAGATCATCCTCGTCACCTTTAGGTGCTGGGGGTTTTTTTGTGGCCAAGAAAGATGGTTCATTAAGACCGTGTATTGATTATTGTTCCCTTAACAAGATGACGGTTAAATATCAGTACCCGTTGCCTCTGATGTCTGATTTATTCTCCAGAGTTAAGAGTGCCTGCTGGTTTACTAAGCTTGACCTCAGGGGGGCGTATAATCTTATTCGCATCAAGCACGGGGATGAATGGAAGACGGCGTTTAGTACTCCGGAGGGACATTTTGAGTACCTGATGATGCCTTTTGGGCTCACTAATGCCCTTTCTGTCTTCCAGTCCTTTATGAATGATATTTTCCGTGACTTTGTGGATAAGTTTTTGATCATCTATCTGGATGATATTTTGATCTTTTCTAGCGATTGGGATTCTCATGTGGAACACGTCCGGACTGTGTTCCGGATTTTGAGGGAGAATTCCCTGTTTGTTGATCGAAATGCCTCTTTGGTGTACAGAGGATTTCATTTTGGGGATTTATCTTATCTCCATCGACTATTGAAAAGGACCCGGCCAAGGAACAGGCCATTTATGATTGGGTTCAGCCTACTTCTTTGAAGGCCCTCCAGAAGTTTTTGGGTTTTGCTAATTTCTATCGTAAATAATAGGTAATTTTCTGGTATTGTCAAACCACTGACTGATCTGACCAAGAAGGGCACTGATGTGCTGAATTGGTCTCCTGAGGCTATCTCAGCATTTCAGGAGCTTAAGCAGAGATTTACTTCAGCTCCAGTTTTACGGCAACCTGATGTCTCACTTCCATTTCAGGTGGAGGTAGATGCTTCTGAGATTGGTGCAGGAGCTGTTTTGTCCCAAAAAGACCCTGTGACTTCTAAGATGAATCCCTGTGCCTTCTTTTCTCGAAAGTTCTCCCCATCTGAACGCAACTATGACGCGGGAAATCGGGAATTGTTGGCCATGAAGTGGGCATTTGAGGAGTGGAGACATTGGTTGGAGGGAGCTAGACATCAAGTTGTGGTCCAAACCGATCACAAGAATTTGATTTATCTGGAGTCAGCCAAACGCTTGAATCCTAGACAGGCTAGATGGGCCTTGTTTTTCACGCGTTTTAATTTTGTGGTCTCTTTTCTTCCGGGCACTAAGAATGTTAAGGCAGACGCCCTTTCTTTGAGTTTCTTTGCCAATTCTCTTAGTGTGACCGAGCCTACTACCATCCTAGGTGAGGGGGGAGTTCTTTCTGCCATTTTTCCCGATTTGAGACGCGCCCTGGAGGAATTTCAGGAGGATAAACCTGAGCGTTGCCCTATGGGAAAATTGCATGTTCCTGACCAGTGGAGAAAGAGAGTGATGTCTGAAATTCATTGCTCCGCATTGGCTGGTCATCCAGGTGTTTTTGGTACCAGAGATTTGGTGAGTCGGTCCTTTTGGTGGCCTGCCTTATCTCGTGACGTCAGGAATTTTGTACAGTCCTGTGGGACTTGTTCTTGGTCTAAACCCTGTTCTCGTTCTAGTGGGTTGCTGATGCCCTTGCCGGTGCCCAAGAAGCCATGGACCCATATCTCAATGGATTTTATTTCTGATCTTCCTGTCTCTCAGAGAATGACTGTTATCTGGGTGATTTATGATAGATTTTCGAAGATGGTCCATCTTGTACCACTCCCAAAGTTGCCATCTTCCGCTGAGTTGGTGCCCTTGTTTTTGCAACAGGTGGTTCGATTACATGGGATTCCTGAGAACATTGTGCCCGACAGAGGAGTCCAGCTTGTTTCCAGATTCTGGACAGCCTTTTGTTCCAATCTGGGAATTCAGTTATCCTTCTCCTCTGCGTTTCATCCCCAGACCAATGGACAGACTGAGAGAACAACCCAGACCTTGGAGTCTTATTTGAGATGTTTTATATCTGCTGATCAGGATGATTGGGTCTCATTTTTGCCCTTGGCCAAATTCTCACTGAACAATAGAGATAGTTCTGCCGCTTTGATGTCACCCTTTTTCTGTAATTTTGGGTTTCATCCTCGATTCTCTTCAGGGCAAGTGGAATCTTCGTCCTGCCCAGGTGTGGACACTGTGGTTAAGAGAATGCAGCAGATATGGGACCAAGTGGTGGATAAGTTGTCACTCTCTCAGGAAAAGGCCCAGCGATTTTCCAACCGGCATAGGACCATTGGTCCCCGGTTTAAAGTGGGTGATATGGTTTGGTTGTCATCTAGGAATATTCCTATGAAGGTTGCATCTCCTAAATTTAAGCCAAGATTTATTTGTCTTTATAAGATTTTGGAAATTCTTAATCCTGTTTCGTTTCGATTGGCTCTTCCAGTTACGTTCAAGATCCATAACGTATTTCACAAATCTCTGTTGAAGAGGTTTGTTGAGCCAGTGGTTCCTATGACAGCACCTCCTGACGCTGTGTTGGTTGAAGGCAATGTGGAATATGAGGAAGAGAAAGTATTGGATTCTCATTTGGTTAGACGGAGACTCCAGTATTTGGTCAAATGGAAGGGTTATGGTCAGGAGGATAATTCTTGGGTCTCTCCCTCCAATATTCATGCCAATATATTGGTTCGTGCTTTTCACCGGGCCCATCCTGATCGGCCTGGTGGCGTGGATGAGGGTTCGGTGACCCCTCCTCAAGGGGGGGTACTGTTGTGAGTTCATTCTCTGGTTCACCAGTTGTGAGTTCTCCTTCCAGACTCCCTCTGGTGGTAACAGGAGGTAGTGAGGCTGATTTGATCGGTGGAGATCTGCCACCTGAGAATGAGAATGACGATTGGACCTCAGGAGTCTCAGATTGGATTTAAGACAGCCGACGCCCTATTCAGTTTCTGGTGATTCCTTCTGGCTTGTCAGCTCTTGGTTTTCAGCTCTGTTCCAGTCATCTAAAGCTAAGTTTTTATGCTAATGTTCACACTTGATTTTGTTGGTCTATCTATTCAGTTTTTTGGTGTGGTCAGCCAACCCCGGCTGAGGGCTGTGCTGAATTTCCACTCTTATTTATCAGTATTTTGCCAATTTGCTTTTTGTCCCTTACTAGTTTGGTCTCTTTTTGATCTGTCTCAGAATATTTCAGAGTGCTGATATAGTGGGAGAAGTCTAATGACTTCAGGGTTAATTTTGCTATCAGAAATGTTGGACATTATTTTTGTAGGGTTTTTTGCAGGTTGCAGACAGTGTCTTTCCTTTCCTTTCCTCTCTAGTTAGTTTGGGCCCCATCATTTGCTCAGTCTATTTTCCTGCCTGTGTTTGTGCCTTCATCTTGTTTCACCGTCAATACATGTGTGGGGGCTATCTATTCCTTTGGGGTCTGCTCTGGGGCAGTTAGTTTTCCCCTTTTCATGCTTCAGGCTTATTTAGTCCTCCAGCTGTGACGAAGCATCTAGGAACATCATAGGTATGCTCCACGGCTGCTGCTAGTTGTGTGGTAGGATCAGGGATCTGCAACCTGCATAGTTACCAACCTCTCTGGTTTTCTGTGACTTAGCTTGTTTTGCTTTTTTTTCCTCGGTGACCCATTCATAATAGTTACGGTTTTCTTTTGCATATAACTAGATCTTGAAGGGCTTTGCTATGTGTTTTAGATCATTATTCTGCTGCACAGAGGTCTAAGTCAGAGGGTACAGTATGTTTTAAGATTGGAGCAATATTTCTTCTTTATCAGGTTATGGTTAATTTTAATACATGTGTCCAACTCTCAAGTAGATACAACAACCCAAAATATAAATATTGCTGCCACCATGTTTCACTGTTGCTTTGGTACAACGGTATAATCTTTTTTTTTTGTCATTGCACCTATACTGGTTCAGATGTTGCAACTTATTTGAGACCAATACATGAGCTAGCCTTCTTTAGATATACAGTATGCTGTATAAAATGCTTCTTGAAGATAGGGCAGAATGTTAAACAAGATAGGTCTATCTTAATTCCTCTTCATACTCCTATCGGCAACATTGGGGTAAATGTTTGTGAAGGTATGAAGAAATACTTGTTTGTTGGCTGATTGCATCTTTTCGTGCATCCCAAAAGATCATCATTGTAGGTGGCATGCCTCCATGTCAAAGAGGGCTGACAAGAAGAAAATTATTCGGTGACACAATGACATTATTGATCGTTCTTCCTCAAAGAGTTTGCATGAGTCCATGTACAAAAATAATAAATAAAGGTCAATTTATTGTCCTATATTGCTGTTAGATAGGCAGAATTCTGAATAAATAAGTGAAACATTTAACATCTGAAATAATAAATGACATGATTTTCATACTTACCTACAGTATTTACTAAATCAGAGTCGTGTTATAGGGAGTCAGGGAGGCCTGAAATAATTATAGTGACAGTAATAAAATTACTAGCCACGGCCTGGAAATTGCTGTTTTATCTATAGCTTGGCAAATCCAAAAATGTTTCTTTCCCTGTCCAATAATAATGCCAACTAATGTAATATCTTATTAGTGAGATATTTATGGATTTGCATATGCACCTATATAGCTTACTGTATTGCATTGCATATTATAGTATAGTAAAGATTATTGCAATATTCAATAGAAAATGAATATATGAAAAGATCCAGTTGCCTCCCACATGCAGTATCACTTTTCACACATGTACAAAACCTTGGACATCAGCCACATCCTCGGTGCTCTCAGTGTGCTTTACTTTTAAACATGAACTTTTGGCACACTATACATTTCTAATGGGTTGCCCACACAGATTTTTAATGAGCCCAGTCGATATCTTGTGCTTTCTGGCTTTCCATGAAGGTACATTATTAAACCATACAGTGGGGAAAAAAAGTATTTAGTCAGTCAGCAATAGTGCAAGTTCCACCACTTAAAAAGATGAGAGGCGTCTGTAATTTACATCATAGGTAGACCTCAACTATGGGAGACAAACTGAGAAAAAAAAATCCAGAAAATCACATTGTCTGTTTTTTTTTCATTTTATTTGCATATTATGGTGGAAAATAAGTATTTGGTCAGAAACAAAATTTCATCTCAATACTTTGTGATATATCCTTTGTTGGCAATGACAGAGGTCAAACGTTTTCTGTAAGTCTTCACAAGGTTGCCACACACTGTTGTTGGTATGTTGGCCCATTCCTCCATGCAGATCTCCTCTAGAGCAGTGATGTTTTTGGCTTTTCGCTTGGCAACACGGACTTTCAACTCCCTCCAAAGGTTTTCTATAGGGTTGAGATCTGGAGACTGGCTAGGCCACTCCAGGACCTTGAAATGCTTCTTACAAAGCCACTCCTTCGTTGCCCTGGCAGTGTGCTTTGGATCATTGTCATGTTGAAAGACCCAGCCACGTTTCATCTTCAATGCCCTTGCTGATGGAAGGAGGTTTGCACTCAAAATCTCACGATACATGGCCCCATTCATTCTTTCATGTACCCGGATCAGTCGTCCTGGCCCCTTTGCAGAGAAACAGCCCCAAAGCATGATGTTTCCACCACCATGCTTTACAGTAGGTATGGTGTTTGATGGATGCAACTCAGTATTCTTTTTCCTCCAAACATGACAAGTTGTGTTTCTACCAAACAGTTCCAGTTTGGTTTCATCAGACCATAGGACATTCTCCCAAAACTCCTCTGGATCATCCAAATGCTCTCTAGCAAACTTCAGACGGGCCCGGACATGTACAGGCTTAAGCAATGGGACACGTCTGGCACTGCAGGATCTGAGTCCATGGTGGCGTAGTGTGTTACTTATGGTAGGCCTTGTTACATTGGTCCCAGCTCTCTGCAGTTCATTCACTAGGTCCCCCCGCGTGGTTCTGGGATTTTTGCTCACCGTTCTTGTGATCATTCTGACCCCACGGGGTGGGATTTTGCGTGGAGCACCAGATCGAGGGAGATTATCAGTGGTCTTGTATGTCTTCCATTTTCTAATTATTGCTCCCACAGTTGATTTCTTCACTCCAAGCTGGTTGGCTATTGCAGATTCAGTCTTCCCAGCCTGGTGCAGGGCTACATTTTTGTTTCTGGTGTCCTTTGACAGCTCTTTGGTCTTCACCATAGTGGAGTTTGGAGTCAGACTGTTTGAGGGTGTGCACAGGTGTCTTTTTATACTGATAACAAGTTTAAACAGGTGCCATTACTACAGGTAATGAGTGGAGGAAAGAGGAGACTCTTAAAGAAGAAGTTACAGGTCTGTGAGAGCCAGAAATCTTGATTGCTTGTTTCTGACCAAATACTTATTTTCCACCATAATATGCAAATAAAATGAAAAAAAAACAGACAATGTGATTTTCTGGATTTTTTTTTCTCAGTTTGTCTCCCATAGTTGAGGTCTACCTATGATGTAAATTACAGACGCCTCTCATCTTTTTAAGTGGTGGAACTTGCACTATTGCTGACTGACTAAATACTTTTTTTCCCCACTGTATTTCTCTTTTTTTTTCCAGAAAATTAGGAAGCAAAAGTGAAAAAGTGAAATATTTAATTTTGTTGGACTGTAGCATAGAATAACTTTAGAAATGTGCAGTCTTCCAGAATTCCCATGATGTTGTTACTCTTAGTACCTTGACTTAGGTTTATCATCACTCTTTTGCAATTCTGAGGATCACATTTCCTGACAGTTGATATGATTTCAAGGCCATTACAATAACATGACCGCCATCGCTTTGCCAGGCAGGCTACACAATGAAGCCAATCTTGAAAAGTAATTATAAGAGCATTTCACATCTCTCGCACAAAACAAGTATTTTTTCCTTCTATTATAAACACTTTTAAAGCATTTTTGGCAACCTTGGCTTGTAACTGAACAGACTTCACAGAAAATAAACTTTTGGTTTTGGGTGTCTTGGGGCCAAGAAAACTTAATTTATAAGGTTCAACTGTAACCTACAGTGCTTTTCAGCGAATGGAGAAATCAAATATGTTTACTTTAGAAACCTTGAAATGAAATCTCTCAGTAATATTTCTCCTGAGGACAGTGGGTTTCTCGGAATATTTAAAATGATTGCTAATTCACTGGATTTTGCTCTTAGCAATGTTATGAATGTATGAAAACATAATTGATAATAGTAATGGAGAGCGAGAGAGAGAACACCACTGATAATATATTTCCAAAGTAACATGTCTCAAGTTATATTCATATGATGACATACAACCAACCACTCTTAAGACAAAATATATGTTATAAACCACAGCAGCAGAATATTTATCTATGCAATATATTATTGAGGTCTTATGGGCCTAAACATTGTTTGTACATCCCTAGGATATTTCAGTGTGTGATCAGTGCAGATCTGACTACTGTGGCCCTCACAGATCCAAACAACCCCAAACCACTAATAGTCTGCGCCTAAAGCCTGAAGTGGTCAGAACAATGGGGTAGCGGTGTCATGAGCCACTTGGGAATCATGGCAAGAAAATTTGCAACTATCGACAATGAATGACACTACGACATGTTGCTTCCAATGTTCCCAACTCATACTTTAAAGGGAACCTGTTAGAAACTCCAGCGCCCCAAACCAATTATATGACTGTGTAGCACTTGAAAAGAGGAGGAATTTGATAGCTTCATCACTCCAATGCAATACTACAGCAGGAAGAAGTCATGTTTTCATATTCCGCCAAACAGAGCCAAGTTTTTCAATATTGGGTGAATATGTGTTTTTGGATACATTTAAAGAGAACCTGTTAGAAACTTCTACACTCCCAAACCATTTATATGTCTTTGTAGCCCTTTATAAGATAAGCATGTTGATCTCTTTATGACCCCAAAGCGAGAAATTTTGTTTTGAAGATCTATATACTGTATTTGGGCCTGGAAGTGTGTTGGGGCGTGACAGTGCACGTACAGCTACTGACAGTCACAACACACAGGCTCTCCATACATGTGTTGTGACTGTCACACAGCTGCGACACATGCAGCTGCGGTGCCGAACAGCTGATTATAGTGAGCGCTCCAGGTATCCAGGTTCCCGAAGCAGCTTCTTTGGTAACTGCTATAGCTTGCCGAATAAAGAGGGAGCTGACGGTGTTTGCTCATCTCTACTCAGCATCACTCTATCTATATTCCCTGCATAGCTATACTATCCCCTAGTTGACAGGTTATAGGCTGTAATGCACAGCAGGGAATACTGCATGAGGCTGATGAGCTGTACGTGGATTGTAACACCCCAGTTGTTAACACCTCACCAGATCACTGCTCTGACTCCGGCGTGTCACTTCACTCACCTATGCTGCGGTCATCTCTTCCCTTCCCCGTGCTCTGCATGCCTTCAGTCAGGTCTCTAACCATGTCCTTAGGATACGCGTGCACACTCCCGCCCTCTTAAAGGGTCAGTGCCCGCACTGGCTATTTCCTCCCTAGTCAATGGCTGTTGGATATTATGCATATATTGCTTCCTCCCCACTGGGGAGGTGCTTGAGCAACCTTCCTGTTTTGCAGTCTATGTTTTATAAGGTTGCATACCAGTGCCTGCTGCACTCTGGTGCAAATCCTGCCTGATGCACTATGGTGCAAATCCTGCCTGCTGCACTCTGTTGCAAAGCGCATAGCCTGCCTGCTGCACTCTGGTGCAGAGCCTGCCTGCTGCACTCTGGTGCAGAGCCTGCCTGCTGCACTGTGATACAAACACTGCCTGGTGCACTCTGGTGTAAAGCCTGCCTGCTGCACTTTAGTGCAGATCCTGCCTGCTGCACACTGGTGCAGATCCTGCCTGCTGCACTCTGATGCAGACCCTGCCTGCTGCACTCTGATGCAGACCCTGCCTGCTGCACTCTGATACAAACATTGCCTGCTGCACTCTGGTGCGAACTCTGTCTGCTGCAGTCTGATGAGAACTTTGCTGCACTCTGATATGAATTCTGTCTACTGCACTCTGCTACAAACTCTGCTTGCTGCTCCATCCAGTCTGTCCTCTGGGTCTAGCTGGTGCGCATCTGTTGGTCTGTCCTGGAGAGGGACCTGTCGTTCAGTGGAAGCCAAGTCTAACCTCACCATCAGAGGCTCTAGTGAACAGTAAGGTGCTCACTTAATCACGCCTCTCTAGGCTCGCTGTGGTCCATGGCTTTGTGGTTCCACAAACCACGTCCGTGACACCAATACACTTCCAAGCACATATACACAGATTTTCAAAACGCAAATTCCCATTTTGGGGCCATAAAGAGATTAACTTGCTTATCTTTTAAAGGGTTACAAAGGCATATAAATATATTGAGAATGCAGAAGTTTCTGATAGGTTTCCTTTAACTGCAACCATTGATACATTTTCACCCAATGGTGAAAAATTTGGCTCTGTTTGTCGGAATACATTTATTTTTTTTCTGCTAAATAGAACAGATGCGCTATTCCATGAAAGTCAATAGCATTGAGTAGAGTGTATGTAATTTTGTCACTACAATGCAAGTTGTGCAGAAAAACTAATTGAGGAAAAAGTTAACTAAAGGCAGTTGTAGTGTCGGTGGTGGGGTGCCGAGCTGGGGGGGGTGGTCCTACTTTTATACCGCGCAGAGATGACAACAGAGACACGATGGAGGCAGATTCTGGGTGCAACAGGTCCAAGTTTATTGCTTCACTTGCCGTCCGACTGACGGCACACCTCGCGGCCCTCCGTTTCCAGAGCCGCTTCTCACACCGTACACTGGAGACGTGTCTGCACACACCGTCCCCTCCTTTACTGTCGACGCTCCTGACAGTTCCGTCACTGTGGCCGCCTTAGGCCCATTAACCAACAGCGCTTCTACTGCTCAGTCGTCGTGTCACATACGGTGTCTTACACCCAGTACCTCGTCTCAACTGCTGTCCTTTCCGGTCAGGACCACCCCCCTGACGTCCTCTCTCCTCAGTCCCCCTGGTCTGGATTCTCCTCAGAGTGCACAGACTGTCGTAGTCCTCCTGTCACTTGAGCTCCCCCTGGGGACTGGAATCTTCTGGAACCCTCCCTCAGTATTTATAACTTCCCCGGTTCCTTGAAACTGTCACTAACTGTCACCACGCCCCCCATGACCAACGGTTTCTAAAGCCCTAAGCTGCTGTAAAGTCCTTTGCTCACACTCCACCCTGCCATCTAATGGTCATCCCAAGGTACTGCACGTCCACTACACTTTCCTAGTTGTTTCCCCACTGTAATCACTGTCTCCTACCTACACTGTGCAAACCTATCTTTCTTCACTCTGACTAGTCCGTCCGTCCGTCAGGTCACCTTCCCTACACTCCCCCTTCCTTTGTCCATTGTCGTCCTCGACAATCGTCATCCCTGCCTTCGTCGTTCTGAATCTACACCTACATTCTGTTGTCGGACCAGAAGTTGAGCCAAACCCACTATCTGCGGGGGCCGAACCATACTGGGAGCACTATGCTCTGAGCAGCCTACTGCTACTCACCAGCGCGCACGCCACATGACAACGTCTTTCAAATTGGGCAAGGTACACCCGCATTCTCTCTACGGCGTGTATCTTTCCCCTACTCTCCCCTACTGTTACCTTTCACTATCCGGTACGCCATGATCGAGGACACTCACCTACCAGATCATTGCCGGCGCCCGCCTTTCCTTCTTCAGGGGTGTCCGTGGTGTTGGGGACCTAGCTGGGGGGGGTGGTCCTACTTTTATACCGCGCAGAGATGACAACAGAGACACGATGGAGGCAGATTCTGGGTGCAACAGGTCCAAGTTTATTGCTTCACTTGCCGTCCGACTGACGGCACACCTCGCGGCCCTCCGTTTCCAGAGCCGCTTCTCACACCGTACACTGGAGACGTGTCTGCACACACCGTCCCCTCCTTTACTGTCGACGCTCCTGACAGTTCCGTCACTGTGGCCGCCTTAGGCCCATTAACCAACAGCGCTTCTACTGCTCAGTCGTCGTGTCACATACGGTGTCTTACACCCAGTACCTCGTCTCAACTGCTGTCCTTTCCGGTCAGGACCACCCCCCTGACGTCCTCTCTCCTCAGTCCCCCTGGTCTGGATTCTCCTCAGAGTGCACAGACTGTCGTAGTCCTCCTGTCACTTGAGCTCCCCCTGGGGACTGGAATCTTCTGGAACCCTCCCTCAGTATTTATAACTTCCAGTGTAGGGAAGGTGACCTGACGGACGGACGGACTAGTCAGAGTGAAGAAAGATAGGTTTGCACAGTGTAGGTAGGAGACAGTGATTACAGTGGGGAAACAACTAGGAAAGTGTAGTGGACGTGCAGTACCTTGGGATGACCATTAGATGGCAGGGTGGAGTGTGAGCAAAGGACTTTACAGCAGCTTAGGGCTTTAGAAACCGTTGGTCATGGGGGGCGTGGTGACAGTTAGTGACAGTTTCAAGGAACCGGGGAAGTTATAAATACTGAGGGAGGGTTCCAGAAGATTCCAGTCCCCAGGGGGAGCTCAAGTGACAGGAGGACTACGACAGTCTGTGCACTCTGAGGAGAATCCAGACCAGGGGGACTGAGGAGAGAGGACGTCAGGGGGTGGTCCTGACCGGAAAGGACAGCAGTTGAGACGAGGTACTGGGTGTAAGACACCGTATGTGACACGACGACTGAGCAGTAGAAGCGCTGTTGGTTAATGGGCCTAAGGCGGCCACAGTGACGGAACTGTCAGGAGCGTCGACAGTAAAGGAGGGGACGGTGTGTGCAGACACGTCTCCAGTGTACGGTGTGAGAAGCGGCTCTGGAAACGGAGGGCCGCGAGGTGTGCCGTCAGTCGGACGGCAAGTGAAGCAATAAACTTGGACCTGTTGCACCCAGAATCTGCCTCCATCGTGTCTCTGTTGTCATCTCTGCGCGGTATAAAAGTAGGACCACCCCCCCCAGCTCGGCACCCCACCACCGACACTACACAGTCATTAGTGTAAACTGCAAACTATCACATACTGGACAGCAAAATTGCATGAGTATTAGCACAACATTTCCCAATTTTGCAAATTAAATTTTTGGCCATTCTGTATTTAAATGTTACTTATGTTTGCTTAACATATTTCACGGGTGAAAACCACATATCCAATAACTGCATGTCCAGGTCCACTACTCTTGGAACAGTGCCCATAACAGCGGCAGTGGACCAAGGTGAAAGAATCAGAGTTCATGATACCGGGGACAGGTGTTTAACACTCAATTTGCTTTGTGTAATGAGTTTTTGTGGAAAATATTAAGGACATAACATTTATTAACAACAGTGTTACCGTAGATAGTTACAGGTCTATGTAGCCTGTTGGACCACTGAGTGGGCTGCCTCTTTACCCCACTTTGATTAGAGTAAGTTCATTCACATTATAATGGGCCGCGAGTGCACCTTAGTGTTTGGCCATGTTTTCCAGCCCGTTTCCAAACCACAGAAGATTGCTTCCTATTATTGCCCTCCTACCTACCCTTATCGAATTAAAGAAAAAGGATTCCATTTAACAAGCAATCTAGTGAAACCAAGATGCATAGTGGAATGGGTCACACTTGACTTACACTATGAGGTTCATCGAGGTTGCTGTCGTTTTGACGAGAAAAATAGTTCTCGTTCCCTCAGTCAAATATGACAAAATCTGCGCTGGAGCTCTGATGGAGATATAAACATAGTGATTACTATTTCACCTCTATGATGCGGAGAGAATGCAGTCAGATTCTAAATAGATTCATAATCAAGTTTTCAAGCAAAGTAGGAATAGGGTAACAGTGACTTAGATATGATGAAAATGGACACTTAAATACTGATTGGGTTTTGTTTTGTATAACTATAAATAAATGAAACATATTTTTGCCAGTAAACCACAACTTGGATCATGTACTTTAAACACTGACTCTGCAAATATCCACAAATATAATAAATTCTGAATATAAATCATTCTGAAAATAGTAAAGTATACACAATGCAGAAACATACAGCACTAAGCCAAATAACTGAAAGGATATAGTTAAAATTCAGATCGCCTTTCACTTATTCTCATTCTACATTTAATAACCTAAAGGTGCATTTTAAGGCCAACAATTTTTAATAGTTATTAAATAGGGTTATAAATGTTTGTTAGAAGGGTCTCTTGACAATAAACCGATTAGTGTGGGTGGTCATGTGGAATTGGGATTTGCTGAATTTCTTTTCAATGAGTTGCACTAAATCATAAATGTTAATACATAATTCTATAGTACAATAACTGCACTTTATAGGGATGAGTTAGCCATAGGCACATTAATATACAAGGGCTGATTGGACCAATACTTGGCATGAGTGCAGAGAAATGGTAATGTAAAGCATAGCAAAAGCTAAAGTTCTGATTTTCTACTTATTGAACATTTCCTTCCACAAAACAATATTTCCAACTATAACAAAAAGTGAGCATATTTATCGAGTAACAGCATTCCGAGAATGAAACATATTGGATTATTATCTGAAGATTTCAACCCTTCATGCTGCAGAACAGAGGTTTTCTTATCAAAGTACATTTTAATTAATTAATAATAATAATTTTATTTCTATAGCGCCAACATATTCTGCAGAACTTTACATTGTCTTGTACAGACAATAGACATTACAGAATAACAAAAAATCACATAGATCATAACAGATACCAAGAGGAATGAGGGCCCTGCTCTCAAGCTTACAATCTATGAGGAAAAAGGGGAGACACGAAAAGTGGATGGCAGCAATTGCTTTCATTGTTCAGACAAGCCATAGTGTAAGAATTGGGTGTTCATGCAATGCTGCATGAATCGGTTATCAGCCTAAGTATGTAACAGTACAGACACAGAGGGCTATTAAATGCATTAAGCATGTAAGAACAAGATGCGAGGAACCTGGTTATGGTAAAAAATTTGAATGGGCAACACAGGGGTATTTAGGTTAATGCGTGAGGCGGAAGGCCAGTCTGAAGAAATGCGTTTTTAGGGCTCGCTTAAAACTGTGGGTATTGGGGATTAACCGAATTAACCTGGGTAGTGCATTCCAAAACATTGGCACATCACTTGAACAGTCTTGGAGTCTGGGAGTGGGAGGTTTTGATTATTGAGGATGTTAACCAAAGGTCATTCGCAGAACGGAGGGCACGGGTATGGTGGTAGACTAAGAAGAGTGAGAAGATGTAGGGTGGTGCTGAGCCATGGAGTGCTTTGTGGGTGAGGGCAATAAGTTTATACTGGATTGTGGAGTGGATGTGTAACCAGTGTAATGACTGGCACAAGGTTGAGGCATCGGTATAACGATTGGTGAGGAATATGATCCTGGCTGCAGCATTCAAGACAAATTGGAGAAGGGAGAGTTTGGTAAGAGGGAGACCAATTAGTAGAGAGTTACAATAATCCAGACGAGAATGAATAAGAGAAACAGTAAGAGTTTTGCAGAGTCGAAAGTAAGAAAGGGTCAAATTCTAGAAATATTTTTGAGGTGCAAATAACAAGAGCAAGCCAGTGTTCGGATGTAGGGGGTGAATGAAAGCTTGGAATCAAGTATGACCCTAAGACAGCGGGCATGTTGCTGGGGAGTAATAGTGGAACCACACACGGAAATGGCAATGTCGGGCATAGGTAGGTTAGTAGAGGGAGGAAACACAGAAACACAATGAATTCAGTTAATTCAATTAATTGATCTCGGAATAAAATATGTTCCACAATAGGATGTTTAAAAAATGTGCTGAGATAATCTTATAAATGTGCCCCTGGTGTGTGCTGTGTAATGACTGTCTAACCGTGCAGGAACATGGCCTGATCATACCAGAGGTCCTGGGCAGGGGAGGAAGCAAAACCATTAGACCGCTAAAGTGGGCAATTATAAAAAGAATATACTTGCTAAAGCATCCCACATGTATCACTATACATCAATAGTTTCAACAGGGGTGCAATTCCCATGCAAGTAAGAGTAAATACTTTTTTACACCACTTTTTAAAGTGTATAGTCTTGTGTAGGTCCTTCTATTGTGATAAATGCTATAGCTCAAACATGGTTAGTCAAGCCTCACAGCTCTCTATATAGTGATCCTGCATTCAGTGCAGAACCAACAAAAGAAATAGGAAGATGCGAAGAAATCTAATAACTTCTCTGCGGTCAACCCAGAGTGTGTAGGGTCACTGATAATGTGTGACCTAAATCATTCAGGTCATTAGATGCGTGCACATAATGCAATATATTTTTAACATCAGGTGGCACTATACTATGTAACTAAATGTCATAACTCTAACCTTTTTTGAATTTTTAGGGATGGTGTCTAAATATTTAAAATGGTAAACTTTACACTTTGCGTTCATGTACTGCTTTTCACCACTTAACATGCAGCTGAATGTTTTCTGTTTCTATTATCTGAAAAAAATATAATTAGCTTGCAAAACTTGGCATATACTCTAAACTAAGGCAAACCTGGTCAGACCCCAAATGAAAAACTCATTTTAACATTTTAGAAGCAAAAGAAATTGAGTTCAGATGAGTTAAAGCTTAAATCCCATTTCACGTAAACTTGGCCAGTAAATGTGTATTTGTCCTGGCAATATGTTGAAAGTTTTCAATTAGAATTGGTGTTTTTATAATTAGTGTCTGTCTTTTACAAATACCACCCTTTTAAATTACTCTTCATTCTTGCCACGTAAAATAAGTAGATAATCTAAATGTCTGTCCTGTTGAATTCCACTAAAATTATTAGAACTAAAAATAGTGGTTGTATGTGTGTACATTTTATATATATATATATATATATATATATATATATATATATAAATACAGTATATAGATTGTGAGCCCTTACGGGCAGGGTTCTCTCTCCTCCTGTACCAGTCGTGACTTGTATCATTACGATTACTGTACTTTTTTATTTTGTATACCACTCCTCACATGTAAAGCGCCACGGAATAAATGGCAGTATAAAAATAAATAATTATATACATATATATATATATATATATATATATACAGTTGTGGCCAAAAGTATTGACACCCCTGCAATTCTGTCAGATAATACTCAGTTTCTTCCTGAAAATGATTGCAAACACAAATTCTTTGGTATTATTATCTTCATTTATTTTGTCTTAAATGAAAAAAACACAAAAAGAATTGTCCTAAAGCCAAATTGGATATAATTCCACACCAAACATAAAAAAGAGGGTGGACAAAAGTATTGGCACTGTTTGAAAAATCATGTGATGCTTCTCTAATTTGGGTAATTAACAGCACCTGTAACTTACCTGTGGCACCTAACAGGTGGTGGCAATAACTAAATCACACTTGCAGCCAGTTGACATGGATTAAAGTTGACTCAACTTCTGTCCTGTGTCCTTGTGTGTACCACATTGAGCATGGAGAAAAGAAAGAAGACCAAAGAACTGTCTGAGGACTTGAGAAACCAAATTGTTAGGAAGCATGAGCAATCTCAAGACTACAAGTCCATCTCCAAAGACCTGAATGTTCCTGTGTCTACCGTGCGCAGTGTCATCAAGAAGTTTAACCCCTTAGCGACAGAGCCAGTTTGCAGCTTAATGACCAGGCCAATTTTTACAATTCTGACCACTGTCCCTTTATGAGGTTATAACTCTGGAACGCTTTAATGGATCCCGCTGATTCTAAGACTGTTTTTTCGTGACATATTGTACTTCATATTAGTGGTAAAATTTCTTCGATAAGTCTTGTGTTTATTTATGAAAAAAATGGAAATATGGCGAAAATTTTGAAAATTTTGCAATTTTAAAACTTTAAATTTTTATGCCCTCAAATCACAGAGATGTGTCACACAAATTTCTTAATAAATAACATTTCCCACATGTCTACTTTACATCAGCACAATTTTGGAAGCAAAATTTTTTTTGTTAGGAAGTTATAAGGGTTAAAAGTTGACCAGCGATTTCTCATTTTTACAACAAAATTTACAAAACCATTTTTTTTAGGGACTACATCATATTTAAAGTCATTTTGAGGGGTGTACATGACAGAAAATACCCAAAAGTGGCACCATTCTAAACACTAGACCCCTCAAGGTGCTCAAAACCACATTCAAGAAGTTTATTAACCCTTTAAGTGCTTCACAGGAACTAAAGCAATGTGGAAGGAAAAAATTAATATTTAACTTTTTTTTGCAAAAAATTTACTTCAGAACCAATTTTTTTATTTTCACAAGTGTTAAAAGAGAAAATCAACCACAAAATTTGTTGTACAATTTCTCCTGAATACGCCGATACCCTATATGTGGGGGTAAACCACTATTTCAGCACACGGCAGAGCTCGCAAGGGATGGAGCGCCGTTTGACTTTTTCAACGCAGAATTGGCTGGAATTGAGATCGGATGCCATGTTGCGTTCGGAGAGCCCTTAATGTGCCTAAACAGTGGAAACCTCCAACAAGTGACCCCATTTTGGAAACTAGACCCATTAAGGAACTTATCTAGATGTGTGGTGAGCACTTTGAACCCCCAAAGGCTTCACAGAAGTTTATAACGTAGAGCCGTGAAAATAAAAAATCCATTTTTTTTCCACAAAAATGATCTTTTCGCCCCCAAATTTTTATTTTTACAAGGGTAACAGGAGAAATCATACCCGCACAGTTGTTATGCGATTTGTCCTGAGTACGCCGATACCCCATATGTGGGGGGGAACCACTGTTTGGGCGCATGGGAGAGCTCGGAAGGGAAGGAGTGCCATTTTGGAATGCAGACTTTGATGGAATGGTCTGCGGGCATCATGTTGCGCTTGCAGAGCCCCTGATGGGCCTAAACAGTGGAAACCCCCCACAAGTGACCCCATTTTGGAAATTAGACCCCCTAATGAACTTATCTAGATGTGTGGTGAGCACTTTGAACCCCCAAGCGCTTCACAAAAGTTTATAAACGCAGAGCCGTGAAAATAAAAAGTCTTTTTTTATTTCCACAAAAGTGATTTTTTAGACCCCAATTTTTAGACCCCCAAAGTTGGCAAATAGTGGAAACCCCTCAATTCTTGCTCCAACCCTAACCCCAACACACCCCTAACCCTAATCCCAACCCTAACCCTAATCCCAAACCTAATCCCTAATCCTAATTCTAACCCTAATTCTAGTTCGCCCTAACCCTAATTCTAACCCTAGTCGTGACCCGAGCCCTAACCCTAGCCCTAGCACAACCCTAACCCTAACCCTAGCCCAACCCTAACCCTAGCCCAACCCTACCCCTAGCCCAACCCTAACCCTAGCCCAACCCTAACCCTAACCCTAGCCCAACCCTAACCCTAACCCTAACCCTAGCCCTAACCCTACCCTAACCCTAACCCTAGCCCTAACCCTACCCTAACCCTAACCCTAATGGAAAACTGAAAAAAAAAATATTTTCTTTATTTCATTATATTGGCCTATATAAGGGAGTGATAAACGGGGGGGTTATGTACTATTTTTTTTATTTTGATCACTATGATCGTTTATCATAGTGATCAAAATAATGAATGGAATCTGCCAGCCGGAGCTGGCAGATTCCCGACGGGCGCACTGCGCATGCGCCCGCCATTTTCAAGATGGCGGCGCCCATCGGAGGATGCCGGCGGGACGTGGGACCACCGGGAGGGGACGGAGGGCCACGGAGAGGTACTGGGGGGGGATCGGGGACCCTATTTCTCTCTCCTCTGATGTGCGATCACATCAGAGGAGAGAGAAATGAAATGTAAAATCGCGGCTTTTTTTTTTGCGGTCGCCGTTATAGGGTTAATAACGGCGATCGCAAAAGCGGGGGTCGGTAAAAACCGACCGATTCATGTTCTCTGGGGTCTCGGCTACCCCTGGCAGCCGAGACCCCGGAGAAAATCCTACACTGGGGGGCGCTATTCACTTAAATCATTTTAGTATCCTTAATTACCGCCGTTAAAAGGCGTATCGGCGGTCGTTAAGGGGTTAAAGCCCATGGCACTGTGGCTAACCTCCCTAGATGTGGACGGAAAAGAAAAATTGACAAGAGATTTCAACGCAAGATTGTGTGGATGTTGGATAAAGAACCTCGACTAACATCCAAACAAGATCAAGCTGCCCTGCAGTCCGAGGGTACAACAATGTCAACCCATACTATCCGTCGGTATCTGAATGAATGAAAAGGGACTGTATGGTAGGAGACCCAGGAAGACCCCACTTCATACCCTGAGACATAAAGAAGCCAGGCTGGAGTTTGCCAAAACTTACCTGCAAAAGCCTAAAACATTTTGGAAGAATGTTCTCTGGTCAGATGAGACAAAAGTAGAGCTTTTTGGGCAAAGGCATCAACATAGAGTTTACAGGAGAAAGAAAGAGGCATTCAAAGAAAAGAACACGGTCCCTACAGTCAAACATGGTGGAGGTTCCCTGATGTTTTGGGGTTGCTTTGCTGCCTCTGGCACTGGACTGCTTGACCGTGTGCATGGCATTATGAAGTCTGAAGACTATCAACAAATTTTGCAGCATAATCTAGGGCCCAGTGTGAGAAAGCTGGGTCTCCCTCAGAGGTCATGGGTCTTCCAGCAGGACAATGACCCAAAACACACTTCAAAAAGCACTAGAAAATGGTTTGAGAGAAAGCACTGGAGACTTCTAAGGTGGCCAGCAATGAGTCCAGACCTGAATCCCATAGAACACCTGTGGAGAGATCTAAAAATGGCAGTTTGGAGAAGGGACCCTTCAAATATCAGGGACCTGGAGCAGTTTGCTAAAGAAGAATGGTCTAAAATTCCAGCAGAGCATTGTAAGAAACTCATTGATGGTTACCGGAAGCAGTTGGTCGCAGTTATTTTGGCGAAAGGTTGTGCAACCAAGTATTAGGCTGAGGGTGCCAATACTTTTGTCTGGCCCATTTTTGGAGTTTTGTGTGAAATGATCAATGTTTTGCTTTTTGCTTCATTCTTTTTTGTGTTTTTTTCATTTAAGACAAATTAAATGAAGAAAATAATACCAAAAAATTTGTGTTTGCAATCATTTTCAGGAAGAAACTGAGTATTATCTGACAGAATTGCAGGGGTGTCAATACTTTTGGCCACAACTGTATATATATATATAGTGGTAGAGCGGCTTACTCGGCTGAACACAAAGGTTGAAATGGAAAACTGTCTCTTTGAGAACGTGCTTGGTTTATTAAAAGCAGCATAATCCAAGCTGGAAAAATAAACATGGCTCTCTGTGCAAAACAGCAAAAGAAAACAAACACAGGCCTTCTTCTAGTGGGGATCAGCCCACTCAAGGTCAGCAATCTCCACGATGCAGGTCCTATAATCATGGGCACAAACACTTTCTAGGAGTGCTTCCTTTCCAGATACTGACACCTGCTGCCTTTTGAGGCCAGCTACTTAAGCCCCAGACCATATGACTCATAGAATCATAGAATTGTAGAGTTGGAAGGGACCTCCTGGGCCATCTGGTCCAACCCCCTGCTCAAAGCAGGATTCGCTAAATCATCCCAGACAGATGTCTGTCCAGAATCTGTTTGAAGACTTCTATTGAAGGAGAACTCACCACCTCTCGTGGCAGCCTGTTCCACTCATTGATCACTTTAACTGTCAAAAAGTTTTTTCTAATATCTCCTCCCATTCAGTTTCATCCCATTGCTTCTAGTCTTTCCTTGTGCAAATGAGAATAAAGATGATCCTTCTACAATGTGACAGCCCTTGAGATGTCTGTAGACAGCTATTAAGTCTCCTCTCAGTCTTCTCTTCTGCAAGCTAAATGTTACCAAATCCTGCAACCTTTTCTGAACTTGCTCCAGTTTGTTGATGTCTTTTTAAAAATGTGCGCCCAAAACTGGACACAGTATTCCACAAGAGGTCTGACCAAAGAGGGAGTAGAGGGCAATAATGACTTCACGTGATCTAGACTGTATGCTTCTGTTAATACATCCTAGAATTGCATTTGCCTTTTTTGCTGCTGCATCGCACTGTTGATTCATATTCAGTCTGTGATCTATTAGTATACCCAAGTCTTTTTCACATGTGCTGTTGCTTAGCCCTATTCCTCCCATTCTGTATATACTTTTTCATTTTTATTGCCCAGATGTAGTACTTTTACTTTTAGTACTTTGTAGTATTTTTATTGCGCGGATGTAGTACTTTGCATCTTTATCTGTTAAAAACCATTCTGTTAGTTGCTGCCCACTGCTCCCCCATGTAATTGATCACTTGACTGTGACATCACACAGGTTCTGCCAGCACACAGCGGTGCCTACTCTGCAGGTGGAGATAAAGTGGACATCCTCCCACCCACTGTACGGATGTCTACATAAAAGTCAGCCCGTTATGCAACTTAACTTAACCCTCACAACACTTATTGTGCGGGAAGAAAAATTCTGTGTTTTTTATCACTGACGCCATTAGGCATAGTGAAACATATCTCCCCTCCAGTATTTTACCAGTGACATTGTCATTATATATATATATATATATATATATATACATACATACATACTATTGTGTCTGTATATATGTACACTATATTGTAATGTGACAGTGTTCACACAGTGCGGCAAAGAGGCAATGACCCTGGTTAGTCCAATGTAAAAGTCTACATTTCCAAACTCACAAAATAAATAAAGAACTTTTATCTTCCGGTTTGCAGCCTGTATTCGTCTGTTGCCTTGGGTGATCGCACCATTCTATCCCTCAAGGGTGCATCAGTAGCTTTGTCTTCTCTGGCCTGAGTTCAGTCTCACACCGACCTCATTTACATAAAGCCTCCTGCTCTGAAGCTTGCAAACAAAGCACTGACACACCCAAAGTGTAACTGAAAGCTTAACCTCTTAAAGGGAATCTGTCAACCCATTTTTGGCCTATATAAATGGGGCAGAGAAAGTACGCCTGCGCAGGAGCCACAGCAGAAGTAAGAAGGAGGATGTCATCTCTAGAAGATGGGAGGCAACGGACAGGACCGCAACACCCATCGGACCGGACCCCGGGGTGAGCATAATCTAACTCATTTTTCTTATCTTTCAGGTTACATCGGGGGCTTATCTACAGCATTACAGAATGCTGTAGATAAGCCCCTGATGGCGGTGGCTGCAGCTTATAGGCCAAAAATGGGATGACAGATTTCCTTTAAGGATCAAGCCACTTTGTAGGTTAATGACCAGGCCTTAATTTTGAAATCTGACCACTGTCACTTTATGTGATTATAACTCAGGAACGCTTCAACATATCCCACTGATTCTGAGTTTTTTCGTGACATATTGTACTACAGGAAACACACCTACAGTGCTCATTTGAATGCCAAAAGCATCAATTCTTCTTACTTAAGCTTGTCAACCTTAATTAACTTCATAATACAAGTTACGCACTGAAAAATTGGGGTTATTTGGCTAAAGTTGTGGAGGGGTAGGGCTGGCTTTCATGTGCCCTGGGCGAAAGAGCGCCCCTTTAACACATACCACAACTCATCATGCTCCGATACGGCAGAGAAATAGCGGTATAGTACAATGAAAAATACTTCACTTTTTACATCTCATGACGAGGCCCATCTATTTCTCCATACAGAATCATTGGTCCCATATAATGTTTGAAACAGTATATGATGAGCTCCACATAATGCTACAGTATATGTTGGTCCCCATGGATGAAGCTCCACTGTCTTATGGGCCCAAATAATGCTCCAAACATAATGGGCCCCATTTCTAATGCTCTAGTGTATAATGGGCCCTGTAAATGCTGCTCCAGTGTCTGATGTCCACCTTTGGAATGTTCCAGTGTATGGTGGGCCCCATCTATCATTCTCCAGAGTATAGTGCTCCCCAAAAATTGCTGTCCCAACATTGAAAACAATGAAATAAGTCTCCTCGCTAGGGAATCCCTGTACTAGTCTGGACTCCTCGTCGTCCCCATCTTCCATCTCACTGCACAGTATTTCAACCTTGCAAGTGCTGTGATCCTGAGCAAGCAGGGGGGGCCCACTCATTGGTGACGGCACTGGCACAGGGCCCCTGAGAGTACGGTGGTGTGTCTGATGGCGGGTGGGCCGAACCTGCACTTTCATCTGCAGCTTCCTCTTTGTCACCGTGTAAGATGGAACTGTATATGGGAAGGGTAACCTGAGTTTCATCAGGGTCAGATTCAGGCCGTGTAGCGTGCGAGGGGAATATAGTGGTCTGGGTCAATGTACCAGCAGATTCATCGAGCAGTGGCTGGGCATCAGTGCACTTGTGTCGCCCCCAGGAGTACGGTCGCCACAGTGGCATTACCTTCCTCCTAGGGAGTGTGATGTCATGCTTGGGAGCAACGAAGGATCTCTCTAGCAGGTTAACTGATTGGGCGGCGTTATTCCCACGAGTCATGACCCTCCAAACAGCGTTCATGAAGGCAAAGTGTTTGTTTTACGTGGGCAGTATGGTTGCAAAGCTGAACCTTAAAGGAATGTCCAGAAGGACACCACCAGGAGTGGAGCCTACAGTTAAATTCGACTCCACCTGGGAAACCTCAACCATGCCAGCTACAGAACAGATGCACACATTGCAAGCTTAATTCCGTTAACGAACGAGACTCCGTCATGCCCCGCGGTCCGAGTCCGGCTTACTAGAGGGACACTTGAGGCTCTGGCACATGAGATTGGCCAATAACTGGTGTGTCATGCCCTTACATGTCCGTGGCTGCATGTGCGCTACACTGAAAAGGCCAGCGTTTGTCGCTTACAGGTGCAGATAACCCGCTGAACAACGTTAGTGATGGGGATCACTGATTACAATTATTACCCGTGAACGATGATTTCCCAGTAAGTGCAGGTCAACCGCAGTTCCGGAATTAGGCCTAACCGTCATTCCTGAAAAAATGAAAAACTTACGTGTGCAAACCACAGGTGCTGTAGCTTGCTTAACAGCTCGCCAGCCGTTCTCACGCCCAGTATGGATTACACGTGATTGCACAAAGGTGCGAAACGGTACCGTATCCCCGGATAACATGTATGGATAGCGTACACATTCAAAATATATGTCTACACATCAGGAGGCAGGCTCAGATGGTGTTAGGCCCAGTATGGCTTGCACGTGAATGCACAAAGGTGAGAAAGGGTACCGTATCCCCAGATAACATGTATGGATAGCGTACACATTCAAAATATATGTCTATACATCAGGAGGCAGGCTCAGACGGTGTTAGGCCCAGTATGGCTTGCACGTGATTGCACAAAGGTGAGAAAGGGTACCGTATCCCCGGATAACATGTATGGATAGCGTACACATTCAAAATATATGTCTATGCATCAGGAGGCAGGCTCAGACGGTGTTACTCCCAGTATGGCTTGCACGTGATTGCACAAAGGTGAGAAAGGGTACCGTATCCCCGGATAACATGTATGGATAGCGTACACATTCAAAATATATGTCTATACATCAGGAGGCAGGCTCAGACGGTGTTAGGCCCAGTATGGCTTGCACGTGATTGCACAAAGGTGAGAAAGGGTACCGTATCCCCGGATAACATGTATGGAGAGCGTACACATTCAAAATATATGTCTATACATCAGGAGGCAGGCTCAGACGGTGTCAGGCACAGTATGGATTTGAAGGCCCAGACTACACAGCGGAGGAGCAGGGAGAAGTAAAGATTGCAAATGCTGGGGCCCTGCCCAAGCAAGGGGGGCCCACTCGTGGACGTCGGTACTGGCACTGGGCCCCTCATAGTACGGCGGTGTGTCTGACGGCGGGTGTGCACCACCACCGTCAGAGACACTTGATTGCACTATGAGGGACCCTGTGCCAGTGACCGCGCCCAAGAGTCGGCCTACCCACCTGTCCAGGGCAACGGCACTCGCACGGTGTCGTGCGCTAGGTGGTGACCCCGGCCATGGGGGGGGAGGCAGCACAGTTAGGGAGTTTTAGAAAGAGGCATATGTTGATGTTGGACATTCAGCTGATGCAAAAGGCGAAATAGGTCAAGTCCCAGGAAGAGGTGGACCAAAGCAAGCCATTTTTCTGTCACCCTATGTGTCATCAGGGGAAGGTGGGACAAAATCCTTGGAAACCCATGCATGGTTCATTTTAATGAAGGTTAGATCATCCACATTTTGGGTTGACAGACGGGTCCTTTTTTCTGTCAGGATTGATCCAGCTGCACTGAAGACTCTTTCCGATAGCACACTTGCAGCTGGGCAAGCGAGCTCCTGTAAGGCATATTTTGCCAATTCAGGCCAGGTGTCCAGTTTAGCGGCCCAATAGTCAAAGGGGAATGACCTGTGTGGGAGAACATCGATATGGGAGGAAAAGTAGTTTGTAACCATAGTTGACAACTACTGTCTCCTGTCACTTTCCATCGATGCAGTATTACCAGTTGTGTGAGCGGTACTTGAAAAATCAGTCCACAACATTGTCATGAAACCCCTGTCTCCAACGCCACTTCTGCTGTGTGCACCATGAACACCTCTGCCAAGCTGCCCCCGGCCCGTACGGCTCGTGTGAGAACCATCACCGCTGCTGTGTGCTGGGAATGCCTCAAGCAACCGATTTACCAGAGTTGCTTGTTTATTAGCCAATATTAGGTCAAGGTTCTCCTGTGGCATGATGTTTTGTAATTTGCCTTTATAGCGTGGATCCAGGATGCTGGCCAACCAGTAGTCGTCATCGTTCATAATTTTGGCAATGCGGGGGTCCCTTTTTAGGATCTGCAAGGCATGATCTGACATGTGGGCCAATGTTCCCGGTGTCAATGATGCACTGCGAGTGCTGGGTGGAGGAGCACTTTCTGGCAAATCCACATCCCTCCAGTCACGCACAAACCCTGTACCAGACCTTGCCACGCCAACATTTTCACTTGCCCCACGAGATGCATCCTCCTCCCCTAAGTAATCATCCCCATCATCATCCTCCTCCTCCTCTTCTTCCTCCACCTCGTCCAGGAGAGGTCCCTGAGCAGACAATGGCTGAATGTCATCAAGGATTCCCTCCTCCTCTTCCTCCTCATCAACATTGGCTGCAGACGCCTGCTCCTTAAGGTGCGTCAAAGTTTGCATGAGCAGACGCATAAGTGGGATGCTCATGCTTAGGATGGCGTCGTCTGCGCTTACCAGCCATGTGCATTCCTCAAAACACTGAAGGACTTTACAGAGGTCTTTCAGCTTCGACCACTGCACACCTGTCAACTCCATGTCTGCTCTCAAAGTGCCTGGCCGTGTATCCTCCCACAAATGCATTATGGCCTGCCTCTGCTCGCACAGCCGCTCCACCATGTGCAGGGTGGAGTTCCACCTTGTTGCAATGTCGATAATGAGGCGGTGGTTGGGAAGGTGGAGCAATCGCTGCAGCTTCTGCATACGAACGGAGTGTACTGGCGACCAGCAGATGTGCGCGCACAGTCTTCGCACCTTCTGGAGCAGGGCTGTTAACTCCGGATAGTTTTTGAGGAAGCACTGCACCACCAAGTTCAAGGTGTGAGCCAAGCAAGGTATGTGGCTGAGTTTTGAAAGGGCTATGGCTGCCACAAAATTACGGCCGTTATCACTAACTACCTTGCCTGCCTCAAGATGTACACTGCCCAGCCATGACTCAGTTTGTCGCTTCAAGTACTCGGCCAGCACCTCGGCGGTGTGTCTGTCGCCCAAACACATCATCTGCAACACAGCCTGCTGACGCTTTCCACTAGCTGCTCGATAGGGGGACACCTCGTGTGCAACAGTGGCAGCTGCAGATGGAGTGCTCGTACGACTGCGCTCTGTGGACGAGCTTTCGCTTCTGGAGGAGGAGGAGGGTCGAACGCCTACAGCCAACTGTTTCCTATACCATGGGCTAGGCAGCACTGTCCCACCACCGCTGTCCCCTGTGGACCCTGCATCCACCACATTAACCCAGTGCGCAGTGATGGACACGTAACAGCCCTGGCCATGCCGACTGGACCATGCATCAGTTGTGAGGTGCACCTTTCCACTCACTGACTGCTTGAGTGCATGGACAATGCGGTCTTTTACATGATGGTGGAGGGCTGGGATGGCTTTGCGAGAGAAGAAGTGGCGACTGGGTAGGTCATAGCGTGGTACTGCATAGGCGATGAGTTCGCGGAAAGCTGCACTTTCCACCAGCCAATAGGGCATCATCCCAAACGAGATTAGTTTGGCAATGTGGGCGTTCAAACCCAGTGTACGCGGATGAGAGACTGAGTACTTTCTTGACCTACTCATAGTGTCTGGGAGGGTGAGCTGGACTTGAGAGCTGCATATGGTGGAAGTAGCGGTGGACAGGGCGGACTGAGAGAGGGTTGATGATGGTGATGGAGTTGGTGTTCTTTCTGATGGCCTAGATTCAGTATTTCGTTGATATAACAGTGGGATTCCCTGACTGCTGTGGCCTTGCAACGACACCTCAACATTTGCTGCTGTGCTAACCTGTGGGCTTACAGTGGGGGAAACAATGTAGCGTTGTTGACTACCTTCTTTGTGATCAGTTGCACATGTGGCACTTGAGGTTTGGTGTTGTGTCCACGCTTGCAAGTGCATGCTGGTTAAATGTCTAAGCATGCAACTGGTACTCAAATTTTTCAGATTTTTCCCTCGGCTAAAGGTCTTTGCGCACTTCTTACAGATAACCTTGGCCTGATCATGAGGATTTTGTTCAAAAAACTGCCACACTGCACTCTTCCTACTTTGGCAGACATTTTGCGGCCTAGCACGCTGTGATCTTTTGACCCTCTGGACAAGCTGTCCAGCAACTCTTTTGATTTTTGGAACCTGTTTTTGGAGTGCTCCGGGCCTGCCAGATAACAGCTGTTGCGATGTCGATGTCTGCTGTGGATGCTCCTCCTCATCTGAGCTATTGGAAGCAGCACCCTCTTCCCCCAATGGATGCCAATCTGGGTCAACAACTGGGTCATCCATCACCTCCTCTTCAATGTCATGTGCACCTTCCTCTGTGTCACCGTGTATGGTGGTATAGTGTGCGGGAAGGGGCACCTGAGTCTCATCAGGGTCAGAATCTGGCTCTGTACACTGTGAGGACAATGTAGTGCTCTGAGTGAATGTACCAGCAGAATCATCTATCAACGGCTGTGCATCAGTGCACTCCATGTCAGATTCATCTTGGCCTGGGTAATTCACCATTTCACTTGATAATCCAGGCATGGTATGTGAAAACAGCTCCATGGAGTAATCAGTAGTATGGCCTGCGTCATCCTTCAATCTTGGTTGGGGTGAAGGACACAAGGAAAGGTGTGGTTCATGAACATGAGCCTCCAATGACGACTCAGTGCTTTTATTTTTTACAACTTCAGAAGAGGAGGCGATAGAGTTGGAGGCTGAGTCAGCAATGTAAGACAAAACTTTTTCCTGAAGCTCTGGCTTTAAAAGCGGTTTGCCAACTCCTAGAAAACTAAGCCTTCGAGGCCTTGTGGAGCCAGACGATGACGCAGACTCAACACCTCCTGCATTCGGTCCTATTTTGCTTTTGCCACTACCATCAGATCCACCACCAACACCATCATTACCAGCTGCCAACCCCCGCCCAATTCCACGGCCTCTTCCACCAGCCTTCCTCATTTTTGGTAGAAATGTAGACAAAATCCAACAAACTATATAGTAATGTAAAACAAGGTACAAGGTGTCTATAGGACAGGGGAGATTTTGAATTTCTGCAGACACTTGTGGACACTGGACACTTTTGGATTGTGTGAGGCCCACTGAATATCACAGCGCTATGTCACTGGCTCGATGTCACAGGTGTGAAAAATGTCACTAGAGGATAAGGGAGATTTTGAATTTCTGCACACACTAGTGGACACTGGACACTTTTGGATTGTGTGAGGCCCACTGAATATCAGAGCGCTATGTCACAGGCTCGATGGCACAGGTGTGAAAAATGTCACTAGAGGATAAGGGAGATTTTGAATTTCTGCACACACTAGTGGACACTGGACACTTTTGGATTGTGTGAGGCCCACTGAATATCAGAGCGCTATGTCACAGGCTCGATGGCACAGGTGTGAAAAAAGTGACTACAGGATAAGGGAGATTTTGAATTTCAGCACACACTAGTGGACACTGAACACTTCTGGATTGTGTGAGGCCCACTGAATATCAGAGCGCCATGTCACAGGCTCGATGGCACAGGTGTGAAAAAAGTGACTACAGGATAAGGGAGATTTTGAATTTCTGCACACACTAGTGGACACTGGACACTTCTGGATTGTGTGAGGCCCACTGAATATCAGAGCGCTATGTCACAGGCTCGATGGCACAGGTGTGAAAAAAGTGACTACAGGATAAGGGAGATTTTGAATTTCTGCACACACTAGTGGACACTGGACACTTTTGGATTGTGTGAGGCCCACTGAATATCAGAGCGCTATGTCACAGGCTCGATGGCACAGGTGTGAAAAAAGTGACTACAGGATAAGGGAGATTTTGAATTTCTGCACACACTAGTGGACACTGGACACTTTTGGATTGTGTGAGGCCAACTGAATATCAGAGCGCTATGTCACAGGCTCGATGGCACAGGTGTGAAAAAAGTGACTACAGGATAAGGGAGATTTTGAATTTCTGCAGACACTAGTGGACACTGGACACTTTTGGATTGTGTGAGGCCCACTGAATATCAGAGCGCTATGTCACAGGCTCGATGGCACAGGTGTGAAAAAAGTGACTACAGGATAAGGGAGATTTTGAATTTCTGCACACACTAGTGGACACTGGACACTTTTGGATTGTGTGAGGCCCACTGAATATCAGAGCGCTATGTCACAGGCTGGATGGCACAGGTGTGAAAAAAGTGACTACAGGATAAGGGAGATTTTGAATTTCTGCACACACTAGTGGATACTGGACACTTTTGGATTGTGTGAGGCCTACTGAATATCAGAGCGCTATGTCACAGGCTCGATGGCACAGGTGTGAAAAAAGTGACTACAGGATAAGGGAGATTTTGAATTTCTGCACACACTAGTGGACACTGGACACTTTTGGATTGTGTGAGGCCCACTGAATATCAGAGCGCTATGTCACAGGCTCGATGGCACAGGTGTGAAAAAAGTGACTACAGGATAAGGGAGATTTTGAATTTCTGCAGACACTAGTGGACACTGGACACTTTTGGATTGTGTGAGGCCCACTGAATATCAGAGCGCTATGTCACAGGCTCGATGGCACAGGTGTGAAAAAAGTGACTACAGGATAAGGGAGATTTTGAATTTCTGCACACACTAGTGGACAATGGACACTTTTGGATTGTGTGAGGCCCACTGAATATCAGAGTGCTATGTCACAGGCTTGATGGCACAGGTGTGAAAAAAGTGACTACAGGATCACAGAGATTTTGAATTTCTGCACACACTAGTGGACACTGGACACTTTTGGATTGTGTGAGGCCCACTGAATATCAGAGCGCTATGTCACAGGCTCGATGGCACAGGTGTGAAAAAAGTGACTACAGGATAAGGGAGATTTTGAATTTCTGCAGACACTAGTGGACACTGGACACTTTTGGATTGTGTGAGGCCCACTGAATATCAGAGCGCTATGTCACAGGCTCGATGGCACAGGTGTGAAAAAAGTGACTACAGGATAAGGGAGATTTTGAATTTCTGCACACACTAGTGGACACTGGACACTTTTGGATTGTGTGAGGCCCACTGACGCTGTATGATGTGAAAAAATGCATGCTCAGTACCTCAGCAGGACAAAAAAAAAAATTGGGATTGCTTTTAAAAAAGCAGTTTGCAGAGCAGTGGGTAAACAGCAATGCAGCTGTCAGGAAGTCTTAGAAGGCAGCCTAACAACCAACACCGCTGATCCACCACAATATAGCCTCCCCTTGCACTGCACACACAGTGACTGGTGTGTTGTACAGGCAAAATCGCTAGCAGCAGAAGCAGTTTTTTTTTCTTCTTCCCTGCCTAACGCTCTCCCTACAGAATCAGCAACCTCTCCCTATGCTAAGATCGGCAGAAGTAAGATGGCGGTCGGCGTGCACGCCCTTTTATAACCCCTGTGACGCCCACCAAAGCAAGCCAATCACTTGCATGCCCTTCTGAAAGATGGTGGTGACCCCTGCCTATGTCATCACGTTGCCCACAGTGTTCGTGGATCCTGATTGGCTGAAAAAGAGCGCAAAACAAACTTTTGAAATGCGACTTTGGCGCGTAAGTCGCTGACCTCGTGGCCGACCTCATCCTAGGGTCAGGTTTCGTTTCATGAAACCCGACTTTGCCAAAAGTCGGCGACTTTTGAAATTTTTCGACCCGTTTCGCTCAACTCTAGTCACAATTTTTAATTTTTATGCCCCTAAATCAGAGCGTTATGTCACACAAAATAGTTAATAAATAACATTTCCCACATGTCTACTTTACATCAGCACAATTTTTGAAACATAATTTTTTTTGTTAGAAAGTTATAAGGGTTAAAATTTGACCAGCGATTTCTAATTTTTTCAACAAAATTTACAAAACCATTTTTTTAGGGACCACTTCACATTTGAAGACACTTTGGGGGCCTATATGACAGAAAATACCCTAAAGTGACACCATTCTAAAAACTGCACCCCTCAAGGTGCTCAAACCACATTCAAAAAGTTTATTAACCCTTCAGGTGCTTCACAAGAAATGAAGCAATGTGGAAGAAAAAAAATGAACATTTAACTTTTTTCACAAAAATTTTTATTCGGATGCATTTTTTTAAATTTTGTCAAGGGTATCAGGAGAAAATGAACCATAATATTTGTTGTGCAATTTCTTCTGAGTACACCGATACTCCATGCGTGGAGGAAAACCACTCATAAGGCACACGGCAGGGCTCGGAAGGGAAGGAGAACCATTTGAGGTTTTGAGCTTAAAATTGGCTGGAATCGAGAGCGTACGTCATGTAGCATTTGGAGAGCCCCTGATGTACCTAAACAGTGGAAACCTCCCGTAAGTGACCAAGTTAATAGCGTAGAACCGTGAAAATAAAACTTAAAGTTGGCTGGAATCGAGAGTGGACGTCATGTAGCGTTTGGAGAGCCCCTGATGTACCTAAACAGTGGAAACCCCCCCATAAGTGACCAAGTCAATAACGTAGAACCGTGAAAATAAAACTTAAAGTTGGCTGGAATCGAGAGCGGACGTCATGTAGCGTTTGGAGAGCCCCTGATGTACCTAAACAGTGGAAACCCCCCATAAGTGACCAAGTTAATAACGTAGAACCGTGAAAATTAAAAAATAATTTTTTCCACAAAAATGTTATTTTCGCCCCCAATTTTTTATTTTCCAAAGGGTAACAGGAGAAATTGGACCCCAAAAGTTGTTGTGCAATTTGTATTCAGTATGTTGAAACCCAATATGTTGGGGTAAACCACTGTTTGGGCGCATGGCAGAGCTCGGAAGGGAAGGACCACCATTTGACTTTTGACATTTTCACTTTTCAAGGCAAAATTGGCCGGAATTGAGATTGGAAGCCATGTCGCATTTGGAGAGTCCCTGATGTACCTTAACAGTGGAAACCCCACATAAGTGACCCCATTTTTGAAACTAGACCCCAAAGGAACTTATCTAGATGTGTGGTGAGCACTTTGAACACCCACGTGCTTCACAGAAGTTTATAACGTAGAGACGTGAAAATAAAAAATCAAATTGTTTCCTCAAAATCATATTTTAGCACCAAATTTTCTTATTTCAACAAATGTAGCAGGAGAAAATGGACCCCAACAATTGTTGTGCAATTTCTCCTGAGTTTGCCAGTACCCTATGTGTGGACACATGGCAGGACCCGGAAGGGAAGGAGAAAGGTTGATTTTTTGACCACAAAATTGGCTGGAATTGAGAGTGGATGCCATGTCACTTTTGGAGAGCCCCTGATGTGCCTAAACAGTGGAAACCCCCCCCACAAGTGATACCATTTTGGAAACTAGACCCCACAAGGAACTTATCTAGATGTGTGGTAAGCACCTTGAACCACCAGGTGCTTAACAGTCCGTCCTGGTATGGAAACTGACACCCGGTCATGAAGGACTGTATCCGTCAATGGACTTTAAGGGGTTAAATGGGAATCATGGCCATGAGCCACTCCCAAAACCCAGAGAGGAGGGAGAGACCCATCCCACAACCAATCATATAGATTTCTCCAAAAATAAAAGCATACATCAGGTTTTCCTAAACCTCTCCTGGTAAATAGCTTGACCAAATCCACACTGACTTTTATTTTGCATTGCAACCACAGCTGTAACTATGATTGTAATGCCCACCAGTGGGTTCAACATGCCTCTAAGCACATTCTAGTGGATACATAATGACCCACACATATAATTCCCTTCACTGTCTCACAATATAAATATATATTATATATATATACACTGCTCAAAAAAATAGAGGAACACTTACACAACAGAATATAACTCCAAGTAAATCAAACTTCTGTGAAATCAAACTGTCCACTTAGGAAGCAACACTGATTGACAATCATTTTCACATGCTGCTGTGCAAATGGAATAGACAACAGATAGAAATTATTGGTAATTATCAAGACACCCTCAATAAAGGATTGGTTCTGCAGGTGGGGAACACAGACCACATCTCAGTACCAATGCTTTCTGGCTGATGTTTTGGTCACTTTTGAATGTAGGTTGTGCTTTCACACCCGCGGCAGCATGAGACAGATTCTACAACCCACACAAGTGGCTCAAGTAGTGCAGCTCATCTAGGATGGCACATCAATGCGAGCTGTGGCAAGAAGATTTGCTGTGTCTGCCAGCTTAGTGTCCAGAGGCTGGAGGTGCTACAAGGAGAAAGGCCAGTACACCAGGAGATGTGTAGAGGGCTGTAGGAGGGCAACAACCCAGCAGCAGGACCGCTACCTCAGCCTTTGTGCAAGGAGGAACAGGAGGAGCACTGCCAGAGCCCTGCAAAATGACCTCCAGCAGGCCACAAATGTGCATGTGTCTGCACAAACGGTTAGAAACCGACTCCATAAGGATGGTCTGAGTGCCCGACATCCACAGATGGAATGGTAACATCAAAACTTTTTCTCCACTCATGGTTAGTGGTTGGGTGAAGCCATTTATTGTAAACTACAGTGTTTTCTCATTTTAAATCATAATGACAACCCAAAATATCCAAATGACCCTGATCAAAAGTTCACATACCCCATCTCTTAATATCGTGTGTTGCCCCCTCTACCATCAATGACAGCTTGAAGTCTTTTGTGGTAGTTGTGCATGAGGTTCTTTATTTTCTCAGATGGTAAAGCTGCCCTCTTTTCTTGGCAGAAAGCCTCCAGTTCCTGTAAATTCCTGGACTGTCTAAGCTGTTATAAGCTGCGTGTTTGAGATCTTCCCAGAGAGGCTCAATGATATTGAGGTCAGGAGACTGAGATGGCCACTCCAGGATCTTCACTTTGTTCTGCTGTAGCCAATGACAGGCCGACTTAGTCTTCTGTTTTGGATCGTTATATACAACAAAGTCTGACAACTACACATGGTTAAATAACCATGTACAGGGCTTGATTAATATAGCCTATCATCAATATCACATAGACCCAAAAGAAAAGCGATGATCAAAAGGCAGTGATCTCATAAAAAATATATTTTTTATTAGAACATTATTAAAATTCATATTGCCAAATATCAGACAAGGTGGAATTGTACAAAAACATTTTTCATGAGATCACTGCCTTTTGATTATCACTTTTCTTTCGGGTCTATGTTTTGGATCGTTGTCATGTTGGAACGTCCAAGTAGTAGTAAACCTGAAATAGTACCTTAGTACACATAGGACTAAGAGTGGTTAAGATTGATAGTGAGTAGCTGATGAGTTGGGAGAAACAGCTGCTCACCATAGCTCCAACCCTAGGTGTGGTTCACTTTGTAAATTGAGAACTGTTTGTCTCAAACATGGCTGTGTGTATGGAGATGTGCAGAGGAGAAGGACTAAAGAGCTGGACTCTAAGTCAGGCTGGCTAACCAGCACTATTGTATTTTAAGTTTTCCTGTGATGTGATTTATGAGGAATGAAATAATCCAGCCTGACTTTAAATAGAAATTGTTCCTTTTATACTTCAGATCGCATCCAAGTGAGTAGCATTGTTACTACCGTATATACTCATGTATAAGCCGAGTTTTTCAGCACTTTTTTTGTACTGAAAACGCCCTCCTCGGCTCACACACGAGTCAATTGTCCCAGAGGGCCAGCTGGGGAGGGGGAGCGGCGGAGCAGCGGGTCACAGGAGGCAGGACCCGCACAGTGACACCAGCAGCCGCTGGCTTCCAGAAGACATCCTAGTCATCCTCCTGTGCACCTCTGTGGAGTCCCTGCATCTCGTTGGTCCCGGCACTGGCAGATCTTCCTGTGCCGAGTGATCACGTGGCCCCGCTCAATAATGCAATGAATTTGCACGCCTCTCCACTCCCATAGGTGTGTGATGAATATTTATTATCTTAATGAGCGGGTCCATGCTCGGCAGAAGAGCTGCAGGTGCAAGCCTTGATAAAGACGGGTCAGCATTGAAACGTCGCCACCTGAGGATCAGTAAAGTATCCACTTTTTTCACATTTAATTTGGAGTGCTGCCTATTTTTCTTGATTTATTAACTCGGTTCTTTGGACACTGCTGAATAGGTTTTGCACCAATTTTATAATTTTGGTAGTGCAACCCTTTTTTTATATATATATATATATATATATATATATATTTATGTGTGTGTATGTGTGCATTGCGAGCACATTGCGAGCATTTGGCTCTCGGAACTTTTCAACCTTTTCCCACATATGCTTCAAACATAAAGATACCAAATGTAAATTTTTGGTGAAGAATCAACAACAAGTGGTATGCAGTGGTATGATACTCCTTCCATTTCATATAGATCACTTGCACAGTGCTCCTTGGGATCTTTCAAGGTTTGGAAATCATTTTGTATCCAAATCCGGCTTTAAACTTCTCCACAACAGTATCACAGACCTGCCTGTTGTGTTCCTTGGTCTTCATGATGCTCTCTGTGCTTCAAACAGGACTATCACAGAGTAGGTGCATTTATACTTGATTACTCACAGGTGGATTATATTTATCATCATTAGTCATTTAGGACAATATTGGGTCATTCAGAAATCCACAATGAACTTCTGGAATGAGTTTGCTGCACTGAAAGTAAAGGGGCCGAATAATATTGCACGCTCCACTTTTCAGTTTTTGATTTTCCACAAAAATTTAAAATAATCAATAAATTTCATTCAACTTCACAATTGTGTTCCACTTGTTGATTCTTGACCAAAAATTTATATTATGTTTGAAGCATGATATGTGGGAAAAAGTTGAAAGGTTCCATGGAGCCAAATACTTTCGCAATGCACTATATATATACAGTGGAGCAAAAAAGTATTTAGTCAGTCAGCAATAGTGCAAGTTCCACCACTTAAAAAGATGAGAGGCGTCTGTAATTTACATCATAGGTAGACCTCAACTATGGGAGACAAACTGAGAAAAAAAAATCCAGAAAATCACATTGTCTGTTTTTTTTTCATTTTATTTGCATATTATGGTGGAAAATAAGTATTTGGTCAGAAACAAGCAATCAAGATTTCTGGCTCTCACAGACCTGTAACTTCTTCTTTAAGAGTCTCCTCTTTCCTCCACTCATTACCTGTAGTAATGGCACCTGTTTAAACTTGTTATCAGTATAAAAAGACACCTGTGCACACCCTCAAACAGTCTGACTCCAAACTCCACTATGGTGAAGACCAAAGAGCTGTCAAAGGACACCAGAAACAAAATTGTAGCCCTGCACCAGGCTGGGAAGACTGAATCTGCAATAGCCAACCAGCTTGGAGTGAAGAAATCAACTGTGGGAGCAATAATTAGAAAATGGAAGACATACAAGACCACTGATAATCTCCCTCGATCTGGTGCTCCACGCAAAATCCCACCCCGTGGGGTCAGAATGATCACAAGAACGGTGAGCAAAAATCCCAGAACCACGCGGGGGGACCTAGTGAATGAACTGCAGAGAGCTGGGACCAATGTAACAAGGCCTACCATGAGTAACACACTACGCCACCATGGACTCAGATCCTGCAGTGCCAGACGTGTCCCACTGCTTAAGCCTGTACATGTCCGGGCCCGTCTGAAGTTTGCTAGAGAGCATTTGGATGATCCAGAGGAGTTTTGGGAGAATGTCCTATGGTCTGATGAAACCAAACTGGAACTGTTTGGTAGAAACACAACTTGTCGTGTTTGGAGGAAAAAGAATACTGAGTTGCATCCATCAAACACCATACCTACTGTAAAGCATGGTGGTGGAAACATCATGCTTTGGGGCTGTTTCTCTGCAAAGGGGCCAGGACGACTGATCCGGGTACATGAAAGAATGAATGGGGCCATGTATCGTGAGATTTTGAGTGCAAACCTCCTTCCATCAGCAAGGGCATTGAAGATGAAACGTGGCTGGGTCTTTCAACATGACAATGATCCAAAGCACACCGCCAGGGCAACGAAGGAGTGGCTTCGTAAGAAGCATTTCAAGGTCCTGGAGTGGCCTAGCCAGTCTCCAGATCTCAACCCTATAGAAAACCTTTGGAGGGAGTCCGTGTTGCCAAGCGAAAAGCCAAAAACATCACTGCTCTAGAGGAGATCTGCATGGAGGAATGGGCCAACATACCAACAACAGTGTGTGGCAACCTTGTGAAGACTTACAGAAAACGTTTGACCTCTGTCATTGCCAACAAAGGATATATCACAAAGTATTGAGATGAAATTTTGTTTCTGACCAAATACTTATTTTCCACCATAATATGCAAATAAAATGAAAAAAAAACCAGACAATGTGATTTTCTGGATTTTTTTTTCTCAGTTTGTCTCCCATAGTTGAGGTCTACCTATGATGTAAATTACAGACGCCTCTCATCTTTTTAAGTGGTGGAACTTGCACTATTGCTGACTGACTAAATACTTTTTTGCCCCACTGTATATATATATATATATATATATATATACATATATATATGTTAGGAAGAGCGGAACGCACTAAATAAAAATAATAATAAAGTGCCTTCGCCTCTCAGGGTCCACCGTGCAGTAGGTGTTACAACCGCTGCTGAGTAATGGCAGACGAGCAATATGGCGATATAATGCGCACGGGTTCAACTGCACCCGAAGTGCGCAGAGCGGGCTCTGTTCACACACAGAGGCGCCGCAACAAAAACATACAAAAGGCTGAGCCTGTTAGAGTCACAGGCCTCAGGTAAATGCACACACGGTATAAGGTCACAGGAGCAGGAGCTAAAGACAGAGGGGCTGCGTCCGTCTAGACCTACCATGTGTGCGGCGTCGCTACTGCGAACAACAAGAAGGGCTGCAACTGCAGCGCGGCGCAGGACACTGCCGCTGGACGACACAGCTACAAAGTAGGCGCTATGTCGGACGCTAGCGCAGAAGTGTGGTGTGCACAGTGGCCTAAGGCTTGCCACAGACTGGCGCAGACTACTGAACTAATTCCCTAACCACATGCGTAATATTAGAGGGAAGGGGTTTCATAATAAGTCACTCACCAGAAACATACATCCGTCACCATTCACACATAGCAGTATAGTCTATACTAGCGCATGGCAGAACGGCCATGTGCGCTTTTTATAGCAGCCGGGACCTTCCGGAAGCTTCCAGATCTCCGAGATGGACCAATGAGATCTGGAGCAGGACCTGAGCATATGACTCTGATCTCCAATGGGAAACCGTCTCATGAGCATGCTCAGTAGGAGGACAGAGGGACTTAGCACCTGGAGAGATTTGCTGCAAGGCAATCTCCTCTGCGGTAGATAAAGAGCATGAGACCGCAGAATGTAAGGGTCTGGATTCCTGCAGAGCAAACGGAGGAACCTGACTCCTAACATATATATATGTATATATAGTCAATTACCAGATCATAACTCCATCGAGCAAGCATTTCAAATACTTAAGACAAACTTAAGACAGCTAGAATAAAGGCCTAGCAAAACAACACAAATGAGAAAACCCAGCATTTGGTGATTTCCATGGCTTCCAGACTTCACGTTGTCATTGTAAAGAAGTAAAGACTCCTTGTCAGTCAAAGTATTAAAAATGAATATATTATTTATGGTAAAGTTGATTTGTCCAATTACTTCTGAGCCACTGAAATGGCTTTGTAGAAAATTGACTGCAATTCCTAACGTTTCAGAGGATCTTTCTGATTAACCTGTCACGATACAATTCGCAAGTGACCTGTGACCAGGGGGCACCTTTCTTGGCCCTAACACTAGGGGGCTCCCTAGCTCGCCCTGTTCCGCGGGATACTTCAGATGGTGAAGATGCCCAGGTCTCCGCCCTTGCCCTACCTCCTACAACAGCCCTATGTCTGTCCCCTTCCCCCACCCGGGGAAGAGAGGCACTACTGTGTACCTCAGTACACTAACCCTCCAGACAGTGGGACAAAGAGAAGGGTGCAAAGAAAACTACACACACACAAAATATACACTCACATATAACAGAGGTATTCACCAGGGTGTATTGGAAGGGTGAAGAAAGTAAAATAGGAAACGATGAGGAAGTTTCAAGCATACAAACCAAGCAACAGTCTCAAATAAACTCCTCCAGCTATCCAATCACCAGCTTCTCCCACTCCTGATCTATGTAGCAACTGCTAACTCAGACATGGACGTGGTAAATAAGCCTAGCTTTTATAGGGGAGAGGAGTAGCTATCCAAGCACAGCTGAATGCAGGAATTTCCCACATGGCCGATTAACCCCTGTTCTGCTGAAACAAACAAACACGTTTACTATACTGGAGAAGTGCTTCTTCTCAGGCACGGAGCAGAAGCCAGCAGACGCTGCGGTCTTCCAGCTCCGCTCTGATGCGGTAACCCCCTTGACAGTACCCCCTATTCTTCGAGGGATGTCCGGAACCTCAAGGCCCGGTTTATCCGTGTTTACAACATGAAAGGCTCGAACCAGTCTGACTGCACGGACATCAGAAGCTGGTACCCACATCCTCTCCTCAGGACTGTACCCCTTCCAATGTACCATATATTGAAGTGACTGACAAACAAGACGAGTCTAAGACCTTTGCTATCTGGGACTCCAGATGACCACCGACAATGACAGGAGAAGGTGGCAGAGGTGTAGGTACTGCAGATGCCACATACTTCTTGAGAAGCGAACGGTGAAAAACATTATGGATTTTAAAGGTAGGTGGCAGAGCAAGGCAGAATGCTACTGGATTGACAACGGCTAAGATCTTATGAGGACCAATAAACCTGGGACCCAGTTTCCAAGACAGAACCTGCAGATTAATGTTCCTCGAGGACAGCCATATCAAGTCACAACCACACAGGTACGGACCCACTAAACGTCTCCGATCAGCCTCACTCTTATTCTTGGAACCCATCAATAGTAAATTATTAGTCACCTCCTGTCATATGGTAGAAATAGAAGATGAAAACCGTTCTTCCTCCGGTAATCCAGAAGGGCGATTACCATTGAACGAACTAAACTACGAATGGAACCCATATGCCCCCAAAAAACGGGAACTTACCGGTTGATTCCTCACAATGATTATTTACTGCGAACAGTAAATAATTTTCTGGATCTTATTTTTCATATTCTATCTCTCAATGTTAAAAGTAGCCTACTCTTAAAATTATAGTTAGTCAAAGCAAAAAATGCCTAGTAGACAAGCAGCTTCAGAAAATATACATCCAAAACTAGCAAGGAAGCAATGTCTAAAAGTTCAAACTTTATTGAGACATGATTAATCATAAAATCACTTCATGGAAAACATGATAAAAATAAAATGGAGGGACAGAACAAACAGATAACCGCACCGTTGGGTAAACAGCATAGATATATACACAAATATGCTTCTATAGGTGTTTGTTATAAAATAGTCATATGAAAAAATGCCTTTGTAATTAAATAAAAGCCAAATTTGGGCTAACAAAGTGCATAAGTGCGTAAATCATAATGACATGATCACTATAGGCCTATAAGAATATAACAATGAAAAATTTCAACCATAGGAGCAAGCTGGAGATAGCTGAATACTGGGCTAGATAAGGCAGTATGCGCATGTGCAAAAAGAAACAGTATAAAACCCAGTACAGATCTCCAAGCTAGTAATGAAGAGAAACAGTGTTGCTATCAGGGCATATTTACCTTGTGGTGCGGGCAGGAGGACCCCGACGCGCGTTTCGCGATAGCTTTATCAAGGGGTGTATTCCTAAATACTATTAGAATATGTTTGTAGAACTCTTGCTATGATTCGATTATTCCATTGTCTGTAAAATGCATTGTTACTCTGCCTTGACCGGGTATCGCTATTGTGTGCATGTGCCCGACGCTGCTGTAGTGCGCCTGCGTCGCTCACCCGGTCTCCGCTGGCCTTGACTATCCGGCATGGCCCGGGTCGGTATATGACTTGGGACTTTCCGTCCCCGCTCGTCTGCCGGCAGGGCGCTGCTGGATGTCGGGGCTTGTGGATGCCGGGGACCGGCGTATGCGCCGCTAACATGCAGCGCTAGGAGAACGGGCCAGCTGATGGTAACATGATTAATCACCTTGTGGATATAAGGTCCTGTGCAGGAATTAACCACACTTCCCCTCGATAAAGCTAATGTGGTGTAGCGAAACGCGCATCGGGGTGTCCCGGGCAGTTGCCGCTGTACCAATTATGTGAGTATCTACTCCCTTTTCTCTCCCTCGTCCATGATTGATTTACCGGTTTGTTACCGTTCATTGGGGTATGGTATATATTGACCTAGTTAGGGCATATGGTTGTCCGAGTTCTAATTCATTGTTAACTCCTTTTTGACATAGCAAATCTATTATTCATGGGAGAGTCTTTGATGTTATCCTACAGCATGGTGTCATGCATTCCGGATTCATTGGTGTCTTTACATGGTCTATGTTTGTTATGCCTCTTTTATTCTTGTGTATATTAATAAAGATTGTTTATGTTTTTTTACGCTAAACTCTGTTTGCTCTCCTGTTTCGTCTGATTCATTGGCAGAGTGGCTAACTGCACTGACTTGGGTGTTAGTACACCCGGTGCAGCTTATGATGAGTCTGGTTTCTCTCACACCAGCAGCACATGCGTCCAGCCCCAGGCTAAGCGCCATTTCTCTGCACCTTCGGTGCTTCTCCTAACAGCGCGTTCACCCTCCCTGTGACACACTTGCCTCCCTGGGCAGGATATACCATTTGGATAATCACAGCACCCAGTTGTGGACATTCATGCCTGTCACAAACAACACAGGATAGTTTCCTGAATATATTACAGTGCAAATTTCTGGACACCCACACCAATTATTGGATATACCTGTCCCTGCATAACTTAAGGTGTCAATCCCGTGTGTCTAGTGATTTCCTGCATGAAGTGTGCCCTTTCATCCTCAGTAGCCGTTGCTTCTCAGACGCCTGTTTCTCCACATTTTTAATGAATATACCCAGTACTGAATAGTGCCTACTCACGACAGCTGTTCTTTAATAATAATATATGGAATTTTCCATTACAGCTCATCTCAGTTAAAACCAACTGTAAAAAAAATTCCGTTTCTGATGAAGGTCAATTGTATGACCGAAAACGTTCAAAGGAGTATATTGAACTGGATACTTTTTACAATGAAGGAACTGTCAAATCATTTTTTCTTTTGAGTGCCAAGTTTTTGTACTACATAGTCTGTTATTGTTAGTTTGTTTACTGTAAGTGATATCTGTAATTTGTATGTAACCCCTTCTCATGTACAGCACCTTAAAATCAATGGTGCTATATGAATAAATAATAAAAATAATAATAATAAAATGCTACTAGCAGAGGGAGCGTTGCCTCTGCAGCATCAGAGTAGCGCATCTGACAATCTTCAATGATTCCTGGTAGCTTTTGGAAGCTGTAGAGATAAGCAAACTTGTTCGGAAAACGTTTGCCAATCTCAAATTCGGCATGAATGTAGCACATACGGATTCAGAATTGGAATCCTGAGCATTTTTCGGAGGGCAAAGTCATCAAAATTCACTCACAGTTCGGTAAATGATCACGTTTACACTAATGCTTTTGTTAGAACTTTGGCTAGGATAGTGGTGCTAAATTAGGAGTGGAGGACACGTGTTTTATGAGAGGAGGGGAGTTATCAAGGTCAGAGAAGCGAGGGAGTGTTTTTTTTTAATCAACATAATGTGTGTTGTGAGGCAGTGACCAATGTCACATGTAAGGGTCACTGCGTGTTCCCTCCAGGATGCGCACAGAGGTGTATTGAGGTCATGGGAGTGCATTGCAGTCACAGGCGTAGCTGTTATTGCAGTGCAGAATAAAAGTTAGTATAGGTCTTGGACATGCTGGTTGTCCAAGGCAGATTTAGGGAAAACCTGCTCTGGTATTTTATGTTTTGAAATGGACTACAGGATGGTAGTGGTGCACTCCGCTTCATTCCCAGACCGGATTTTCAATGTGGCCCATGGCCACAGATTCCAGTTAAAGCCCTGCAGTAAAGGGTTTGGGTGGGTCAGGGTCAATGGAAGTGTCAGTTTGGTTTTTGCAAGAGTGCAGAGCAGAAAGCACTGCAGATCTCCAATGTGTGAGGCAACACAGGCAAGCAGAGCCAAACAGGCAAGCGGAGCTGAAAGGCCTGGCACCCACAGCGTACACAGCGGTGCAGTCGCCCATGGAAACTGTCTCTCTTGTGCCTGGCTGTGAACCAGAGGTAGACTGTCCTGTGCCTGCCTGCGATCCGAAGGATGACTGGCATGTTTATTGACTGCAATCTGGAGGATATGTTTCCTGGCTGTGATATTGTGTGCTGTGTTTTGCTGTGAATTGAACATTAACCCCTTTCCTACAATGGACGTAATATTCCGTCCATGTGACCTGGGACCTAATTCCCATGGATGGAATATTGCGTCATAGCGATCAGCGGCGCCCACGTGGTGAGCGCCGCTGATTGCGGCCGGGTGCCAGCTGATTATCACAGCTGACACCCGGCACAATGTGTCAGGGGCGGTCATGGACCGCCCCCGACACGTTAACCCCTGGCACACCGCGATCAAACACGATGGCGGTGTACCGGGGGTTAAAGGGAAGCATCGGCAGGGAGGGGGCTCCCTCTGTGCTTCCCTGAGCCCCCCACAGCAGCGCAATGTGCAGCGCTGCTGCAGGGGGCTCCTTCCCTGCAGGTCCCTGTATCCAATATGGCGATGGTGACCTTCGGGGGCCTGCAGGGAGCTGGCTTCCTCAGTGCCTGCAAAGCGCAGGCAAGGAGGAAGTCTGTACAGTGCCTGTGACAGATCGCTGATCTGTCACAGTGATCTGTGATGTGACAGATCAGCGATCATTCACATGACAGCTATGTCCCCCCTGGGACAATGTAATAAAGTTAAAAAAAAAAAAGTGTAAAAATAATTTTTAAAAAATCGCTAAATAAATTTAAAAAATAAATATTAACTAATAAATTCATTTTTTGGAAATAAAAAAAAAACAATAAAAGTACACATATTTGGTATCGCCATGTCCATAACGACCTGCCCTTTAAAACTGTGCCATTAGTTAACATCTTTAGCAAACCCCTTAAAAAATAAAAATAAAAAATGAAGCAAAAAATAATGATTTATGATCATACCGCCGAACAAAAAGTGCAATAAAGCGCGATCAAAAAGACGCATATAAATATCCATACTACCGCTGAAAACGTCATCTTGTCCCGCAAAAAACGAGCCACCACAGAGCATCAGCAGCGAAAAATAAAAAAGTTATAGCTCGCAGAATAAAGCAATGCAAAAATAATTATTTTTTATATAAAATTGTTTTCATTGCATAAAAGCGCTAAAACATAAAAAAAGACATAAATGATGTATCGCTGTAACCGTACTGACCCGAAGAATAAAACCGCTTTATAAATTTTACCGCACACAGAACGGTGTAAACGCACCCCCAAAAGAAATTCATGAAACGCTGGTATTTGTTCATTCTGCGTCCCAAAAATCAGAATAAAAAGCGATCAAAAGATGTCACATGCCTGAAAATGAAACCAATAAAAACATCAACTCGTCCCGCAAAAAATATGACTTCACATGACTCAGTGGGTCAAAATATGGAAAAATTATAGCTCTCAACATGTGGTGATGCAAAAACTATTTTTACAATAAAAAGCGTCTTTTAGCGTGTGACAGCTGCCAAATATAAAAACCGCCATAAATAGTAAATCAAACCCCCCATTATCACCCCCTTAGTTAGGGAAAAATAATAAAATTTAAAAAATGTATTTATTTCAATTTTCCCGTTAGGGCTAGGGTTAGGGTTAGGGCTAGGGCTAGGGTTAGGGCTGAGATTACGGTTAGGGGTGTGTTGGGGTTAGGGTTGGAGTTAGAATTGGGGGGTTTCCACTGTTTGGGCACATCAGGTGCTCTCCAAACGCAACATGGCATCTGATCTCAATTCCAGCAAATTCTATGTTGAAAAAGTCAAATGGTGCTCCTTCCCTTCCAAGCTCTGCCATGCGCCCAAACAGTGTTTTACCCCCACATATAGAGTATCAGCCTACTCAGGACAAATTGCAAAACAACTTTTGGGGTCCAATTTCTCCTGTTACCGTTAGGAAAATAAAAAAATTGGGGGCAAAATATCATTTTTGTGGAAAAAAATGTTTTTTTTATTTTCACGCGCGGGCGTTATAAACTTCTGTGAAGCACTTGGAGGTTCAAAGTGCTCATCACACATCTAGATAAGTTCCTTAGGGGGTCTAATTTCCAAAATGGTGTCATTTGTGGGGGTTTCCACTGTTTAGGTACATCAGGGGATCTCCAAAGGCAACATGACACCCGCAGACCATTCCACCAAAGTCTGCATTCCAAAACGTCACTACTTCCCTTCCGAGCCCTGACATGTGCCCATACAGTAGTTTTCTCCCACATATGAGGTATCAGCATACTCAGGACAAATTGGACAACAACTTTTGGGGTCCATTTTCTCCTGGTACCCTTGGGAAAATAAAAAAAATTGGGGACTAAATGATCATGTTTGTGGAAAAAAATACGATTCTTTTATTTTCACGCTCGGGCATTATAAACTTCTGTGAATCACTGGAGGGTTCAAAGTGCTCACCACACATCTAGATAAGTTCCTTGGGAGGTCTAGTTTCCAAAATGGTGTCATTTGTGGGGGGTTTCCACTGTTTTGGTACATCAGGGGCTTTCCAAACGCGACATGGTGTCTGATCTCAATTGCAGCCAAAAAAGTAAAATGGCACTGCTTCCCTTCCGAGCTCTGCCACGCGCCCAAATAGTCATTTACACCCACATATGGAGTATCAGCGTACTTAGGACAAATTGCACAATAACTTTTAGGGTCCTGTTACCTTTGGGAAAATAAAAATTGGGGGTGAAAAGATCATTTTTGTGGAAAAAATATGATTTTTTAATTGTACTGCTGTACGTTATAAACTTCTGTGAAGCCCTTGTGGGTTCAAAGTTCTCACCACATATCTAGATAAGTTCCTTGGGGGGTCTAGCTTCCAAAATGGGGTCACTTGTGGGGGGTTTCCACTGCTTAGGTACATAAAGGGCTCTCCAAACGTGACATGGCGTCCGATCTGAATTCCAGCCAATTTTGCATTGAAAAAGTCAAACGGCGCTCCTTCCCTTCTGAGCTCTGCCATGCACCGAAACAGTGGTTCCCCCCTACATATCAAGTATCAGCGTACTCAGGACAAATTGCACAATAACTTTTGCAGTCCAATTTCTCCTGTTACCCTTGGTAAAATAAAAAAATTGAACCTGAATTATTTTTTTTGTGAAACAAAGTTAAATGTTCATTTTTTTTTTAAATATTCAAAAAATTGCTGTGAAGCACCTGAAGGGTTAATAAACTTCTTGAATGTGGTTTTGAGCACCTTAAGGGGTGCAGTTTTTAGAATGGTGTCACTTTTGGTATTTTCTATCATATAGACCCCTCAAAGTGGCTTCAAATGTGATGTGGTCCATAAAAATAAAATGGTGATGCAAAAATGAGAAATCGCTGGTCAACTTTTAACCCTTATAACTTCCTAACAAAAAAAAAATTTTGGTTCCAAAATTGTGCTGATGTAAAGTAAACATGTGGGAAATGTTACTTATTAAGTTTATTGTGTGCTGTATCTCTGTGATTTAAGGGCATAAAAATTCAAAATAGGAAAATTGCAAAATTTTCAAAATTTTTGCCAAATTTCTGTTTTTTTCACAAATAAACACAAGTTATTTGAATGAAATTTTACCACTAACATGAAGTACAATATGTCACGAGAAAACTTTGTCAGAATCACCAAGATTCATGGAAGCGTTTCAGAGTCATTACCTCATAAAGGGACAGTGGTCAGAATTGTAAAAATTGGCCCAGGAGTTAACGTGCAAACCACCCTTGGTAGTGAAGGGGTTAAAAAGAATTTTTTTTTTTAATTTTCTGGGTCACTGCCTCATCACTGCACAGCATACAGCTGCACTACATATGGTGGAGAATGTGAGCAGTGTGAACTGAGGCATACCCCAAAGCGTGCTGCATGTCAGTGAGCAAGTGTCACGGTCCTGTCAGCGCCAGCGTGCAGCCACCGCTGAGCAGGGACTCGTCCACACTGCAGGGGGCCCCGGGGTCAGATACGGCCAGGAAGCTCAGGCAAACAGGACCTGAAGACGCTGAAGTTGGCAAGCAGTGAGGGACCTACGGTCATGTGACTGCAAGGGGTGGGGCTTAGTATCCTGCTGCCAGAGATTGGCAGGACACAACTACAGGAATGCTCAGGTCAGACAAACGGGGGTCATACACAGAGATAGCAGTACAGTACCAGGGATGAGACAGAATGTATAGTCGAGGCCAGGCAGGGGTCAAAGCCAAACAGACATAGAAGGTACCAAGCAGAATCCAACGAGCAGTATCCAGAAAACAGATCGAGTCGAAACCAAAGTATCAGGCAAACAAGAACACAGCACAAGCACTCTCAGGGGTCAACACACTCTGCCAAGGGCAAAAGTATAACTGATGGGGATTGGAGCTTCCTGAGGCTATAAAAAGCTTTCCCAGAACCAAGGAGAGGCCACAATAATAAGCCCTAGGTGTGCAGGTAAGAACCTGCACTGAGATCATAACATTTAACCCCAGAAGTGCAGGTCCACCAGCACTGGTTCCAGACATTAACCCCAAGCGTGCGGGTCCAACCCGTACTGGGATCATGACAGCAAGCCTGCAACGCTACAGCTCAAGCCGGCTGGAAAAATGGAGAGTTTTTGAAACAGGTGGTCCTCATTCAGCAGCAGCAGGATCTACTGTGCTAGCAGGAGCTGCAGTTCCAGCGGCAGGCAGCAGCAAGAGACACTGCAATTGCAGCAGCAGGAGCTAATGGGCCAGCTGCAGCAAAAGGTGCAGCAGTTCCAGCAGCAGCAAGAAGTGCTGAAGTTTCAGCGGCAGCAGCAGGAGACCCCTAATGTGAGGATCAATCAGCGGTATAAAGAGGAGACCCCTAATGTGAGGGGTGAACAGCGGTGTAAAGAAGAGACCCCTAAGGTAAGGGGCGATCATAATGTGTACCAGTGGCCCTTTGCAGAGAATCGTCTGTTATGAGCACATTTTCTGCTCCACCAGCTGGGAGTTCTCCTTCCGTTCTCCCTCTGGTAGTGACAGGAGGTAGTGAGGTTAGTTTAATTGGTAATGGTCTGCCACCTGACGAGGAGGATAGTGATTGGATCTCTGACTGGATATAAGACAGCCAGCGCCCTATCCTGTTGCTGGTGATTCAGTCTGTTTCTCAGGTCTTGGACTTCAGCTCTGCTTCAGTCATCTCAAGTTAAGTTTGTTTTTTGCTAATGTTCACACTTGCCCTTGTTGGTCAACTCAGTTTTTGTGTGGTCAGCCAGCCCGTCTGGGCTGTGCTGAATTTCCACTCTTATTTATCTGTATTTGCCAATTTGCCTTTTTGTCCTTTATTAGATTGGCCTCTTTTTCCTCTGTCTCAGAATATTCCAGAGTGCTGATATAGTGGGAGAAGTCTAGTGACTTCAGGGTTAATTTTGTTATCAGAAGCATTGGACATTATTTTTGGTAGGGTTTTTTGGCAGATTGCAGACAGTATCTTTCCTTTCCTGTCCTTTCCTGTCCTTTCAAGTTAGTTTGGCCCCATCGTTTGCTCAGCCTATTTTTCTGCCTTTGTTTGTGTTTCCATCTTGCTTCACCGTCAATACATGTGGGGGGCTGTCTTTCCTTTGGGGTCTGCTCTGGGGAGTTAGTTTTCCTCTTTTCTTACTTTAGGCTTATTTAGCTCTCCGGTTGTGACGAGGCATCCAGGACCACTGTAGGCACGCTCCACGACTGCTTCTAGTTGTGTGTTAAAATCAGGGCTCTGCAGTCTGCATAGTTACCAACCTCTCTGGTGTTCTGAGACTTAGCGTGTGTTGCTTTTTTCCTCCTCGGTGACCCATTCATAACACTCGTCCCACCAGGTATAAGGCATATGACCTATTGCATTTGGTGGAGGAATGGCTCCAGCCTGAGACTTTGACCCTGGCCCAAATGGTAGAGAGGGAGGTGGTTGACCAGCTGGTCAGGGCTCTGCCGGCCACCATGCAGCGTTGGGTGGGGCAAGGGGACCTGGGCACTCTGGACCAGCTGATAAGTTTGAGTGAGCAGTACACAGCTATTCAGGACTTTGTACAGGAGCATGGGAAAAGTCCACAAACCTCCATTGCGGCTAACCAGGACTGAGTCCGTGATGAATGGGTAACCCAAAGTGAGGGTGACAAAGGTAACATTTCCCCTAAAGCAGCCCTAAGGTCTAGTCGTGCTGTAGTTATTAAGTGTTGGTGGTGTCAAGGGCCCAGATATGTAGCTGTCAACTACCCTCTGACATCTGAACCCTTGGACTGAGGGTATAATCGCCATGCGTCTATGTATGCCCAGCCAGTCTGTACGGTCACTACGGGCACTGCGAGTGGCAAACTGCAGCTGCGCCGGGTATTTATAAATGGGTGCCAAACGGACGCTCTCCTGGACTCGGGGAGCATAGTGACTTTGGTCCAGGGCTCCATTGTTGCCGGGGACAACCCCAAAGGACGAAAAGTGGAGGTGATGGGTATTCATGGGGAAATCCAGGAGTACCCGACCACAGAGGTTAATTTTTCCACACCAAGTGGGGACATTAACCATGTGGTGGGAGTGGTGAAGACCCTTCCATATGGGACTGTGTTGGGACTACAGGATGGTAGTGGTGCAGTTCGTTTAATTTCCGGACCGGGTTTTTCCTGTGGCCCATGGCCACAGATTCCAGTTAAATACCCTGCGGTGAAGGGTTTGGGCGCGTCAGGGTCAGTGTCAGTTTGGTTTTTGCAAGAGTGCAGAGTTTTTGCAGAGCTCCAACTGCGTGAGGCAACATAGGCAAGCAGAGCCAAACAGGCAAGCTGAAAGGCCTGGCACCCACAGCGCACACGGCGGTGCAGTCGCCCACGGCACAGGTCTTGTAGGTGGATTGTCTTGTGCCTGGCTGTGAACCAGAGGTAGACTGTCCTGTGCCTGGCTGCATTCCAGGGATTGATTGATGTGTTTATTGACTGCAATCTGGATGATATGGTTCACGGCTGCGATCCGGAGGATATCGTGTGCTGTGTTTTGCTGTGAGATGAACATTAAGGAGACTTTTGTTTTGAACTTTGTCGAGTCACTGCCTCATCAGAGCACAGCGTGGATGCAGCTGCACTACAGTGTAGATTCTGGCAGCCAATCAGGGCGCAGAAACCATCCACAGCATCCTGACACAATGACTTCCGTCGTTGGCTGCCTTAGTCACAGGTCCCTTTCCATATAAAAAGCAGACATGTTGTTTTGCTGGTACAGTTTTCTCAGTGTAACAGTGCAGAGAGGCTGCTCTTGCTGCTGCTGCGAATTGTCAAATAGTTAGGCAGGATCCTGTCCATGTGAAATCGACCTTGCAGCATCTAAATAGTTTGTGCTAATAGTGTTGTGCAGGCAGGATTCCACATTTCATAATCAAAATTATTTGGGCTAATACTGTGGTTAGAGTCAAGACTCAGGAGGTCTCATTTACTAATCAAAATTGTTTGGGCTAATAATGGGGTGCAGGTTCCAGGACCCATTTCCTAATCCGAAATGTTTGGGCTAACACTATGTTGCAGTCAGGTATCAGAGGGTCACATTTACTAATCAAAGTCATTTGGGCTATTTTTGGGGCGCAGACCCCAGGCCTCATTTCATAATCCAAATAGTTTGGGCTAATATTGTGTTGCAGTCAGGGCTCAGGAGGTCAAATTTGCTAATCAAAATCATTTGGGCTAATATTGAGGTGCAGTCACCAGGCCCAATTGCCTAATCCAAATAGTTTGGGCTAATACTGTGTTGCAATGGGACTCAGGAGGTCACATTTACTAATAAAAATAATTCGGGCTAATATTGGGGTGCACGCACCAAGCCCCATTTTCTAATCCAAATACTCTGGTGCCGACATCAGCCCACATTTCATAATCTAAATCCTTTGTGCAAATACGGTGTAGCAGGCACCAGGCCTCATTTCATAACCCAAGTTGTTTGGGATAATAGTCTGGTGCAGGCACCAGGCCTCATTTCATAATCAAAATTGTTTGGCCTAATACTCTGGTGCAAGCACCAGGCGTCATTTCATAATCCAAATCGTTTGGCCTAACACTCTGGTGCAGGCACAAGGCCTCATTTCATAATCAAAATCTTTTGTGCAAATTCTGTCGTCCCACCACCAGTCCACATTTCAGCATCTAAATCCATTGTGCTAATTGTGTGGTTCAGCCAACAGTCCACATTTCAACATATAAATCTTTTGTGCTAATTCTGTGGTCTAGCCACACTATCTCAGGCAATAAATACTGATTATTAATTGACAGGTGACTGACAGGTCTGAGCCTAGCATTGTGAGAAAGCTGTTTAAAAGAGGGGAAGGGTACATCCAACATGACTGGGTAAAAGAAAAGTTGTGGTGGATGAGGGAATAGGCTTGGTGTTTGAGGAGTACAAGGGGTAGCTGGTAATGTTACTGAAAGCTCTACTGAAAAAAACACTGGTTCGTCCTATTCAAAGACAACTGACAACTTCTGTTACTGGATGGGCTACTCGACTCCCTTTCTTTGGCAGCCACACATCCATATGCCTTGTAGATGAGGGCCAGAAAGAGCATGTGCTCCAGTGGATGACAAGCACTGCATCAAGTGGCTTGTCCTCCTCTTCCTCCACCTTAACAACACACACAGTAAAGTCCTCAGAAGTGGCACCACAATTACCCTTGATTCCCTCTGCATCACAACTCTCTAACCGCCCAAATAACCCAGAGTACAAATAATATAATTCCGCAGCATGGATGCATGGGGCAGGACCTGGACCAGCATTTCTAGCTTAAACATTGATCAATAACAGGTAGATGAATGACAGGTGTAGGCCTGATGCTTTGAGAGTCCTGCTAAAATCAGGCAACACAAATGAAGGAGACCCAAATTGGAGTCCAAACATTTGCAAAAATTAAGGGCAACCGCTAATAAAATGTCATCAATTTCCCCAGAGTAGAAAAGTACAGCATAATTGGGGCTCTGACACCCCTTGCACTACAGGCAAGCCACCAGATGGAGACACAACTTGTAGTCTCTACATTTCAAAAAATTGTTAGCAACTAGTGATGAGCGAAAATTTCAATATTCGGTTCAGATTACGATCGCTGCATTTGCAATATTCGCAGAACATAACTGAACACCATTGGAGTCAATGGGAGTACAGCTGAGCGAATATGTTCGGAAATAATCGTCAAACATAAATACGGCATGAATATGGTACAAATATGGCATGAATATGACAAATTCAGATTCGATGATTGTTTTCAGAACATATTTGCTCATCTCTATTAGTAACATCAGCAGCAGTAGCATCAGTAGGCACAGAAGCCACGACAAAGGTGTCATGGACTGCAATGACGCAAGATCAATGCAGCACACTAAAAATGACACCATCGCCTAGTCTGCCTAGTCTGTGACTGAAAGGCAAAAGTCACTTTCAGGGGACAGCAGAACGCACTTAATCATCAGAACACCACCAGCAGTGTTGAAGTCACTTTCTGAGAGAACGCTGGCGTGACAAATCCTCCAAGGCATGACTGGTGAGCTCAGGCCACTCTTCCATTTTTGAAGACCAAAGTGCAAAAAGGTTCAAACCCCCCAATAGCAATGATATTGAGCTTGAGATACTCCTGCCCCATCCTCTTCGGTCGTTCACTATATGTCAGACTTGTACTCTGTTCTGCTGGTGCACGGGCTGGTCTAAAAAATTGTGAAAAGACTCACAGAAATTGCTTTTGCCACTTACACTGCTGCTGTTTTTTTTTTTAGTGTTTACGACTCAACGTTCCCAGATTGTGTAAAAGCGTGTTTTGATACTCTACCATGAACGTATCCTTTTCCAGGGGTGGAATCATCTGGCATACTTTACTCTTGTACTGTGGATCTAACAGAGTGGCAACCTAGTAGTCAATACTAGTCCTAATCCTAAAAATCCAGTATCATGCTGCAGATAGAGTAGCAAGAAGGCGTTCATGTGTTGGGCACTTCCATGAGGTATAAGTCTATGGTGTGTTGGTAGTTGGGAAATACTCAAGCTTGCTTCCTACGTCTCCTCCCACCAACCACGGACAAAAGAGAGGGGATCATTATCTTCTTCATCTCCTGACTGTTGTGTGCCCATCATCTCTTCCTCCTCATCCTTCTCCATTTGTTCCTTGGCTTCTGCACCTTAACTAACAGTTTTTCTGGCATCATAACCCCCCTCAATCGCTGAAATCAACCCTCCCATGGCTCCTGCTTGTGCGACAATAGTGCGGAACTTTGAGACATTTTTATCCCTTCCGCATCCTTCTCTGCTTCCGCCTCTTCCACTGAGACCACCTCCTCCTCCCACAGACTTTTTAGCCCCTTAGTGACCAAGTCAGTTTTTAAAATTCTGACCATTGTCATTTTATGAGGTTATAGCTCTTGAATGCTTCAACAGATTTCACTGATTCTGAGATTGTTTTTTTCGCGACATATTATACTTCATGTTAATGGTAAAATTTATTTGATATGACTTGTGTTAATTTTTTATGCTCTTAAATCAGAGAGTCATATTTTTTCTGAGTACAACAATACCCCGTATATGGGGGAAAGTCACTGTTTGGGCGCATAGCAAGGCTCAGAAGGGAGGGAGCTCTGTTTGAATTTTTTAATGCAAAATTGGCTGGAATCAATGGCAGGCGCATGTCGCGTTTGGTAACCCCCTGATGTACCAAAACAGTGGAAACCTCTCAATCCTAAATCCAACCTTAACACAGCCCTAACCCCAACCCTAACCCTAACCCTAATCCCAACCCTAACCACAACTCTAACCCTAATCACAACACTAACCCCAACACCACCCTAACCCTGACACCAACCTAACTCCAACACCTCAACTGTAACCCCAATCGTAACCCCAACACAACCCTAACCCCAACACAATCCTAAACCTAGCCCCAACCCTAACCCTAGCAAAACCCTAACCCTAGCTCTAACCCCAACCCTATCCCTAGCATCAACCCTAACCTTAATCCCAACTCTAACCTTAGCTCAACCCTAACCCTAGCTCAAACCCCAACACTAACCTGTTATGAATGGGTCACCGAGGAGGATAGCAAGCCCAGGCTAAGCCACAGAAAACCAGAGAGGTTGGTAACTAAGCAGATTGCAGACCCCTGATCCTATTCACACAACTAGCAGTAGCCGCGGAGCGTACCTACGATGATCTTAGACGCCTCGGCACAGCTGGAGAGCTAACTAAGCCTAAAGCAAGAAAGGGGAAAAACTGCCCCGGAGCAGACCCCAAAGGAATAGATAGCCCCCAAACATATATTGTCGGTGAGACAAGATGAAAACACAAACGCAGGCAGAAAAATAGACTGACCAAACGATGGGGCCCACACTGACTAGACAGGACAGGAAAGGAAAGACACTGTCTGCAATCACGCAAAAAACAATGCAAAAAGTCCAACTCATCTGATGCACAAAAAACACTGAAGTCGCACGACTTCACCCCCACTATATCAGCACTCTGGTATATTCTGAAAGCAAAGCAAAAAGAGACCAATATAACAGGGGACAAAACAAACTGGCACAAGCAGTAACATATGGGAGGTGATTCAGCACAACCCCAGCAGGAGCTAGCTGACCGGCACAAAGCAGAGATAGACAAAACCAGATCAAATGCAAACAGAATAGCAAATTAACCACTTAGATGAACCATGCAGGGAAAGAGCAGGAGACATCAGACCTAAGACGGTGGATACTGCGTTCAGCCCTGCTCACTTGCAACCTACTTCTATAAGCCCCATATTAGCCTTAGGCTGCCGGTCTCACCTGCACACCTGCAAGCTACTATTGTAGGCTCCATACGGGCCTTTTGCTACCGGTCTCAGTACAGACATTTTCTACAGGCAAATTGCTTCAGCAATCCAGCGGGAACCTTTCCTCATTTCCTTATGGAATATATTGCATCTAATTGAATTACCAGCACAGCACACCTTAAGTGTAGCTGGAAGCCTGCTATATGCCTACACCATATTTGGAAGCAGGAACTTACAAAAAAATTATTTTGCTCATGGACATACGTTTGTTCATACTATATAGACAGCAGTCGGACTGACGAAGGCCAAGTGTAGGCCGAAACGTCTTTTTGTAGGACTGCACATAAATAAAAACTTCACTTAAAAAGGACAATTCAGTTGAGTGCCAAGTTACTTTATTATTATCAGACCTCAGAAGGCACAGGAAGAAAATCACCAGCAGGGATAGAGGGAGTCAGCGGTCTTAAATCCCAATCAGAAACCCCAGATCTCCAATCATCTTCCTCATTAGCAGGTGGCAAGCCTCTGTCAATCAGATCAGCTCCACTACCTCCAGTGACCACCAGAGGGAACCCAGAAAGAGAACTCACAACCCCTCTGTCAATCTGACCAGCTTCACTACCTTCAGTAATCACCAGAGGGAAGCCAGAGAGAGAATTCACAACACTAACCCTAGCCCCAACCCTAACCCTAACTGCAAAGAATGGAAAAAAATATTTTTATTTTATTTTATTTTTACCTAGCTAAGGGTGTGGTAAAGGGGGGTTTCATTTACTATTATTTTTTATTTTTATCACTGTGATAGGGTCTATCACAGTGATAAAAATGAACCAATAGGAAAAATCTATTGTTGATTGGTACCGGCCGACAGATCTAGGAAGGCGCAGCGTGCATGCGCCCCCCATTTTCTTCCAGGAAGAAGACATGGAGGGCCGGGGGATGGAGCAGGAGGGTCAGGTGATGGCCTAGGTACTGGGGGGCTTGGGGGACCCCACTTATCTCTCCTTTGGTATGCTAGTTCATATCAGAGGAGAGAGAAATGAATGGGAAATTGGATTTTTCTTGCCATCGCCGTTATTTGGTGAATAATGGTGATCACGAAACTGGGTCGGTAAAAACCAACCCAAATCAAGTTCTACGGGGTCTCAGCTAACCCAGTAGCTGGGATTCTAGAGATTTTCCAATTCTGGAGGGTGCTATACCCTTATTTCTCAGCGCCATTAAAAAGCGGTGATGAGAAATAAGTACCTTTAACTGCCACCGTTAAAAGGCGTATCGGCGGTCGTTAAGGGGCTAAAGTGTGCTCCAGCGTGTAGATGAATAGTCATGCTGATGATGGCATCGTCAGCGCTAACCAGCTTATTAGCCATTTTGAAACTGTTCATCTGTGCCCATGTCACGCCCTCCACCGCCGCCGCTACTCACCTGCGCGGCCCCGTTCGCCTCCCGAATCTTCTGCGCACCTCCTGGCGCGCCCCCGCTCCACGGCGCGTCCCCGCTCCCAACATCCGGGGTCCTCGGCGTCGCTCCTGCGTGCCTGCGCCCGACGTCTCACCCGGCGCTCTGACTTCTGGGAACAGTGATGTTGTGGCTCCGCCCCCAACATGGCGGCACCCACCAACTATTTCTACTCGGCGCAAGGCCAGGTAAGGTGCCTGATTATCTTATGCGGTGACGCTGTCCTCGCTCGCTCTGTCTTCAGGCTATTTACGGCTACCTTTGCTGTCTGCCTGCGCTACCACTGGTAGCTTCTGTGTTCTCCACCTCCTGCTTTGCTCCGTGTCCCTGTCTTTGTCCCTGCTTCTGTGTCTCCCTCTGTACTACCACCTCTGGCAGGCTGTCTGGTGTACCTCGTGCCTGCGGGTTCCCTTGTCTGTCCGCTCTGAGCCCTCTTGTCCACTGTATTATTGTTTGTTTTCTCGTTCTCTTGCAGCCTCCAGTCTCTGCCATCCCCAGGTGCTCCTGGTCCTCAGGTCTCTCTCGCTCCGTGGTCCCTGTATTCCTCACTTCAGTTGCAGCTCGGATTCTCCACCGTTGTCTCCCTGGTGCTTACCCCAGTCACCCCTTTGGCTCCGGCTGTCATTGTTCCATCCCCTGTGGGCCTGCCCCTAACACTCCCTGTATAGGGGTGGCTCCACCTGCTCAGCTCGCCCCGGGGGCTCTGGAGCTGCGACCCAGGGGGTCCACTTCCGGGTTGTTCTAGCCTTTTCTCACAGCACAACCGTTAAAGCATAATCAGGCCATGGATCCCGCTGGAGCCGCGGCTACTCAGAAAGAGCTAGTTTTCTTACGGGAGAATCAAACGCGCATAAAGTCCTTTATGAAATCTATGATTGCGCGCCTCTCTGCTCTCCAATCCTCTGACCTGGGTAACGCTGCTCAGCTGGCTGGTTTACAACAGGAGCTGGCCCAGCAGCGTGACGCTCAAAGTCATATCCTCAGTTACATGGCTTCGGTTGACGGTTGATTGCTCTCCCTGCAGGCGGCTGCCTCTGCCCCTCCTCCAGCCTCTGTTCCCCACCCACTACCGCGGTTGGCCAAACCACCCCTGTATAACGGTGACGCAAAACTATGCCGGGGTTTCCTGAACCAATGTTGTCTCCATTTTGAACTTTTGCCCCTAAAATACCCCACTGATCGGTCCAAGGTGGCCTTCATAATCTCCCACCTAGAAGGGGATGCTTTAGCGTGGGTGAATCCCCTCTGGAAGCGTGACGACCCTGTTGTTACCCAGCTGTCTTTTTTTTTATACTTTTCGTCGGGTATTCAACGAACCAGGCCGCCTAGCCTCTACTACGGGGTCCCTGTTCAGTCTGTGCCAGGGTTCTCAAACCGAGTTTCAGACCCTCTTGTCCGACTTGGGTTGGAACAACGGGGCCTTGGTGGGAGCCTTTTGGCGTGGTCTTTCGGGTCGTATAATGGACGAGCTTGCTGGTCGCGACACCCCCACTGCCCTGGAGGATCTAATTTCTCTGGCCACTCGGATCGATCTCCGGTTCCAGGAACGGGCTCGTGAGAGAAGACATGCGTGCCCATTGCCATTTGCTTGCAGACCACCCAGTCCCCGTTCCAGGGCTCTCACTTCTGCTTCCGCGCCTGAGTCGATGCAAGTGGACCGCCTGAGGCTCTCCGAACAGCATTGCAAGGAGAGAAGCTCCCAGGGTCTCTGTTTCTATTGCGGCAGTGGGTCTCATTTGCTCCGAATCTGTCCGGAAAACTTCTCCGCCTAGGTCAGGTAAGAGAGGCCTCCCGAGGTGTGTATGATACCTCTCAACCCCTTACTTTGTCTGTCCTCTTGCATGTCGGTGATAAGCGAGTTTCCTTTGCCTACGTGGACTCAGGTGCCGCTGGAAATTTCATTAGGCTCGATGTGGTCACCAAATTTTCTGTCCCCGTGAGGACCCTGGAGAATCCGCAGATCCTTGCATCTGTGGACGGCAACCCCTTACAAGAGACCGTTACCTTGGTTATGCAAGAGATTGAGCTGCAAATAGGGGCCCTGCACAAAGAGAAAATTACGTTCTATGTTTTAGCTGGTATCTCTCACACTGTCCTCCTCGGTCTTCCTTGGCTGCGGCTCCACGAGCCCACCTTGGATTGGTGTAATGGCAATGTTCTGCGCTGGGGGGAGTCCTGTCGGGCTCGGTGTCTGCTGCCGATGCATCCCGTAGGTGTCCCCCGTCCTCTCCCCGTTCCCTCCGGACTGCCGTCTACGTATAGTGCCTTCTCAGATGTCTTCGACAAGAGAGAAGCTGAGGTCCTTCCTCCACATTGACCCTATGACTGCCCCATCGAGCTCATTCCTGGCACCACTCCTCCTCGTGGAAGGATTTATCCTCTCTCTCTAGCCGAGACACAAGCCATGTCGGAGTACGTTCAGGATAACTTGGCCAGAGGTTTCATTCGGAAATCCTCATCTCCTGCAGGAGCGGGCTTCTTCTTTGTGAAAAAGAAGGATGGGTCCCTTCGTCTGTGCATTGACTATAGTGGCCTTAACCGCATCATAGTGAAGAACAAATACCCGCTGCTGCTCATCTCTGAACTCTTTGATCGCCTGAGGGGAACATGAGTATTTACCAAGCTTGATCTACGAGGAGCCTACAAACTTGTTTGCATACGGTCCGGGGATGAGTGGAAGACCGCATTCAACACACGGGACGGCCATTACGGTTATTTAGTCATGCCATTTGGTCTCTGCAACGCGCCTGCAGTATTCCAGGAACTCGTCAATGACATCTTTCGAGATCTCTATGTCTGTGTCGTGGTCTACTTAGACGACATCTTGATCCTCCCCCCCGACGTGTCCACACATCGTCAAGACGTCTGCCAAGTCCTCCAACACCTCAGGGAGAATCACCTTTTTGACAAATTGGAGAAATGCCTCTTTGAGTAAGCTTCGTTGCCTTTTCTTGGTTACATCGTTTCGAGCTCAGGCTTAGAAATGGACCCTGAGAAAGTCTCTGCCGTCCTCAATTGGCCACGTCCCCTTGGAGTAAAGGCAATCCAGCGCTTTTTGGGCTTTGCCAATTATTACAGGCAATTTATCCCTCATTTTTCGTCACTGACCAAGCCTATTTCTGCTCTCGTCCGCAAAGGAGTCAACCCCAAATCCTGGCCCCCTGACGCTAAAGCGGCCTTCGAAGCCCTGAAACAAGAGTTTGCGAAGTCTCTGGTGCTGCACCGCCCAGATGCCAATAGGCCATTCATCCTTGAAGTTGATGCATCTTCAGTGGGAGCAGGAGCAGTCCTTCTGCAGAAATCCTCCTCTGGTCGCTTGGTCACGTGCGGATTCTTTTCTAAAGCTTTCACCGCTCCGGAACGTAATTACTCCATTGGAGACCGAGAACTATTGGCCATAAAGCTGGCCCTCGAGGAGTGGCGCCATCTTCTCGAGGGAGCCGTCCATCCGTTTATCATATTCACGGATCATAAAAATTTGGCTTACGTTCAGTCCGCCCAAAGGCTCAACGCACGGCAAGCCCGATGGTCTTTGTTTTTCGGACGCTTTGATTTTGAACTTCACTTTCGACCAGGGAATAAGAACATCAAAGCCAACGCTCTATCCCGGTCATTTTTGTCAGTGGACAAGGAAGATGGACCTACGCATATCATCAAACTGGCCAAAATCCTTACCGTGGCTCCACTAAGCGTACTTTCTCCACCACTGGGTAAGACCTTTGTTCATAGTGGAGACAGACTGAAAGACCTGCGTTGGGGTCATTCGTCTAAATTTTCTGGACATGCTGGAGTCAAGGAAACTCTTTCTCTCGTTTCCCGCCACTATTGGTGGTCTTCGCTTCGCCAGGACGTGTTGGATTTCATCGCTTCTTGTCTCTCGTGTGCCAGGAACAAAGTCCCTAGACACCTTCCTCCGGGACTCTTACATGCGTTGCCCATGCCTACGACCCCGTGGACCCATATCGCTATGGACTTCGTCACCGATTTACCTCCCTCCTCAAGATGTACCGTTATCATAGTGGTCGTTGATTGGTTTTCCAAAATGGCCCACTTCGTTCCATTGCCAAGCCTGCCTTCTGCCCCTGAGTTGGCGAAGATTTTCTTGCTCCATGTCTTCCGACTCCATGGCTTCCTTCAGCATATTGTCTAGGATCGAGGAGTTCAGTTTACCTCCCATTTTTGGCGAGCTCTCTGCGGATTGATGAAGATAACTCTGTATTTCTCCTCATCCTATCATCCCCAGTCGAACGGTCAAGTTGAGCGAGTCAACCAGGTCCTGACTTCCTACCTCCAGCAGTTTTCCAATGCTCACCAGGATGACTGGGTTTCTCTTCTCCCATGGGCTGAATTCGCTTACAATAATCATCCCAGTGAAGCCTCCTCCAAGTCTCCCTTTTTTGTGGTTTTCGGACAACATCCCGGCATCCCCCTTCCCGTTTCCCCCACCTCGGGTGTACCGGAGGCGGACTCCTTGTCTGTGGACTTCTCGCAAATTTGGAGGGACACCAAGGAGGTTCTTGAGAGAGCCAGTTGCAGAATGAAGAGGTATGCCGACAAAAAACGTTTGGACGCTCCTCCGTATCTCCCCGGAGATAAAGTCTGGCTATCCTCACGGTATATCAGACTAAAGATTCTCTCCTGTAAGTTAGGTCCACGTTACATTGGCCCCTTTGAAATGTTAAGGCGTATCAATGACGTGGCCTACAAGTTGAAATTGCCCGCCTCGCTGAGAATCCCCAATGTCTTTCATATATCACTCCTCAAACCTGCGGTATTTAACCGCTTCCACTCCACCTCTTCTCAAAATCCCCAACCTAGTTGTTCTGACAATATCTTTGAGGTGAAGGATATACTCGCCATGAAGACAGTTAGGGGGAGAACTTTGTTTTTGGTCGATTGGAGAGGTTTCGGACCTGAGGAGAGATCTTGGGAACCTCGAGAAAACATTAATGCTCCTCTTATCATGAGATGATTTCTCACCAGTATTAGGAAGAGGGGTAGTAAAGGGGGGGTACTGTCATGCCCTCCGCCGCCGCTACTCACCTGCGCAGCCCCGTGCGCCTCCCGAATCTTCTGCACGCCTCCCAGTGTGCCCCCGCTCCACGGCACATCCCCGCTCCCGACATCCGGAGTCCTCGGCATTGCTCCTGCGTACCTGCGTCCGACGTCTCACCCGGCGCTTTGACTTCTGGGAGCAGTGACGCGGTGGCTCCGCCCCCAACATGGCGGCGCCCACCGACTATTTCTACTCAGCGCCAGGCCAGGTGAGGTGCCTGATTATCTTATGCAGTGACGCTGTCCTCGCTGCCAGCGCTCGCTCTGTCTTCAGGCCCTTTACCGCTACCTTTGCTGTCTGCCTGCGCTACCACTGGTAGCTTCTGTGTTCTCCACCTCCTGCTTTGCTCCGTGTCCCTGTCTTTGTCCCTGCTTCTGTGTCTTCCTCCGTACTACCACCTCTGGCAGGCTGTCTGGTGTACCTCGTGCCTGCGGGTTCCCTTGTCTGTCCGCTCTGAGCCCTCTTGTCTGCTGTATTATTGTTTGTTTTCTCGTTCTCTTGCAGCCTCCAGTCTCGGTCATCCCCAGGTGCTCCTGGTCCTCACGTCTCTCTCGCTCTGTGGTCCCTGTATTCCTCACTTCAGTTGCAGCTCGGATTCTCCACCGCTGTCTCCCTGGTGCTTACCCCAGTCGCCCCTTTGGCTCCGGCTGTCATTGTTCCATCCCCTGTGGGCCTGCCCCTAACACTCCCTGTATAGCGGGTGGCTCCACCTGCTCAGCTCGCCCCGGGGGCTCTGGAGCTGTGACCCAGGGGGTCCACTTCCGGGTTGTTCTAGCCTTTTCTCACAGCACAACCATTACAGCCCACTCCACAAGTGTGATTTGCATCGCGTCCATACTACTAAGCAGTGCAAAAGGACATACTGCACCATGGATAGTAACTGCTGCCACAGTCACTGCAAAATGTGGAGAGCGGATTTCCAATGTGTCATCACATTTCATATTAACCTGTTAACCGGTGGCCCAAAGGACCTCTGCAGCGATTTAAGTCGATTCACGGGGTGCAAACTTAGGAAATGAGCACACAGCGACTGTGCTTTCTGCAGCAGCACATCTAACCTGGGATAGTGGCAGAGAAATTGCTGTACCACCAGGTTGAGAACATGAACCACACAAGGCACATGTGTGAGGTTGCCCTAGCGTAGGGCAGTCACCAGGTTTGCACCGTTATCGCACACTGCCTTCCTTGGCTCCAGGTTTAGTGAAGACAGCCATTGCTCAAACTTGATAGCTGTCCACAACTCTTGAGCTATGTGACTGCGATCTCCAAGGCATATTAATTTAAATACTGCCTGATTGTGGCAAGCCCTGACTGTGCAGTATGGAGGTGGGGAGGATTCTCTTTGCTCTGTTGGAACTCGTGTCTCATTAAGGGAGAGGTTGAGGGTGCAGGTTGAGGCCCTAGAGGAGGTGGAGGAGGCAGAAGCAGTGGAGTAAATGTTAGATGCAGAGCTTTGTTCAGCAAGCCTTAGGGATTCCAAGACTTACTGTCTAGTGAAACCTTGGTGTCTAGTGATTTAGTTCACCATCCCTTGGTGTGTAGTGGTTTGCTTTTCCATCCCTTGGTTTGTAGTGATTTTGTTCTCCAACCCTAGGTGTTTAGTAGTTTAGTTTAGTTCTTCAACCCCAGTTGTTTAGTTCTCCACATTCTGGTGTCTAGTGTCAGAGCATCAGGCCTACACCTGTCACTCATCCACCTGTTACTGATCAATGTTTGAGCTAGAAATGCTAGTCCAAGCCCTGTCCCATGCATCGCAATTATACTATTGTACTCTGGGTCAATTGATGCCACTTTTCCTGCTGTCTTCCCCTAATTTGAGCTGTTTGGGAACTTTATGGCCACCCCTAAGGTGTTTGGTTTTGCCTCCCATTGAATTAAATGGGGTTTGAGTATGTGCGAAGAACTGTTCAGCGAACATTGAGATGTTTACCAACTAAACTAAATCATGAAATGTTCGCTCCTTGCCCATGTAACCTTGACAACAAACTGTAAATTATAAAATTAAACATTGTTCTGTTCTAGTTTTTTAATAAGAGGTCAATTGCAAAGTAACCTGAATGAGGCTGGTTTCACATTTGCGTTTTTTTGCTCTGTTTCTTTGCGCAAAAAAAAGCATGCGTTTTTTTTCCCTATTCTTTACATGGGTGCGCATACACATGCGTTTGTACACATTTGTATGCGCATGCGTTTTTTTGTAGTGTGCGCTCGGGTGCACAAAATGCACTCTGTTGCATTTTTTGTGCGTCCGACTTGTCCCAAAAAAACGCAAGCGCACGCAATGCATTTTTTTTCACCCAACCACCCATTATAGTCTATGAGTGCGCTGACGTGCGCATGTTAATGCTCACATGAGCGCAAAAAAAGCGCGCAAAACTGCAAAAAAACGCACAAAAGCACATGATGCGTTTTTATGTGTTTGCACTGCGCACAGTGCGCAGCGCAAAAAAACACAAGTGTGAAACTAGCCTAACCTGTATTCACAAGCACTTTCCAATTATTTTACCCTTTTTTTTAATAAGATGAGACAAACCCTGATTGACTGGGCCCAGTTTATTTATTACAATATGTAAGTACTTTCTAATCTAATGTAACTGATATAAATGGTGCAAATTGTTTTCAGTGGACCAGCCATGTGAATGAACAAGCGATGGAAAATATAAATAAAGCTACATGAATCAATCAAAATAATACTGTTTTCGCAGTAAGTTTAGTACAGTTGAAACAGAGATATCTGGGTAGGTAAGGCTGTAGGAAAGAGTCCTGCAGAGAGGCACAAGACCAATCCTGTGTGTATCTGCCTACCTTTCTGCTATTCCATCAATAACTTTAATTAACCAAAAGTTGTGTCTTTGCTATGCTCTCGTCTCTATCTATGTGTTCCCTTTGGTTTCTCTACTATGAGCCCAAGGTCATTCGTTTTTTAAAGATATTTTGTTCAATTTATTTATTTTTTTTTTAGGTGGAAATTTATTTTTTTTTATTTCACAACCTTTATTAAAAGATAATAATTTTTACTATGGCTACTTGGGATTTTCCTCAGACTGTATTGAAGCATCAAATGTGTGTGTCTTTGTGAAAGGAGAAGGAACAGCGACAGCTGTGCCATCACCTATTGTGGTAGATAGAATATTGTGTTGTCAGCTTCACATAAAGGTATTCTGCCTCTGATGATAAGGAAATTGCTGTAAACTCTTCCTGAAGGAACCAAAAGTATGAGTCTAAAATAGCCTATGTGGCCAGAGTGAAAATTGCAAGATTACTATTTTTTTTCCTTTAAAGATTTTGATATGAAAAAAAATACATGTAGCACAAATACTTGATTTAAACAGTTTGTCATTTTCTAATGACATGTTCAATTTAAAGATGTTATCCACCACCACAGACATAGAAAAAAGATTTATATGAAAACTAAACATTGTATATTCCACTTATTCAAACCTACTCTTTGGACTTTATATTGAAAGGACACTGAAGTACAAAGCACTCCATTGTTTCCATCCCTTTCACTGTTCACGTACAAACATAACGTTTTTCATCAGGGTTCATGTACTTCAAGTTCCCACTCACATATAGTCTATCACAAATGTAATACCATTCAGTATTCAAACATTTCTTACTGAATTTAAAGATGTCTTGATTATTGCCTTGGCAAGTTCTGAAAGCAGCTGCTTTAAAGACAGCGCAGTCTTAACATATCCAGCCTTCCTTTCTTCTTCGGCAGGTAGCTAGCCGCTCAGTTAAGCAGATTAAAGCCTTAATCACGTGACAGTATTTTGGCCAATATTTGGTATCAGTATTTGAAAGCCAAAACCAGAAGTGAAATCTACATACAGACTAGGTGCAAATCTTTCCATACTTTTTTCTGTATTTGACTCACTTTGCGTTTTGGCTTACAAATACTGATGTCTAATTTGTAAGGTTTCTCCTTGTAGAAAGTGACATGCCAGCATGAGGAGACTCAAACGCCTTGCATGCTCCTCTAGGAGTTTAAATATCCAAATTGTCTCTTCAGAGAGGAAGAGGACTTAAACTTTAGTGCCACTTAATGGAAGTAGCAATCCTACTAGTCAATATTGCCCTTTAATGAGCCTTGGTTTGGGTTTTATCCTAAGTCATATTGCAAAGCTCGTTAAAGAGTCAATATTGACTTGTAGGATTGCTGCTTACAATATGTGGCACTGGAGTTCAAGTGGAGCATTGAAGCATTGAAGAGGAGCTTTGAGCTTCCTCACACTGGTGTGCCAGACCTGGCATGTCACTCTCCACAAAGAGAAACCTTACCCCTTAGATCCCAGTCTTAGCCTCTCACCTAGCCAAAATAGATCTCATACTTTGAACTAAAGAGGGGCAATTCCCTGAAACACCGTGACTGCAAATGTAGATTTTGATTTGCCTTTTATCTTAAAGGGAATCTGTCACCCCATTTTAGCCCTATAAGCTGTGGCCACTGCCATCAGGGGCATATCTACAGCATTCTGTAATGCTGTAGATAAGCTCCTGAAGAAACCTGAAAGATAAGAAAAACACATTAGATTATACCCACCGGGGGGTGGGGGCACCGCAGGGTGTCGTGGTCCGGTCCGGCGCCTCCCATCTTCATATGATGATGTCCTCCTCCTTGCTTCTCCCTCGGCTCCTGCGCAGGCGTACTTCATCTGCCCTGTTGAGGGCAGAGTAAAGTACTGCCGTGCGCAGGCACCGGGAAAGGTCAGAGAGGTCCGGCGCCTGCGCACTGCAGTACTTGGCTCTGGCTTCAACAGGGCAGATAAAGTACGCCTGCGCAGGAGCCGAGGGAGGAGCAAGGAGGAGGACATCATCGTATGAAGATGGGAGGTGCTGGACGGGACGGCGACACCCATCGGACTGGACCGAACGCCGGGGTGAGTATAATCTAACTCTTTTTTCTTATCTTTCAAGTTACAACAGGGGCTTATCTACAGCATTACAGAATTCTGTAGATAATCCTCTGATGGCGGTGTCGGCAGCTGATAGGGCTAAAATAGGGTGACAGACTCCCTTTAAGTGATATTGCAAGGCTCGTTAAAGGCTCGATATTGACTTGTAGGATTAGTACTTTCAATAGATGACACTAGATTTCAAGTCCTCTTCCTCTCTGGAGAGACAATTTGCATATTAAATACTGATGTCAAATGCTGACCAAAGTACCAAACCCTAAATTAATTTACCCTGAATATTTGGAAAAAATGGTCTATAAATTTGTTACCTTACACTATTCATTTCAGCATTGTAACAAACTATTAGGATTTCTGTCCTGAAAGAAACCTCTCAATGTCTAAATGCAACCTTAACCAGAGACCTTCCTTTTTCTATCATGTCTTTTTAAGAGTTTTTCCATATGGCCTAGGAAGCTGAGCAAAGTGGAAAATTCTAAATAAGAGTAGAATTATACAGATTTTCCATAAGCAGTATTACTATTAATTGGTCAAATAATGAAATAAATCAATGGATAAATCTTATATTTTTTTCTGTATAGGGCTTTTCAGCTTTTGATGTTGGTGGGAGCTACTAGTTTTCAGAACTCCAAAGGAAATAGAAATAATCCTTGTAAGTATCTAAAATAACATATTCTCACAGCTCAAAGACTTTGACATTAATATTCCATTGTATGAGATTCAAAAATGGAATAGTAAATAGTTTTTTATTAAGAAGACCATGTCATGTACAAAATGGAAAAAACTATAGCTATAACAGACAGGGAATATTTGGTAATATTCACAAAACAATGCACAGGAAAATATCTTCTTTGCCTGTAGGGTCAGCATTGCACATGCTAAGGTTATAATAGTTAAGATACATGTTTTTGGCGAGTTGCCTATTTGTACTTTTGTCTTCCCCAGTGCCAGGCATTAATCTGATTTATATGAACCCAATGTAGATATTTCTTGACCGCTTCGTAGAACTGTACAGGCTTCAGTTCCTGCACATTGCACTAACACTTAGATAAATCGGATAAAGTTAAAAGTTGGACCATCTGTTGTTTTCAGTTGGTTGAAATATGAAAAGAAAAGAAATAAAAGGTCATTGGGAGAATAAAACCGCAATTGTTAATTTTAAAGAAAAAAAATACATAAAAAATTCCTCTATACGCCGCAGCTAGCACATGAATGTTGTGTACTTGGACAGTCTTTTTGTGTAAAATCAGTGGACCTCTAGGCAACCACAGTCCTCAAAACCTGCCAAGGGCTCAGCTAATGAGTCTAATATATTCTACATTACGCATCACAGATACTCACAAAATCTGCTTTATAGTTACCATACTTCAGAAATAGAAACCACAGAATTGTGAGCAATGTTTATGGAAAATCGCAGTGGAGAAAATAGTTGTGCACTATACATATACATAAAAAATCAGAATGTTAGTTTGCTTAAAGGAATTTTCCAGAGTAACTTTTTTTGGAGGTGTAAAAAAATAAGAAAAATGACCTTACTTACCCACAGTCTCTCCTCTCCACAGCTGTTTCTCCTTTGCTGCCTCTGGTGTTTTTCAACATGGCAGCAACAGTTATGTCACAAATTCAGTACGTGACCACAGCAGTAACTTATGATGCTTGTGTAGTCTGCACAAGTCCACTGATCGCTCTGATTGGCTGCTGCAGTCACATGCTGTAGTCGTGATGTCACTGCTGCCTCCATGTAAACAGAGATCATGAGCAGCAGCAGACATCAGAAAGGCAATATGGAAAATGCTAGGAGTAAGTAAGGCTGATTTTCTTATTTTTACACATACGATGCCTATGAAATAATACATTGTCTATGCCAATTTAATTAAACGCCTATATCTGTGCACATTACCACTTATGTTTATTCTGTCACATTGTTCAAGCATGTATGTTCCTGGGACTGGGAATCCATCATAAATAACTGCTTTATATTTCATGGGTGGAACCTCACTGTTTTCTCCTTCATGAATAATTTTCTAAAACCAAAATAGTTCGATATGTTAACAGACAAGAAAGCTAAAAAAAGGTCACTGAGAATTGAAAATATCATTTTTGAGCAAAACATAATTTACCGGACTACAATTGCAATCGTATTATATTAAATACATTTCTTAAAGGAACACTAGTCTTATTATTATTATTTATTATTATAGCACCAATTATTCTATGGCGCTTTATATGTGAAAAGGGGTATACATAATAAAAATGAGTAAAGTAATCTTAAACAATACAAGTCACGACTGGTACAGGAGGAGAGAGAATCCTGCCCACGAGGGCTCACAATCTACAAGGGATGGGTGAGGATACAGTAGGCGAGGGTAGAGCTGGTCATGCAGAAGTTTGGTGGATCGGTGGTTACTGCAGGTTGTAGGCTTATCGGAAGAGATAGGTCTTCAGGTTCTTTTTGAAGGTTTCGATGGTAGGCGAGAGTCTGATATATTGTGGTACAGAGATCCAGAGTAGGGGTGATGTGCGGGAGAAATCTTGTATGCGATTGTGGAAAGAGGAAATAAGAGGGGAGTAGAGAAGGAGATCTTGTGAGGAACGGAGGATGACTGTAGGTAAGTACCAGGAGACGAGGTCACAGATGTATGGAGGATACAGGTTGTGGATGGCTTTGTATGCCATGGTTAGGGTTTTGAACTGGAGTCTTTGGGCAATGGGAAGCCAGTGTAGAGATTGACAGAGAGGAGAGGCCGGGGAATAGCGGGGGACAGGTGGATTAGTTGAGCAGCAGAGTTTAGAATAGATTGGAGGGGTGTGAGAGTGTTAGAGGGGAGGCCACAGAACAGGAGGTTGTAGTAGTCAAGGCGGGAGATGATGAGGGCATGGACTACAGTTTTTGCAGATTCTTGGTTGAAGAATGTACGGATCCGTGAAATGTTTTTGAGTTGTAGTCGGCAGGAAGTGGAAAGGGCTTGGATATGTGGTTTGAAAGAGAGATCAGTGTCAAGGAATACCCCCAGGCAGCGAGCTTGTGGGGAGAGTGGGCAGCCATTTACTTTAATGGATAGGTCCATTAGGGGGGGTCCAGTGAGATGTGTAAAAGATGATGAATTCTGTTTTGTTAATATTAAGTTTCAGAAATCTGACCAAATACTTATTTTCCACCATAATTTGAAAAATAAATCTTGCCAAATCAGACAAGGTGATTTTCTGGATTTGTTTTCTGATTTTGACTTTCATAGTTGTGGTCTACCTATAATGTCAATTACAGGCCTCTCTCATCTTTTTAAGTGGGAAAACTTGCACAATTGGTGGCTGACTAAATACTTTTTCCCCCACTGTAATAACTGCAATAGGGAATAAGTAAATAGTGCTCCCCGTGGGCAAGATTCCCGCGGGTGACAGCTGTACATGATAGCTAACACATCGGCCAAGGCTGTATTCTTACCAATCGGTTCCAAGTAACGCCATAAATACTGTTGTGTGACAGTGGCATCTAAGTGGTTAAAAGGGGTTAAAAGACCCCCTTTGACAGGATCACCCACCCACGATTATAATATGATAACCCCAGCATAAGATTGCATATTAGACCCAGCTATAAGCAGAGTCTAACAGGCCCTGTCAGTGAAACACTGACAGGTCTCAGGCACTGCAGTAATGCAAGTACAAGTACTGCAATGCATAAGACCAGCAATCAAAGTAAAAAATATTCAGTGGAATTAAGTGGAAAACTGAAAAAAGTTACCGTATGTTTCAGATTATAAGACACAGTTTTTTCCCCAGGAAAATGGGGGTGCATCTTATAATCTGAATGTAGTTTACTGGGGGAGTGGGATGATTCTGGTGGACAAGGTACCAGGAGGCAGGGTCACTGCTGCAGGAAGCAGGAAGTGTTCGGCGATGACAGACTGTAGCTGGCTCCAGGCTTTATGAAAATGTTGGCGGAGTCAGCAGAGTCCCTGCACTTTCCATCCTTTTCACTGGAGGAATTTGGGAAAATGGCCACCGGAGACCTCAACTTGCGCATGCCCCACCTCTGGCGGCCATTTTCCCAAAGCACTCCCCAGTGAAAAGGATAGGAGGTGCAGGGACTTTGCTGACATTTCCTGAAAGCATGGAGCACACCGCGGCCTCGATCCACCAAAAACCTCCACTTCCCAGCCCAGGGCCCACAGCATTGCCCCACTCCTGCTGCTGCCACCAGCTTCCTGCAGCAGTGACCTTATCTCCTGTGACCCCGCTCCACTGCAGCCCCCTTCCCCAAGTAAGCTACTATAAAAGTGGAGTATAAGATGCACCATCATTTTATTTTAAAAAATTCCTCCCCAAATGTATTCCTAAAAATCAGCATAAAGCTAATTTCATGTTTATCCTGTGCTCTCCGCTGAGCACTTAGATCGGGGTTTCCATGTAAATCTCAAAAAACATGCTTCAGAAATAACCCTGGATCGAACCAAACATGTATGAGGCAGATTCAATCTCTTTGGAATCTGTCCCATCTCTGTTCCGATACACAAGTGTGGCTGATCACAGTTCTGTGCACGTTTATAAAGGTGGAACAGACACACAAGTGTGGCTGACCACAGTTCTGTGCACGTCTATAAAGATGGATACCACCGGAGCAGATTCAAACGGACTCCAAAGTGTCTCTGTAAGAAGATGAGTCGGGACAGAGTCAGTGTGGGGGAGATAAAAGGGACTGAGCACGGGAAAGGGGGAGATTTGCCAGGAAGGCAACAGGAGAACAAGGAGAAGGTTGACTCCCTCCCCACTGCTCCGATGGCTAACTCCACGTCATTCATCCCCCAGAGTTCTGACTTGCAAACAGACTGCATACCTACTGAGCTGTCTTCGGACCCTTCCTTGCTGGATGGTTCCTTCCCGCCCACAGTGAGAGACAATCTGATTGGCTCCATTCCTAGAGACTACTTCAAAGAATCACACGCTGCCACAGCCTGCGAGCGTGCATGCTGTTCATGTTTGGCGCCATTCCCGAGGAATCCACATAAAGGAATGTTTCTACATTCCAGCGCACTCAAGCCAAGTGGGACCTGATACATCGGCACAGTCAGGAGATGGTGCTTTTCATTCCTCCGTAAAAGAGCCAGAGACATTGTCCACGATCTATGTTGTCGGCAGGAGATATTTCAGCCTTTCCCCAACAAGAACTGCAAGTGATAAGTTATCTTTTTCGTACACCTTTCCTTAAATATTGTGTTTGTATGCAAATCCTGTTGTTGCCATTACTGATCTCGTCTCCCTGCGTGGAGTATTCCTTGTAAGGTAATAACCTGTTCTAGTAAATCCTGTTAACCCCTTCTCTGCCTCTGGCTCTTCACTGTATCCAATGAACCTTCCCCTCTTACATTTGCCGTAGTCGGCAGGATGCAGTCTAATAGCACAGAAATGTCAGAACGGGCAGCTGGGCCCAGAACCAGTATCTCTCTAGGGGCCATGCTGAGTCACTTGCCGAAATTTACGGGGTCCAATACTATTTTGTGGAGTTGGACTGAGCGCATGAGGGGTATGATGAGAATGCACCCTATGACCCCACTGCTCGAGGCTGAGGTGGCTATTATGCCTTTGGATGGAGAGGCTTGGGACTCCCTGATGCTGCAAACCCCCCAAGACCATGATAGGGAAGGTCAAGAGTGGTGAAGCAACAGTGCAGATATTTGCTGAACCCCAATGGGTTGAAGAGATGAGAAAAGAGCTGTTGAATATTCAAGGGGAATTGGCTCAGGTGAAGGAGAAAGTTGAAGCCAGCCAGTATGCCGCTGGGAGCCAAAGTGAAGCAGATGTCCATAACGAGGCCAGAAATTTCCGCCGACAGAGGCCCTTCACTTGTTATAACTGCGGAGAAGTAGGACATATGGCTAAGGAATGTCCACGAAGGGCCGGGCCCCAGCCGTGCCGCCCGTTAAGCTAGAGGGTTTCAAACCTGAGGGACGTCGCCCGGAGCCAGAATGGAAAGGAAGGAGTAGTGAAAGTCCCACAAATCTGGTGTCTACATGCCCGCTGGTCTGGGCTGAGTTCGATGGTCGGGCCATGCAATGCCTGGTGGATAATGGGTCTCAAGTGACTACGATGCCAGAAGTGTATTTTCGACGACACTTCCCAGAGACTCTCTGGCCTGAGTGGGGCCCGGTAGTAAAACTGACAGTGTCAAATCACCTGCCCATCCCGGTCACAGGGGTAGTGTGGATGCAGGTCTCATTGTGCGGGAAGGATCTTGGATGGAGGGGTATCGTGCTGACCCTGGGGGATGCCGGCCATGACCATACCGTGACCCTGGAGATAAATATCCTGAAAGAGTTTGGAAAACTGCTTAGAGATGAACCTTATCATTTGGCTTGAAAACAATGGAGCCTGCACCCCCCAGCGACAGGTGTTTCAACAGTTAATCCATACAGCTCAGATTCAGGAGGTCTCTAGTCAGGGGGAAACATTAGGAAAAGTGGTTGTGCCTGCTTCCACTCAACTCACCCTACCACCAGGGCAGACCGTACTGACCCTGCCCGTCCGATCACATGCCCCACTGGAGGGGCTGGAAGTACAATTGGAACCCTAGGTAAAGGAACAATTTCCTGCAGGACTCTTAGTGACCCGAACACTGGCTGTGGTACAAAAAGGGACGGTGCTTGTACGCTGCGTAAATTTGACAGATCAGGAAATTGTCGTCCCACAGAGGGGTGAAGTGGTGTGGATAGTGGGCATGCCTGAAGAAATCATACTGCCCCAGATTATACAGTTGGCAGTGAATCCAGAAGACCTGTGGTGGTTAAAAGTCACCATGTCTCTGACAGCCAAACCTCAATACATCCAAGAGGGTCAGCGCATGCTGGAACTGATGCGCGCTGAACTATCTGAACTCACACCCACCCAGGTACAACAAGTGGAAGCGCTACTGGGGCAATACCAATCCATTTTTGCAAATCATGAGGATGACTTCGGCTGCACCACAGCGATCACTCACGAGAAACCAATGGGGGACACAGCACCCATTCGAGAGCGTTACCGGCAAATTCCCCCTCAGTTATAACAGGAAGTGAGAGAGATGCTCAGTCAGATGCTACAGGCGGGCATCATTAGGGAAAGCCAGAGTCCGTGGGCAGCTCCCATTGTGCTGGTGCAGAAGAAGGATGGGACACTAAGGTTCTGTGTGGATTACTGCAAACTCAATGTCTGCACCGTGAAGGACTCATACCCTCTACCCCGGATTGAGGAATTTCTGTCTGCATTAGGGAAAGCCAAATTCTTCTCAACGCTGGGTCTCACCAGTGGCTACTGGCAAGTGCCCATGTCAGAAAAGGACAGGGTGAAGACGGCCTTTATACTACCTATGGGCCTCTTTGAATTCAACAGGATGCCATTTGGCCTGGCCAATGCCCCCGGTACGTTCCAACGACTGATGTAGAGGTGTGCCTAGGTGATTTGAACATTGATGTCACACTCATTTACCTGGATGCAGGGCCGTATTTGCCACTAGGCACTTGAGGGCACGTGCCTAGGGTGGGAGGATGCGGGGGGGCAGCACCTGAGCAAGGTTTTTTTCATTTTTGGCCCAAGGGGTTGGCCCGCCCACCCACCTCACTCTTCCTGCTGCTGCTGTAGGCACCTTCATCACCATTTATCAGCTCCAGCCCCTGATCACATGATGATGATGTCACCACAGGTCCTTCAGGTCTCCCTGCAGCAGCTCCTTCATGGTTGTGTGCAGCTCCTGTTCTCTGGTATCAGCCAGCAGCAGAGTTCTGGTTCCTGCCATTCTGGTGAGATTACAGGAGGGTTTGGTGTTTTGATGCTTGTGGTAAATCTGTGAGAGGAGAGTGTACGAGGCTGAAGTTGGTTTCTTATGCATCAAGTTTCTTATACAGAGATGAAGTTGGTTTCTTATTCGTCCAGTTTCTTATTCGTCAATTTTTCTTTTCTGCTTTTTTATAGGTTTAGCAACAAAATATAAGCATCACAATAATAACATACAATGCAGTGAGGTGCCCTGATGTGAATACACTTAAAAACAGCTGCAAAAACTTTAAAACTGGAACAAAAATTGGCATCAAAGTGGGCACCGAAGGGCGTTAATGAAAGGGTTAAATTACCTTGGGCCACTGATCTCACTCTTAAAATAATCAGATATTTTAAATGGGGAAAGTGGGGGCACAGTGGTGGATTATAATTTATAATTGGTATGGTGGGTTGCATAATAAGCAATTATATATTAATTGTGCATATCTGTATTCAGATGTGTAGTGTAGAAGAAAGGGAAAAAGTGGGGAATGTGCTCTGGAAGCTGTGCTCAAGGTAACTGTGTTATTTTATGCAGAGACGAGTCCTGGCTGGAAGAAGTGATGGCAGTCTGTGCTGGATGAAAAAGAAAAGCAAAGATGAAGGACTTCAGCTAGAGACGTCACTGGTGAGTCAGTGTGTTACCTGTACACTGACACTATACACTGTATACTATATACAGAGCTCCTATGCACATTATTACCGGTGATCACTGTATTACTTGTACACTGACACTTTATACAAAGCTCCTGTGTATAATGTCACTGGTGATCACTGTATTATCTGTACACTGACACTATATACAGAGCTCCTGTGTACATTATCACCGGTGATCACTGTATTACCTGTACACTGACACTTTATGCAGAGATCTTGTGTATGTCACTGGTGATCACTGTATTACCTGTACACTGACATTATACACTGTACATTATATACAGAGGTCCTGTGTATAATGTCACTAGTGATCACTGTAATATCTGTCCACTGACACTATACACTGTATACTAAATACAGAGCTCCTGTGTATAATGTCACCAGTGATCACTGTATTACCTGTACACTGACAGTAAATACAGAGTTCCTGTGTACAATGGCATTTAGTATTGTGTTTTTTCATTAATGATCAGTATTGTAGTATTCAATCACTATGTGGTGGTAATATGTGGTCTGGCCACGGTGTGGCGGTATATATTGCTTGTATGTTGTATTATTTGGTCACTATGTGGTCTGGTCATGGTGTGACGATATTTGTCCCTTGTATGTGGTATTAATGGTCATTTAAAAAAATATATGTGACTCATTCCCTTAAAGAAAAATACATAAAAATATATTTATTTTTAATAGTTTAGAGTAGAGTAGGGCCTGGCCAAAAAGAGTCTACCGTGTCACGGTGGCAGCTTAAAAATTCTTTTGCCCAGAACAAAAGCTGCTGGTTGTGAATGTGATCTGGTGTTTGATGGGAACTGTTAATATCTGATAGGTGAGGACATGGTGGAGAAGTTGAGTTTTTCCAAGAGTGGGTGGTGGGACAGTGGAGGCGGAGCTGGGGTGGAGCCTGGGTGGAGTCTCAAGGGGACCCGAAAATTCATTCATTCCCCCATAGGGAATGAATGAGGCCGAACGCAGTGTTGCTGTAAGTGATCCGCTTACGCGGCAGATGTGCAAAAACTGTCGGATCTGCCGTGAATGGCAAAAATCGCTGATGTGAAAGTAGCCTGTCACGTCGACCTTGTCTGCATTAGTCATACTCACCAATTGGGGAGGCAGCACTAAAAGTGCCTAGGGCAACATAAACTCTAAATATGGCCCTGCTTGGATGACATCATAGTATACGCTGCGTCGTTTGAAGACCACCTGTGGAGACTAGAGAAAGTGCTGAGCCATTTGCAGAAGTATGGGCTAAAGGTGAAACCCCAGAAATGTCACTTGTTCCGGACCCAGATTGAGAACCTAGGTCATGTAGTTTCCACCAAGGAAGTGAAGCCGTCACGTGAGAAATTTGTGGTGATTCAGGTTTGGCCGACCCCAGAGACCGTAAAATATGTCCAAGCGTTCCTGGGTCTGATGGGGTACTATCATCGCTTATTGAAGAACTTTGCCTGTGTGGTGCAACCTTTGCTCGAACTTCTGAAAGGGGTAGCCCCAAATGCAAAGGGTCGATCCATCCATTGGGAGGAAAGGCAGGAGAAGGCTTTTCGGGACTTACTGACTGAAGCTCCGGTACTGGCTTATGCGGACTACTCTACACCATTCCTTCTCCATACCGACGGAAGCTTGCACGGACTTGGGGCTGTGTTCTCACAGGTGAAGGGTGGGAAAAAAAGAGGGTGATTGCCTATGCTAGTCGGTCCCTTTACGATTCTGAGCGTAACCCGGACAACGACAGTTCCTTCAAGCTGGAATTGCTGGCGTTGGTGTGGGTCATGACAGAGAGATGCACAGAATACCTGTCCGGCTCGGAGGTGCTGGTGCTCACCGATAATAATCCGCTAGCGCATCAGGAGATTGCCAAGTTAGGGGCTCTGGAACAGTGCTGGGTGGCCAGGATGGTGAAGTTTCGGTATAGAATCGCTTACAGAAGGGGACGGAGAACACCCATGCCGACGCCCTATCCAGAGTAAGACATGCACCACCTGGAAAGAGTAAAGATGAGATGCTGGAGGGGGAGGATGATTCCCAGTTCTAGAAGACCGCTGGTATGGTGGTGGCCAAGCTGGATCAGATATGGGCCTCCCATCATGAAGGAGTGTTGGGAAGATCTCGGTATGAGTGGGTCCGGTTGCAGCAGGAAGATCATGAACTTGCTCTGTTTAGACAATGGGTGACACTGAAGAAGCTGCCTATTCAGGAAAAGCGGAGTACTCTGACTCCCAGTGGCGTAACTACAAAGTTATGGGCCCCGGTGCGAACTTTCAAATGGGGCCACCCCATGCCAAAATACACGCACATCTCTGCTCCGTTCACCTTGTACACACGCAGCTCCGCTCCGTCCACCTCGTACACGCGCAGCTCTGCTCCGTCCACCTTGTACACACGCGGCTCTGCTCCGTACACATCGTACACATGCGGCTCCACTCCATACACCTCGTACACACTCGGCTCCGCTCCGTACACCTCGTACACATTCGGCTCTGCTCCATACACCTCGTACACATGTGGCTCCGCTCTGTACACCTTGTACACACGCGGCTCCGCTCTGTACACCTCATGAACACGCGGCTCCACATACCTCTTACATACACGGCTCCGCTTCGTACACCTCCTACACACACAGCTCTGCTACATCCACACTGTAAACCCCTCCTGACCCCACACAGAAACTTTACCTCATCCAGCATCATGACAACCAGCACAGCAGAGTCCTGTAGACAACGAGGCTCCTGATCATGTGACCCCTGACTCCTCCCTTCCTGTGACCTCATCACAGGTCCTGTGCACACAGAAAAGGACTTCATTGCAGGCTGCGGTCGGTCTATCTGGGAGGGTGATAATGGGGTGCATGGGGGGTGGTGGCTCAGTGTGGGATGCGGGGGGTCAAAAACGGGACTGTCCCATGAGAATCGGCACGGGTGGGAGATAACATGGTCTGACCTGCGGGCCCCTGACTCCCCCCGCACCCGGTCACAGTGGCGACCGCTGCTTTCGTGGTAGATACTCCAGCAGTAGGAGTGCCTCCAGATAAGAAATGGGCTGTTATATCGGAAGGTTCAACTACAAAAGGAGTTGGGAGCCTCATGGCAGGTGGTAATTCCAGAGACGGTGCTGTCTACAGTGGTCACTGAAGCTCATGAAAACGGGGCTCACTTCGGTCTTGAAAAAGCTTTCCAGTGGCTACAGCGGTTTGTCTACCACCTTCGGCTAAGAGCAGCGGTTGAAGAGGTTTTTAGACTTTATTGGGCCTGTGAGTTGGCCAAATCCCCAGAACAAAGAGCTCCTACTCAAATGATAGTGGCATCAGCCCCCCTGGAGCTGTTGACCATCGACTATTTGACCATCAGGCCTGCACACCAAGGATACGACCACTGTCTAGTGATGGTAGATCATTTCATGAAGTTTGCGGTGGTGACGCCCACCCGGGACCAAATGGCTGAGTCCGCTGCATATGCCATCTGTAAAAATTTCATTCAAGTCTATGGATGCCTGCAGCGGATCCATTCTGATCAAGGGGCCTGTTTCTTGGGAAGAGTAATGGATCAGTTACAACAGATCTATCAGTTTGACAGTTTGCATACCACACCGTACCACCCTCAGGGAAACAGGGCATCTGAGCAGTTAAACTGTACCTCAATCCAGATGCTAAGGACCCTGGAAGACGATAGGAACACTATGTCTGAACTCGTGTGGATCTACAACAATCGAGCCCATCAAACCACTGGCTCGTGCCCTACTTGTTGTTTGGCTGAGCGGGAAAAGAAGTCATGGAACTGGAGCTGAATTCAGGGGAGGACTACCCACAGACAGGGGTGTCTACCTGGGTCCAAGTACAACACCACCATCTGCAGACCTTACATCGTCTAGTATAGTCTCGGCTCCGGGAGTTGGAGCACTCTGAGAAGCTCCCTCTGCGGGGGAAAGATCTTTAGGTTGGTGATCGCGTGTTGGTGCAGGAGAAACATCCACGAGACAAGCTGTTAAATCGGTGGGAGAGTAGGCCATACAGAGTGAAGTGTCGGGTCGGTGCAGAAGGACCCATATACGAGATTATCCGGAAGGAGAAAAGAATGCTCCCACTAGAGTGGTACATAGAAGTATGCTCCTGCCATGCCTCTCAGAGGACCCCAGGCTGAAATAAGAAACACCTGAGGTTCTTGAAGTGGTGCCTCTCGTGACCGTAGAAGATGAAGGAAAAGAAAGTCCTGAGCAGCCATCTATGTCTGTAAGTCAGGGCCCTGGGACCCTGGACGAAAACATTACGGCAGGTACAGATCGGACTTTGCCTCCACTAGAAGACTCCACTATTCCTTCCAATCTATGTTGCTCCGAACACACAATGGCTGGACAACACCCCAATCGTTACAACCAGGATCAGCTTATTTGGCAACAAGTCGCTAAGACAGACAAGCAACGATCTAATGTTTCTCCGGATGCCTCACCCATGGAATGGCGAGTGAAAAGAGAGGGGGGTGTAAGAAGATGAGCCGGGACAGAGTCAGCGGTTTCCGGTGCACTTCGGGGCCGGAACTATCGGGACTGTCACCACTGTTGCCGGGGAAGGTTCTTCTGGGAAGAGAGAACTTTGCACTGGACAGCAGGGGGCGTGGGGAAGATAAATGGGACTAAGCAAGGGAACGGCGCAGATTTGGCGGAAAGGCGACAGGAGAATGAGGCGCCCCTGAGGCTTCAGTCGCCACAGAGGTACTGCACCTTCTCCTAAGGTGTAGTGCCCCACCATCCAGGTAGGGTGGGAAATCCTGACCACACTCCACACCTGCATTCCACACACAGGATAGTTCAGTGGGGCCACCTAACAGCTTCAAGCTGGGGGTTAGCAGAGCACCCCTCGTGGAACCCTGCTTCGTAACACGAGGTGTGCTGGGAGGCGGGTGGAGTAAGATGATACAAAAGAGTGGGAAGAGTGAGGATGAGGTCAGACAGTAGGTCAGTTGGTGTAGAGAGAGAAGAGAAGAAGATGGATGTTTGAAGGACGTGCTGCAGCAGGTCCCAGTGATCTGGGCTGCTGGCACGGGAAAGACAGAGAAAGAGACTGATAAGACTGATAACCTAACCTTCCAGAAGAGAGATAGAACAGATCGGAACGAAGGAGAATAGAAGGACGGTGGGAAGCAGGTTGAGAAAGAGAGAGAACCCTTCCAGTCCAGAGCGCATAGGTCGGGGCCCGGTCCCCGAGGTTGATCGGATCTTTATGTCCAGCAACAGACACCGGTGGAGTAGTGAGCCGCTAACGCCTTGCTCCCCTCATAGACTTGGGACACAACAGCACTTGGAAAGTGAGCCGGGACTCTAGAGCTAGAGTTCCCCGAAGCAGGCTACAGCTGTCTGTCATACAAATAGAGACTAGGAACACCTAGAGAGAGGCATTCCAGGGTAACTAAGTACTGGAGTGCTTCGCACCTAAAGGCGCATTGGAGGAGTCGTTCAGTAAGGTACATGTTGGCAGAGTCTGGAAAGGAGAATCCTATCTTGCCTGGAGGTTGGCTGGAGCCCTGACCTGGGGAGCACAGTGCGGAGGCAGGCCGTTGTGTGAACTGCTAATAGTGAGTAAAGCTTTGGAACCGCACACCCTGGTGTCCTCCAGTTATTCCGCACCGCTACACTGAGTACCTGTACCTACACCATCTACGCCTCCCCGCCATCACTTCATCTACACTGCCCTGGGACTACAGCTCCGCCTGTGGGGAGCTTTACCATCTTTGCTGCGCACACCATCAGTCCCAGTGGATCTGCACGCAGCGTTGGCTTAACATCACACTTGCCAAACACCACAGGTGGCGTCACGAACTATTCTTATAAACTGTAACTATATATTCCACCATTTTCATTGGGCGCCCAGGGCCACGGACCGGGTCACCGCTGCTGTGACACATCCCCCTGACACCGTCCCGGTACTGAGTACCCCATAGCCCTGGGACGGGGGCGACCCAAGAACAAGGAGAATGTTGACTCCCTCCCCACTGCTCCGACGCCTAACTCCACATCATTCATCCCCCAGCGTTCTGACTTGCAAACTGACTGTGTACCTACTGAGCTGTCATTGGACCCTTCCTTGCTGGATGGCTCTTCCTGCCCTCAGTGAGAGACATTTTGACTTTCTTCGTTTCTAGAGACTACTTCAGAGGATCACAGCGTGCTTGTGGTTCATGTTCGGCGCCATTCCAGAGGAATCCACATAAAGGAACGTTTCTATGTTCCAGCGCACTGACATTGTCCACGATCTATGATGTCGGTGGGAGATATTCTAGCCTTTCCCCAATAAGAACTGCAAGCGAAAAGTTAGCTTTTTCATACACCTTTTTCTCAAATATTGCGTTTGTGTGCAAATCCAGTTGTTGCTGTTACTGATCTTGTCATACTGCGTGGAGTATTCCTTGTATGATAACAACCTGTTCAAGTAAATCCTGTTAACCCCTTCTCTGCCTCCGGTTCTTCACTGCATCCAACGAACCTTCTCTCTTATATCTCCATCTGCCTCACTATAATGAGAGGCTCCTTCTGATGTTTCGTCTGAATCGCTTTTTATGTGGAATTTATACGGAAACCCCGGCGTACGTGCTAAGTATAGAGCACAAGACTGTTATCCCAGCCTTATTCTGGAAGCGATCAAAAAATAATAGGTACCCCAAAAATGTTAATAAAAACCCTAACTTATCCCAAACAAAACAAGCCGCCACTCAGATCTGTCATTTGTCACTGGAAATTAAAAGGGGTTTGCATGTTACTGGTAGAACAAAGACCAAGGTAAAAGGATCATGGCTCCCACTGCCTCATCCTAAGTCAGTCTCCGACTTAATGTACAATGTGTCATGAAAAAAACAATCTCAGCATCACTGAGTGTGTACTGGGATATAGAAATATTCTTAAAGGGAACCCGTCAGCAGGATTGTGCACAGTAACCTACACACAGTGTCAGGTCAGCACCGTTATACTGAATAAAATGATACCTGGGTTGATGAAATCCATCTTGTGGTTGTTGTTTAATCTTTATTTTCAGTTTTGTGTCAATGAAATTCTCATGCTTTGGGATGGCCTGTTGGGGGGGTCTTCATGTGGTGCTCTTCTTAGGTATTCATAATGAAGACTGCTGACAGGTCACTGATCAGTCAGTGACCTACCCCCAGTTTGATAATGAATATCAACACATACTGAATAAAAAAAATGCTTCTTTAGGCTGTGTGCACACGTAGCGTTTTTTTCTGCCTTTTCACTGCTTTTTTTATACGTGAAAATGCAAAAAAATGCAAAAAAATAGCATCCCATGCAATCCTATTGGATTCCGCAATGCTGTGCTAATGCTGCAGATTTTCCACGTCGGAATCGCATCCTGGAAAAATACGCAGCATGTTCATTCTTTTTGCGGAATGGCGGGAAATTCCACACACATAGGAATGCATTGTTCGGCTTACTTTCCGCATGTGACTATGCCCACCATGTGCAAAGTAAGTGGAAAATGTGCGGATGGTACCCACGGTGTGGAGTAGAGGAGATTCTCCTCCAGGCTCTGGGTACCATATCCCTGTGTAAAAAAAAAAATAAAGGTCAAAGGTCATTGTCGCAAGGCATCGCTGGGAATGGGACTTGCCGGGAGCATCGCTGAGGCCTGGCGACGCTTGCATGGGACGCCGGAAGGCGAGAATTTCACGATTTTTTATTTTTTTAATTAATTTTAACATTATATCTTTTTACTTTTGATGCTGCAGAGGCAGCCTCAATAGTAAAAAGTTTGTCACACTTGTCAAACACTATGACAGCGACATTTAACAAGCGCTCCTGGCCGTCGGGTCGGAAATACACTCACCGCTGACCCCCGTCTCCTTGAGACCTCTATGGTTGTTGATGCTAGATTGCTATGAGCGCAACCTCTTTGTAGCAGAGCTGATCGCTCTATGGCAGCTTCTAGCCTCCCATGGAGACTGTGGAAGCATGCCAAAAGTAAAAAAAAAAAAAAAGTTTTTAAAAAATATTAAAAAGAATAAAAAAGTTCAAATCACCCCCCTTTTGCCCCATTCAAAATAAAACAATAAGAAAAATCAAACATACACATTTTTGGTATCGCCGAGTTCAGAATCGCCCAATCTATAAATAAAAAAAAGCATTAACCTGATCACTAAACGGCGTAGCGAGAAAAGAATTCAAAATACCAGAATTACGTTTTTTTGGTAGCAATTTGTCCCGCAAAAAATAAGCCCTCACATGGCCATATTGGCTGAAAAATAAAAAGTTGTGGCTCTGGGAAGAAGGGGAGTGAAAAACAGAAATGCAAAAACGAAAATGGGCTCCGGCACGAAGGGGTTAAAGAACATCCACAAGATGGATTTCATCAATCAAGGTATCATTGTATTCAGAATAACAGCGCCGACCTCAAACTGTGTGTAGGTTACTGATCCCAATCCTGCTGACAGGTTCCCTTTAAGTATACCAGGTCTGATTGAATAATAATGACTAATGACTTCAATGGGAGCATGAATAACTTTTGACCTAAAGGTCGTGTTTATTTTGGGGATGGTTATGCCTTAGATTGAGAAGTGCTGATTACAGGTGCTTCTCACAAAATTAGAATATTGTCAAAAAGTTATTTTATTTCAGTTTTTCAATACAAAAAGTGAAACTCATATATTATATAGTCATTACAAACAGAGTGATCTATTTCAAGTGTTTATTTCTGTTAATGTTGATGATTATGACTTACAGCCAATGAAAACCCAAAAGTCATTATCTCAGTAAATTAGAAAAATTAACAAAAAAACATCTCCTAAGGCTTCCTAAGCATTTAAAAAGGTCCCTTAGTCTGTTTCAGTTGGCTCCACAATCATGGAGGAGACTGTTGACTTGACAAATATCTAGAAGGCAGTCACTGACACACTCCACAAGGAGGGTAAGCTGTTATGATTGGGTCACCGAGGAGGAAAACAAAACCAAGCTAAGTCACAGAAAACCAGAGAGGTTGGTAACTATGTGGACTGCAGACCCCTGATCCTAACCACACAACTAACAGCAGCCGTGGAGCGTACCTACGATGATTCTAGATGCCTCATCACAGCCAGAGGACTAAATAAGCCTAAAGCAAGAAAAGGGGAAATCTAAACTGCCCCAGAGCAGACCCCAAAGGAATAGACAGCCCCCCACACATGTATTGACGGTGAAACAAGATGAAAGCACAAATACAGGTAGGAAAATAGGCTGAGCAAACGGTGGGGCCCACACTAACTAGAAAAGACAGGAAAGGAAAGATACTGTCTGCAATCATGCCAAAAAACCCTGCAAAAAATGTCCAACACTTCTGATAGCAAAAAAACCCTGAAGTCACTAGACTTCATCCACTATATCAGCACTCTGGCATATTCTGAGAACAGAGCAAAAAGAGTCCAATCTAATAAGGGACAAAAAGCAAACTGGCACATACAGTAACATAAGATTGGAAATTCAGCACAGCCCCAGCCCGGGCTGGCTGACCACACAAAAACTGAATAGACAAAACCAAATCAAATGTGAACATTAGCAGAGAAGACAGGAACTGAGCTGGAAACCAAGACCTCAGGAGGCAGGAAAAAATCACCAGCATGGGAATAGGAAGTCGGCTGTCTTAAATCCAGTCTGAGACTCCAGATGTCCAGTCGTCGTCCTCATTATCAGGTGGCAGGTCTCTGTTAATTAGATCAGCTTCATTACCTCCTGCCACCACCAGAGGGAGCCCAGAAAGAGAACTCACAACTCCTCTGTCAGCACAAACAGTTCCCTCAGGGTGTTTTTCAGTTAAAGAGCCACCTTCAGCAGCACAAAGACTGCATTCTGTGAAGGTGGCTCTTCTTTTTCTGAACCCCAGTAATGGCAAAATATTGACTTTTATAATTAGTTCCTCATACCTGTAATGTGTCCCACAGATATGATGTGTCCCCCTCTATCAGCCGCCTACTATCCATCAATCATGCCTGTGCGGCGCCTCAGAGCCGCCCACCATCTGTCCACCATGATGCCCCGTGCGTCGCTGCCTCCTCTTGATTTGAATCCCAACGCCTGCGCTGTGACAAGTGTTCTCGGGCATGCGCAGTGCGTGCTGCCTGTGAACGACATCAGGCTATTGCGCCTGTGCGTTGTGGAGGCCCCAGCCCCGCAGTGTGAATACGTCATAGCACACTGCAGGGCGGGATCTGGGGCCTCCACAACAGGCAGGCGCAATAGCCTGATGTCGTTCTCGGGCAGCAGCACTGCGCATGCCCGAGAACACTTGTCACAGCACAGGTGCCAGGATTCAAATCAAGAGGAGGCAGTGACGCACGGGGCATCATGATGGACAGATGGTGGGTGGCGCCGAGACGCCGCACAGGCATGATTGACGGATGGTAGAGGGGGACACATCATACCTGTGGGACGCATTACGGGTATGAGGAGCTAATTATAAAAGTCAATATTTTGGCATTACTGGGGTTCAGAAAAAGAAGAGCCACCTTCACAGAATGCAGCCTTAGTGCTGCTGAAGGTGGTTCTTTAACTGAAAAATGCCCTGGGGGGGTGACAGGTTCCCTTTAATGGAAAGTTGAGTGGAAGGAAAAAGTGTGGTAGAAAAAGGTGCACAAGCAAACAGGATAACCTCAGCCTTCAAAGGATTGTCAAGAAAAGGCCATTCAAAAATTTGGGGGAGATTCACAAGGATTGGACTGCTGCTGAAGTCATTGCTTCAAGAGCCAACAAACACAGACATATCCAGGACATGGACTACAAGTGTCACATTCCTTGTGTCAAGCCACTCATGACCAATAGACAATACCAGAAATATCATACCTGGGCCAAGGAGAAAAAGAACTGGACTGTTGCTCAGTGACCCAAGGTGTTGTTTTCAGATGAAAATAAATTTTGCACTTCATTTGGAAATCAAGGTCCCAGAGTCTGGAGGAAGAGTGTAGAGGCCACAATCCAAGCTGCTTGAGGTCTAGTGTGAGGTTTTCACAATCAGTGATGGTTTGGGGAGCCATGTCATCTGCTGGTGTAGATCCACTGTGATTTATTAAGACCAAAGTCAGCACAGCCATCTACCAGGAAATGTTAGAGCACTTCATGCTTCCCTCTGCCGACAAACATTTTGGAGATGGAAATTTCTTTCTCCAGCAGGACTTGGCACCTGTACACACTGCCAAAAGTACCAATAACTGGTTTAAAAACAACAGTATCATTGTGCTTGATTGGCCAGCAAACTCTCCTGACCTTAACCCCATAGAGAATCTATGGGGTATTGTCAAGAGCAAGATGAGAGACACCAGACCCAACAATGCAGAAGAGCTGAAGGCTGCTATCAAGGCAACCTGGGCTTCCATAACACCCCAGCAGTGCCACAGGTTGATCGCCTCGATGCCACACCGCATTGATGCAGTAATTGATGCCAAAGGAGCCCCAACCAAGTATTGAGTGCATTTATAGAACATACATTTCAGTAGGCCAGCATTTTGAATTTTAAAATCATTTTTCAAGCTGGTGTTATAAAGTATTCCAATTTACTGAGATAACGACTTTTGGGTTTTCATTGGCTGTAAGCCATAATCATCAACATTAAAAGAAATAAACACTTGAAATAGATCACTCCGTTTGTAATGACTCTAACTGATGTGCTATACACCCGACTTCGTGTGCATTATTGCAAGTTTTATTGAATTGAAATAAAAAGTTGTATTTTAACTGCCATCTACTCTGCTGGATCCTTCCTTTCTGCAAAGCAACCCAGTAAGTGACGCCACTGAAGTCAGAGTCTCTGTCCCTATATCATGATGCTCTCAGATTACACAAAAACTATTGACAGATTCCCATTAGAGAGTCAATATTGATTTTTAGGATTGCTACTTCCAGTAGGTAGCTGAAACACAATTGCCAGCGCCCCTGCATATTTCCCCTTCCCCATCCATGTAGGGACGCTAGCATACTCACTGCTCTGGCCAAATAGCATGTTCACCTTCTGCTGTCATGTCTCCAGCCTGTGCACACCCCACTTCCTGGCAGCACTCCTAGTGTGCGCATGAGTGTGGGCTCCCCCATTATTAAAGGGGTAGCGTTTGCACATAGAAAAATGCCCCCAGCTGAATGTCTGGGAGGAATTTAGTATCAGAGTACAACTGCAAGATGGGTGTCTTGTATAAAAAGAGTCCCTCACTCTTAGGGAGTTGCCAAAGCAGCATTGTTCATTAGTGTGCAGTGTTTCCTACTAGTGAGTTGTGAAGTCCCCTTTTCCCAGTGTGGCCAGAGTTCTGAACCTGCTCGCCTAGTTTGTGTGCGACCAGTGCCTGAATCTTGTCAACTGGTCCATGTGTGGCCAGTGCCTGAACCTGCTCATCTCGTCCATGTGTAGCCAAGGCCTGAACCTGCTCCCCTGGTCCAAGTACAGTCATTGCCTGAACCTGCTCACCTGGTCCAAGTGCAGCCAGTTCCTTAACCTGCTCCCCTGGTCCATGTGTGACCAGTTCCTGAACCTGCTCCCCTGGTTCTTGTGTGGCCAATGCCTGAAATCTCATCCCTTGGTCTGTTTATATCTGGCCTGCTAGAACCAGTCTTCAAATTAGCCAAGTCTGAATGTAGCCCAAATCCGTGTCTGTAATCGTTCTGAATGGAGCCCTATACCATAATCAGTGTCAGTGAACCTGACCCCTGTGGTCCAGCAGCTGCAGTATCCAGATCTGCCTAGGAGTGGTACCTGGGGGCTACTTGCAGCCCAGTCTGTCTCCACCATCAGAAGCTCCAGTGAACACCTGGTAGCCGATTAGCTACCCCCTTCCTGGGAGACCCGGTCTTGTGGCACAGTGAGTCCACAAATTCACGTCCACCATCGTTGGACTTAACAGTTTGCTTTGGCCATGGGCCATGATCCCCAGTCCTGTCTGTGCTTGGAGCTGTGTCAGCAGCTGAGCTAGCAGCAAGAGAGAGCCAGGAAAAAAGTTTGTACCATTTGCAGACACTTGATGCCCGATTGGAAGCCTTGAAGTCAGTTGCAGTTCCTAAGCCTTGAAGTCAGCCCAAGTTGCAGTAACTACGGCTGTGCTTATGAAACCCAAGTCTTATGCCTCTGGAGTGGAACCTGTCCTGTCTGATCAACATTGGTACTGTGGGCATCCCAAGCAGTGCTGTGGGTTCCTGAAGCAGTGCATGCGGTACTGAGAAGTTTTCAGTCAGCAATATTCTCTGATCAGACCAAGGTGGGATTCCTGATGTCCTACCTAGCAGGAGATGCCCTGGCATCACTGAACCCCTAAGGGGAAAAAGGGACTCCTATTACCTCGGACCTGCAGGTCTTCCTGATGGCCTTCAGTGAGATGTTCGATAAGCTGAGGCCAGAAACTTCTGCATTAACTTCTGTTCCCATCTTCCAAGAGCAGATCAGACAGGTTACGTGTGTGAGGAAATTGTCACGTCTGGCCTTCTCCATCCAATTGCCACATATTCCCCAGCCTGCTGGGGCAGCAACCCATTCAGGACCCATGAAAGTTGACCGTGTTTGGAAGACTGAGCAGGAGCCAGAACTCAGTCATGAGATGGGATTGCAGTATCGTTACGATTGTGCAAAACATCCTGACGGTCTTTGTCCAGTGAAGTCTAAAATATTCCACAGCCTAGGACCAGTAGAAGAGGCTGGCCTTGGTGAGAGTACTCCCCCGCCACTATTGACTGTGACTGTAACCGTGGCAAGTGATAACTAAAGTCCAGTGGGAGAGTTTGTTCTGCAGGCCTTGAAGAGCAGTATCAGATTCCCATCCGACAGCTCCAGAATTTGGTGAGGTTTTTGCCAGTTGAAGAACGAGCCCTACCAAAGAACAGTCAAGTTATCTCACATCTCCATATAGGAGCACTACATATATAGAATATCGTCTTCTACATGCTGACTGGTTCATTCCTCCCACTTCCGTTCAGTCGTCCAGAGCTGAGAACCCAAGTACCCATTCCAGACTGAAGATACAGAGAAGTATTCCATTGGAGACAGTTGAGTCACAAAAGGTGTCTGGTCCCCATATGTCCAGCTTATTAATCTGTGTCACCATCTTCTCCACCACGTCTGCTAGTCGCCTCCTCTCTGTCTGCTCCAAAGGAAGGGAAGCGGAGGCGATGTCCCCACACAGACGATTGTACCAATGATCTGCCTCCAGGAACCTCCCTGCCTAGTGAATGTTTCATCTTAGAGATCAGGCTGAAGATGGACCCAGAGGATGTTTCTTCAGTTTCTAGGTGGTCTAGTGAAATGAACGTCAAGGCAGTGGCATCTTTCAAGTCTCTGCAATCCAACAACCAAGCGGAGGATCTCCAGTAAGTGTTTGTATCCTCCAGGGTGGTAGATGATCTCATGAAATGTTGAGAGACTTCCCAATGCCAAGATACTGGTACTTCGCCCGCTTTGTCCTATGTTGAGAATGGCTTGATGGAGATAAGCATACTAGTCATGCCTCCAACTTCTCTGCAGAGAGTCCTTGCGGGCGGGTGTAGTGTAGTGAATAGTGAGGTCCCCTGTTCCCGGTGTGGCCAGAGTCCTGAACATGCTCCCCTGGTCTGTGTACAGCTAGGACCTGAATCTTCTTCCCTGGTTCATGTGCTGCTAGGGCCTGAACCTGCTTCCCCGGTCTGTGTGTGGCCAGTTCCTGAACTTGCTCCCCTGGTCCATTTGCAGCCAGTGCCAGAACCTGCTCCCTGGGTCCATGTGCATCCATTCCTGGATGTGCTCCCCTTGTCCGTGCACGTCCAGGGTCTGGACCTGCTCCCCTGTTTCCGTGTGAGGCCAGTGCCTGAACTCACTGTGCCACAGTGAGTCCACAAATCCTTGTGCACCACCGTTGGGCGTAACAATAGCACTAGAGTTCCTGTCTTTTTCCTCTGTGTACTTGCAGTTACTGGTTAAACATGTTTAGAACTGTCTTGGTAAATAGATTAGGCCCACTACTCAGGTCTCCCCATCCATTATTGAAAGTAGATCTATTAAGAATATCATTGTGATAACAAAAGTCTCTAGAAATATTTGCTTTTTCAGATCCCCATGTAAGGCCTCCTTCACACGTCCTGGTGATTCTTGTACATGAAAAAACAGTATTGGTGAGATCCGTGGTCCGCAATAGGCTGCAGCGCTAACCACTGAGCCACCGTGCCGCCCACCATCCATCCATGTTATAAACCACATATCGCAGAGCTGGATTACGGCGTGGGACAGTATTGCTAATCATCACTTTGGACAGGTGAAGAATATGGTTGATTTTTATTTAGTTATTTTTTTACAGGAGACAATGGATTCAATTGATTAGGGATAAGGTGAGTATAATTGTTGTTTATTGTTTTCTGTCTTTTACAAGGGACAAGGGCTTCAATGGAATGGGCAAAAGGTGATTATAACTTTGTTTTTTATTTTTAAATACATTTGTAAAGCAGGGTGTGGAATTTTATTTCAAATAAAAGACTTAATTCTGAATATTATTTATTTAAAATATGACTATGGGGTTAGTAATGGGGTTGCCTCTCTGTTGATAACCCTTGGGCTTGATGTGAGCTGCCAATAAAAGGCTGATAACCCCAACCCTATTACCCCACTTGCCACCACTACAGGGCAAGTGGGAAGAGTGAGACTAGGCACCAGATTTGGTGCATCTTATGGATGTGCAATTTCTGGGGCAGCTGAGGGCAGATGTTGGTACCCTTCTCAGGCTATTAATATCAATCCACAGCTGTCTATTTAGCCTTTGCAGGTTTGAATTTATTGGGGCACCCTGCATCATTTTTTTCTGGGGTCCCCCGTAAATTCACCAGTAAAGGCTAAGCAAACAGCTGTAAACTGTTATTAATATCCTTGGAACCTTATAGGGTATTGTCCCTTGTCCCAGGTTATTAAAATAACTCCCCAGCTGTGGGCTTTCCTTCTGCTGGTAATGAAAATTGTGCAGAAGCATAAGCTTTTTTTTTATTTAATTCTTTAATTTACACAGGAGTTACCCAGCTGCTGCTGAATGTAACTCCCATCATTGTCTCCTGGTCGTGCTGAGATCAGCGCGAGCAGGAGACAATGATGAGCGCTGCCTTCAGCTGCCGGCCGGCGCCTGGGCAAAGCATGAACTGTACCGCTTCTTCCTAGGTGCTGGTACGTGCAGTGTTGATGACACATAGATGTCATCCGTGTGCACGTGTGCCGCACGCATTTTGTCCATGCTGCGCAAAAAAACTTACATGTCTGCGGGTTTTTCACACGGACACATGGTCTGTGTGAAAAATCTGACATGCGCGCACCACCATTGAATACAATGAGTGTGCATATGTCCGTATTGCAGTTTTTAAAAAACGGACCGCATGCGGACATAAGAAATGAAAGTGTGAAGAAGCCCTTACAGAGTATTTAAAACATCAGTGATGCTTGTGAGTACATGCGTTACAATGCAATTACCATATCACTATGTACCCACTTGTTATGAAAGATAGAGATTTCCTTTTAACAAGTGTTCTGTGTACTCAACCACAAATATTACATTTTGTGTAATCGGTCATTATAATGGAAATGTTTTGTCATGTCTTCCCATACATTGCAGTTTACCAAGCCACAGTTAAGTGTGGAATCTGATATTCCCTCAATGAGTTTTCACTGAAGTGTTACCAATATTATCCTTTTCACTTGTCCTGCCATATACTTGCCACTACTGCTATACAAGGCACCCGTCCAAAAGAACGGCTTCCAACACACACACATATGTGCACACTGCGCTGCTTGGAAAAAATCATTCTCATAAAATGAAATGGAGAATAAGCTCATTTTGATTATCCGCTCGCCAAAATCTAATGAAAAAGTAAAAGCAGAAATCAGTTTTTATTGCTTGTGAAACACGCAGAATATCCAGTGCATGTAACTCATTTTAATTTGCTAGCAAATTATACATAGAAAGAAAAGACAGAGCAATGTAGAGACCTAAATCCCTCTGCTGAAATTGGCTGCCTGTTACAAAGCGAAAAAGTGGGATTTCATCTAGGAGGGGAGCTTTTCTAGCAGAATGTTTTAGACATGCGGTTACTAACTGTCTCTGGGGGGAGATTTCTATTGCCATACAAAGAACTTTGCAATGGCTGAATAGCAATCCATTACCTTTTTCTTTATGGTACCTAGCTATCATTTTGGGCAGCTAAGGTTTACTAAGGAGGAGTGTAAAAATTATCCATCCGTTATTTTCTGACGTTCCCAAATTATGATTATGATGTCGTTTTGCATGCTTGCTAAACCTATCTTTTCCCAGTGTCAGATTGAAATACTGTGACTACAAGGGCCAAAAATACAACTTATCAAAAAGTTATCTGCCTCGCTTCCCGGCATAATGAGGTCTGAATACCTTCACTATTTTTCTGCAGTTCTGTAACTTTAAGATTTTTGCTGGTTTCATTTCTAAGAGAAGGTAGAATTTCGCCTCCATCTTAATGCAAGGTATTAGAGCGCCCCCTAGCTGTGCAATAAATAAATCTTCTATATTTACTATAGCCAACCTAGCAAACAGAACAAGTTGTAAACTTCTGGTCATGATGACCTTCTTTTTGATACAAACAAGTCTCTTGGCCCCTTCTTCATTATTCCTTTACTTGGTTTATCTTCATGTCCTAAGGCTTTTGCCTGAACAGTGACAAAAGAAAGTGAAAGGAGGATGTGCCGTTCTTAAAATATAATCTGTATAACATACGTGGCAGACGTTGACCCACCTATTTTCCGAATTCTGCAATGTTTTAGGATTATTTGTTCCAACTTTTACATATGGAATAATAGGAGTATATTGGGTGTTATATAAGACTTTTTTTTCAGTTCCACAGTGCCTTCATAATAATGCCAGCTTTGGGGATCTCATAACAAAGCAGGTCACAGGTCCCCTATAATTGTGAGTCCCACAGTTCCCCCAACCAGTACCCATTTCCACAACTAGTAACTATGTAATGCCTAGTTCATCTAGTCCGTGTTACTGTGTGTCACTTGCAAGTTATGACACAACATGCCTAAACAGACGCGTACATCAGAGTCTTTGATTGGAGGTGTAAGTCAGACTATACTTCTGATGTATATGTCTGATGGAAGGTTCAGAAGTGATGGCTGACAGTCTTGGCAGCAGCAGTGTCATTCTTCCCATTTTGGCTTCTCTTTCCGTACTTCTTTACGTATTTCGTTAAAACCTATATTACGATGGTCATCTATTCAGATTATTAAAAGGGGTAAATCGACAAGCATTTCAGCTACACATGAAGAAGAGGCCAACAAATCAAATCTCACATTGCTTAGTCAATTCTGCTTAATTAAAAAAAAAACATGGCGCTAATATCTCTGCAGTTATATACAGGAAAGATATATATCTTTGCACCATGTTAGCCAGTAGATAGAAAAATATTTCGAATTGGGATTCCCCAGTGGTTGACACCTTTTAATGGCTAACTGAAAAGATGGTAACAAATTGCAAGCTTTCAAGACTACTCAGGTCTCTTCATCAGGCATAGACTAATACAACATCTGAAACCATATGTGAAATATGTGACTCTTCAAATGTTGTATTAGTCAATGCCTGATGAAGAGACCTGAGTAGTCTCGAAAGCTTTCAATTCTAAATATTTTTCTCCAGTTATAGGAATTCCAATATTAGTGCCACATATCACACACCTGTCCGAGCCATATAGGGTCCACTTATGGGTCCATAATTGTCAGGCGATGTTACCGAAGGCGTGATTTCAACAGCTCCCCAGGTCCTAGCTGGCCAGGTGTGGGCTCACGCTCAGACAGCTACTAACTCTAGCTGTTGGCCCTATATAAAGCAGAATTCTTCCCATTCCTTTCCCTGTGGATAAGAACAGCCCATTTATTTAATCTTATAGGAAGATCTTTTATAGTGGCTTGTTGGCTCATCTCTGCACGTGGCACATACTGTACATCATACATCATGTGGAACACATAAATGTTGCCTCCAAAATAGTCTACACTTTCCTGAAAATAAATCTGTACATTCAATCTCAATTATAAGGTTAAGGACTGATTTACCATTCCCTGTGCTAGATTATAGCTTACTAAATAACATTTTTAAAAGTCACTGTAATATTGTACAAAAAATAATCAGTTTATTAAGTCTTGAAAGAGAATTTTGGACCTTTCAATATGTGATTTCCCAACAGATGTCTGTATATAAATTAATAAAGAGATATGCGACAAATGGACTTTTGTTGGAAAGTTTAAGGGAATGTTTGATATTTTTCCAAGAATGAAATTATATTCAGCAAAATCTAGAAATGGGAATTCTCCGGTCTGCAGCTGAATGATTTTGATGAATCATTTCAGTTTTTCTTCTATTGCTTAATCAGGGGCAGACATACTATTATAGGTACAACCTGTATAATATTGTTCTTGAATAGGGGCCCTCTTCTGCCAGCGTCCGCTCCTGTGTCAAATGATGGCCTGGCTTTCTCGAAATTTTACATGATCCAGCAAATTAACTGTACAACAGACTGTAAATGGTTTAAAATTAATGTAATTCCTCCCAGAGAAGCAATATGGATTTAGAAAGAATGAGACCAACATTTGTGGTTACTTAAACAGGTTGCCCACTATTTTAATAATAATGACCTATCCTTAGGATAGGTCCTCAATATCTGATCAGGGGAGACGTGACACCGCCAATCAGCTGTTATCGGTACAGGACCAGAAGTGCTCAGTTACAGAGCTGCTCTGTCTCCTTATGGTGGCCGTGGATAGTACTGCACATCCACCACTATTTAAAATTAATACGGGGTGGATGTGCAGTACCTGGTCACGGCCAGTTTCAGTTGACAGAGCAGCTCCATAACTGAACACTTCCAGTCACACCACTGCCGATAGGTCATCATTATCAAAGTAGTGGACAACCTATTTAATTATCAGGAAATCAGTTTAATTTTTCCAACACTGTAAGGGTACCGTTACACTTAGCGATGCAACAGCAATCCCCACAACGATATGGATCGCTGGTGCATCGCTAAGTGGTCGCTAGTGAGCTGCCACACAGGCAGATCTCACCAGCAACATAGCAGGGGTCGGGGGTCGCTACGTACCTGTCAGACGTGGCGATCCTGACATCCTCCCGCCCGCGTCCACGCGTCACTCGTCGCCACAGCAGGAGGCGCCCGACGAGAAATGGTCCAGGACGATCTTGCGCAACCAGCGATGAGCAGCGGGGGAGCCGGTCGCAGGTAAGTATCAGACATACAGTTGTGGCCAAAAGTATTGACACCCCTGCAATTTTGTCAGATAATACTCAGATTCTTCCTGAAAATTATTGCAAACACAAATTATTTGGTATTATTATCTTCATTTAATTTGTCTTAAATGAAAAAACACAAAAGAGAATGAAGCAAAAAGCAAAACATTGATCATTTCACACAAAACTCCAAAAATGGGCCAGACAAAAGTATTGGTACCCTCAGCCTAATACTTGGTTGCACAACCTTTAGCCAAAATAACTGCGACCAACCGCTTCCGGTAAACCATCAATGAGTTTCTTACAATGCTCTGCTGGAATTTTAGACCTTTCTTCTTTGGCAAACTGCTCCAGGACCCTGATATTAGAAGGGTGCCTTCTCCAAACTGCCATTTTTAGATCTCTCCACAGGTGTTCTATGGGATTCAGGTCTGGACTCATTGCTAGCCACCAAGTCTCCAGTGCTTTCTCTCAAACCATTTTCTAGTGCTTTTTGAAGTGTGTTTTGGGTCATTATCCTGCTGGAAGACCCATGACCTCTGAGGGACACCCTGCTTTCTCACACTGGGCCCTACATTATGCTGCAAAATTTGTTGGTAGTCTTCAGACTTCATAATGCCATGCACACAGTCAAGCAGTCCAGTGCCAGAGACAGCAAAGCAACCCCAAAACATCAGGTAACCTCCGCCATGTTTATCTGTAGGGACCGTGTTTTTTTCTTTGAATGCCTCTTTTTTTCTCCTGTAAACTCTATGTTGATGCCTTTGCCCAAAAAGCTCTACTTTTATCTCATCTGACCAGAGAACATTCTTCCAAAACATTTTAGGCTTTTTCAGGTGAGTTTTGGCAAACTCCAGCCTGGCTTTTTTATGTCTCGGGGTAAGAAGTGGGGTCTTCCTGGGTCTCCTACCATACAGTCCCTTTTCATTCAGACGCCGACGGATAGTACGGGTTGACACTGTTGTACCCTCGGACTGCAGAGCAGCTTGAACTTGTTTGGATGTTAGTCGAGGTTCTTTATCCAACATCCGCACAATCTTGCGTTGAAATCTCTTGTCAATTTTTCTTTTCCGTCCATATCTAGGGAGGTTAGCCACAGTGCCATGGGCTTTAAACTTCTTGATGACACTGCGCACGGTAGACACAGGAACATTCAGGTCTTTGGAGATGGACTTGTAGCCTTGAGATTGCTCATGCTTCCTCACAATTTGGTTTCTCAAGTCCTCAGACAGTTCTTTGGTCATCTTTCTTTTCTCCATGCTCAATGTGGTACACACAAGGACACAGGACAGAGGTTGAGTCAACTTTAATCCATGTCAACTGGCTGCAAGTGTGATTTAGTTATTGCCAACACCTGTTAGGTGCAACAGATAAGTTACAGGAGCTGTTAATTACACAAATTAGAGAAGCATCACATGATTTTTCGAACAGTGCCAATACTTTTGTCCACCCTCTTTTTTATGTTTGGTGTGGAATTATATCCAATTTGGCTTTAGGACAATTCTTTTTGTGTTTTTTCATTTAAGACAAATTAAATGAAGATAATAATACCAAAGAATTTGTGTTTGCAATCATTTTCAGGAAGAAACTGAGTATTATCTGACAAAATTGCAGGGGTGTCAATACTTTTGGCCACAACTGTAGCGATATCACTAGCAATATCGCTGCTACGTCACAAAATCAGTGACGTTACAGCGAAATTGCTAGCGATATCGATATGTGTAACGGGGGCTTAAGCTAAGATTTTCTTATTGTCAGGACGAGAACAGGCAGGCTGTTAGCAAGACAGATTGTCTTATTATGTCTTAAAGTACACATACAGTGATGACAGATATCTCAGAAATTATTCCCTCTATTTATTCCCACTAGATAAATTCATGTTAAATTAGTTATACCACACACACACATGGGTTGAGCATGAAATGGCAATTTAATGCAGTTTAAGCAACGGCTTTGCTGGAACCTACTAATTAGGTGGAGGTCACAGTCACACAGTGGTTTGTTAGTATACACATTTTATTAAGTCATAACAGCTTGTGTTTTTACCAAAGCTTAATGTGCTTCACTAAGGACCTTGTGCTCACGTATGCACTGTGTGTTTTGGTATTCTAAATTAAGTATAGATTAAAATTCTATTTTTAACACATATAACACATAAAAGAAAAAATATAGTTGTAAAAATGACTAATTCCTGTAAAAATGTGAAATTTAGGATTTACTGTATGATCCTGGAGAAGAAAAGAATCCACATTTTTTTCAGGTCAGTCTGGGGTATAGATTGAGTAATGAACCCAATTGGCTGTGAGAGCTTCTTTCAAAAAGGCATGATTTGTATGCCTTTACTCCTGGGAAAAAGCAGGTAAAGTCAGCCATTGGGAGTCACAATGATGATTGAAGTGGAGAATATGCAGCTGTTTGTGGTCCTGAGCAGAAGGTCTGGCCCTTACTACCTAGGGATGCTCTAAAATTTCCTAAGTGGCTGGATGGTCTAGGATTTTATTTTGATGATGAGACTTTTGCCATGTCCAATTTAAATTGAAATCTCACTGTGTTAGATTCAATGTTCTTTGTGTGCCAACGCGGAACATAGCAATACAATGAGTTAATTTGCCGCGCAGTTGTCCTGTTCTAAATATATTGTAGTATATACAATGCCATCTGTCAAAGGGTTAAATTTGAAAAATAAGTATTGCTGAGTCTATAATAACCACATCAGACACTAGGGTGCAGCAAGCAATCTGAAGACGTTTCCGATGTCTCCAGTAAAGTAAATCAGTCAATTGAATACACAATTGATGCGCTTGATCCAGATGCAGCTCAGTCACAAACAATCTCTTCCTTTTTCTCCAGACGTTGACAATTCACACCAGCCAATTCCAGTATTAGGCACAGTAAAAATTAACATGCCATCTTTTCTGATCTACAGAAAGGCAAATAAGCAGACATAGCGCAATCAAGTCCCAACATATTACCCAACTCTGTAAAGGTGTTTATTCATACTCAATCAAATAATTTCCTTTCCATTGCATGTGCAACTATCACTGACACTATATACAGAGCTCCTCTGTATAATATCACAATTGAACCTTGTATTGTCTGTACATTGACACTATATACAGGGCTTCTGTGTTTAATGTCACTGGTGATCACTGTATTATCTGTACACTGACAGTATAGACAGAGCTCCTGTGTATAATGTCACCAGTAATCACTGTATTACCTGTACACTGACACTACATACAGAGCTCCTGTGTATAATGTCACTGGTGATCATTGTATTACTTGTACACTATACACTATATACAGAGCTCCTGTGTATAATGTCACTGGTGATCACTGTATTGTCTGTACACTGACAGCATAGACAGAGCTCCTGTGTATAATGTCACCGATAATCACTGTATTACATGTACACTGACACTACATACAGATCTCCTGTGTATAATGTCACTGGTGATCACTGTATTACTTGTACGCTATATACTATACACAGAGCTCCTGTGTATAATGTCACTGGTGATCACAGTATTATCTGTATACTGACACTATACAGAGCTCCTGTTTGTAATGTCACTGGTGATCACTGTATTACCTGTACACTATACACTATATAAAGAGCTCTTGTGTTTAATGTCACTGGTGATCACTGTATTACTTGTCCACTGACAGTATAGACAGAGCTCCTGTGTATAATGTCACGGGTGATCACTTTATTACCTGTACATTGACACTGTATACAGAGCTCCTGTGTATAATGTCACTGGTGATCCCTGTATTATCTGTACACTGACACTATATACAGAGCTCCTGTGTATAATGTCACTTGTGTACTATATTATTGTTACACTGACACTGTATACTAAGTACAGAGTTCCTATGTATAATGTACACTGAAACAATATACATCTACAGTCAAAGAAGGATTGATGTACTCTAAGGAATCTAGGCACAGTGATCACAAGATATTTAATACATACCTTTACGGGAATCTTGTTTGGTTATGTGGACTTTCCACTTCCCATTCCACATACTACAGATCTCCTCTACTGTGATAAGGGCTTCCAAAGTGGAAACACTCTCCATCGCTAATGATTGAAAATCAATAGTATTTACTTATTTAGTGGCAAATCCGTAAATTTCATCTATACTGTATCTAATCTCAGGGGACACACTAGGAGACAAAATCCATAAGAAGCTTCACTGACTTTGGCATCATGGCTGCTATCAGGGCATTATGGGTCCTAGTGAGCAGAATTACAGAGGAGGGACCTGGATCCAGTCCAGGCCACCCTCTTTTGTTTCTCCTCACCAGGCACCAGGGTGTAATAAAGTGCAGTGCGGCATACACCTAGGCTCTGGGAGCTTTCTCAGAGTTTCATGGCTATCTAGTCTAAACAGCTGCACAACTCCAGCTCCCTCCACCTTCTCTAGACTTCTGGTCAGGTGATGGCACATACACGATGACGTAATCACATTCGCACCGGCCAGGAGACCAGAAGCAAAGCTGTGCCTGCAGGGGATCGTCAGTGAGGTAAGTCTGAAAAACTTTTTTTATCGTTATAAAATGAATTAAATGGGTGAGGGGAACTGCAAATGATGAATTGAGGAGAAGGGGGTAATATTTGGTCTCGTCATGGTGTGGCGGCATTTGTTCCTTGTATGTGGTATTATTCAGTTACTATGTGTTAGGCGTCGGGTTCCTGCAACTGCACAGCAGGGATCCAGAGCCTCACATTCAGCGGTCTCCCATTCTCCATCGACTACAGAGAAGCCTGCTCAGCAGTCCCGTCATTCCCGATGCTCTGCTCAGACCAGCTCTGTAGGTCTGGTTGTTGCTGCCACCTCTGGGCCAGCAATAACAATGTAGGCTGCTCAGCAGCAAGCCACTCCAGAGGCTAAGTGCTTCCATCGCTCCACTGAGCATGCTCACGAGACTATCTCCCATTGGAGATCAGGAGTCACATGCACAGGTCCTTTTCCAGATGTGATTGGTCGATCTCAGGGATCTGGAAGCTTCCGAAAGGTCTCGGCTATAAAATGTTCGCATGGCCGCTCGGCCATGCGCTAGTATAGACTCTAGTTGCTACCTGTGTGAATGATGACGGATGCATGGACTTGCAAATGACTCATTAAGATTCCCCTCCCTCTGATATTACGTGTGTGGATAGGGAACTAGTGATAGAGTCAGCGCCAGTCAGTGGCAAGCTACAGGCCACAGTGCATATCATCCACGGTACTAGCGTCCGACAGTATGCCTGCTAATGGGCATTGTCATCTTGCAGCAGTGTCTGCTGCCGCGCTGCAGTCAGCAGCACTTATTGGTGTCCGCGGTTGCGACGCCATACGCCCGGTAGGTCTAGACGGACGCTGACCCTGTGTCAGGGTCTGGGTCCTGTGACCATATACTGTGCGTGCATTGCGCTGAGTCCTGTGAGTTCAACAGGCTCAGCATTTGTGTTTAACGCCTTGGCGTCTCTGTGAATTAACAGAGTCCGCCCAGCGTACACTGGGTGACGTTCAACCCACGTGCGCAATACCGCCATATCGAGCATCTGCCATTACATAGTAGCAGTGTAACACCTCTGCACGGTGGACCCCGGGCGGCGAACGCACTTTCTATTATTTATTATTTAGTGCGTTCGGCCATCCCTAACATTATACTAGCGCCAGGGTCTGGCTAGTGATGGCGGACAAGCAGCAGCTACTGCAGTATATTCGGCAGCTGGAGGGCAGGTTGGCGGCTCTCGAGATTTCCACCTCAGCTGTGAATGCTACTGGGGCTGCTGTTCAGGCAGTCGCAGAGGCTGTCTCTCGTATGCCCACATCCACGCCTGCGCCGACATTTTGCTGTCTCCCGTTGCCCGACAAGTTCTCGGGTGACAGTGCCACCTGTAGGGGCTTCGTGAGCCAGTGCTCTATCCAGCTTGAGTTACTGGCCGCACGATTCCCTACAGAGCCTCCTAAGGTGGGGTTTATTATCTCCCTCCTGTCGGGCAGGGCGTTAGAATGGGCCACGCCACTGTGGGAGCGTGATCACCCCGTGGTTATGAGCGCTACTCAGTTTCTAATGTCCCTAAAGCAGGTCTTTTTGGGACCACGGGTCACTCACGACACCCTTCTCCAGTTATTAGCTCTAACACAGGGATCCCTCTCGGTCAGCCATTATGCCGTCCGTTTCCAGACACTGACTTCCGAGCTGGAGTGGCCTGATAAGACACTCGTCCTTGTGTTCCGGAGGGGTTTGGTGGAGCATGTCAAAAATGCTCTAGCTACCAGGGAGGTTCCCATAAGTCTGGAGGAGCTGATTGCTATCTCCACCCGCATTGATCTCCGTTTTAATGAGTGTGGGCTGGAGCGAGCTCAATCCAGACGGAAGGTTAAGTTGGCTCCCATCTTCTCTGAACCTCTTGAACCCATGAAGGTGTCTCGCACCGGTTCCAAGCTGCGCCCAGTGCGAAGCTCCACATTCTGTTACCAGTGTCGACAGTTTGGTCACCCGGTTAACGCGGTTGAAAAAACGATCACGTCCAGTGGTAGTAGGTGGGGGTCTATCTGATATGAAACCTTTCTCCCCCAAGCCAGTATTCCGAGGGACGTTAGATAGCGGTTCTTCCACCTGGGAGGTAGAGGTCACGGTGGACGCCGAGGCAGAAGGAAACTTTATGTCCTCGGCCTTCGCCCAAAAGCACGCAATCCCGCTGGTGCTACTGCCTCACCCCGTGACCGTCAGGATGGTCAAAGGTTTGGCCTTACCATCCCAGGTTACCCACCAGACAGCACCCCTTGGGCTCTCAATCACACCATCTCACCACGAGACGTTGTCCCTGTTCATTATGCCAGAGGGCATTGACCAGGTGCTTCTCGGAGTTCCGTGGCTCCGTTGCCATTCCCCTCATATAGACTGGTCTTTGGGGAATATACTGGGCTGGAGCAAGGACTGTGAGGGAAGGTGCATGAGGGGCAGCATTCAAGTAGCCTCCACGGAAGTGCCCGCGGATCTTTCCGCGCTTCTCAGACACTACCAGCAGTACGCGGACGTCTTCTCCAAAAAATCAGCAGAGACACTTCCGCCGCACCATCCTTACGACTGTCAGATAGACCTTTTGCGAGGCGCGGAACCTCCTAGATGCCGCATGTATCCTCTATCTCTCCTGCAGACGGAGGCCATGTCACAATATATCCAGGAGAACCTGGCAAGAGGTTTTATCAGAAAGTCGGTGTCGCCAGCTGGGGCAGGGTTCTTCTTCGTGCAGAAGAAGAGTGGAGAGCTGCGTCCCTGCATTGACTACAGAGGTCTCAATGCTATTACCGTAAAAAACAAATACCCTCTTCTTTTGATCTCTGAGTTGTTTGACAGGTTGTGAGGGGCCCGGATCTTCACTAAGTTGGATCTACGGGGGTCTTACAACCTGATCCGCATACGCAAAGGGGACAAGTGGAAGATAACCTTTAATAACAGGGATGGCCACTATGAGTATCTGGTCATGCCCTTCGATCTCTGTAATGCACCTGCTCTCTTCCAAGACTTCGTAAACGACGTCTTTCGCGACATGCTCTCCACCTCGGTGGTGGTCTATCTGGATGACATTCTCATCTTTCCTCCAGATTTGGCCTCCCACCGGAGAGACGTCTGCAAGGTCTTTGACCGTTTGCGGGCAAACTCTCTTCGCCAAGTTGGATAAGTGCCAATTTGAGCAGGAGTCCTTGCCGTTCCTGGGCTATATCATCTCGGCCCAGGGGTTGGCAATGGATCCTGCCAAATTGCAGGCGGTTTTGGACTGGCAAGAGCCCCATTCTTTTAAAGCGGTGCAGCGCTTTTTGGGGTTCGTTAATTACTACCGTCAGTTCATTCCCCACTTCTCCACACTGGTAGCTCCTTTGGTTGCCCTCACCAAAAAAGGAGCTAATCCCAAAGTTTGGTCAGAACAGGTCTCCACGGCCTTCTCCTCTCTGAAAACCCATTTTGCTGGCGTTCCTATCCTACACCGCCCCGACGTGGATAAACCTTTTATCCTAGAGGTGGATGCCTCATCCGTCGGTGCAGGAGCAGTCCTTTTCCAGAAGGATGCTCAAGGTCAGAAGCATCCCTGCTTCTTCTTCTCAAAGAACTTCTCACCGGCAGAGAAAAACTACTCCATCGGGGACAGGGAGTTGCTGGCAATGAAGTTGGCCTTTTCCGAGTGGAGACATCTCCTGGAAGGAGCCCGGTTCCCTTTTCAGGTGTACACTGATCATAAAAACCTGGTCTATCTACAAACGGCCCAGCGCTTGAACTCTCGTCAAGCTAGGTGGTCGCTCTTCTTCTCCCGCTTCCGCTTCACCTTGCACTACCTGTCCGGTGAGAAGAGCGTCCGTGCTGATGCTCTCTCTCGCTCGGTGGTCTCGGCGGAGGAGAAGGAGGCTGAGCCTTGGCTAATCGTCCCCACTGAGAGTCTGAGGACTGTGGCCCCGGTTGCTCTCGAGTCAGTGCTGCGGGCAAGACCTTTGTCCCTCCTCGCCTGTGGCTGGAGGTTCTCGCGTGGGCACACTCGTCCAGGGTGGGTGGTCACTTTGGCAATAAGCGAACCACAGAACTCTTGGCAAGGTCTTATTGGTGGCCCCACATGGCGCGGGACACAAAAGATTACATTCAGGCATGCATCTCTTGTGCTCGGAACAGATCCTCTAGGCAGAGACCGACTGGGTTACTGTATCACCTGCCGGTGGCAGACAGACCCTGGGAGATGGTTGGCATGGATTTTGTGGTCGGCATGCCCAAGTCCGGTGGCAGCACAGTCATCTGGGTGGTCACCGATCATTTTTTCTAAAATGGTGCATCTGGTGCCACTCGCGCGGCTGCCTTCTGCTCGAGGTCTCGCTGCACTGTTCATAAAGCACGTATTTCGTTTGCACGATATGCCGGACAAAATAGTTAGTGACCGAGGTCCCCAATTTGCATCTCGGTTTTGGAGGGAGCGCTGCAGTCTACTCAGTATCGAACTAAACTTGTCTTCTGCCTATCATCCCGAGATGAACGGGTTGGTTGAGAGAACCAACCAAACTCTGGTCACGTACCTGTGACATTTTGTCTCTGCCATGCAGGATGACTGGGCTTCCTTACTACCATGGGCCGAATTTGCCCTGATTAATGCAATGGCTGATTCAACTGGTCAGACGCCATTCCTTCTTAATTACGGCCAGCATCCACGCGTCCCTGTCCTGATGCCAGTGTCTTCCACTGATTCCAGAGTGGCAGACTGGGCAGTGGAGGCTCGCGACATTTGGGATCACACCCAGGATGCCATTCGAGCCTCTAAGGTGAGAATGAGGGCGTCCACCGACACACATTGGCACCCCGCTCCAACTTTTGCCCCTGGCGACTTGGTGTGGCTCTCTGCCAGAAATATCAGGCTGCGGGCCAAGTCTACCAAGTTCACGCAGTGATACATCGGTCCCTTCAAAATTCTCGAGCGGATCAGCTTGGTGGTCTATCGTCTGGCTCTTCCACCACACTTGGCCATCTCTGACGTCTTCCACATGTCCCTTCTCAAACCTGTTCATATGTCCTGGTTTTCCGAGTCATCTGCCGGGACATCAGACTTGTCTTCGGATGAGTTTGAGGTCAACACCAATGTGGGACGCAGGGAGGCGCATAGTAAAAAGTTTTATTTGGTGGATTGGAAGAGTCATGGTCCAGAGGCCCGGACCTGGGAACCAGTGGAGAACATCCACGCCCCGCTCCTTAACGCTGCATTTGAGCGTAGTGAGGCTCAGAGGGGAGGGGGCCTTAGGGGGGGTAATGTTAGGCATCGGGTTCCTGCAATTGCACAGCAGGGATCCAGAGCCTCAAATTCTGCGGTCTCCCATTCTCCATCGACTGCAGAGGAGCCTGCTCAGCAGTCCCATCGTTCCCGACGCTCTGCTCAGACCAGCTATGTAGGTCTGGTTGTTGCTGCTACCTCTGGGCCAGCAATAGCAATGCAGGCTGCTCAGCAGCAAGCCACTCCAGAGACTAAGTCCTTCCGTTACTCCACTGAGCATGCTCATGAGACGATCTCCCATTGGAGATCGGGAGTCACATGCACAGGTCCTTCTCCAGATCTGATTGGTCCATCTCAGGGATCTGGAAGCTTCTGAAAGGTCCCAGCTATAAAAGGTTTGCATGGCCACTTGGCCATGCGCTAGTATAGACTCTAGTTGCTACCTGTGTGAATGATGATGGATGCATGGCCTTGCAAATGACTCATTAAGATTCCCCTCCTTCTGATATTACGTGTGTGGATAGGGAACTAGTGATAGAGTCAGCGCCAGTCAGTGGCAAGCTACAGGCCACAGTGCATATCATCCACGGTACTAGCATCCGACAGTGTGCCTGCTACCGGATATTGTCGTCTTGCGGCAGTGTCTGTCGCCGCGCTGCAGTCAGCAGCACTTATTGGCGTCCGCGGTTGCGACGACGTACGCACAGTAGATCTAGAAGGACGCTGACCCTGTGTCGGGGTCCTATGACCATATACCGTGCATGCATTGCGCTGAGTCCTGTGAGTTCAACAGGCTCAGCATTTGTGTTTAACGCCTCGACGTCTCTGTGAATTAACAGAGTCCGCCCAGCGCACACCGGGTGACGTTCAACCCGCGTGCGCAATACCGCCATATCGAGCGTCTTCCATCACATAACAGCAGTGTAACACCTCTGCATGGTGGACCCCAGGCGGCAAACGCACTTTCTATTATTTATTATTTAGTGCGTTCCGCCGTCCCTAACACTATGTGATGGTAATATGTGGTCTGGTCATGGTATGGCTATATTTGTGCCTTGTATGTGTTATTACTCAGTCACTATGTGGTGGTAATATGTGGTCTGGTCACGGTGTGGCTGTATTTGTTACTATGTGATGGTAATATGTGATCTGGTCATGGTGTGGGGGTATTTGTTCCTTGTATGTGGCATTATTTGGTTACTATGTGATGGTAATATGTAGTCTGGTCATGGTATGGCTGTATTTGTGCCTTTTATGTGGTATTATTCGGTCACTATGTGGTGGTAATATGAGGTCCAGTCATGGTGTGACAGTATTTGTCCCTTGTTTGTGGTGTTAATGGTCATGACTCATTTTAAAAAATGTATGTGACACATTCTTTTAAAGAAAAATAAATAAAAATATACCTAAAAAGAGAATTTTAAGACTTTTTAATAGGTTAGAATATAGTAAGGTCCTGCTAAAAGAAGCAACCTTATCATGGTGGCGGCTTAAAAAATCTTTTGACCAAAACAAAAGCTGCAGGCTGTGTATGCGATATGGTGTTCATATGGAACTGTTAATGTGTGATTGGTGAGGATGTGGTGCAGAAGTGAAATGTTTACAACAGAGGGCAATGGGATTGGGAAATGTTCAATGGGGGAGTTGGAGAAGGGGTGGGGCCTGGGCGGAATCTCATTGGGGACAGAAAATGTTACCAGTATGGGGTCCTGAAATTCCTGATGGCAGCCCTGTTTGACATAGTGGTTTTGTATAAGTATGGGAGTGTGATTAGAATGAACAATAGAGAATTTTCCAAACCTTTATACTCAAAATATTTTTGTTTGTTTGTGGTGTATTATTTCTGCAGGCAATATTCTACTTACCAAAAATCAAGTCCTATTTAAGCTTTTAAAGAGCTGAGTATAGTTTTAATAAAACACACATTTCCAATCATAAATTAAGTAGATTTTTGCAAGTATTGCATGCAAAATGCAATGTTTTCAGCGCCATTACGCCATATATCATAAGACCAAGGGCTTGAGACAAAATGAACCTGCGTAAATATGTCATTGCAGTCAGGGTACATGTTATGTTATTTATGGAGGAGAAAACATTTGGAAACACTTAAGGTCTATTATCTGCATTTCAATCAAAAGACAAGAAATGTATATGTATTATCACATATGCAAATAACTGGCACATATAACTAATTTTTTATTTGAAAATTTCTCCAATGGTTTTTGAAAAACAAAAGTATGTAGCAGTGCCGAAAATAAAGAGAATTATATATATTGTCTCCTTAAATGGAAACTGTAATTTCAACAAACTTTGTATAAATCAATAGTATGTGGGAATATAAGAATCTTTTCTATCTTATATATATCTTATCAGAGAAATCTACAACCTTCTCCCCTTATCAACCACTTTGTCCCCTCCCCCTTGCCTCCTGAACTTGTCATCCACTCTGGAAAAATATCTTAGGTCCATCTTGCTGAACTTGTTGTGTCATGTTGCTAAGATTATATTCTATGGAGAGATGAGGGAGGCAGAGTAGTCAGTTGCAAAGGGAAAACAAGCAGAGAGACACGGAAAGATCAAGCTGAGTTTTCTAAGTTTTTTACCTTTCCCTAGAATTGGATTTACAACTACACTGTTCAGCATTTCTATATAATTTCCTTCATACTCCTGCTGTTCTGTCTGGGTGCTAAGGACTGAAAAACAAAAATCCATCCTTGTGTTATGTGCTACTTATGGAAGATATCGTAGCAGATAGTCTCTTTCCACCAGCTCAGAGTCAAATGCAAATTGAGATATAGAGCTGGTGAATGTGCAGGATAAAAGTTATATCCTGGTCAGAAATAGTACACACACATGGCAGCTTATTCTGAAAAGTGGCATGAAAGTATAATTACCCTTTAAGCATAAAAACGAGATTCTATAAATGGTTGACAATGAAAGAGCCTAAGTCATAGACAAACACCACTTTGGTTTTTGTTTTGACCCATGAATTCTGATCATAGCTTTTGGGACACTAAGCTTAAAATCTTTATATGCAGTGGGGGAAAAATGTATTTAGTCAGCCACCAATTGTGCAAGTTCTCCCACTTAAAAAGATGAGAGAGGCCTGTAATAGACATCATAGGCCTACCACAACTATGAGAGTCAAAATAAGAAAAAAAATCCAGAAAATCACCTTGTCTGATTTGACAAGATATATTTTTCAAATTATGGTGGAAAATAAGTATTTGGTCATTAACAAAAGTTAATCTCATTATTTTGTTATATATCCTTTGCTGGCAATGACAGAGGTCTAACAATTTCTATAAGTCTTCACAAGGTTGGCACACACTGTTGGTGGTATGTTGGTCCATTCCTCCATGCAGATGTCCTCTAGAGCAGTGATATTTTGGGCCTGTCACTGGGCAACATGGATTTTCAAATCCCTCCAAAGGTTTTCTAAGGGGTTGAGATCTGGAAACTGGCTAGGCCATGCTTCATACGAAGTCACTCCTTCGTTGCCCTGGTGGTGTACTTGCTGATGGAAGGAGGTTTGCACTCAAAATTTCACGATACATGGCCCCATTCATTCTTTCATGTACACGGATCAGTTATCCTGGTTGCTTTGCAGAGAAACAGCCCCAAAGCATGATGTTGCCACCCCATGCTTCATGGTAGGTATGGTGTTCTTTGGATGCAACTCAGCATTCTGTCTCCTTCAAACACGACGAGTTTTGTTTCTACCAATCAGTTCTACTTTGGCTTCATCAGACCATATGACATTCTCCCAATATATTTCTGGTTAATTCAAAAGTGCTAAAAAAAAGTCTTGAATGTGGTTTAGGGCACTTTAAGGGGTGAAGTTTTTAAAATGGTTTGACTTTTGGTCATTTTCTGTTACATAGACATTTCAAAGTCACTTCAAATGTGATGTCATCCCTAAAAAAAATGATTTTGTAAATGAAAAACTGATGATTAACTTTTAACCCTTCTAACTTCATACAAAAAAAATGTTAAAAAAGTTATGCTGATGTATATCAGACATGTGGTAAATGTTATTTATTATCTATTTTCTGTGTTATATCTATTTGGTTTATGGGCATAAAAACAAAAAGTTTGACATTTGCAAAATGGTCAAATTTTTTGTCAAATTTTCAATATTTTCATAACTAAATATAAATCATATCAACCAAAATTTACTACTATCATGAATTACATTTGACAAAAAACATCTTAGAATTACTGGTATATATCGAAGCGTGCCAGAGTTATTTCCATATGAAGTGACACTGGTCTGAATTGTGAAATTTGACCTGATCAAGAAGGTGAAAACAGGCTAGGAGCTGAGGGGGTTAAAGCAGAGGTGTACATATTGTTGGTGCAACTTCACCAGGGACCCCGAGGTGTAGGGGTCCTTTTGCAGGCAGGGGCATGCTGACCATAGTGGCAGACCATGCAGCTGTTATTGGGCCTCTCAGTCAAGATTATGGGTGGAAGTGAGAGGGGCTCGGTGTCAAGCGGCAGTGGGCCCCTCTCATTCATGCCTATAATCATGTAGATACCCACAGCAAGGGAAAGAGCAATGTGCAGAGTGCAGGAATTGAAAAAGGGAGCATATCATGCTGGGAGAGAGGCTGCTAGCCAATTAACGCTTTCCTCACCAGACTGGTGAGAACGCTCGCTGGCTGCTCTGTCTTCCTGCATGGGGCACCCTAATGGTGAGTGTTCACCTGTAGTAAGAGGGCCAAGGCCCAGTAGCAACTCTTATCTCCCATCTCAGTATTGGGAAAATGCTCTCTTCACTGAATACAGATTTTACAGATTTTAGATATAAATTGAGAGTGAAATATCAGTGCAGGATGAGAAAGAAGACCATTTCTCTGAGCATATATATTACAAAGTTGCTTATTTTCACATGAACTATTAATTAACCCCTTAGTGATGGAGCCAATTTGCAGCTTAATGACCAGGCCAAATTTTACAATTCTGGCCACTATCACTTTATGAGGTTATAACTCTGGAACGCTTTAACGGATCCCGCTGATTCTGAGATTGTTTTTTGAGACATATATTACTTGGTGGCAAAATTTCTTCGATATGACTTGCTTTTATTTATGAAAAAAATGGAAGTTTGGCAAAAAAATTTAGAATTTTGTGATTTTCAATTTTTTTATTTTTATGCCCTTAAATCAGAGAGATATGTCACACAAAATACTTAATAAATAATATTTCACACATGTCTACTTTACATCAGCACAATTTTGGAAACAAAAATTTTTTTTTGGTAACTTATAAGGGTTAAAAGTTGACCAGCATTTTCTCATTTTTACAGCAGAATTTACAAAACCATTTTTTTTGAGGGACCACATCACATTTGAAATCACTTTGAGGGGTCAATATGACAGAAAATACCCAAAAGTGACAACATTTTAAAAACTGCACCCCTCAAGGTGCTCAAGACCACAGTCAAGAACTTTATTAACCCTTTATATTCTTCACAGGAACTGAAGCAATGTGGAAGGAAAAAATTAACATTTAACTTTTTTTTACAAACATTTTACTTCAGAGCCAATTTTATTTATTTTCACAAGTGTAAAAAGAGAAAATGAACCACAAAATTTGTTGTGCAATTTCTCTTGAATACACCGAAACCCCATATGTGGGGGTAAACCACTGTTTGGCGCACGGCAGGGCTTGGAATGGAAGGAGTGCCGTTTGACTTTTTCAATGCAGAATTGGGTGGAATTGAGATCAGACGCCATATGGCGTTTGGAGAGCCCCTGATGTGCCTAAGCAGTGGAAACCAGCAACAAGTGACACCATTTTGAAAACTAGACCCCTTAAGGAACTTAACTAGATGTGTGGTGAGCACTTTGAACCTCCAAGTGATTCACAGAAGTTTACAACGTAGAGTCGTGAAAATAAAAAATCCTACTTTTTCCACAAAAATGATCTTTTTGCCCCCAAATTTTTATTTTCACAAGGGTAACAGGAGAAATTAGACCCCCAAAGTTGTTGTGCAATTTGTCCTGAGTACGCTGATACCCCATATATGGGGGCACCACTGTTTGTGTGCATGGCAGAGCTCGGAAGGGAAGGAGCGCCTTTTTGGAATGCAGACTTTGATGGAATGGTCTGCGGGCGTCATGTTGCACTTGCAGAGCCCTTGATGTGCTTAAACAGTAGAAACCCCCCCACAATTGACCCCATTTTGGAAACTAGACCTCCAAGCAGCTTATCTAGATTTGTAGTGAGCACTTTGAACCCCCAAGTGATTCACAGAAGTTTACAACGCAGAGCCGTGAAAATAAAAATGTCATTTTTTTCCTCAAAAATGACTTTTTAGCCCGCTATTTTTTAATTTCCCAAGGGTAACAGGAGAAATTAGACCACCAAAGTTGGTGTGCAATTTGTCCTGAGTACGCTGATGCCCCATATGGTGGGGTAAAACATTGTTTGGGCATATGTCAGGGTTCAAAATGAAGGGAGCACTGTTTGGCTTTTTGAACGCATAATTGGCTGGAATCAATGGTGGTGCCATGTCACGTTTGGAGATGCCCTGATGTGCCTAAATAGTGGAAACCCTTCAATTCTAACTCCAACCCTAACCCCAACACACCCCTAACCCTAATTCCAACCCTAACCATAACTCTAACCACAAACCTAACCCCAACACACCCCTAACCCTAATCCCAACCCTAATCATAACCCTAGCCACAACCCTAACCCCAACACACCCCTAACCATAATCCCAACCCTAGCCATAACCCTAACCACAAACCTAGCACCAACACACCCCTAACCCTAATCCCAACCTTAACCCTAATCCCAACCTTAGCCCCTAACCCCAACCCTAGCCCTAATCCCAAACCTAACCCTAATCCCAACCCTAACCTCTAACCCAAATCCCAACCTTAACCCCTAACACCAACTCTAACCCTAATTTCAACACTAACCCTAATTGCAATCCTAACTCAAATTCCAACCCTAACCCGAATCATGTTCTCTGGAGTCTTGGCTACCCCCGACAACTGAGACCCGGGAGAAAATCCGACTCTGAGGGGCTCCACACACTTTTTCCACAGCGCCGTGAATTCAAGGCGCTGTGGTTTAAGTACCCTTAACTACAGCCGTTAAAAGGCGTATCGGCAGTCGTTAAGGGGTTAATGAAATAAAAATGAAAACAGCTATTGATTTACTGATTTGTCTGAGTGGGTTGTTGAAAAGATGTTCCAAGTGAATATTTGGAACATTCAGATAAATGTCAGACGAAAAATAATTGCTCACAAGTACCAATGGATGGAAGTAGATAAATGCAATATTACTTTCTGGCAAAACTATGTAAATATACTATGTTATTTACTTTTTCAGTGTTCACATTTAGATCTTTTAACAATGTATATTACTTTTATGAATTATTGGATATTTTTAGCATTTTCTTGTTGATGCATATATGTCAAAAAAGCAAATGTCTAAATCATCTTAAGAAATTCAAAGCTACATTCAGACATTCAATGTTTATGCTTTTTAAGCTCTTACACAGAGATTTATGTTGTTGCTAAGTGGGTATTTAAAATGTTCAAAAGGTCGTACAGGAAGATGTATATCTTTGTACCGTGTTAGCCAGTAGATAGAAAAATAAAGGTTGTAAAAAGTAATCTTCTTGCCCTACTCTCAATTCTGACTATTTTTCTTCTTGCCCTAGTCTTTTTGTCCACCTTAGGCAATTTGAGAAGTGAATCTTGTGGTTCAAGACCTTGTGATGTGACCTTTTTATCATTTTCCATCTTAATGTTGGCCAGCTTAACTAACTAAAAAGTCTTATTTTTCAAGGAGCAGATAAAACTGATAACAAGATAGGAAATGAGCATATGGCTCTACTATAGCTGTAGACAAAGACCTATATTCACCGAGAGCATTAATTCTTACCGCCAACAAGCTCCTACTCACTTTGAAGGTAGTTAATATCTTCTAAACAAGGTTTTCTTCTGTCCATACTCATTTGCTTCATTTTATATTAGGCTGATTAGTAGAAAACTCCATACAGGTATTGTTTCAGTTTCCTTTCCTAATCAGGTTAAATGACTGTCAATGGATACGTGAACCGACCTGCATTCTGTTCCTAGACTACTAGGCAATCTCTGATCCACTGACGGGTATCATTTTCATTAATGTCTACACATATTTATCTTAAGGATGTACAGTAAGCGGGATACTCTCTTCCTTGATGTCTGTTTATCCATGATCAAAGCTCTGTGATAGATGTAAATAGTTGCCCTTGTAGAACAGCTGGCCAGGAGACCTGTTTGCAATTATAACAGTCTGGATCTCATTCATCAGAAAGGATTTGCTGGAAGCACTGGGGCACCATCCTTTTTCATCATTAGAAATATCCACGTATATGAACAAAGTGTTTCTTTTCTTTTTTTCTCCAATGCTGCTGAAGACGATATGTGATGGTGTCTGCTATTAGTCACTATGATATGAGTATAAGTATAATTGGGTGATTTATGAATTGCATATGGGAAAGCTCAAAGTAATATTACATATATTTCCTTGACACAAGCAATGTGTGCATTTTCAACATAAGGTAAATAACCTGCGCCGGCCATTAACAGTAATGTCAAGTATAATTACCCAGTAACCTGTAGGACATGTGAACAGTGCACAGCAAAAACCAACCCAAGTGCCATAATTTATTGCTCACTGTGCCAACATGGCTCCCTCGGGAAAAACCCAGTGTTCTTACAAAAATAGAAAGCAATTAAGAGCACTTCATCCCAAACCTGAGATCTGTTTGCCCAGTTAAATTTGAGGCTTGAAAAATACGCTTCTCGGATGAATTATAATTGGAACACATCAGCAGTAATTAATCTTTTCTTAAGTTTAACAACATAATATTCCATTAAAATGAGTTACATTGAGCATTTAATCATTCCCATTGCCCCCACACCCTTCTGGCTAAAATCATACCTATCACTGGAGGGATGGTTTTAGTATATAGACTGTAAATGGAGCTTGTATAAATGTTTTCTTTGTCTTTTTTTTTATTTCTTTTACTTACATTGCTGAAGTTTTAAAGCCAGTTTGTTTAAATCATTTCCATATAATTATTTCCCCATTCTCCTAAATACAAGTAGTGTAAAAAATTGAGCTTAGCATTTTACTTGCCCATTGCGCAGAAATTCTAACATCCCCATGCACTCAGGGAAGATTACTACTTTATAAGGGCCGCATTGGGCATTATTACTGTGTTCAGAGCAGAAATAGGACAATATTATTTTTCTGGGGCAAACATATGAGGCGTTATTATTTTGTAGGAGATAGTAGAAGAAGACACAAAGTTGGGGGTAGCAGCAGGATGAAGAGTTGGTTGGAAATAGGTGGGGATGGTGTTAGAAATGGGAGAAGTCAAGTGTGTCTGTGTGGCAGACTCCACAGATGAGTTGTGACTCGAAGAAGTAGTTGTGGTGGTCTGGGATCATTGGAAACATGAGAAATGTGATCAACTTCAATCAAAAAGGATGTCCTCTGTGAGCCATTGGATTAATCTGTGATGTATAGTCTGTGAAAGTGGTGGAAATATTAGTTTTGGTCTTTATATAATGATTTCTGTTCAGTAGCTTTGATATCCACTGTGATGCCGCTTGTACCCAGTATAACTGCCTATACAATTGTAACCATACGTTACCTGGATTTAAGGTCAACTCAGACATATTCTGCCCCCTCCCTTCATCTTGAAACCATAGATACACTTTTGAGTTTAACCGAGTCCAATCTTTGTTTCTGAAAGAGTAGTATATACCCTTCTTTAAATTGCTTTACAACCCTAATTATACATTTAGTCTTATCTTCCCTTGGTCTATCCTGATGAAATCATAGTCCACATAGTTTAAATATATTGTATGCAGGCCTAGTTATACAGTACCTTTTAAAATTTCAGACACCCTTGTTCATGCAATAGTTATCTTTGATCTTTTTTGAATGTGCACATTGCAGATTGAGACTGAAGGCAGCAAAACCATGAATGAGCACGTTTGAAAACGAGGATTAAAGAAAGTCTTGTGAAACAAACCAAACTATGTGTTAAACTTTAGATTCCTCAAAATTTATTCCTTATACTCTTTTAACAGCTTTTTCATACTTTTTGTCATTCTCTCAACCAGCTTTATTAGGTAGTCACCTAGAAAGGTTTCCAATGAACAGTTATGCATCTGTGGCACCCCTTAGGGTTCAATCGCCATAGAGGTATTGCACCTCATCCAGAGGTGTGGTAGTCCGCTCTCAGGTAAGGAGGGGGCCACTACGCAGAACCCAGACACTTGCATCCAATACCAGACCTCTCCAGACCAGGGAGGGACTAGGCAAAGGGTGTGGGTGGAGAAAGCAGCAGGGGGAGCTGAAGGAAGTGACAGTGAGAGAGTGAGTCAGTTGGAGCTGGGGACTGGAGCAGTGAGAAGCTCATCCCTAGACCAGAAGACATTAGAAGGAAAAGACAGAAGAACAGAAAGATAAGCTTCAGTGGAAGAGAGAAAGAAGGGGTCCTAGGGGCACGGGTAGGGAGGAATCCTCCCGTGGGGCCCGTATCCATGCCAACCATAGTCGTGTGGAGGGATCAGGTCACAGTAGGGAACCGGCCCCAGTGGAGAAACTAAGTAATCAGCTAGCTAACCGGAGGTTGCAGTATCTGCATGTGCTGCAGCCACATCCATACACATTCACTGAAAAGGTGGCCAGATAGGATCAAGGGGACCTAGAGCACATCGCCCAACAGGATCCGGGGCTGCTGGCTTGAACACTATGTGTGAAGGTGCAGGGCAGGTGAGAAGGAAACCAGCGCAGTGAGACGGCCAGGAAAGAAACATAAGAAGGGGTTCTGACACGGTGTACCCCTAATTACATGAGAGCTGGCTGGATCACTGACCCAGAGGACACAGAACCCCGGATGGGGATTGTAACTAGAAGAACTGTGAGTAAAAGTGTGAAGACTGCACTCCACTGTGTCCTCTGACTTATTTACAACGTCACCTGCCTTGCACCACAACCACCATCATCACCTCTAACACTTATAACTGCCCTGGGGCCTAGCTCTACCCATGAACAGCTGTACCAACTCTGCTGCATCACCTACTGCCCCAGCGGTCTCTTTTGCAGCGCCGGCTATCACCTTCCTTGCTGAACACCGCTGGTGGTGTCACTAATTATCCCCATCTTTATTCCCTAAAATCATCATCTTGTTCATTTTATTGCACGCCCAGGGCTACGGACTGGGTCACCACTGCTGTGACATCCCCTTTAAGAACTGACCGGCCCGGTACTGAGTAACCCCGGCCCTAGGGGGCACTGCACATCATCAAAAGTTAATTGAATCACTCTCATGTGTGCTCCTTTATGTGAGTTCTGGGCAGAGCTATCTTCTATTTAAAATCCTGAAACATTGACTTTCACTGTTAATTAAAGAAAACACATCACATCTCAAAACGCTATTAACCTGCAGATATACTGTAAATCTGCAGATTAATAGCATTTCAAAACTGCCCATCAGCTACCAGGAGAAAAATAACTTTCTTCTTCCAAGCTTTCACTCATAGAGGTGCTGCCGGTGTTGCTTCAGTCACCACTCAGTACATAGTGAACAGTGGCTGTAACCACACTCTGGCACTGACAAACACCCAACTCAACAGTACATCAGTACACAGCTCGTTGTCATTCAGTGCCAGGGCGTGGTTACAGCTGTTGCTCTGTATGTACAGAGCAGTGACTGAAGTTGTACCTGGCGTGCCTCTATGACTGAAAGCTTGATACTGCCGATATGTAAAATGTTAATTTCCTCCTGGTAGTCAGGCTTTCAGTGCAGTGGTCAAGCAGCTTGGGAATGCTATTAGCCTGGAGATTAACTCATATCTAAGGGTTACTAGCGTTTTGGGACATGACAGGTTTCCTTTAAAAGTTTATCTATTGGCTTTTGCTTATCTTGTTTGTATTCCAGCTGACTGACTGACGCTAATTTTCTGACCATTGTTTTGCTCTCTGATTTTGTACTTTCACTACCCTCCTGGTATGGACACCAACTACCTGGCCACTTCTGACAGTTTGCATAATCAGCCAGAAGCTGAGTCCTGGTTCCGACCCAATGCAGGAACTCTGTGTAAGTCAAGATTACTGTATGTATAGGGGTTTAAGAGTCAAGGCCAGAACAGCCCAAAAGATCTGGTAAACCAAGTGGCTTGTGCTAAGTCTGTTCATGGTAGCAATTTTTAGAGCTGCCAGGTGACCACTCACAGAGCACCGCAGCTATTTTAAAATGTTCTCTCCTTATCTCTGCTACCAAGTTGTGAGCTGTGACATCCAGTGAAAATCTAAATTTCCTACAAAAGGCTGCTGCATACTCTGCCTCTGCTTTTATACAGGCAATTATAGTCTCTTTTGATTGGCTGTACTAACCATGAGCTTCAAGGGATTACAGTAAAGCCCGCACAGCTGTGTCTAAGGTCAAGTCATCCTTTTCTGGCTCATGGAATCTTCTGATTTGTGTAAAATGACATTGGGCATTTTCTTGTTGATTCTTATAAATCGAATCTTAAATAGTTTGAATTTACCTTGTCCAACAAATTTGCTAAAACTTGACACAAATTTGATTAGCATCAAATCAGTTTGCACATCTCAAGCTCACATCTCTGGAATCGCATATTGTGTTTTTTTAAATAAATAAAACTGAATATTCGGGGGAGTATCATGAATGAAATACGAGCAAAAACAGGAGAATTTTGACCAGGTCCTCTTTAAGATCAAAGAATCATCAGAATGCTTGTATATATACAGCGACATGTTAAAGTTTTGGCACCTTTGATCAAAATTACTTTTATTGTGAACAGTTAAGCAAGTTAAAGATGAAATTATCTCTAAAAATTTTTAAAAATTACAAAACAGAAAATGGGCAGATGCAAAAGTTTGGGCAGCCTGCATGGTTAGTACCTAATAGTGTCCCCTTTTGAAAGTATCACAGCTTGTAAACACTTTTTGTAGCCAGACAAGAGTCTTTCAGTTCTTGCTTGAGTGATTTTTATCCATTCTTCCTTGGACAATTCTTCCAGTTCTGTGAAATTCCTGTTTCATCTTGCATGCACTGCTATTTTGAGGTCTAGCCACAGATTTTCAATGATGTTCAGAAGAGGAGACTGTGAGGACCATTATAAAACCTTCAGCTTGCACCTTTTGAAGTAGTCTATTGTGGATTTTGGTGCTTAGGATCATTATTAATTTTTAGAAGCCACGCTCTTTTCAATTTCAGCTTTTTTACAGATGTTGTTATGCTTTCAACAAGAGTTTGTTGAAATTTCATGGAATCCATTCTTCCCTTTACCTAGGAAATGCTCCCCTTGCTATTGGCTGCAACACAACCCCAAAGCATGATTGATCCATACCCATGCTTAATGGTTGGTGAGATCTTCTTTTCCTCAATTTCTGTGCCCTTTTTCTCCACACATATCTTTGATCATTGTTACCAAGGAGTTCTATTTTAATCTCATCGATCCACAGAACTTGTTTCCAAAATGCATCAAGCTTTTTTAGATGTTCTTTTTCATACTTCTGATGCTGAATTTTATGATGAAGATGCAGGGGAGGTTTTCTTCTGATGTCTCTTCCATGAAGGCCATATTTGTGCAGGTATCTCTGAATAGTAGAACAATGTTCTACAACTCAATAATCTGCTAAATCTTTCTGAAGGTCTTTTGCAGTCAAGCAGGGATTCTGGTTTGCCTCTCTAGCAATCCTACGAACAGCTCTCACAGAAATTTTGCTTGGTCTTCCAGACCTTATCTGGACCTCCACTGTTCTTGTTAACTGCCATTTCTTAATTATATTTCGAACTGAGGAAAGGGCAACTTGAAAATGATTTGCTATCTTCTTATAGTCTTTTCCTTTTTTGTCGGCCTTCTTCATTTTCATTTTCAGAGTGCTAGGCAGCTACTTAGAAGAACCCACGGCTGCTGTTTTTTGGCACAAAGTTAGAGATGACTAAGTTTTTATAAAACTAGGAAATTTACGTCACCTGGCCTTTCCTAATGATGATAGTGAACAAGCCATTACCCTAACAAGCTAATTAAGGTCTGAAACCTTGGTCAAAGTTATCTGAGCACACAAATCTCTAAGGGTGCCCAAGCTTTTGCTTTGGCCCTTTTTCCTTTTAGCCATTTCTAAAATGTCAAAAATGAAAATATATACACATTTTTGCCTAAAATACAAAGAAAATGTGTCATCTTTAACTTTAGTCCTTTTAGGGATCATTTAATCTTTAACTTGCTTAATTGTTCACAATAACAGTAATTTTGACCAGGGGTGCTCAAGCTTTTACATGTCGCTCTACATACAAGACAATGTTATTCTGTAATAGCAGATCATTTCTGTAAAATTTCCATACATATGTACATAATCCAAAATGGACTGAATGTAAACAATAGACGATAATAAGTTCCTTTAAGGACCAATAAAATAGAGGTGATTTATTACAACACTTTTAAAGGGAACTTGTGACCAGAAAAAAATTCTAACTTGCAGATATGGGGTTAATCTGCAGGTTAATGGCATTTTTAACCTGCCAGGCACCCGCTCTTACCTGAATGGAGTGGGGAGAAAATGAACCGCAAAGTTCCGGTTTCAGTCATAGTGGCGGCGCCGTTGTGGGTTCAGTCACTTCTCTGTATACACTTCTCATGTATACAGAGCAGTGGCTGAAACTATGCCCCCAGCCTCATCTGACACTGGTTCTGCATTGGGGCCGGCTGTAAGAAAGGGCAAGGGGCATGGATACAGCTGTGTTTAGTCGCAGGTTCAGTCGCTGTGTATAACTAGAGCAGAGACTGAACCCGCATCGGGGCTGCCTCCGGGACTGAAACACGAATGCTGCCAGGGTGAGTACAGTTCATTTTCTCCCCGCAACATTCGGCTAAGAGCAGACTCCAGGCAGGTTAGTAATGCTATTAACTCCTTCACCATCTTGCAATTTTCCGTTTTTGTGCTTTAATTTTTTTCCCAGAGCCATAACTTTTATTTCTGTGTCAATATAGCCATATGAGGGCTTGTTTTTGTGAGACCAATTGTACTTTTTAATGACACCATTGATTTTACCATATAGTGTACTAGAAAATTGAAAAAAAAATTCCAAGTGCAGAAAAATTGCAAAAAAAGCGCAATAGTAATATTGTTTTTTTTTATTTACCATGTTCACTAAAGCTAAAACTGACCTGGTAATATGATCCCTCAGGTTATTACAAGTACACAAATACCAAACATGTCTAGGTTTCTTTTTTATTTAAGTGGTAAAAAAAAAAATCCCAAATTTTGTTATAAAAAAAAAAATTTCCTTGTGTCGCCATTTCCAAGCATCTCCATTTTTGTGATCTGGGGCTGGGTGAAGGCTTAATTTTTCCGCCCTGAGCTGACATTTTTATGAATGCCATTGTGGGGTAGATATGATAGTTTGATATCTTGTTATTGAATATATTGCAATGTTGCAGTGGCCAAAATAACGTAACTCTGATGTTTATATTTTTTCCTTGTTATGCCATTTACCGATCTAAATAATTTCTAAACACAGCGATATCAAATGTGTGTATTTTTTTAAAAAATTGTTTTATATTCAATAGGGCAAAGGTGGGGGGATTTGAACTTTTGTGTTTTTTATTTTTATTTAATGTTCTTTAGAATTTTTTTTTTTAACTTTTTACTGGCTTCAATGGTCCCCTTAGGAGACTTGAAGCTGCAATCATCCAATCGCTTTGCTACACATACAGTTGGGAAAATAAATATTTCATGCACTGCCTATTTTGCAAGTTTTCCCACCTACAAAGAATGGAGAGGTCTGTAATTTTTATCGTAGGTACACTTCAACTGTGAGAGACAGAATCTTAAAAAAAAAAATTAAAAAAATTACATTTACATAATTAAATTGCATTTTGTGGCATGAAATGCGTATTTGATACAATAGAAAAACAGCACTTCATATTTAGTACAGAAACCTTTGTTTGCCATTACAGAGGTCAGACGCTTCCTGTAGTTCTTCACCAAGTTTGCACACACTGCTGCAGTGATTTTGTCCCACTTCTCCATACAGATCTTCACCAGGTCTTTAAGGTTTCAGTGCTGTCGCTGGGCAACATTGAGCTTCAGCTCTATCTACAGACAGATCTTCTATTGGGTTCAGGTCTGGAGACTAGATAGATTTCTTATGGAACCATTATTTTGCAGAAAGCACCCCCAAAGTACGATATTTTTCCCATTATGAGTCACGGTTGGGATGGTGTTCTTGGGGTTGTACTCATCCTTGTTCCTCTAAACACAGCTAGTGCAGTTGATACCAAAAAGTTATCTTTTGGTCTCATCTGACCACATGACCTTGTCTCATACCACCCCTGGATCATCCAGGTGGTCATTGGTGAACGTGAAATAGGCTTGAACATGTGCTGGTGTGAGCAGGAGGACCCTGCATGCCTTGCAGGATTTTAATCCATGACGGCGTAGTGTATTACTAACGGTAATGTTTGAGACTGTGGTCCCAGCTCTCTTTAGGTCATTGACCAAGTCCTTACATGTAGTTCTGGGCTGATTCCTGACCTTTATAAGAATTATCCTTACCCTACGAGACAAGATGTTGCATGGAGCCCCAGACTGGTGAAGATTGACAGTCATCTTGTGTTTCTTCCATTTTGTAAAAATTGTGCCAACAGTTGTTGCCCATCCCAGCCTTCTGCAGGTTTACAATTTTGTCCCTGGTGTCCTTAGACAGCTATGTAGTCTTAGTCATTGTGGAGAAATTAGAGTTTGATTGATTGATTGATTGATTGAGAGTATGGACAGGTGTCTTTTGTACAGGAAACAAGTTCAAACAGGTGCAATTAATACAGGTAATGAGTGCAAAGTAGAAGGGCTTCATAAAGAAAAACTAACAGGTCTTTGAGAACCAGAATTCTGGCTGGTTGGTAGGTGATCAAATACTTATTTCATGCAATAAAATAAAATTGAATTATTTAAAATTTACAACATGATTTTCTGTTTTTTATTTTTAGATTCTGTCTCTCATAGTTGAAGTGTACCTACCATAAAAATTACAGACCTCTCTATTCTTTGTAGGTGTGAAAACGTGGAAAATCAACAGTATATCAAACACTTGTTTTCCTCACTGTTTCAGGGCTTCAGCACTGTTATGTGTAGCTAAAATCATGATCTCCTGTGAATGTGGATGACAATCAGATCAGCTGTCATGTGCAGGGAAAGATGCGGGCTCAGCGCCCGAGCCAGCATCAAAGACAGGGACACGACCTTGGATGTACCTATATGTCCTAGGTCGGGAAGGGGTTAACTTGCAGGTTAACCCACTCCTGCAGGTTAATAGCATTTTTTCTGGTGACAAGTTCCCTTTAAGCAATTTTTTGCTCTGCTCAATATGTTAGGCGTCAGGTTTCTGCGTCTGCTCTGCAGGAATCCAGAGCCTCACATTCTGCGGTCTCCTGCTGTCTTTCTACTGCAGAGGAGATTGCTTTGCAGCAGACCACTCCAGAGACTAAGTCCCTCTGTGCTCCTACTGGGCATTCTCATGAAACGATCTCCCATTGGAGATCGGGAGTCATGTGCCCAGGTCCTGTTCCAGATCTCATTGGTCCATCTCGGATATGGAAGGTCCCGCACGGCTATAAAAAGCGCGCATGGCCATTTCGCCATGCTCTAGTATAGGCTATACTTGCTATGTGTGAATGGTGACGGATGTAAGTTTCTGGTGACTGACTCATTATAAAACCCCTTCCCTCTGATATTACACATGTGGATAGGGAATTAGTTTAGCAGTCAGCCCCAGTCAGTGGTAAGCCTTAAGCCACTGTGCACACCGCACCGCTACGCTAGCGTCCGACATTGCGCTTGCTTTCTGGCTTTGTCGTCGAGCGGCAGTGTCCTACGCCGCACTGCAGTTGCAGCCCTTCTTGGCGCTCGCAGAAGTGGTAGGTCTAGAGGGACGCAGCTCCTCTGTCTTGGGTCCTGCTCCTGTGACCAGATACCGTGTGTGCATTTACCTGAGGCCTGTGTCACTAACAGGTTCAGCATTTTGTATGTTTTTGTTGCGGCACCTCTGTCTGTGAACAGAGCCCGCTCTGCGCATTCCGGGTGAAGCTGAACCTGTGCGCATCATACCGCCATATTACTCCTCTGTCATTACCTAGCAGCGGTGTAACACCTACTGCACGGTGGACCCCGAGCGGCGAACGCACTTTATTATTTATTTTTATTTAGTGCATTCCGCCGTTCCTAACACAATATGGGTCACAAAGGTGATACCTATAATATAAAAGGTGTTGCCCACTACTAGGATAACTCCTCAATCCGTATGTTTGCCCACATTAAAAAAATAACACTTATATTTCCCTCCAGTGTTCCAGCTTTGTCCACTTTCCCTGTGATCGCGTGACATTATCACGTCACGTGATCCCAGTGGCCAATCAGAGACCGCTTCACACTGCCCGACTTTGAACAAATCACACACATTTGTGCCCAAAAGTTTTCATGCCACAGCAGAATTTTTGCTTTTTTGGCCTTTTTTCATAGAATATGAATGATAACACCAAAACTTTATCTCCACTCATGGTTAGTGGTTGGGTGAAGCCATTTATTGTCAAACTACTGTGTTCCCTGATCAAAAGTTTACATACCCTGGTGATTTTGGCCTAATAACATGCACAGAAGTTGACACAAATGGGTTTGAATGGCTACTAATGGTAACATCCTCACCTGTAACCTGTGACAAATGACAGGAAAATTGTTCGGGATGCAAATAAAAACCCACAAATAACATCAGCTGAAAAACTGGACATTCTTAAAACTAGCGGTGTGGCTGTTTCAAGATGCACAATAAGGAGGCACTTGAAGAAAAATGTTCTGCATGTAACATTTATGGTTGTGGCCAAAAAGTTCAATTTTGGTCTCATGACTCCAAATTACCTTGTTCCAGAAGTTTTGAGTAGAGTTGAGCGACTTTGGTCGGATCGGGTTTCGTGAAACCCGAATGAAACAAAATTTGTTTCAGATGAAACTCATCCGACTAGGGCAAAAAAAGTCAGAGTTTCGTCCGCTCAATGCCAACTTTTATTTCCCATTGACTTGCATTGGGGTCGGGTTTCGGACGAAACTCCGACTTTTTTGGCTCTAGTTGGACAAGTTTCATCTGAAACAAATTTTGTTTCATTCGGGTTTCACGAAACCCGATCCGACCAAAGTTGCTCAACTCTAGTTTTGAGGCTTGTCTCTGTGCTGTTTTGTGTATTGTAGGCGAGATACTTTGTGGCATTTGCGCAGTAATGACTTTCTTCTGGAGACTCGATCATGCGCATTTTTCTTCAAATCCATTTAATCCAATGCATTTAGGTATATCACATGCAATCTACAGGATATTCAACTACATGGCTCTTTCCCCACTTTCTCTAATATGAAGTTCTGTGAACAATGATCTACATGATGACACAATTAGCTAAAACCACTAAATGTAACAATTTAGCCGGGAATTACAGTGTAATTGGTGATTCATAATGAGTAAAAGGGAATGTATTGAAAAATCACATAGCTGTTTAACTTTGGTAAGTGCCGTATCAGTATCTCTAATCTATAATCAAAGACAACTGAAGCTTGTAGCTCCGACCTATAATTACCGCATGTTGTTGTATGGATGTTGTCTCAAGATGTAATAGTGTAACCATACAGCATTAAGGAGCCTGATTGTAAATTAGGATATGGGAGGCCAGCTGTATTAGTCTTAACCCAGAGTATTTTACCATCCATTTGATTGAATGATTCATGGCTAACTTGCTGTCCTTCATGAATCACACCGCAAATAAGGAAGTTCACTGCCCAGGGCTAAGCGTCACTTGTTGGTCATAGCTTAATTTTCATTAGAAATTTATCACATCTGTAGCAAGAGAAGTGATTTCAAGCATGTGATTTCATTATGTTGTGACTTACCTTAAAAAAATATACAGCACTGAAAAATATTTTACCGTAGACTATGAAGTTGGCAACACGGTGGGTTGGAATCTGACCGAGGATGACTTCTGCAAGGAGCTTGTGTGGCGCCACTGAGGGTTCAGTCACCACAGAGGTACTGCACCTCTTCCTGAGGTGTGGTGCCCCACTATCCAGGTAAGGTGGAGACTCCAGACCACACTCCAACACCTGCATCCCACACAACATAGTAGTGTAGCAAAGCACCCTTTGGTGACTCCCTGCTTGGAACACAAAGCGTGCTGGGAGGTGGGTGGACCTGCAACAGACACAGGAGGAATAGAAGTAGTGACCACTTTATTCCCACACCAGACTTGGGGGCACAACAGCAACGTGTGTGAGCCGGGACTAGGTAGAAGGAGTCCCCGAAGCAGGCTACAGCTGTCTGCCGTACAAGTAGAATTCTTAGGAACATCTGACAGGAGGAACTCCAGTGTAACTCAGTACTGTGAGTACTTCACTAAAAGACGCTAAGAGGGAGACGTTCAGAAAAGGCACATATGTTGGCGGAGTGTTGGAAAGGAGTACGTCATCTTGCCTGGAAGTTGGCTGAGCTCCTGACCCGGAGGACACGGCACGGATGCGGGCACCTGTATCACAACAGACTGTGAGTAAAGCTTTGGAACTACATGCCCTGGTGTCCTCCACTTATTCCTGCGTCAACCAGCCCGACACTGCTACATCCCTCCTGCACCCGACACTACACCATCTAAGTGCCACTTCACCTACACTGCCCTGGGACTACAGCCCTGCCTGTGGAGGGCTATAACATCATTGCTGCACCACACCATCTGTCCCAGAGGAGCTGTTTGCAGCGTCGGCTTAACATCTTCCTTGCCGAACACCACAGGTGGCGTCACAAATCACTTATAAACTTTCACCACCATAAGCACACTGAAACAACCCCTTTTTCAATGGAGCCCCAGGGCCACGGACCGAGTCACTGCTGCCGTGACAACTCCCGTTGAGAAGATCAAGCGGCCCGGTACCGAGTACTCCACAGCCCTGGCATGTGAGGGTGCTCCAAAAACTTGGCGTCATGAACAGGATGACGAGACCCGGTGCCACTGGGTTCTGTGTGCCTACGATTTATTGGACTTAACAGCTTGTGAAAATGTGCAGAATAACCAAATTCATAGACTGTAAAATGAACGCTAAAAATGGCCGCCAGCGCAGAGAAGAAGGGCGTGACAACATGGGTTGAAAAGACCAGAAAAGACCAGGAACTGTCCTGGGCCTCCCCTGTCTGAACTTCTATGCGACAGCAACATGGCCCACCCCCCAAGGGGTTCGTATACTGGCATGGTATGGAGGAGTTGGAAGAAGACACCGCCCCCAGAAGGAGGAGCGAGAGCCGGTGGCGGGAAAAGAGTCCAGACCGGAGTCCATGATGGAAGGAGAGAGGAGGCCCGAAGAACGTGATGGGAAAAACCACTTGCTCCCAGGCAGCCCCTGCGGGGCATACGACCTCTGCGGTACCATCTACAGCGTCCACCCCCACCTCCTAACCGATGCCGCCACTTGATGCAGCCTGCTCGGAGGAGGTACATGAGAGTCTCGGAGCAAGTGGTGGAACTGGGGTTGAGGCCCTATCCGGACCTGGCGCGGCCGTGCATGCCCACCCCGGAGGCCTTGGCAGGAGCCAACCCTGCACCAGTACGGACCCAGCTGCCGTCCGTTTACCAGGCAACCTCGGGGGTTATGGCTGCAATCGTTCGCCACCCTGTACCCATGCAGGAACCAGAGCCTCCTCGAGAAGCACCAGGTACGGTCCCTGCCCCGACCATGATCCTGGTGCTGGGGACGGCGCCCGTAGACAGAAATGGTCCTGCGTTTGCGCAGGTATCAAGTGACAGCACCCAAATGGCGCTATAGCAGCAGCAACAGATAGTGGTGCCGTTGACAGCAGTACCACCTGAAATGACAGAACAACATCCCTTGGTATCAGCTGCAACTCCGGCAGAGTCACAGGCAACTGAGATACCACCAGCAACAGTGGATGTGCTACCTATACCAGTAGATGCCAACCTCACTCTAGGAGAAAAGGAGTACCTGCAATTTGTAACCAGCCGAAAGGAAGAGGATGCCCTGAAGTGCTCCCCTGGAAGCAGCCAAAGAAACCAGCTTCCACCACCCCAGGAGGAGACCACTATTAAAGAACATTTCCGAAATACTAACTTTTGTTACCCAGGAGGGTATTAGCACCATTTTGCCTGTTTTTCTGGGTTTTTTTTGCTCATCATGTTTTTCCCGTTTAACTGTTTCCAGTTTCTGTTGCCCAGTCTAGTTGGCAGCCTTTACACTTGAACTGTGGAGATCATGGACACTGAGTGATCCAGAACTGTCATGTAAATAGTTTGCACCTCTTTAGGTGCTCTCTCTTGGTTTTACATAAGACTTTCCTGGAATAAGGACTACCTCATTTCCTTGTTGAATAGGGACATTTCAAGACGTGTTGGCAGGACCAGTGTCTACTCTTTATAGCTTAGTATTTTTGTAATAAAGAAGTAAATAGTGATAGTGTTTACAGATTTTACAGAGAATGTTTTATAATGTTTAAGAAAAAGAGAGTATATATTGAAGTCTGAATAAAGATTTAAAATTTTAGGTGACGAACCAGGTAGCCACGGTTGTCACTTAGGTTTTTAGAAAGTAGTAAATGAGAAGGAAAAGAGAAAGTGAAGAAGAAGTGTGTTATACTTGAAGTGGTAGTGAGTTATTGTCAAAAGCACTTTTGAATTAGGTACTATAGTAAAGTATAGATATTTAGTTAAATTGTTTGTAACGTTCAAGAATGAATGCCTTCCATATTGGGAAGTTTAGTTTAAGAACTGTTTATTAGCATTATAAAAATTTTGTATGTCCCTGTATTTGTCAACATTTGTTTTCTTGCAGCTCGCGGATGTGCTGTGTTTAACGGGGGGTATGTGGCGCCCCTGAGGGTTCAGACGCCACAGAGGTACTGCACCTCTTCCTGAGGTGTGGTGCCCCACTATCCAGGTAAGGTGGAGACTCCTGACCACACTCCAACACCTGCATCCCACACAACATAGTAGTGTAGCAAAGCACCCTTTGGTGGCTCCCTGCTTGGAACAAGAAGCGTGCTGGGAGGCGGGTGGAGTTTAGTTTGCACTAAAAGAGCGGGCAGAGGATAGGATTTAGTCAGTTAGTCACAGGAGTCTGACAAGGTCAGTCTGTGAAAGGAGATCCCCTGAGTGGGATGGATGAAGGAAGTGCTGCAGCCGACCTCAGTGATCTGGGTCCACTGGCACAAGAAAGGAACATCGATAAAAAGCCTGACTCTCCATAAGAAGGAAAGAATTAGTACGGAACGTGAGGAGAAGAAGAGAACAAGGACCAGGGTTAGAGGAGAACCCTTCCCAAGTTCTAAGCGCAAGGCTGGGGTCCGGTCCCCGAAGTTGTATGGATACTAATGGTCCTGCAGCAGACACCGGAGGAATAGAAGTAGTGACCACTTTATTCCCACACCAGACTTGGGGGCAAAACAGCAACGTGTGCGAGCCGGGACTAGGTAGAAGGAGTCCCCGAAGCAGGCTACAGCTGTCTGCCGTACAAGTAGAATTCTTAGGAACATCTGACAGGAGGAACTCCAGTGTAACTCAGTACTGCGAGTACTTCACTAAAAGGCGCTAAGAGGGAGACGTTCAGAAAAGGCACATATGTTGGCGGAGTGTTGGAAAGGAGTACTTCATCTTGCCTGGAAGTTGGCTGAGCTCCTGACCTGGAGGACACAGCATGGATGCGGGCACCTGTATCACAACAGACTGTGAGTAAAGCTTTGGAACTACATGCCCTGGTGTCCTCCACTTATTCCTGCGTCAACCTGCCTGACACTGCTACATCCCTCCTGCACCCGACACTACACCATCTAAGTGTCACTTCACCTACACTGCCTTGGGACTACAGCCCTGCCTGTGGAGGGCTATAACATCATTGCTGCACCACACCATCTGTCCCAGAGGAGCTGTTTGCAGCGTCGGCTTAACATCTTCCTTGCCGAACACCACAGGTGGCGTCACAAATCACTTATAAACTTTCACCACCATAAGCACACTGAAACAACCCCTTTTGCAATGGAGCCCCAGGGCCACGGACCGGGTCACTGCTGCCGTGACAACTCCCGTTGAGAAGATCATCCAGCCCGGTACCGAGTACCCCACAGCCTTGGCGTGTGAGGGCGCTTCACTTGTATGGTCTCCCTGTGTTTTTGTAGGTTACCTCTGTGTGTTTCAGTTTTCTCTCACAAACTTTCCAGGCACCATTGCCCACACTATTAAAGCATTGGAGAGTGGGCTAATGTCTTTTTGTGTGGCAGTGAGGGCTTCCCCTTAATGCCCTGTAGTTATGACACCTTATGGATTATCAAACCTTGTATACCCCAGTGGTACATCCCAGTGGAACACAGCTTGTACAGCAAAGTCATTTTCCATCTCCAGAGTCACTGGGTAAGTCTCTCTCTCTTGTAGAGTGTGATCTCTTTTGGTCATCAGGTTCCTCTCTCCTGTAGAGTGTAAGCTGTTATGATCATCAGGGTCCTCTTGCTTTCTCTTCTGTAGAGTGTAAGCTCTTATAGTCAGAGGGGTCCTCTCTATCACTTTTGTCTAGTGTAAAATCTCATGATCAGCAGGGTCATCTCTCTCCTGCAAAGTATAAGCGCACATGATCTGTGGGTTCCTTTCTCTCTCTCTTCTGTAAAGTGTAAGCTCTTATGGTGAGTGGAATCTCTCTCTCTTTCCTGTAAACTGTATTCTATTATGGTCAACATGGTTCTCTTTCTCTCTCTTGTAGAGTATAAGCTCTTATGATCAGTGGGGTCCTTTTTCTACCTTATGTAGAGTGTAGGCTCTTACAATTCATGGGGTTCTTTCTCTATATCTCGCTCTCTCCCCCACATGTATTTACTGAGCAATTACAAGATTTCCAGTTGTAACAATCTTGTAAATGTATTAGCATCAAATCAAATTTTTGGTGAAAAATTGAATGTCAATAGGTCCGCTCATCTCTAGTAATAAGAAATGTTATTCAATTATTTTGTGTCTGTGTATTGCGTTGGAACAGCTAATATCCTGCTGCAGTGGTCAGGATCAGAAATACTACTTTAATCTCTCTGTTACACCATTACCACCCTCATGTCACAGTCAGTTCATAATGTTTTGGCTACTGATGAGCAAGCACTAAAATGCTCGGGTGCTCGTTGCTCGGGTCAAGCAAGCTGGAATACTCGGGTACTCAACCCAAGCAACGAGCCCAATGTTAGTCTATGGGAAATCCGAGCTTTTTTGCCATGACCCTTCCTCCCCCCGTAGGTCTTTCTAGGGTATCAAAACGTCAGAAATGTATGGGGACAGTGCATAAATGATATGGGAACATCATGGGGATCGCCCCTGGAAGCAATTCTGATTCCTCTCGAAGAAGATGAGCAAAACACGCGTCCGTGAATCTCCACTAGCTGTCATACCGGTATGTGTATTATATTTAGAGCGCTATGGTTCACATGCATATAGTGCCTAGCACATCTTATTGTTAGCTGTCCTCTTTATTGAGTTACAATAGGACACCAGTTTCCCTGACTATTATTGTAATATGCTGCTTAGGGCAGTTTATATCATAAAGCAGATTATTGGTTTTATGTCCTTTTCATATATAGTATTGGATTGCTTGTTTGTAATATTACATTGAATGGCAATGGCCAGTTTGTATTTCTAGTGTTTTATACCAGTGGATCTGTTTAAGAGGGGTATCCTATGGTGTTGTAGTCCCTAATTATTTGATCTTGCACGTTTTGTTTGTAATTAGTTTTAATTGTATTTACCATAAAGGAAATATTTTATACATAATATACCATTTGTTGGTACCATTTTTTCATTTTTTGGTCACCATAATAGTGATGATATCTTGTATCATTTATGAAGGAGTGACTCTTAAAGTCACAAAGCCTATTTTTATAGGGCATAAGTCGGCATTACTATTCTTAAAGGGCCATAATAAAACAGTGTGTCTCCTATACAGTTATGGCCTATGCATTGTGTGTGTGGGCTGCCAAAAATTAGGATGCACCCCAATACCCCTTTTCACAAGACTTACAGGAGTGCCTCCTGAAAAAATGTTCCCATTATAACAAAGTGGATCTCCCAAAGTGTTTGCCTATGCATTGAATGCAAGGGCTGGCTTTCCCCAAAGTTCCACGCACCCCAATAACCCTTTGAACCGACGTCGTGGATGGCCACATGGAACAAAAGTTTCAATTATTTTTCATGTGGTACTGCCATACTATTAGCTTATGCATCGAATGCAAGGCCCGCCCTGCCCCAAAGATACACGAACCCCAATAAGCCTTAGAACCCACGTACTGGATGTCCACAGGAAAACCAAGTTCGCATTATTCTTTTGGTACTGCCATACTGTTAGCCTATACATTGAATGCAAGGCCCGCCTTGCCACAAAGTTACACACACCCCAATAAGTCTTTGAACCCACAGACTGGATGGACACAGGAAAACAAAGTTCACATTATTCTTTTCATACTGCCATACTGTTAGCCTATGCATTGAATGCAAGGCCCACCTTGCCACAAAGTTACACGCATCCCAATAAGCATTTGAACCCACAAACTGGATGGGCACAGGAAAGCCACGTTCACATTATTCTTTTGGTACTGCCATACTGTTAGCCTATGCATTGAATGCAAGGCCCGCCCTGCACCTAAGTTACATGCATCATAATAACCCTTGGAACAGACGAAGAAGTGGGCATAATGAAAACAATGTTCCCATTAGTAGGTAGTGGGTCTCTCATAGTGTTTGCCCACACATTGAATGCAAGGCCTGCCAAAAATTAGGAGGCACGTGTAGGAAGGCCTCTTAAAAAATGTTTCCCATTATAAAGGATCGGGTCTTCTTTACTTGGAATGCCCATACACTAAGTGTATGGGCTGACAAACATTTCCCCTCTGGGGGTACATATTTTTAACATTTTTTGACGGGCATCTTAAAGACCCTTTCAACAAACTAGAGTGGCTGTAGCAGCACTGAACACGGTCACCCTTGTGTTCTAGTGCTGGTGGTCTGGTGGATGATGAGGATGAGAAGGAGGAGGATGACACCAAATAGCCAAAATCAGGAAGCGCATACCCTTGTGTGGGTGTCAGGAGGTGCATGGGAATACACCTCCTAAAAAAAAGACACTGCCTTGGAGGTTATGTTTCGCTGTTATCATTTGGTGGTGTAGAGAAATCTGGCCCAATCCAGCCCTTGTTCAGGTTTATAATTCAGCCTGTCTGCATTTACAGTTGACAGGCGAATGCACTTATCAATTATAATTCCACCAGTGGCTCTAAAAACCTGCCCTGACGAAACGCTATCGGCAGGGAAGGCCAGAACCTCCAAGGCATAGAGAGCCCATTCATTCCACGTGTCCTGCTTGGATATCCAATAATGAAATGGCACAGGGGAATCACGGAGGACATGGTTCGGTCAGCAAGGTACTCCCTCAGCATCTTCCAAAACATTCCATTCCTTGTGACATTACACCGCGCCTCTGGGCCATGGCGATGGGAGGGTCTGAGACATCACACATCAGTCAGTGAGCCGAAAGCTGCAAATGCTGCTGAAGCACAGCAAGAGGGGCAGAAGCTGGAGCTGGCTTTCAAAAATGGGCAGACAGGCAGAGTACTTTCACAAGCAGATTCGACAGCTCTGGGTAGCTTTTGAGAAAACACTGAACAACGAGTTTAAGCACATGGGCCAGGCATGGTACGTGTGTGAGCTTGCCTCACCTCAAAGCCATGACCAGGCCTGGCTGTAGGTTCAGCGGTGTCAGTCACACAATTGCCTGCTCTTTCAGAGCTGTCCACAACTCTTCAGCATTGTGCGATTTGTCACCTAAGCATATTAGCTTCAGTACAGCCTGATGACGCTTGGCCAGTGCTGCAGTGCTTCCAGCTTGTGACTGATGTGCTTATTTTGAAGATGCAGGCTGAAGAGAAGGAGGAGGAAGGGGAGGTGCAGGAACTGTAGACTGTGGGGCAACCCTGATTGATGTAGGGCCCGCAATCCTCAGCGTCGGGAGGACGTGTTCCATCCCAAGGTCTGACTGGGTCCCGGCTTCCACTGTGTTAACCCAGTGTGGCATCAGCGAGATGTACTGTCCCTGCCCACAAGCACTTGTCCACGTGTCTATGGTTAGGTACACTTTCCCAGTAACAGCATTGTTCAGGGCACGGGTAATGTTGAGGGACACGTGCTTGTGTAAGGCCGGGACGGCACAACTGGAGAAAAAGTGGCGGCAGGGGACCGAGTACCTTGGGACTGCCGCTGCCATCAGTTGCGTAAAGCTTCCATCTCCACAAGCCTAAAAGGCAACATTTCGACCGCAAGCAGATGAGAAATGTGTGAATTTAGTACTGTGGCCTGTGGGGCATTGGCTTCGTATTTACGCTTGCGTTCCAATGACTGGGGTATGGACGACTAAAGGCTGCGCTGTGACAAGGACGTGGATGTGCTTGATGATTAAGGGTGGTAGTTGAGTGTGGGCAATGACAGGTGCAGGGCAGGAAGCATCTTCGCATGCACCATGGAGAGGGGATTGGTTTGCACGCACAAAAGTGGAGGAAACAGTGTTTTCACCCACAGACACTGTTCCTGGAGCCTAGGGTTTGGCCCACAAAGTCGGCTGCTTTGCTGCCATGTGCCTGATCATGCTGGTGGTGGTCAGGCTGTTAATTTTGCTACCCCTGCTGATGAGGGCATGGCAGGTGGTGCAAATGGACTGATTGTGGTTATCGGCAGAGTCTTTAAAAAACAACCAGACTCGGGAAGACCTAACAGTTGCACTGCCAACTTCCGTTGTGCTGGTGTTACGAGGAACGGTTACCCGCCTTCAGTCTGCGGCCATCACACTGCTTCTACCTGCCTGTTGGGGTGCTACGCCTCCCTCCCCCTGTGTGCTGCTGTCCTCGCTCTGCATGTCCTCCTTCCAGGTTGGGTCAGTTACTATATCATCCACCACCTTGCATTCCTATTCAGCACCCTGGTCCTCCTCCTGACTTGCTGGTAATTGTGTCTCATCATTGTCCACCTCTTTTGACACATTCCCACTGTTACCTACGTGGCTGCTCAAATATTTGGGAATCGCTACATGCGATCTCATCTTGCCCCGCTTCAAGTACACCAGGCCAGAGGACGGAATCTATAAATGGAAACCTGAACAGCTCTTCAGAGTGTCCAAATGTGGAATCAGTTGTCTCTGGGCACTCTGCATGGCAGGTGGAAGGAAGATCAAAGTGAGGAATATGCGGTCCAGACTCACAGATACTCAGACTTGACTGAGTCGAAGACAGGGTGCTGTGGGTGGTGTTAAAGTGAGTGGAAACATTATCCACTATCCAACCAACAACCTTTTGACACCCATCTGGTTTCAATAGTGTTGTTCTGCGGTCCCCTATGAATTTGGAGAGGAAGGTCATGCTTGAAGATGTCGGTGTTTGTTGTGGCACAATTTCAGCTTACCCACAACCTCGGCCTCTGCATGCACCTTCACCATCCCGTCCACTTCCCTGTTCCTTGCCCCGTACCTTGCCCATTTTAAATGGACTTGTATATTTTCCATGTTCACTACAATTGGCCGAATTGGTAGCGAACTTGTATGTGATCCGTGTGCGGGAAAACTACACTTTAAAATATATGGACTGTAGGTAAAAATTTGTTTTTGGATACCAAACTGGTGTCATTAACTAGGGTAAGACACAGCAAAAAAAGTGAATAGAGGCCTGAAATGTCACAACTTGTTGCCCACATATACAGTGCCTTGTGAAAGTATTCGGCACACATGGAATTTTTCAACCTTTTCCCACATATCATGCTTCAAACATAAAGATGCCTAATGTAAATTTTTGATGAAGAATCAACAAGTGGGACACAATTGTGAAGTTGAACGAAATTTATTGGATATTTTAAATTTTTGTGGAAATTCAAAAACTGAAAAGTGGGGCGTGCAATATTATTCGGCCCCTTTAACTCAATACTTTGTTGCACCACCTTTTCCTGCGATTACAGCTGCAAGTTGTCACGGTCCTGTCAGCGCCGGCGTGCAGCCACCACGGAGCAGGGACTCACTCACACTGCAGAGGGGCCCGGGGTCAGACACGGCCGGATAGTTCAAGCAAACAGGACCTGGAGAAGCTAAAGTCAGTGAGCAGTGAAGGACCTACGGTCATGTGACCGCAAGGGGGTGGGGTTTAGCGACCTGCTGCCAGAGATGGCAGGACACTAATACAGGAATACTCAAAGTCAGACAAACCGAGTCATACATAGAGATAACAATAAAGTACCAGGGATGAGACAGAACGGATAGTCGGGGACAGGCAGTGGTCAAAGCCAAACAGACATAGAAGGTACCAAGCAGAATCCAACAAGCAGTATCCAAAGAACAGACCGAGTCGTACTCAGCGTATCAGATAAACAAGAACACAGCACAAACACACTCAGGGGTCACCACACAATGCCAAGGGCGAAAGTATAACTGACGAGGATGGGAGCGTCCTGAGGCTATAAGAAGCTTTCCCAGAACCAGGGAGAGGCTACAATCATAAGCCCCAGGTGTGCAGGTAAGCCTGCACTGGTATCACAACCTTTAACCCCAGAAATGCCAGTCATCAGCACTGGTTCCAGACATTAACCCCACATGTGCGAGTCAAACCCGCACTGAGATCATGACAGTACCCCACTCTCAACGGGGGGCCTCTGGACCCCCAGGCTTGCCCGGGTACTTAGCATGGAAAGCCTGCACCAGGTGATCAGCATGCATCAACCGGGCAGGTACCCAGGATCTGTCTTCTGGTCCATACCCCTTCCAATGAACCGACCGCCGTACCAACCTGGAATCTACGATATGACCAATGTGATGGACTCGGCTTCCGCTGAGCCCATTTTTTGAGTGGACCCTCTGGGTCGTGGCACCCACCCACCGAGGACGAGCTGACCTTGAGGTACCACCCCCTATACAGGGAGTGTCAGGGGCAAGACCAAGGGGGTGAGCCACGACAACTGCTGGGACCAGACGGCCGGCTCAGGGGGACATTATGGGAGTGTCTGACGACCAGGGACAAGCAGCAAACAAGACAAGACAAGAGGTAAATGCAAGGTATCTTCATTAAGATCTTCAGGATCACATTCAATGCAAACGTGAAAACATGCAAAACGGGCAAGGTGCGCGCGTGGGCACGCCAAGGTCCATAGCATAGTACGTGCCAGGTGGCACGCCTAGGTACAGGTAAAGGCACAATGGCATCGGACTCCGGACCGCTTGCAGCGATCGTCATGATCAAGGCATCAGGCTGCGGACATCAGCTCCGGACATCAGGCCGCAGTCATTCAGCTTACAATCTCTGGCAGCGATCAGCAGGTTCCGGGCATCCGGCAGGCAAACCAGGGTTCAGGCAAGGAGACACGACAGATATCCAGGCATGGTGCGTGTTAGGGAACACGCCAAGGTCCAAGGCTAGGTGCAAGGCAAGGTGCATGTGTAGGGGACACACCAAGGTTCACAAAACGAGACAGGGTGTGTGTGAAGAGACACGCCAAAGCACAAGGTACAAGACAGAGTGCGTGTGTAGAGACACGCCAAGGCACAAGATAGAGTGCGTGTATAGAGACACGCCAAGGCACAAGGTAACAAAGCAGAGTCCTGCGCGTGCAAGGAGACAAGCCAGGGTCAGGGTTCAAGGCAGGGTGCGTGCTAGGAGACACGCCAGGATCAGGTTCACCGGACGGTGGCCTGCGCGTGCGAGGACACGCCAGGGACAAAGTATGAGAACAGGGTTAGAAACTGTGCATGCAAGAGGGCACGACAGAATACATGGCAAAACCTGCGCGTACTATTATAGAGGTATGCCATGGGCAGGCAAGAGCCTGCGCGTGCTTTAGAGAGCACGGAAAGCACAGTGCGGAAACAGCGTGAAGTGCAAGGAAGCACAGAGAGCACGGCTGGGGCACTGGCTAGCTGATCAGGCTGCAGCACTGACTGACGGGCAAGACTCCAGTGAACCCGGCTGAGGCATGGCAGGCGACACAGCTGTCACTGACCGACGAGCACGGCTGAGGCACAAGCAGGCGAGCACGGCTGAGGCACAAACAGGAGGCTAGGAAGGCCAGGCACATGCAAAGAGCACACGAAGCAGCAAGGGAAGACAAGACAAGAAACCAGGCAGAGCTTAGGCAGAGTACAGAACCAGGAACGGAAGCATAGGCAGAAACACAGAACAAGAACAGAGCTAGCAGCGGAGCGTAGACCGGAGCCCAGAGCCGGGCCAAGGCAGAGCCTTGGGCCTAGCCTGGAAAAGTGCAAGAGAGCACAATAGGAAAGAGTCTAGCAGCGGAGCGTAGGCGAAGCCCAGAGCCGGGCCAAGGTAGAGCCTTGGGACTAGACATGGAAAGGAGCACCAAAAGTAAGAGAGGAGGAATGGTGCATGTGCCAGAGAGCACTACAGAGCACCATAGGGGAGAGCGAGGCAGAGCAAGCAAAGACAGAGACCATAGGGAGGAACAAGGCAGAGCATAGCGAAGGCAAGACATGTCAAAAACAGGCAAGGCAGAGAATAACAGAAGGACTACAAGTCCAAGCAGGACAAGGACGAACATGGCACAACGGACAAACATAAGACAAGGCACGGGACAAGAGATGGAGTACGAGCACAGAGCGTGTGCAGAGACGTAAGACAGAGCAGAGTGCAAGGGCACATAATAGAGGGAGCAACCCCACAGACCAAACAGCCATGCAGAGAAGCAACACAATACTCAGGCCCTGAGCATAGGAAGGGGCGGTCTGATATAGGGCATAGCACCTCCACTTCCGGGTCAGGACCAGGGAAGAACTTCCAGTTCAGTCCTCCAGGATCACAGGGAGCAGTCACATGATCAGGATTCCAGACATGCAGGTATGATAGCAGAACCAGTGCTGAAACCTAGGCAGGTCACATGATCAGAATTCCAGACATGCAGAGATGATAGCAGAACCAGTGCTGAAACCTAGGTAGGTCACATGATCAGAGTTCCAGACATGCAGAGATGAATGCAGAACCAGCCTCTGCTGGAACATAGGAAGGACACATGATCAGGGGTTCTAGACATGACGAGACGATCACAGAAGGCAGAGCAGGAACGCAGGCATCCCGCAGCTCAACAGTCATGAGGTGAGTGTGCACACTGCTCTAGGGAACATGCAGGATAGCAGACATGAGATGCGCGTGCACACCACTCCAGGGGTCATGAGGCAAAACAGACATGGCCGACATGACAGACATGGCGAGCATGACAACCAACCTCGTACTCCACCTGCCCCTCGCCCAAAACAGGAGGAGCAGTGGACTCTGAGTCTCCCCGGACTGTTTCAAAAGGTTTCAGTAGAGATTTGTGGAACATGTTAGGGATCTTGAAAGAGGGTGGAAGGCACAGCCTATACGCCACTGGATTGATTTTTTCCACAATCTTGTATGGGCCAATGAATTTGGGCCCCAACTTGGCTGAAGGAACCTTCAACTTAATGTTTCATGTGGAGAGCCAAACCTTGTCTCCAACCTGAAACGTGGACCCTGGTGTTCGTTTCCTGTCCGCGAAAAACTTATACCTGCCCTGAGACCTAGATATACTCCACTGGACTTCTGCCCACGTATTCTGTAATCGCTTAACAGAGCCCTCAGCCCCGGGACACCCCGAGTCCAGACGAGAAAACGCACCAAAATGAGGACTGAACCCATAATTGATCAAAAAAGGAGTCATACCCGTGGATTGACTCACCCGACTATTGAAGGCAAATTCAGCCAACGGCAGTGCATCGCACCAGTCATTCTGTCTAGCAGAGGTTAGATACCTGAGGATTTGTTCCAGGGACTGGTTAGTGCGTTCCGTCTGACCATTGCTCTCAGGATGGTATGCAGATGAAAAGGACAGAGACATCCCTAATTTTTTGCAGAAAGCACGCCAAAACTTAGCCACAAACTGCACACCACGATCAGACACCACATTCAGGGGTACCCCATGCAACCGGATCACATGCTGCACAAACAACCTGGACAATGTTTCAGCTGACGGTAGTGCGGACAGGGGTACAAAATGAGCCTGCTTAGAAAACCTGTCCACCAATACCCATACCACCGTATTACCCTTAGATGGAGGGAGATTGGTAACAAAATCCATGGATAAGTGAGTCCATGGTCTTTCGGGCACTGCCGAAGGCATCAGCTCCCCTGCCGGCCGGCTATGAGAGCTTTTGGAACGAGCGCAGACCCCACAACCAGCAATGAATTTTTTATGTCCAAACCCAGGGTAGGCCACCAAAAGATCCTAGCCACCGCCAGACGCATGGCTGAAATACCAGAGTGAGCACTCAGCTTGGATTCGTGGAACTCCTGCAAGAGTTTCAGGTGAAGTTGCTCCGGGACAAACAACTTACCCCCCCGGCTTGGCCGCTGGAGCCTGCGACTGGGCCCCATGAATCTCCCGTTCCAATTCAGACGAGACCTCTGCTAACACAACCCCAGGGTGAAGAATGGAGGACGGTGGCTCGGGGGGAGACACTGGCTGAAAACTGCGTGGTAAGGCGTCAGCCTTGACATTCTTAGACCCTGGACGAAATGTAATCGTAAAATGAAAATGGGAAAAAAAAAGTGACCAACGGGCCTGTCTGGGCGTTAGTCTTTTAGCAGACTCAATGTATGACAAATTTTTGTGATCCGTGATCACCGTAAACGGGTGACTGGCCCCCTCCAAAAAGTGCCTTTATTCTTTAAATGCCAATTTGACCGCAATAAGCTCTCTATTGCCTACGTCGTAATTTCTTTCCGCAGCAGAGAACTTCTTGGAAAAGAAACCACATGGCCTGAGGTTGGTTAGAGTGGCAGGCCCTTGGGACAACACCGCCCCCACCCCCACCTCGGAGGCGTCCACTTCCACGACGAATGGTTTGGACGGATCTGGCTGTACTAACATGGGAGCAGACAAAAAGTTTTGTTTCAGGGTCGCAAAGGCCTCTTTTGCGAACGAGGACCAGTTTCTCACATCCGCACCTCTACATGTAAGATCTGTGAGTGGTTTGACCACCTGTGAAAACCCACAAATAAATTTGCGGTAATAATTGGCGAACCCCAAGAAGCGCTGAAGACCCTTAAGGTCTCGGGGTTGCACCCAATCCGCAATGGCCTGCACCTTCTTGGGGTCCATGCGAAAAACCTCACAGGACAGAATTAAACCCAAAAAAGACAATTCTTGAACAAAAAACACACATTTCTCCAATTTGGCATACAGATGATTTTCCCTCAGTCTTTGGAGAACGGTTCGTACATGATTCAGATGAGATTGACTGTCGGGAGAGTATATCAGAATATCGTCTAAGTAAATGACAACAAAACGACCAATGAGATCCGAGAATACCACGTTGATCAAATTCTGAAATATGGCTGGGGCATTGGTAAGACCAAACGGCATGACTAAATTTTCAAACAGTCCCTCGGTCATGAGGAACGCGGTTTTCCATTCATCCCCCTCCTGGACCTTTATCAAATTATATGCCCCCCGAAGATCCAGTTTGGAGAACCATTTTGCCCCTGAAAGTTGGTTACACAAATTGGGAATCAACGGAAGGGGGTATGGATTTCGTACAGTAATCTTGTTGAGCTCACGAAAATCGAGGCAGGGACGTAACCCGCCATCTTTTTTCTTTACAAAAAAACCCTGCCGCCACAGGTGAGACTGAGGGACGTATGTGTCCTTTGCGAAGACTCTCAGCAATGTAATCTATCATGGCCTAGCGCTCAGGGCCAGATTAATTAAACAGATGGGCTTTAGGCAATTTAGCCCCCGGGACTAACTCGATAGCGCAGTCAAAGGGTCTATGTGGCGGCAACGTCATGGCCTTGCTTTCAGAGAAGACATCTTCGAATTCTTTCAGGTACTCTGGAATATCTTCCAGCTCGACAGATGACACAGATACAGATTTAACAGGTTCAACCAATAGTGCAGACTTATCACATAACATCGAATCATTAAACCACCACTGAATTTCCACATGGGAAGCGCCCACTTTGAGTGAAAACAAGTCAGACATAAAGAGAATTCCCTCTTTAGTGAGGGGGGAGGAGTCAATGGCCACCACTTTTATCAGAACCTTAAGTCTAACTGTCCCTATCTTACAGCGTGTGGCCAATTGGGAGTCAATAAGATTGATGGATGATCCGCAGTCCACGAAAGCTGTAACGGGAAAACAACAACCGTCCACTAACAGTTCCACATGAAGCAACACCTTAGAAAATGAGGAAAAGGGTACCAGAGGGGTCTGAGTAGTCTCCCCACTGACTACCCAGACCTTGTCGTTTCCCGTCGACCGGGGTTTAGGATGGACAATGAGGACACTCCCTTTTCCAATGTCCCGTTTTACCACAGTAGAAGCATAACTGCTTTTCTCTCCGGTGTTGTCTCTCCTTTTCCTTCAGGGAGAGAGCCCCTACATCCATGGGCACAGAAACAGTCTCTTTTCCACCAGAGAACAATGGAGTCTCCGCCTGCATCACCCCCCTGGCCCGCAGCCTGCTGTCCATCCGGACGGCCTGAGTCATGGCGTCCTCGAGTGAGTTAGATGAGGGATGTAATGCCAAGGCATCCTGTAACTGCTCGGACAAGCCTCTGCGAAAGAGTCCTCGGAGTGCGTCGTCGTCCCAAGGGACCTCTGCGGCCCAGCGGCGGAATTCAGTACAAAACCACTCAGCGGAGTGTTTCCCCTGACAGACACTCATCACCGTGTCCTCTGCCAATCGCACTCGGTCCGGCTCATCATATATGTGCCCAAGGGCCTCAAAAAACGCATTCACAGACACTCTCTCAGGGGCAGTGGGAGGAAGGGAAAAAGTCCAAGCTTGTGGGGACCCTCTTAATAAAGACATAATGACCCCAACCTTCTGACTTTCGTCCCCAGAGGAACGTGGCCTCAAACTAAAGAAGAGTTTGCACCCCTCCATGAAGACCCTGAACTCCTTTTTGTTCCCAGAAAATAAATCAGGCAGTTTAACAGGTGGTTCTGGGGACACCAAAACAACATCACTCACCCCAGCCCCCAGAGACCCAGCAGCTAAAGCCCCCCACCCTGTCTCAGAAACCTGCTGCTGAGAATGAGCCAGAGCTTGCTGCTCCAGAGATAAACCCGGAAACATCTGACTCAGATTTTTCTTTTGCTCAGCTAGAGATTGTATGGGATCCATATTTCTCAGCAGAGAGAAAAAAAACAAAAAAAAACTTAATGGTCAGTTATAATGTCACGGTCCTGTCAGCGCCGGCGTGCAGCCACCGCAGAGCAGGGACTCACCCACACTGCAGAGGGGCCCGGGGTCACACACGGCCGGATAGTTCAAGCAAACAGGACCTGGAGAAGCTAAAGTCAGTGAGCAGTGAAGGACCTACGGTCATGTGACCGCAAGGGGGCGGGGCTTAGCGACCTGCTGCCAGAGATGGCAGGACACTAATACAGGAAAACTCAAAGTCAGACAAACCGGGTCATACACAGAGATAACAATAAAGTACCAGGGATGAGACAGAACGGATAGTCGGGGACAGGCAGTGGTCAAAGCAAAACAGACATAAAAGGTACCAAGCAGAATCCAACAAGCAGTATCCAAGGAACAGACCGAGTTGTAGACAGAGTATCAGATAAACAAGAACACAGCACAAACATACTCAGGGGTCACCACACAATGACAAGGGCGAAAGTATAACTGACAGGGATGGGAGCATCCTGAGTCTATAAGAAGCTTTCCCAGAACCAGGGAGAGGCTACAATCATAAGCCCCAGGTGTGCAGGTAAGCCTGCACTGGGATCACAACCTTTAACCCCAGAAATGAATGCCAGTCATCAGCACTGGTTCCAGACATTAACCCCACATGTGCGAGTCAAACCCGCACTGAGATCATGACACAAGTAACTTGGGGTATGTCTCTATCAGTTTTTTACATCGAGAGACTGAAATTCTTGCCCATCCTTCTTTGGCAAACAGCTCGAGCTCAGTGAGGTTTGATGGAGATTGTTTGTGAACAGTAGTTTTCAGCTCTTTCCACAGATTCTTGATTGGATTCAGGTCTAGACATTGACTTGGCTATTCAAACACCTGGATACGTTTATTTGTGAACCATTCCATTGTAGATTTTGCTTTATGTTTGGGATCATTGTCTTGTTGTAAGACAAATCTCCATCCCAGTCTCAGGTTTTTTTCAGACTCCAACAGGTTTTCTTCAAGAATGCTCCTGTATTTGGCTTCATCCATCTTCCCATCAATTTTAACCATCTTCTGTGTCCCTGCTGAAGAAAAGCAGCCCCAAACCATGATGTTGCCACCACCATGTTTGACAGTGGGTTCAGGGTGATGAGCTGTGTTGCCTTTACGCCAAACATATCGTTTGGCATTGTTGCCAAAAAGTTCGATTTTGGTTTCATCTGACCAGAGCACCTTCTTCCACATGTTTGTGGTGTCTCTCAGGTGGCTTGTTGCAAACTTTAAATTACACTTTTTATGGATATATTTGAGAAAAGGCTTTCTTGTTGCCACCATCCCATAAAGGCCTGATTTGTGCAGTGTACGACTGATTGTTGTCCTATGGACAGACTGTGTCACCTCAGCTGTAGATCTTTGCAGTTCATCCAGAGTGATCATGGGCCTCTTGGCTGCATCTGTGATCAGTCTTCTCCTTGTTTGAGATGAAAGTTTAGAGGGATGGCCTGGTCTTGGTAGATTTGCAGTAGTATGATACTCCTTCCATTTCAATATGATCACTTGCACAGTGCTCCTTGGGATGTTTAGAGTTTTGGAAATCATTTTATATCCAAATCCGGCTTTTAACTTCTCAACAACAGTATCACGGACCTGCCTGTTGTGTTCCTTGGTCTTCATGATGCTCTCTGTGCTTCAAACAAAACCCGGAGACAATCACAGAGCAGGTGCATTTATATGGAGACTTGATTACACACAGGTGGATTATATTTATCATCATTAGTCATTTAGGACAACATTGGATCATTCAGAGATCCACAATGAACTTCTGGAGTGAGTTTGCTGCACTGAAAGTAAAGGGGCCAAATAATATTGCACGCCCCACTTTTCAGTTTTTGAATTTCCACAAAAATTTAAAATAACCAATACATTTTGTTCAACTTCACAATTGTGTCTCACTTGTTGATTCTTCACCAAAAATTTACATTTGGTATCTTTATGTTTGAAGCATGATATGTGGGAAAAGGTTGAAAAGTTCCAGAGGCCGAATACTTTTGCAAGGCACTGTAGATTAGGCGTCTGACGGAGATACCAGACACTTCAATATGTGGCCTGTGTTTTTACAATTTGTACCCCAAAATAGTGTATAGAAATAGGGTCACAGAAAGCAAATACAGTGGAATGTAGCAGTGAAATGGCACAATATGTAGGCCACAGATAGCTCTGGCGTTTGACTGAGATACCAGACTCTTCAATATGTGGCCTCGTTTTTGTTTTTTTTTGGCCACCAAAATTGTGTCAATAAGTAGGCTATGACACTACAAAAAAAATTTTTTTGAGGTCTAAAATTGTAAAATATTTAGCTCAATAATATGCGCTGCATGTGGCGGACAAAACACAGTGTTAAATATATGAACTGTAGCTAAATATTTTTTTGGCAGATAAATATTTTTTTGACAGCTAAATTTTGTTTGGCAGATAAAAAAATTTTTGTCAGCAAAATGGTGTCAAAAAATTGGATAAGACACTCCAAAAATACTACAGTACCATTCAGATTTGATGCCTGGGAACGGGCAAATGCGTTTATAATTGCTGGATTTTCACGCTGTAGTATTACAAGGATCTGGCTGTAGTCTGCAGTGTCAACAAGCAAATGGAGTAAAAAAGGGGCTCTGGATTGCTTTGGAATAAAACAAAAACAAAAAAAAAAAATTCCTAGCCACTGATACCTGGAACTAGGTATATATGTAATAGGCAGCAGCAGCAGACAGTAATTGATGTATGCAATAATATCCATATACCCACATACAGTGCATGCATACCTTGCACTGATGTGTATATATATATATATATATATATATATATATATACACATATATAGGCACATATACTCCCTGCCTACCTAGCACTGCAATCTACAGCTCTGGCAAAAATTAAGAGACCACTGCAAAATTTTCACTTTGTCTTATTTTTCTCTTTATAGGTATATTTTTGAGTAAAATGTAAATTTCTCTTTTATTCTATAAATTACTGACAACATGTCTTCGAATTTCCAAGCACTAAATTTTGCATTTATTTTCAGAAAATGAGAAATGTTCAAAATAACAAAAAAAAGCAGTGCTTGCAGACCTCAAATGATGCTCAGAGAACAAGTTCATAATCATTTAGAAACAACAATACTAATGTTTTAACTCAGGAAGAGGTCAGAGATCAATATTTTGTGGAATAACTATGATTTTTAATCAGTTTTTTCATGCGTCTTGGTATGCTTTCCATCATGCTTTCACACTGCTTTTTGGTGACCTTATGCCACTCCTGGTACAAAAAATTAAGCAGTCCTTTGTTTGATTGCTTCTGACTATCCTTCTTCCTTTTGATTACATTCCAGAGGTTTTCAATAGGGTTCAGGTCTGGAGACTGGACTGGCCATGATGGGGATTTGATGTGGTGGTCCTTCATCCATACATTGATTAACCTAGTTGTGTGGCATGGCACATTGTCCTGCTGGAAAAAACAGTCCTCAGAGTTGGGGAACATTGCCTAAGCAGAAAGAATCAACTGTTTTTCCAGGATAACCTTGTATGTGACTTGATTCCTACATCCTTCGCAAAGATTAACCTGCCCAATTTCAGCCTTGCTGAAACATCCCCAGATCATCACCGATCCTCCACCAAATTTCACAGTGGGTGCAAGACACTGTGGCTTATACCCCTCTCTAGGTCTCCGTCTAACCATTAGGTGACCAGGTGATGCGCAAAGCTGAAAATTAGACTCATCAGAGAAGATTACCTTACTCCAGTTTTCTATGGTCCAATCCTTATGGTCTTTGGCAAACTTCAGCATGGCTCTCCTTAGCGTCTCATTGATAGAAGGCTTTTTTCTACCTGTATATGACTTAAGCCCTACTTCTAGAAGCTTGTTCTTGCCATGCACTTCACCCCAGCTGCCATTTGTCATTTCTTTTGTAGGTCACTTCATGTCATCCTGCGGTTGCTGAGTAACATTCAAATAAGATGACGGTCATCCCCGGTCAGTTGAGAGTCATTTTCGGCCTCTGCCAGTCTGTAGCTTTGTTGTCCCAAATGTATGCTGCTTGACCTTGTTGTAATGGACTGCCGTCTTAGAAATTTTAAGGATGGAGAAAACATGGTGCTCACTGTATCCCTCTGCTAGTAAAGCCAGAATTGAGACCTTCTTTTCCTCACTCAAGACTTTTCTTTTCAACTCCTTTGGCATGGTTAAAAGTTTTTTTTTCATTCCTATTACTTTTGGGATATTACTAGCACTTGATTTGCCATCCAGCTTGTCCTACAAAAAAAAAAAAAATCTTTTAAATCTTCTGCCTGAGTGAGTGTGAATGAGCTGAGTGTGACCTGAGCGTAAGTGTGAACTGTAGTAAGTGTGTGACTTGTGATTCAGTGACTTTGGATTCAGGGAGTTTCCAAGGGTGATATTACTGAATTGCTGTTATATTTTATTAATACTTTTTATTTATTTTTGCTTATCTTTTTGGCTGGTGCAATCCCCATTAGGATGTGCTCCACTATTGCCAATGCCATCCAGTGCACGCCTTGCGCATGTATGAAATCCTTCAACAGCAGGTCGAGGGTGCATACTGCTGTGCGAGATGTGAGCACGTTGTACATTTGGAAGCCCAGATACTGGATCTAAATGTGCAGCTGGCAACACTGAGATCCATAGACAATATGGAAAGGAGTCTTCTGCTCATTGAGCAGACACTCAATGGGATAGATGAGGGGGGATGCTAGATTGGAGCTGCAGGACAGTGAAGCAGTTATCTGCGTGACAGTTAGAAGGCAGGGTAGAGGGAAGAGCACCAGGGAGGCTAGTCCTGATCTGGCACACCCCAATAAGTTTGCTAAGTTGGGAGATGAGGGGAGTGTTAGTGCAGGAGTAGCACTGCTGCAGCAAGGCATGTCCTCTGAAAGCCGGAGGAGTGTCTGCTCCAGTAAGGGGGGAAATAGGAGAGCAGGGCAGGCCAGACAGGTTCTGGTAGTGGGAGACTCAATTATTAGGGGAACAGATAGGGCAATCTGTCACAAAAACAGGGATCGTCGAACGGTGTGCTGCCTACCTGGCGCTCGAGTCTGACACATCGCTGATCGGGTTGACAGATTACTGGGAGGGGCTGGTGAGGATCCAGCGGTCAGGATGCACATTAGCACAAATGACAAAGTTAGAGGTAGGTGGAAGGTCCTTAAAGATGATTTCAGGGAATTAGGCTGTAAGCATAAAGCAAGGACCTCCAAGGTGGTATTTTCGGAAAAACTTCCTGTACCACGTGTCACGCCAGAGAGGCAACGGGAGATTAGGGAGGTTAATAAGTGGCTCAGGAATTGGTGTAGGAAGGAGGGGTTTGGGTTCCTGCAGAACTGGGCCCACTTCTCAGTTGGCTACAGGTTCTATGCTAGGGACGGGCTACACCTCAATGGGGAGGGTGCAGCTGTGCTGGGGGAGAAAATGGCTAGAAGGTTGGAGGAGTGTTTAAACTAGGGACGGGGGAGGGTATTCCTTTTATAGGAGGGGAAGACAGTGCAGATAGAGACCTGGGCACAAATAATGAAATTGGGGGTGGGGGTGGCATGGGGGGTGGGGTTAGAACAGTTAATAATTTAAGAAAGAATAGAGGTACAGAGAGATACATAAAGTGCATGGAGTTAATGTTGTTGGAACATAATTATGACATGGTGGGGATATCTGAGACATGGCTGGACGAGAGCCATGACTGGGCAGTTAATTTACAGGGCTATAGTCTGTTCAGAAATGACCGAACAAATAAGCGAGGGGGAGGCGTGTGTTTATATGTAAAATCATCCTTAAGACCCATCCTTCGTGATAATATATATGAATCTAATGAAAATGTAGAGTCCCTGTGGGTAGAGATAAGGGGAGGGTGGAAAAATAATAAATTACTGATAGGAGTTTGTTATAAGTCTCCAAAAATAATGGAAGCAACAGAGAATATCCTCATAAAGCAAATAGATGAAGCTGCAACTCAAGGAGAAGTCATTATTATGGGGGACTTCAACTACCCTGAAATACATTGGGGAACCGAAACCTGCAGTTCCAGCAAAGGTAATAGGTTTTTGACAACTATGAGAGACAATTACCTTTCACAACTGGTTCAGGACCCAACAAGAGGGGGGGCACTGCTAGACCTAATATTAACCAACAGGCCAGACCGCATATCAAATATAAGGGTTGATGGTCACTTGGGTAATAGTGATCACAAAATAATAAGTTTTCATGTATCCTTTAATAAAATGTGTAGTAGAGGGGTTACAAGGACACTAAACTTCAGGAGGGCAAATTTCCAACGGATGAGAGATGATCTTGGTGCAATTAACTGGGACGATATCCTGAGACATAAAAATACACAAAGAAAATGGGAGACGTTTATTAGCATCCTGAATAGGACCTGTGCACAATATATACCATATGGGAATAAACATGCTAGAAATAGGAGGAAACCACTATGGCTAAATAGAGCTGTAAGGGGCGCAATAAGAGATAAAAATAAAGCATTTAGATAATTAAAGCAAGTAGGTAGTGATGAGGCATTAAATAAATACAGAAAATTAAATAAATTCTGTAAAAAGCAAGTCAAGACAGCAAAGATTGAGACAGAGAGACTCATTGCCAGAGAAAGTAAAAATAATCCCAAAATATTCTTTAACTACATAAATAGTAAGAAGTTAAAAAATGATAGTGTTGGCCCCCTTAAAAATAGTCTGGGTGAAATGGTGGATGAGGATGAGGAAAAAGTCAATATGCTAAATGACTTTTTTTCAACAGTATTTACACAAGAAAATCCCATGACGGATAACATGATCAGGGATAAAAATTCTCCATTAAATGTCACCTGCTTAACCCAGCAGGATGTACGGAGGCATCTAAAAATCACTAAAATTGACAAATCCCCGGGCCCAGGTGGGATATACCCCTGAGTATTGCAGGAATTAAGCACAGTTATAGATAGACCATTATTTTTAATCTTTATAGATTCCATAATAACAGGGTCTGTACCACAGGACTGGCGTATAGCAAATGTGGTGCCAATATTCAAAAAGAGGACAAAAACTGAACTTGTAAATTATAGGCCAGTAAGTTTAACCTCAACTGTGGGTAAAATCCTGGAGGGTTTTCTAAGAGATACTATACTGGAGTATCTGGAGAAGAATAACCTCATGACCCAATATCAACATGGGTTTACAAGGGACCATTCCTGTCAGACTAATCTGATAAACTTTTATGAAGAGGTAAGTTCAGGACTGGACCAAGGGAATGCAGTGGACGTGGTGTACATGGACTTTTCAAAAGCTTTTGATATGGTGCCACACAAAAGGTTGATACATAAAATGAGAACAATGGGGATAGGGGAAAATATGTGTTGGTGGGTTAAGAGCTAGCTCAGGGATAGGAAACAAAGGGTGGTTATTAATGGAGCACACTCGGACTGGGTCACGGTTAGCAGTGGGGTACCACAGGGGTCAGTTTTGGGCCTGCTTCTTTTTAACATGTTAATGACCTTGTAGGGGGCATAGAGAATAGAATTTCAATATTTGCAGATGACACTAAACTCTGCAGGGTAATCAGTACAGAGGAGGACAATTTTATATTACAGGAGGATTTATGTAAACTAGAAGCTTGGGCTGATAAATGGCAAATGAGCTTTAATGGGGATAAATGTAAGGTCATGCACTTGGGTAGAACGAACAAGATGTATAATTATGTGCTTAATTGTAAAACACTGGGCAAAACTGTCAGTGAAAAAGACCTGGGTGTATGGGTGGACGACAAACTCACATTTCGTGGCCAGTGTCAGGCAGCTGCTGCAAAGACAAATAAAATAAGGGGATGCATTAAAAAAGGCATAGATGCTCATGAGGAGAACATAATTTTATCCCTATATGTCACTAGTGCGACCACACTTAGAATACTGCGTACACTTCTGGTCTCCGGTGTATAAGAAAGACATAGCTGAACTGGAGTGGGTGCAGAGAAGAGCGACCAAGGTTATTAGGGAACTAGGGGGTCTGCAATACCAAGACAGGTTATTACACCTGGGGTTATTTAGTTTGGAAAAACGAAGGCTTAGGGGTGATATTATTACAATGTATAAATATATGCGGGGACAATACAAAGACCTTTCTAATGATCTTTTTACTCTTAGACCTGTGACGGGGACAAGGGGGCATCCTCTACGTCTGGAGGAAAGAAGGTTTAAGCATACTCACAGACGCGGATTCTTTACTGTAAGAGCAGTGAGACTATGGAACTCTCTGCCATATGATGTTGTAATAAGTGATTCCCTAATAAAATTTAAGAAGGGACTGGATGCCTTTCTTGAAAAGTATATTACAGGGTATATACACTAGGTTTCTTAATAGTGCGTTGATCCAGGGAGCTAGTCTGATTGCCGTATGTGGAGTCAGAAAGGAATTTTTTTCCCCAATGTGAAGCTTACTGTTTGCCACATGGGGTTTTTTTGCCTTCCTCTGGATCAACATGTTAGGGCAAGTTACGATAGGATATGGGTTGAACTAGATGGACTTAAAGTCTTCCTTCAACCTTAATAACTATGTTACTATGTTACTATTGCAAGAGGATTGTGAACACCACAGCAAGGTTTTTTTATACTTTCCTTCTTTAAATAAGATTTGGTTCAGGTGATCACCAAATCAGAAGCACATAAAGTAGAATGAGGTGTCCTCTGGTTGGAATTCAACTGACATTGGAATGGAATAACTGTCAGACATGTAGAGAAGCTTAATTTTATAAAACTGTGCAATGGTTTCTTAATTTTTGCCAGAGTTGTATATACCTCGCAATTAGTTCTTAGAAGGACTGTTGGTTTAGCTGGATTTATGGATTCCATGATGGTATACCTACACTAAATAATAAAAGCACAATTCTGTCCCTATCTCAGCAGCAGCTCTTCCTACACTGTCTGATTCCGGATGTGACTGTGACGAGCAGGGCGGCGTCAGGTCTCTTTTAGACCTGATGATGCTGTGCGGCCAGCCAATCACTGAAATACCACAACAAAGATGGCTGTGGCATTACAGTGCGTGGCAGACAATCCCTGCATGTTTATTGGTACTCTAAAGAGCAACAAAATTGCAGGGCGGAGACACGAGCTCCTGCAGAATAATCCTGGAAATGCTCGGTGCTCGCCGAGTACCGCGAGAATAGCGATACTCAGGAGAGTACCGAGTAGTGGGGAGCATGTTCGCTCATCACTAGTTTTGGCAAACCAAGTATGCTATAACATTACCCCTATAAAGATCATGACTAGTGTAGTTTTCTCAAATATAATTAAAACAATAATCATTTTTATATATTATGAAAATGACCATGCTTAGGGCACCCTTGGAATGGCCTAACTCTCAGTGTACTGTTCCATCCCACCACCTTTGTTCATCGAAACCCGCGGGTTGGTGTAGAGAGCAGCTGCGTGGACAGAGCAGAGGGATGTGTGTGAACTCACTCAGCTCTGTTATGATGAGTCACCGAAGGAGGAAAAAACAAAATACCAGCTATGTCCAGAAAAACCAGAGAGGCTGGCAGCTATCGGATTGCAGACCCCTGAACCTATCCACAACAACTAGCAGTAGCCGTGGGGGGTTCCTATGGTGCCCTAGACCCCTCGATCACAGCCGGAGAACTATATAGCCTAAAGACAGAAAGGGGAAAAACTAAACTGCCCCAGAGCAGACCCCAAAGCAATAGGCAGCCCCCAACATATAATGACGGTGAAGCAAGATGAAAACACTAACACAGATAGAAAGATAGGTTGAGCAAATGATGGGGCCCAAGCTAACTACATAGGACAGGATAGGAAAGCTGCTGTCTGCCATCCGCAAAAACCCTATCAAAATGAGCCAACCGACTGATAGGAAAAACAGGCCCTGAAGTCGCTAGGCTTCAAAAGACTATATCAGCACTCAGGTATATTCTGAAGACAGAGCAAAATATCAACAGATCAGAGACAAAAATGGAGTTCAGCTCACCCCCGGCTGGGGATGGCAGAACTCCCAAAAAACAAGGCAAAACAAAAACAAAACTGAAGAGTACAAAGCAGAGCAGAAAAACTTAGCTTTGAGATGCAGGAATCAGACTGGTCTCCAAGAATCCAGCAGGAAAATCACCAGCCAGGAAGAAGGGCATCGGCAACCTTGTATCCAGTCCTCAATTCCAGCCACCCAGTCATCATCTAGATGCCCAGATGTTTGGTAATCAGCCTCACTACCTTCCTTCACCAGAGGAGGGAGTTCATCAGACCTCAATGGTGAAGGGAAAAATGAACTCACAACAGTACCTCCCCCTTGAGGAGGGGTCACCGAACCCTCATCCATGCCACCAGGGCGATCCGGGTGAGCCCGATGAAAGGCACGCACCAATCTTTCGGCATGAATATCAGAGGCAGAGACCCAGGAATTATCGTCTTGACCATAACCCTTCCACTTAACCAAATACTGGAGTCTCCGTCTAGCCAGACGGGAATCCAGTATCTTCTCTACCTCATATTCCATGTTACCTTCAACCAATATAGGGTCAGGAGGTGCCACCACAGGAACTACTGGTTCAACAAACCTCTTCAACAAGGACTTATGAAACACATTATGAATTTTAAATGTGACAGGAAGAGCCAACCGAAAAGAGACCGGATTAATAATCTCCAAAATCTTGTAAGGTCCAATAAATCTAGGCTTAAACTTAGGAGAAGCCACCTTCATAGCGATATTTTTTGATGACAACCAAACCATATCACCCACCTTAAACTGGGGACCAACGGTCCTACGCCGGTTGGAAAACCGCTGGGCCTTTTCCTGGGAGAGAGACAACTTATCCACTACTTGGTCCCAGATCTGGTGCATTCTCTCCACCACAGTGTCAAGACCTGGGCAGGCAGAAGGCTCCACCTGCCCTGAAGAAAATCGAGGGTGAAAACCAAAGTTACAAAAAAAAGGTGACATCAAAGTGGCAGAACTAGCTCTATTATTTAAAGCAAATTCGGCCAAGGGTAAAAATGAAACCCAATCATCCTGATCGGCAGAAATAAAACATCTCAAATACGACTCCAAAGTCTGGTTTGTTCTCTCCGTCTGCCCATTGGTCTGAGGGTGAAACGCAGAGGAGAAGGACAACTGAATTCCCAGCTTGGAACAGAAAGTCCTCCAAAATCTAGACACGAATTGAACTCCTCTGTCAGATACAAGGTTCTCAGGAATCCCGTGCAAGCGAACCACCTGTTGCAAAAACAAGGGCACCAACTCAGAGGAAGATGGCAACTTAGGGAGTGGTACAAGATGGACCATCTTAGAGAATCTATCACAAATCACCCAAATAACAGTCATTCTCTGAGAGACAGGCATATCAGAGATAAAATCCATTGAAATATGGGTCCATGGCCTCCTGGGCACCGGCAAAGGCATCAACAAGCCACTAGAGCGAGAACAAGGTTTAGACCGGGAGCAAGTCCCACAGGACTGCACAAAATTCCTGACATCACGAGACAAGGCGGGCCACCAAAAAGACCGACTCACCAGATCTCTAGTACCAAAAATACCTGGATGACCAGCCAATGCAGAGCAATGAACTTCAGACATCACTCTCTTCCTCCACTGGTCAGGAACATACAACTTTCCACTGGGACAACGCTCAGGTTTGTCCTCCTGAAACTCTTCCAGAGCACGTCTCAAATCGGGCGAGATGGCAGAAAGAACTACCCCCTCGCCTAAGATGGTAGCAGGCTTAGTCACAACAGGAGAATCAGCAAGGAAACTCCTAGAGAGGGCGTCTGCCTTGACATTCTTAGTGCCCGGAAGAAAAGAGACCACAAAATCAAAACGTGTGAAAAACAAGTCCCACCTAGTCTGTCTAGGATTCAAGCGCTTGGCCGACTCCAGGTAAATCAAATTCTTGTGGTCAGTAAGGACCACGACTTGGTGTTTTGCTCCCTCCAACCAATGTCTCCACTCCTCAAATGCCCATTTCATGGCCAACATTTCCCGTTTCCCCACATCATAGTTACGTTCGGATGGGGAGAACTTTCGGGAAAAGAAAGCACGAGGATTCATTTTAGATGTCACAGGATCTTTTTGGGACAACACCGCTCCTGCACCAATCTCAGAAGCGTCCACCTCCACCTGAAATGGGAGTGAGACATCAGGTTGCCGCAAAACCGGAGCAGAAGTGAATCTTCGCTTCAGCTCCTGAAAGGAAGAAACAGCCTCCGGAGACCAATTCAGCACATCAGCACCCTTCCTAGTCAAATCCGTCAATGGTTTGGCAATACCAGAAAAATTAGCTATAAATTTCTGATAAAAATTAGCAAAACCCAAAAACTTCTGGAGGGCCTTCAAAGAAGTGGGCTGAACCCAATCATAAATGGCCTGTACCTTGGCCGGGTCCATTTCAATAGTTGACGGAGACAAAATAAATCCCAAAAATGAAATCCTCTGTATCCCAAAAAGGCATTTCGATCCCTTGACATACAGGGAATTCTCCCTCAAAATCCGGAACACAGTCCGAACATGTTCCACATGAGAGTCCCAATTCTTGGAGAAGATCAAAATATCATCCAGATAGATAATCAAAAATGTATCCACAAAGTCTCGGAATATATCGTTCATGAAGCACTGGAAGACAGAAGGGGCATTAGTGAGCCCAAAAGGCATCGCCAGGTACTCAAAATGTCCCTCCGGAGTATTAAACGCCGTATTCCATTCATCCCCATGCTTAATACGAATAAGATTATACTCCCCCCTGAGGTCAAGCTTGGTAAACCAGCAAGCACCTTTAACTCTGGAGAATAGATCAGAAATCAGGGGTAACGGATACTGATATTTAACAGTAATTTTGTTGAGGGCACGATAGTCAATACAAGGCCTTAATGAACCATCCTTTTTAGCCACGAAAAAAAACCCAGCACCTAAGGGTGAAGAGGATGGTCTAATATGACCCTTCTCCAATGCCTCCTTAATATAGGATCGCATAGCCTCGTGCTCGGATACAGATAAATTGAAAAGCCGACCCTTGGGGAATTTACACCCCGGGTTCAGCTTAATTGCACAGTCATAACTCCTATGAGGAGGCAAAGACGCAGACTCATTCTCACTAAATACATCATAAAAGTCAGCCAAATAGTCAGGAACATCATGCGACTGGGGAGAGGTGGAGAAAACAGGAGCATCACTAAGGGCACACCGACAACCCCAACTCAACACAGACAAAGATTTCCAATCCAGAACTGGATTATGGATTTGCAACCAGGGAAACCCCAGAACAATGGTATCATGCAAATTATGCAACACCAAAAATCTGCAATTTTCTTGATGGTCTGGGGCGACCCGCATTACCACCTGGGTCCAAAACTGAGGTTTATTCTTCGCCAAAGGAGTAGCATCAATACCCCTCAAAGGGATAGGCGTCCGCAGAGGTGTCATAGGAAATCCACAACGTTTAGCAAAATCCAAGTCCATCAGGTTCAGAGCTGCTCCTGAATCCACAAAAGCCTTGGCGGAAAATGTGGACAGGGAGCAGATCAGAGTAATTGCCATAAGAAACTTAGGTTGAACACCACCCACAGAAAACGTGTGTGCACGTTTCTCTCGTTTAGTGCAGACAGAAATAATATGCGAGGCATCTCCACAAAAAAAACACAGCTTATTACGCCTTCTGAACTCCTGACGTTGCGCCCTAGACAAAACTCTATCACATTGCATAGGTTCAGACATTTGTTCAACAGGTGGTAACATCTCTTGTGTAGTTTTGCGTTCACGTAAACACCGATCCATCTGAATGGCTAATGACATAGAATCGTCAAGACCAGAGGGAACAGGAAATCCCACCATAGTATCTTTTACAGTTTCTGACAAACCCTTCCGAAAGATGGCTGCCAAGGCACCATCATTCCAGGTAGTAAGGACCGCCCACTTTCGGAATTTTTGACAGTAAAACTCTGCCGAATCCCGACCCTGGCTTAATGCCAACAGGGTCTTTTCAGCCTGATCAATAGCATTAGGTTCATCATACAACAACCCCAAGGCTTGAAAAAATGCGTTCACATTATTCAAAATAGGATCATCAGGTTTCAAAGAAAACGCCCAATCCTGGGGATCGCCGCGCAGCAAAGAGATGACAATTTTAACCTGCTGCGCGGAGTTCCCCGACGAGTTAGGCTTCAAGGAAAAAAATAATTTACAATTATTCTTGAAATTCAAGAATTTAGACTGATCCCCCAAAAATACATCAGGAGTAGGAATCTTTGGTTCAGCAGCATGTGAATGAGCAAGATAGGCGGAAATTCCCCGCACTTCAGCAGCGAGCTGCTCCACACGATCAGACAATTGCTTCATCTCCATTGAGAGAAAAATTCCCCCTACGGCCTCAGAGATATAGAGGAAAAAATATGCACACAAAAAAAAAAATTCTGACACTTTTTTTTTCCTTACAATTCTCTCCTGCTATTGAGTACCCTAGGATCTGCGGTATGGCTGGTGATTCTGTTATGATGAGTCACCGAAGGAGGAAAAAACAAAATACCAGCTAAGTCCAGAAAAACCAGAGAGGTTGGCAGCTATCGGATTGCAGACCCCTGAACCTATCCACAACAACTAGCAGTAGCCGTGGGGGGTTCCTACGGTGCCCTAGACCCTTCGATCACAGCCTGAGAACTATATAGCCTAAAGACAGAAAGGGGAAAAACTAAACTGCCCCAGAGCAGACCCCAAAGCAATAGGCAGCCCCCAACATATAATGACGGTGAAGCAAGATGAAAACACTAACACAGATAGAAAGATAGGTTGAGCAAATGATGGCGACCAAGCTAACTACATAGGACAGCATAGGAAAGCTGCTGTCTGCCATCCGCAAAAACCCTATCAAAATGAGCCAACCGACTGATAGGAAAAACAGGCCCTGAAGTCGCTAGGATTAAAAAGACTATATCAGCACTCAGGTATATTCTGAAGACAGAGCAAAATATCAACAGATCAGAGACAAAAATGGAGTTCAGCTCACCCCCGGCCGGGGATGGCAGAACTCCCAAAAAACAAGGCAAACCAAAAACAAAATTGAAGAGAACAAAGAAGAACAGAAAAACTTAGCTTTGAGATGCAGGAATCAGACTGGTCTCCAAGAATCCAGCAGGAAAGTCACCAGCCAGGAAGAAGGGCGTCGGCAGCCTTGTATCCAGTCCTCAATTCCAGCCACCCAGTCATCATCTAGCTGCCCAGGTGTTTGGTAATCAGCCTCACTACCTTCCTTCACCAGAGTAGGGAGTTCATCAGACCTCAATGGTGAAGGGAAAAATGAACTCACAACACAGCTCCTTCACGGACACAGTGTGCCCTTTTCTTTTTCAGTGTCAATGTTATGAACTGACCTGGGTTGGAGTAGTGGTTTTGCAACCTCTAGGGGCAGCACCGGTTGCTAAGCCAGGGATAGCCAAGGAGTCGGTATACAGGATCAGCAATTTAGTTTAAAGGAGCAGCACGTAGCATAGTCAGTGATAGCCAAGGAATCGGTACACAGGGGCAGCAATGAAAAAGCAGGTGAAAGAAAGCTTGACTAGAGGCTGGTAGCTAAATAATCTTGCAAAGGAAGGGAGTGCTATGCCAGGTTTTAATAGGGTGTTCAATCAGGGTGGATCCAATCAGAAACTACACAGGTACAAGTATCCAGCAAGCTGAATAGCTTGGAGGGAGGAGCTGCCGCCTGATGCACAAGGGCTGCTGGGTTTGAGTCCTGACAGTCAGAGTGTGCACACCCTGCAAAGGTTTCAAGTCAGGCTGTTCTCACTCTTGGCATGCAAGCTCTGTTGATGAACAAGGGGGAAGAGGGCAAAATGGTGCACTGAGAGTTTCTATCCAGCACCCTCATTTGCATAATATATAGCGATTGCATTTTAGATAACTGTACCTGAGTAAACTACAGTACATCTACATCTACATCCTGCACAGCCTCATTCAGAGACACGTCCACAATACAAAGAACGGGAAGATATAAGCCTGTTTCGTGAACTTTAAAAAGGCCTTTGATTCGGTGTGGCACCCAGGCTTATTCTTGAAACTGCTGGAGAGCGGAATAGGAGGAAAGACCTACGATGTTATCAAAAGCTCCTACACCGAGAACCTCTGCAGTGCGAATCTGAATGGCAGAAGAACGGCCTATTTCCAGCAGAGCCGGGGAGTCAGACAAGGCTGCAGCCTAAGCCCAACGCTCTTCAACATTTACATCAACAAGCTGGCTACCGCTCTGGAATCTTCCACAGCACCAGGTCTCACCCTCCACGATGCGCAGGTGAAATTCCTGCTGTATGCAGATGACCTGCTGCTTCTGTCACCAACCGAGAAAGGCCTCCAAGACAACTTGAAAATCTTAGAGAAATTCAGCTCCACCTGGGCACTACCGGTCAACCTAAAGAAAACCAACATCATGGTGTTCCAGAAGAGAAAGCGAAAATCAGACCAGCACCCTTCATTTGTCCTCAACAACTGCGCCCTTACAGGAAAGGACAAATATACCTACCTGGGCCTAGAGATTCACCGGTCAGGGAGCTTCAAACAAGCCATAGAGACCCTGAAAGACAAGGCCTGCAAAACCTTCTATGCCATCCGAAGGAAACTCTACCATCTATCATCGCCCCAATCCTCCTGCATGGCAGCGAAGTCTGGGGTCCTCACACCTACCCAGACTGGTCAAGGTGGGATTCAAGCCCAACAGAAATATTCCACCTGGAATTCTGCAAGCACCTTCTCCAAGTCCATCGGAGCACCTCCAACAGTGCTTGCCGGGCCAAGCTGAGCAGATTCCCTCTACATCTAATGGTTCTAAAGAGGGCACTGTCATTCCGGGCTCACCTACGTATGAGCAATGCAAGCTTCCATCACCATAAAGCCCTGACACATGTAGGTGAAACAGAAAAACGTGGACCCTTGGAACAGCTCACCCAAACCCAACCTGACCAGAACACCAATCACAACAACCTGACAAAAGCCAGAATCAGGAAGACAAAGGCCAGGAGAGGTACGTAAGTGACTGGAAGAATGACATCATCATCTCACAGAAACTGTCCATGTACCGGAGTCTACAGAGAGACTACAGACTGGCCCCATATCTGGAGAAACTCCCAGACCCCAGAGACCGCAAGATCCTGAGCTGATATAGACTCAGTGCCCACAGTCTGGCCATCGAATCCGGCTGACACAGGCAGAGCTACAAGCCCATGTAGGAAAGACTGTGCCAACACTGTGACCAGGAGGCCCTGGAGGATGAGACCCACTTCCTGCTACACTGCCCCAAATACTCAGCAGTGAGGGACACTCACTTCAGGAGACTCTCACATCTCTTCCCGGATTTCATCACCATGAAGGAGGAAGAGAAAACATAGATCCTGCTGGGGGAAGAAGAGAGCAGTGGAGATAGCAGCGCAATATGTGAGCGAATGTCATAGACTGCGAGAAAGAGAACTATGATATGCCATGGACTTCTATGGCCTCCACCCTGGATCTGCCCCATGCCCCCATTCACCTTCCCTATGCCATGGACTTCTATAGCCCCACCCTGGATCTGCCCCATCCCCCCATCCACCTTCCCTTTGCCATGGACTTCTATAGCCCCATCCTGGATCTGCCCCCATCCACCTTTCCTACAGCCCCTACCCAACATCCCTACAGTCCATATACCTATTCCCTTTTGTACACTTGCTTTGGCCTAACTAATGTGTATTTAGTCCTGCCAATAAAGCTTCTTTGAATTTCAATTTGAATATAGAGAGACAATAATCCCCTATATGACTCTCTGATTAGTTAATTTGAGTTTTGAGGGTGAAAGACTCCCTTTAATTGTTGGGTGCTTTGGACATTACTACGTATCTATCATGATAGCAGCACTTTAAAGCTATTGTCTCATCCAAACAAGCCCTTTTAATAATTAAACCAGTTCAGCAATATACAGATTGCCACAGGTGACTGGCTATTGGTCAAACATCACCAGTAATACATTCTGACTATTCAAAAACTGGGTCAAGTCTCCCAATGAAAAAGCCAAGGTGTGAAGCAACTTCACTAATATAGTAATATCCCTTCTTCGTCATTTGCATTCCCTAATAGAACATATTAAAACCAAAGATAAAATTGGTGGTGTGACCAGGAGTTGCCAAGAAATGTTGGCGACCATCAAGGTAAATGATTTATTCATATAATGCACCTGATGAATGAGTTGAAACAACTCCAAAATGCATTATAGGAATAAATCCTTTATCCTTACGGTCCCCCACATTTTTTGTGACCCAATCACACCACCAATTTTATCTTTGGTTTTCATATTTGTCCTCCACCCAAGGGTGTGGGTTCAGTGGCCAGAGCAGCAGCTGCATATTGATCCTCTATCCACTCACACCGGAGTTGTGCCATTACAGAACCTACTTAGGTGCGTGATTATCTCCAATTGCCTTTGTGGTATTTGGCCACATTCACTCATCAGTATTTGTAAGCCACAACTAGGAGTGGAACAATCAGAGGAAAAGTATAATAGAAACACATCACCAGTTCTGTATTTATCACCGACTACTGGTCTTGACTTACAAATATTGAGGTAAAATACTGACCAAATACTGAACTTGTTAACGTGGCTTACACATGAAGTGCCTCCTCTCCTTCTAATAAAGCACATAGAAAGGGTTTATCTAGATGCGACAGCAACTTTAAGAACAGTTTTCAACCCTATATAGCAATAACTTGATCCATCCGAGCACCTAAAAATAGCAGTACATGGTTATGTACTTCATGCTGTCTAGCAATGTTTGCATACATAAGAACACAAAGCACTAGCAATGAATCATGTGCACATCGTGCCACAGATGTGCTCCCATGGGTGGCAGAAAATGATCATTTAATAAGGGTTGTAACTAGGCTTCAAGTCAAAAGTGTTTTATCCATGTTGCATCATAGCAGCTGCTCTGCCCACAATGTCTGGGACCTATTCAGCCACTTTGTCACCGCAGAAATATGTAGAGGCAACTTTATAAACCTCTTACATAAAAGCAGTGTATGTACTGTATATACACTAGTTAATCACAATCTCTTAGCAATTTTTTATATATGTTTTTAGCTGTACATTTAGGTCTATATATATTTGGACAGAGACAACATTTTTCTAGTTTTGGTTCTAGACATTACCACAATGAATTTTAAACAAAACAATTCAGATGCAGTTGAAGTTCAGACTTTCAGCTTTCATTTGAGGATATCCACATTAAAATTGGATGAAGGGTTTAGGAGTTTCAGCTCCTTAACATGTGCCACCCTGTTTTAAAGGCACCAAAAGTAATTGGACAATTGACTCCAAGGCTATTTCATGGACAGGTGTGGGCAATCCCTTCGTTATGTCATTGTCAGTTAAGCAGATAAAAGTCCTGGAGTTGATTTGAGGTGTGGTGCTTGCATTTGGAAGGTTTTGCTGTGAAGGAAACAGCGGTCAAAGGAGCTCTCCATGCAGGTGAAACAAGCCATCCTTAAGCTGCAAAAACAGAAAAAACCCATCCGAGAAATTGCTACAACATTAGGAGTGGCAAAATCTACAGTTTGGTACATCCTGAGAAAGAAGGAAAGCACTGGTGAACTCATCAATGCAAAAAGACCTGGGCGCCCATGGAAGACAACAGTGGTGGATGATCGCAGAATAATCTCCATGGTGAAGAGAAACCCCTTCACAACAGCCAACCAAGTGAACAACACTCTCCAGGAGGTAGGCGTATCAATATCCAAATCTACCATAAAGAGAAGATTGCATGAAAGTAAATACAGAGGGTTCACTGCACGGTGCAAGCCACTCATAAGCATCAAGAATCAAAAGGCTAGACTGGACTTTGCTAAAAAACATCTAAAAAAGCCAGCACAGTTCTGGAAGAACATTCTTTGGACAGATGAAACCAAGATCAACCTCTACCAGAATGATGGAAAGAGAAAAGTATGGCGAAGGCGTGGTACAGCTCATGATCCAAAGCATACCACATCATCTGTAAAACACGGCGGAGGCAGGGTGATGGCTTGGGCATGCATGGTTGCCAGTGGCACTGGGTCACTAGTGTTTATTGATGATGTGACACAGGACAGAAGCAGCCAAATGAATCTGAGGTATTCAGAGCCATACTGTGTGCTCAGATCCAGCCAAATGCAGACAAACTGATTGGTCGTCGTTTCATACTACAGATGGACAATGACCCAAAACATAAAGCCAAAGCAACCCAGGAGTTTATTAAAGCAAAGAAGTGGAATATTCTTGAATGGCCAAGTCAGTCACCTGATCTCAACCCAATTGAGCATGCATTTCACTTGTTAATGACTAAACTTCAGACAGAAAGGCCCACAAACAAACAGCAACTGAAAACAACCTCAGTGAAGGCCTGGCAGAGCATCAAAAAGGAGGAAACACAGCGTCTGGTGATGTCCATGAGTTCAAGACTTCAGTCATTGCCAACAAAGGGTTTTCAACCAAGTACTAGAAATGAACATTTTATTTACAATTATTTAATCTGTCCAATTACTTTTGGTCCCTTTAAAAACAGGGTGGCACATGTTAAGGAGCTGAAACTCCTAAACCCTTCATCCAATTTTAATGTGGATAGCCTCAAATAAAAGCTGAAAGTCTGAACCTCAACTGCATCTGAATTGTTTTGTTCAAAATTCATTGTGGCAATGTCTAGAACCAAAATTAAAAAAATGTTGTCTCTGTCCAAATATATATGGACCTAACTGTATTTCTAATGATTGTTGGCACCAGATGGAGTATCTGGTATACCCCAAAAACTGCTGATTGCTCAGTGATTAAGTCTAGGGATAAACAGCAACTTGGGTCCAACAAGTGTTCTGATATTAAAAAAAACTTACAACCTGATCAAAAGTAAGTCACAGTCAATTAAAAAATTGCATTCTATGATGACAACATGAGACCAAAAATCCCACAGTTTTGAATTTTGGTGACAGTAGTGACTCAGTTGAGTTACATCACATGTTGCAACGCATTGAGAATCATTAGATGAGATGTCACAGTGCAACATTGCAATATTTTTGTTGTATGAACACTATTGTCTTGTAGCTCTTTCATTAGTAAAATAATAGTCTCAAAAGCAAAAATTAAAAAACAGAGGCATGAATACTCTATGTCTTTAAAATAACAAATAAAGGAGGTAGTCACCCGCCCCAGTTCCAGTGCTGGCTCCATACCACTGCTTGTATCTTGGTGCTCAGTCTACACCAATTGTATCACGTAAACAGCATGTATCACCACTGTAGCCAATTACTGAGCTCAGTGACTGGTGCCATCTACCTCAGCACATCCACTGATCTCGATCCTGACCAGCATTGAAAAGCCTGCACTGGATCCTGAGAGCGGGAGTACCACACTTGTTTGTAATTTTAGATATTTTAAAGCATTTGGGTTCTACTTTCCTAGAAGTGGAAAACATTGATAAAAGCAGCTGGACTCAGTAAGGGTGGGTACTGCTTTGTTCAAAATTTCAAGTACTTAGGATCCACTTTCCTGAATGTGGAAACCCTTTTACATTGCATACTGGGGTTAGCCACTATTCAGACAAATCCTTCTTAAAGGCCGGGGTCACATGAGCGTTCACGTGCCATAACATTCAATTGCCACTAATGGCCTACTTTGCTCATACTTTCCTTTGATGAAACTGGGACGTCAGAGGGAAGTATGAGAGCTATAGACTATTTTCATTGATTTCCAGCAGAACTCACAAGTGCATAACAATGTCAAGAAAGCACCAGGAGAGCCATTGCTGACATCGATGGAATAGTGCCAATGCAGCAGATGAATATCTGTTATTTTTATCGTACACAGGGTGGATACAGTACTTAAGAAGGTTATTAACCTATAAAAAATCACATAGGTGTTAGCAAATGACTAGGTATGAATAGTGTACATTTGCAACATATTAAATAGGAAAACTCAAAAAAAGGAAAAAAATAGAATTGAGAAAAATAGTATCAAAATGCATTAACAACAAAAATATTATACATACAATAGTAATAGAGTGGGGCAAAAAAGTATTTAGTCAGTCAGCAATAGTGCAAGTTCCACCACTTAAAAAGATGAGAGGCGTCTGTAATTTACATCATAGGTAGACCTCAACTATGGGAGACAAACTGAGAAAAAAAAATCCAGAAAATCACATTGTCTGTTTTTTTTTCATTTTATTTGCATATTATGGTGGAAAATAAGTATTTGGTCAGAAACAAAATTTCATCTCAATACTTTGTGATATATCCTTTGTTGGCAATGACAGAGGTCAAACGTTTTCTGTAAGTCTTCACAAGGTTGCCACACACTGTTGTTGGTATGTTGGCCCATTCCTCCATGCAGATCTCCTCTAGAGCAGTGATGTTTTTGGCTTTTCGCTTGGCAACACGGACTTTCAACTCCCTCCAAAGGTTTTCTATAGGGTTGAGATCTGGAGACTGGCTAGGCCACTCCAGGACCTTGAAATGCTTCTTACGAAGCCACTCCTTCGTTGCCCTGGCGGTGTGCTTTGGATCATTGTCATGTTGAAAGACCCAGCCACGTTTCATCTTCAATGCCCTTGCTGATGGAAGGAGGTTTGCACTCAAAATCTCACGATACATGGCCCCATTCATTCTTTCATGTACCCGGATTAGTCGTCCTGGCCCCTTTGCCGAGAAACAGCCCCAAAGCATGATGTTTCCACCACCATGCTTTACAGTAGGTATGATGTTTGATGGATGCAACTCAGTATTCTTTTTCCTCCAAACACGACAAGTTGTGTTTCTACCAAACAGTTCCAGTTTGGTTTCATCAGACCATAGGACATTCTCCCAAAACTCCTCTGGATCATCCAAATGCTCTCTAGCAAACTTCAGACGGGCCCGGACATGTACAGGCTTAAGCAGTGGGACACGTCTGGCACTGCAGGATCTGAGTCCATGGTGGCGTAGTGTGTTACTTATGGTTGGCCTTGTTACATTGGTCCCAGCTTTCTGCAGTTCATTCACTAGGTCCCCCGCGTGGTTCTGGGATTTTTGCTCACCGTTCTTGTGATCATTCTGACCCCACGGGGTGGGATTTTGCGTGGAGCACCAGATCGAGGGAGATTATCAGTGGTCTTGTATGTCTTCCATTTTCTAATTATTGCTCCCACAGTTGATTTCTTCACTCCAAGCTGGTTGGCTATTGCAGATTCAGTCTTCCCAGCCTGGTGCAGGGCTACAATTTTGTTTCTGGTGTCCTTTGACAGCTCTTTGGTCTTCACCATAGTGGAGTTTGGAGTCAGACTGTTTGAGGGTGTGCACAGGTGTCTTTTTATACTGATAACAAGTTTAAACAGGTGCCATTACTACAGGTAATGAGTGGAGGAAAGAGGAGACTCTTAAAGAAGAAGTTATAGGTCTGTGAGAGCCAGAAATCTTGATTGCTTGTTTCTGACCAAATACTTATTTTCCACCATAATATGCAAATAAAATGAAAAAAAAAACAGACAATGTGATTTTCTGGATTTTTTTTTCTCAGTTTGTCTCCCATAGTTGAGGTCTACCTATGATGTAAATTACAGACGCCTCTCATCTTTTTAAGTGGTGGAACTTGCACTATTGCTGACTGACTAAATACTTTTTTGCCCCACTGTATAATGAACATTTGCTGAGAGAAACGGCTAAGAATTATATATAAGGGGCAAAGAGTGGAAAATCATTAAACCCCCTTACAGAGACTCATATCACTCCCGAAACTGCAGGCCCAGGCAATTAGACACACAGTCTGTTAATGACATGAGGTGCAACTGAAGGTCTGTATTTGACCAGTGTATTGCAAGATATCAATGGGCCATAGACCCATAAATGTAATGTGCTAAACGGTGTTGCACAGATGTAAGTGCAAGTGTAAACAACCTATCAAAAAGGTGGTAGAAAAAAATATTTTTAAGTGAAAAATGTTAGCATAACATCCAAAGCAGTAATTAATGGTATAAGAGCAAGGAATACTTGTAGGTAATAGTTGCGTATGGTACTGCAACAGAATAAATGTCTTTACCAGAAAATGAAGCCCAGTACCATTAAAAAGCTTTTGAAGATGTCAGTCATAGTAAGGAAGCTAAAACATCATGTTAACAAGCATGTTAGTGCATGGGAGGTTCGAATAATTGTACTGACAGCCTCTGCTCTAAAGTACTAGTAGTTTAGAGACTTCAGACTTAAATACAATGAAGTAGACAGGAATGCATTAATGGCAGCATATAGTGTAGATTAATGTACCTTGGGACATGTTGTAAGAGCCTGGTGCGTGGCAGGGGGTGGGAGACGCGCCTCAATGCTCGTTTCACCTCTATGGCTTTGTCAGGAGGCTCCAAAACATTATGTAAAATGTTCCCAATAAAAATTTCAATTCAATCCACAAAAAAAGAAAGTCCCCACTCAGGTCTGTCATCATCCAATGGAAATATAGGGGGCTTCCACTTTTCTGGTAGTACAAAAGCACTGGAAAAGTGCTATGGCTCCTCGCCCACCAAAAGAAATCCGGCTAATTCTGCACTCCCAAATTTAAATGCTCCTCTCCCTTCTGATCCCCACAGTGTGTCTAAACCACATTTTGCATCCACATGTTTTGCATTTCTGTAGCGATGAGAGCCCGCTTAATTTACAGGATACATGTATCCAGAAACTCAAGCTGGGTATAATGTTCGGGTGCTACAATGTACTGGGCACTACATTGGCAGATTTTCAATTTTCACTCCGGCAACATCCACTGCCACTTGTTTCTGGAAACCCCCCTTTTGAGTCAAAATTGTCACTACAGTTGTAAATAAATTCATAGAGGTGTGTAATTTCAAAACTGGGGTTACTTGAGAAAAAATTTGGCTCTTTAGGCACTTAAAAGGAGCCTGTCACAAATAAAAACACTATTAACCTGCAGATGTGAGGGTAATCCGCAGGTTAATAGAGTTGCTAGCCTGCCTGGGTACTGCACTTAGGAGAAAATGAATCATACAATTTGTTTTGCAATTTTCCTTGCTGTTACCCTTATCTGATTGATATAGTATCTGTTTGATTTAGAATTATTTATAACAATTTGGGCTCTATGCTTCACATTATATTTGGATGCCTTAGGCATATATAGATATTGGCCTTTGATATTAAGCATAGTATTCCTGATTGTCTAGTTTATGCTTTATATCGGCAGTATGGGATTTCTTTTTCTCGCTGCCACTCTATATGTAGGGGGGTTCTAGCCTGCGCTACACTGGGATTTTTCCTTTTATATCTACCTCTATTATGTGTTTACATACGTGTGATGCTATTTTTAAATTGTATTAATAAAGATTTATATTTTCTCTACATCTTATTGTGGTTTATGGTTACTCTATTTTTTCTTGAATTATATGATATTTGGAGTACTCCACTATTATTTAATCTGTCCTTATTAATGGGTGGGGGAACAATTATGGTTATCTAACTATTTCCCGACCACATCTAATAGTTATGAAGGTTTTGACTTGTTTCTCAGTATCGTGTATCTGCAGTTTGATTACGGTCAAATCTATATAGAGACAGCGTATGTGTGTGACTCCGGAAAAAATTAGATGGAGATTTAAAAATTTCCATACATACACCATATAGAGCTGTACGCTCCTCACACACTACCGTGTACCGGCTGCTATCACGGACAAATACATGCTATCTGTGTGTGACTCCGTAAAAAGATAGACGGAGATTTTCATTTTTCCATACATACACTGTATAGAGCTGTCCGCTTCTGATACAGTACCGTATATCTGCTGTTTAGATTACGGTAAAATACATACTGAGACAGCATCTGTGTGTGACTACAGAAAAAAATAGACGCAGATTTTGATTTTTCCATACATACACCGTATAGAGCTGTACGCTCCTCACACACTACCGTGTACCGGCTGGTATCACGGACAAATACATGCTATCTGTGTTTGACTCCGTAAAAAAACAGATGGAGATTTAACATTTTCCATACATACACCATATACAGCTGTCCACTTCTCAAGCAGTATCGTATATCTGCTGTTTGGATTATGGTCCAATCTATACAGAGACAGTGCGTGTGTGTGTGAGTCCGTTAATTATATAGACGGACATTTCCATTTTTCCATACACCGTATAGAGCTGTCCGCTTCTCTAACAGTATCGTATATCTGCTGTTGACTCCGTCAAAAAATTGACAGAGATTTAAAATTTTCCATACATACATCGTATAGAGCTGTCCGCTTCTCAAACAGTATCGTATATCTGGCGTTTGTCTTACGGTCAAATCTATACAGAGACAGCGTGTGTGACTCCAGAAAAAAATAGACGGAGATTTAAAATTTTCCATACATACACCGTATAGAGCTGCATGCTCCTCACACACTACCGTGTACCGACTGGTATCACGGATAAATACATGCTATCTGGGTGTGACTCCGTAAAAAAATAGACGGAGATTTTCATTTTTCCATACATACACCGTATAGAGCTGTCCACTTCTGATACAGTACCGTATATCTGCTGGTTGGATTACGGTCAAATGCATACTGGGAGAGCATCTGTGACTAAGGAAATATATACGGAGATTTAAATTTTTACCTACACCTTATACAGCTGTACCCTCCTCATACAGTACCATATATCTGCTGGTATTTTTGTTACATTTTCACAAACATGAGGAAGTATGGTGGAAGAGGCTGCAAATGTGGGCGGGGGGGCAGGTGGTTCTAATGGTGGTGGTGGTGCATCTGCTGGTTATGCCAAAAGCACAATAGCAGCTAAGGCAGGAGGTGTTGAGCCTGCGTCATCGTCTGGCACAAGAAGGCCTGTAAGGTTCCCTTTTCTAGGAGTAGGAAAACCGCTTTTTAAAGCCGGAGCATCAGGAACAGGTTTTGGCTTACATTGCCGAAACAGCCACCAGCTCTATTGCCTCCTCTTCTGAACTTTCAAATCCTGCCAGCACTGAGTCGTCAGTGCAGGGTTCTGGTCAGGAAAAACACCTTTCCTTGTGTGCTTCACCCCCACCAAAAGTAAAGGATGCGGCAGACCACACTTCAGATTACTCCATGGAGCTCTTTTCACATACCATGCCTGGGTTATCCAGTCAAATCCTGAATTCCCCAGTCCAAGATGAATCTGACATGGAGTGTACCGATGCACAGCCACTGCTAGATGATTCTGCTGGTACATTGACCCACAGCACTACATTGCCCTCGCAGTCTACTGAGCCTAAATCTGACCCTGATGAAACTCAGGTGCCCCTTCCCGCATACTATACCACCTTACATGGTGACACAGAGGAAGGTGCAGATGAAATTGAAGAGGAGGTGATGGATGACCCAGTTGTTGACCCGGATTGGCATCTATTGGGGGAAGAGGGTGCCGCTGGCAATAGTTCAGATGAGGAGAAGGATCCGCAGCAGGCATCAACATCGCAGCAGCGGATATCTGGCAGGCCCGTAGCTGTCCAAAAACGTGGAACAAAAACCTAAAGAGGTGCAGGACAGCTTGGCCACATGGTCAAATTAGCACAGCGTGCAAGCCCTGAAAATTTATACCATAGTAGGAAGAGTGCAGTGTGGCACTTCTTTGTCCAAAATCCTACTGATGAGGCAAAGGTTATCTGTAAGAAGTGCGGAAGGACCTTTGGCCAAGAGAAAAATCTCAGAAATTTGAATACCAGTTGCATGCTTAGACATTTAACCACCATGAACTTGCAAGCGTGGACGGACTACAAAACCTCAGATACCACATGTGCACCTGCTCCGACTGAAGGTAGCCAGCAATGCTCCATCGCTTCCCCCACTGTAAGACCACCACAACCATTAAGCACACCACCAGCAATAAATGTTGAGGTGTCGTCGCAAGGCCAAAGCAGTCAGGGAATCACAATGGTTTTGCAGCGAAACATTGAATCTAGGCCATCACCACCAACACCATCACCAACCCCCTCTCAGTCCGTCCGGTCCACCGTTAGTTCCCCCATATGCAGCTCTCAAGTCCAGCTCACCCTAGCAGACACTCTGAGTAGGACAAGAAAGTACTCATCCTCTCATCCGCGTACACTGGCTTTGAACGCCTACATTGCCAAACTGATCTCATTAGAGATGATGCCCTTCCGTTTGGTTGAAAGCGAAGCTTTCCGAGAGCTCATGGCTTACGCTGTCCCACGCTATGACCTACCCAGTCGGCACTTCTTTTCTCGAAAAGCCATCCCTGCCCTCCACCTGCATGTGAAAGACCGCATTGTCCATGCACTCAAACAATCAGTGAGTGGAAAGGTGCACCTCACAACAGATGCATGGTCCAGTAGGCATGGCCAGGGCCGTTACGTGTCCATCACTGCACACTGGGTTAATGTAGTGGATGCAGGCTCCACAGGGGACAGCGGTGGTGGAACAGTGTTGCCTAGCCCACGGTATAGCAAACAGTTGGCTGTAGGCGTTCGACCCTCCTCCTCCTCCTCCAGAAGCGAAAGCTCGTCGACAGAGCGAAGTCGCACAAGCACTCCATCCGCAGCTGACAGTGTTGCACACGAGGTGTCCCACTATTGAAAAGCTAGTGGTAAGCGGCAGCAGGCAGTTTTAAAGATGATGGGCGACAACAGACACACCGCAGAGGTACTGGCCGACTACTTGCAGCGACAAACTGAGTCATGGCTGGGCAGGCTTCATCTTGAGCCAGGCAAGGTAGTCAGTGATAACGGCCGGAATTTTGTGGCAGCCATAGCCCTTGCAAAATTCACACACATACCTTACCTGGCTCACACTTTGAACCTGGTGGTGCAGTGCTTCCTAAATAATTATCCGGAGTTAACAGCACTGCTCTGTAAGGTGCGAAGACTGTGCCCGCACATCCGTCGCTCGCCCATACACTTTAGTCGTATGCAGAAGCTGCAGCGATTGCTCCACCTCCCCAAGCACTGCCTAATAATAGACGTTGCAACAAGGTGGAACTCCACCCTGAACATGGTTGAGAGGCTGTGCGAACATAGGCAGGCTGTAATGCATTTGTTGTAGGATACATGGGCAGCCAGCTTGAGGCAGACGTGGAGTTGTCGGGTGCGCAGTGGTCAAAGCTGAAAGACCTCTATAAAGTCCTTCAGTGTTTTGAGGAATGCACACAGCTGGTAAGCGCAGACGACACCGTCATAAGCATGAGCATCCCATTATGCGTCTGCTCATGCAAAGTTTGACGCACCTTAAGGATCAGGCATCTGCAGTGGAGGAGGAACAGGAGGAGGGAAGCCTTGATGACAGTCAGCCATTGTCTGGTCAGGGAACCCCTCCTGGACAAGGTGGAAGAGGAGGAGGATGAGGGGGATGATTATTTTGGGGAGGAGGGTGCTTCTCAGGGGGAAAGAGAAAATGTTGGCGTGGCAAGTCAGGTTCAGGGTTTGTGCGTGACAGAAGGGATGTGGATTTGCCAGAAAGTGCTCCTCCACCCACCACTGCCAGTGCATCATTGACACCTGGAACATTGGCCCACATGTGTGATTATGCCTTACGGATCCTAAAAAGGGACCCCCGCATTGCCAAAATGATGAAGGATGACGACTACTGGTTGGCCAGCATCCTCGATCCACGCTGTAAAGGCAAATTACACAACGACATGCCACAGGAGAACCTAGAGATATTATTGGCTAACAAACAAGCAACTCTGGTAAACAGGTTGTTTGAGGTATTCCCAGCACACAGCAGTGGTGCTGGTTCTCCCACGAGCCGTAGTGGGTAAAATGGAAGAGGTGTTCGTGATGCACACAGCCGAAGTGGCGTTGGAGACAGGGGTTTCATGACCATGTTGTGGACTGATTTCTCAAGTACCTCTCACACAACTGGTAATACTGCATCGATTGAAAGTGACAGGAGACAGCAGTTGTCAACTATGGTTACAAACTACTTCTCCTCCCATATCGATGTTTTCCCTCAGAGGTCATTCCCCTTTGACTATTGGGCCTGTAAACTGGACACCTGGCCTGAATTGGTACAATATGCCTTACAGGAGCTCGCTTGCCCTGCTGCTAGTGTGCTATCTGAAAGAGTCTTCAGTGCTGCTGGATCAATCCTGACAGAAAAAAGGACCCGTCTGTTGACCCAAAATGTTGATGATCTAACCTTCATTAAAAGAACTATGCATGGGTTTCAAAGGATTTTGTCCCACCTTCCCCTGAAGACACATAGGTTGCCAGAAAATTGGCTCGCTTTTGTCCTCCTCTTCCTCGAACTTGTCCAATTCCTCCATTTGCAGCTGCTGAATGTACAGCCTACACATGAACATATGCCATTTTTTAAACCTCCCTAACTGGGCTGCAACCCCCTGGGCAAGTGCTGTTGCTCTGAACAGGTGGGTGGGCCCACTCTTGGCCGACAGCACTGGCACAGGGCCCCTCATAGTATAATGCAGTGTCTCTGATGGTGGGGAGGCCCACTCGCCATCAGACACACCGGCGTACTATGAGGGGCCCTGTGCCAGTACCGTCGTCCACGAGTGGGCCGCCCCTGCTTGCTCATGGCCACAGCACTTGCAAATTGCAATACTTACCTCTCCCTGCTCAACCGCTGTGTAGTCTGGGCAGTTAAATCCTTCACAGGGACGGCCACTACAAATTTGGTGAACTGATCGATGATAGTTAAGATGTAGCTATGGCCTGTCCTGCTGGCCTCTACCTTCAGATGATCAATGGCTACCATTTGTAATGGACGTCAACGCACAATCGGATGCAGTAGTGCTTTATGATCAGCTTTCACAGTTTTTCTAGTCACAAACGTGTGACATTCTTGCCACCATTTTTCAATGTCTCCTCTCAAGCCAATCCAATAGAATCGCCTACAGCCTGTGGCTTCTGTCTTTTGCACTCCAAAGTGACCAGACAAATAATGATAGGCAGTGAGGACCATGTCTACATCTCTCCCTGTGATCACAATTTGATGGAGACGAGTAACGGTGATGGGATCCACGCTACTGCGATACAGCAATCCTTTCTTCATAAATAACTGTTTTCGCTGTCTCCACAAACAAGAGGAGGCATCGCCTCTGTGAAATCTACCTGGAGGTTTTCCAGTGATTAGTAATTCCCAAATTTCTGCAAACACTCGACTTTCCGTCTGTACTTGTATCCATCTAGTTTCCAGTAGCGGAGAGTCTGCACTGGCTTACTGAGACTGAAATATATACGAAGATTTAAAAGTACCCCAACAATGTATACTGGTGTATGCTTCAAATACATTTCCCTTTTTCTACATTTTATATTCTGGTGTAATACATACTGAGCCTGTGAGTGTATGTGTCTGACTCCAATGATATAGATGGAAATTTACAATTACTCCTAGACTGGATACGCCTGGTATCTGCTGATACAGTACCTTTGTTCTAAATTTTTTATTACGGTATAATCCATGCTGAGTGAGCGTGTGTGGTTTACTCCTTCTATATATACGGAGATAAATATTTTACCCTATACTATATACAGCTTCTATCTTGTTATACAGTACCTTTGTTCGACATTTTGTATTACAGTCAAATCCATACTGAGTGAGCGTCTGAGGGTGACTACGGAAATACCTATATGGATATTTAAATTGTACCCTATAATATATATACTTGCTATCTTGTTATCCAGTACATTTTTTTCAACATTTTGTATTATGGTCAAATCCAGACTGAGTGAGCATCTGAGGGTGACTTCGGAAATATATACCGAGATTTCAAATTTGACCAACACTGTATACAGCTCTACGCTTCTGATACAGTACCCTTTTTTGCTATTTAGATTGTGGTGTAATCCATAATGAGCCTGTGAACATCTGTCTGTTACTCCGGAATTATATTTGGAGATTTAAGATTACACCAGCACTGTATACAGCTGTACGCTTGCGATACATTACCCATTTATTGCTTTTTATATTCTGGTATAATCCATACTAAGGCAGTGAGAGTCTGTTTCTGACTATGGACATATATATGGAGATTTACAATGCCCCCTATACTGTATACAGCTGTACGCTTCTGATCCATTACCCTTTTACTGCTTTTTATATTGTGGTGTAATCCATACTGGGCCTGAGAGCATCTGTGTCTGCCTCCTCAAATATACTGAGATTTAGAATGTTTAAACTATACTATATAGACCTAATATCTGCTGATACTGTACCCTTTGTCAAATTTCTATATTCTTGTCAAATCCATACTGGGCCTGAGAGCGTCTGTGTCTGCCTCCTGAAATACATACGGATATTTTTTCTACTTTCACTAAACTATATAAATCTTGTATCTGATGCAGTACCCTTTTAGCCAGAAAGTCCTCCTCCACCCACCACTCTAAGTGCATCATTGACACCTGGAACATTGGCCCACATGTGTGATTATTTCTTGCGGATCATCTTTTTATATTATGGTGTGATCCATACTGAACCTGTGAGAGTCTGTGTGTTACTCATTAAATATATATGTAGATTTAAAAATTATACCAACACTGTATACAGCTGTACGCTTGAGATACATTACCCATTTACATCTTTTTATATTCTTGTGTAATCCATACTGGGCCTGAGAGCGTTTGTGTCTGCTTCCTGAAAAATATACGGAGATTCAGAATGTTTAAACTATATAATATATATACCTTGTATCTGGTGATACTGTACCCTTTTTCAATTTTTTAGATTATTGTGTAATCCATACTGAGCCTGTGAGCATCTGTGTATGACTCATGAAATATATACAGAGATTTACAATTATCCCTAGACTGTATAGCTCTGTACGCTTCTGATACAGTACCATATATCTGCTGGTATTTTGGGTACATTTTCACAAAAATTAGTAAGTATGGTGGAAGAGGCCGCGGATGTGGGCATGGGGGGCAAGCTGGTACTGATGGTGGTGGTGGTGCATCTGCTGGTAGTGCCAAAAGCACAATAGCAGCTAAGGTAGAAGGTGTTGAGCCTGCATCATGGTCTGGCTCCGGAAGGCCTACTACCTACTCCCTTTTCTGGGAGTAGGTAAACTGCTTTTACAGCCTGAGCATCAGGAACTGGTTTTGGCTTACATTGCTGAAACAGCCTCCAGCTCTATCGCCTCCACTTCTGAAGTTTCAAAAAATGCAAGCACTGAGTCGTCAGTGCAGGCTTCTGGTCAGGGGCAACCCCTTTCCTTGGGTCCTTCACCCACACCAAAAGTGAAGGATGCGGCAGCCCACACTTCAGATTACTCCATGGAGCTCTTTTCACATACCATGCCTGGGTTCATTCTAAATGGGGCACATTATATATGGAGCATTATTTGGGCCCATAAGACACTGGAGCATCATCCATGAGGCCCATCATATACTGGAGCATTCCAAATGGGGCAGATTATATATGGAGCATTATTATTATATATGGAGCATTATTTGGGCCCATAAGACACTGGAGCATCATCCATGGGGCCCATCATATACTGGAGCATTCTAAATGGGGCAGATTATATATGGAGCATTATTTGGGCCCATAAGACACTGGAGCGTCATCCATGAGGGCCATCATATACTGGAGCATTCCAAATGGGGGACATCAGACACTGGAGCAGCATTTACGGGGCCCATTATTCACTGGAGCATTAGAAATGGGGCTAATTATATATGGAGCAATATTTGGGCCCATAAGACACTGGAGCATCATCCATGGGGCCCATCGTACACTGGAGCATTCTAAATGGGGCAAATCAGACACTGGAGCAGCATCTATGGGGCCCATAGTACACTGGAGCATTAGAAATGGGGCCTATTATATATGGAGCATTATTTGGGCCCATAACACACTGCAGCATCATCCATGGAGACCATCATATACTGTAGCATTATAGAAAAGGGAGGGAAGAAAAATACTTCCAACACAACAATGAAGGTCATGATATAAAATTGCTTTATTAGATACAGGGCAAGGAACAATAAAACATGCTAAAATGCTAGTAACGTGTCGCATAGACATAAGGACACCATGAACCATAGTTTCTGCTTAGAAATACCTCAAAACAGACACAGTAGGTGAAGTACCATGTTACTGACCAACTACACGGATCGATATATAGAATACACTGAGGTCCTGGGGCGGACACCAGGACCCTCTACTTGCTGGCGTGCACTTGCATTTCCAAGGTAATTTTTGACACATGGTGTGCATTGTGTGGATATCTGTGCAATATATTTCTCTGACCTCAGTGTATTCTATATATCGATCCGTGTAGTTGGTCAGTAACATGGTACTTCACCTACTGTGTCTATTTTGAGGTATTTCTAAGCAGAAACTATGGTTCATGGTGTCCTTATGTCTATGTGACAAGTTACCAGCATTTTAGCATGTTTTATTGTTCCTTGCCCTGTGTCTAATAAAGCAATTTTATATCATGACCTTCATTGTTGTCTTGGAAGTATTTTTCTTACCTCCCTTTTCTATGTTAATTTTGACAACTGGTCTCTTTACAGTCCACGGTAAATATACTTTTGGACCTTTCATTTATTCCCATATGACATTCGTACTGATGTGTGCTACCTTTTGCATCTACTGTAGCATTATGTGGAGCTCATCATATACTGTATGGAACATTATATGGGACCAATTATTCTGTATGGAGAAATATATGGGGCTCATTATTCTGTATGGTGCACAATGTGGTGACCATAATACTGTATGGAGTAATATACTGCCCGTTTTTTGAGCTATTGTAGAATTTAAAATAGATATCAGCCATGTCATGTAAGAAGTGAAGTATTTTTCATTGTACTATACAGTACCTATATTTCTGTGCCGTATCGGATCATCGTGAATTGTAGTATGTGTTAAAGGGGCGCAATGACACTCTTTGGCCCGGAGCACACGAAAACCTGAAGCCAGCCCTACCCCCCCTCAACTTTATACAAATAACCCCCAGTTTTCAATGCGTAACTATTATTATAAAGTAGATTAAGGTTGACAAGCTTAAGTAATAAGAATTGATGTTGTTGGCATTGAAATGGGCACTGTAGGTGTGTTTACTGTCCTCCACTCCCTGCCGACTTTGCTTCCCCATTGACTTGCACTGGGTTTTGTGTTTCAGTAGGCCTCCGACTTTTCCCTATGGTCGGCCGATTTTGTTCAACTCGTCTTTTGAAAAAGTTGGGTTTCATGAAATCCGACTCGACCCTAAAAAAGGCAAAGTTGCTCATCTCTAATGCTGATGTAAAGTAGACAATGTGGTAAATGTTATACATTAACTATTTTGTGTGATGCAACTCTCTCGTTTAATGGCAAAAAAATTAAGTTTGAAAATTGCAAAATTATCACCAAATTTCCGATATTTTCGCAAATAATCGCAAAAATTATTGGCCTAAATTTATGACTAATATGAAGTACAATGTGTCATAAAAAAACTTTCTCATTATCACTGGGATGTGCCAAAGCGTTCCAGAGTAAATAAAGTGTTACTGTTCCTACACTTGCACATTTTATTCTTAATTTTGGCTGCAAGAGGAAAATTGATGGCAAGTCGAAGAGACTGATAATATAAATCAAAATCAAGGGACCCAGAACAACTACCAAGCTTATTGATAAGTTCAAGGAACATCAGTGTAAGATCGCACCATCCGTTGCTGCCTTGGTCAAAGTGGACTTTGTGGAAGATGACTGAGGAGGAAACCACTGTTGAAAGCAAAACACAAACAGTGAGACTGGAATTTGCCAAAATGCATATTGTTAAGCCATTGTCGATGACAATGTGCAGCAAGTCCACATGGGTGCCCGTCTCGCTAGATATCTCAAGGACACCGGGAATGAACGAACCCTCATCCGACCCAAACTGGCGGCCCCTGAAGAGATTATTCCGGGAAAAACTCTGACCTTCACTGGGATTGGAGGCTCTCTGTAAGAAAATGCAAGTGAAGTCTCTGGTAATGAGTGTGTATCACCCACAGACCAATGGCTTGTGTAAGCGCTTTAATGGTACCACAAACAGATGCTAGAAAAGCTGGTTGAGACCCAAGGACGTGACTGGGAGCGGTAACTCCCACACCTGCTATTCGCTTACCAAGAGGTTCCACAGGCTTCGACGGGGTTCTCCCCCTTCAAGCTCCTGCGTGGCAGGTGAGTCTGGGGACCCCTTAGGTTGGTAAGGGAATCCTGGGAAGATGAGCCGAACCCTTCTGAAGTGTCCATAGTGGAGTAAGTCATGCGCTTCCACGACAAAATGCAGACCTTTACGTAGTTGGTGCATGAAAACATGACGCAGGCTGAGGCTGACCAAAAGCACTGGTTGACCGGGAGCGGACCTACCAGGTGGGTCAGAAGGTGTGGGTGCTGGTCCCCATACCAAGGGATAAGCTTCAGGCAGCCTGAGAAGGCCCATACGTCATCCACCAATGGCTCAATCCAGTCACTTACGTGGTCACGCTTGACCACACTCGGGGTAGGCGTCAGGCCTTTCATGTCAATATGATGAAGGCTCATCAAGAATGTGAAGCCTGTGTCCTACCGGTCTGCAACCTGTCCAAGGATGGGGAGGAAAACCCCCTCCTGGACATGCTGGCCCAAGCCAAGGCCAGTGGGTCCATCGAGGACATGGAGGTAAGCGCCTTGCTATCCGAATCTCAGCGGTCGCAGCTGCAGACCATGCTGGAACCCTTACAGGCCGTGTTCTCCAAACAGACTGGAAGGACTGAGTTAGTGGTCCACGAGGTGCACACCAGCAATGATGCCCCACTACGGCCAACACCCTATCGGATCTTCGACAAGGTGCAGCAGGTTATGCGCCAGGAGATCGATGAGATGTTACAGCTGGGGGTGATTCAACAGTCCAAGAGTGTGTGGGCCTCACTTGTAGTTCTCATGCCAAAGAAGGATCAGACCACCAGGTTCTGCATGGACTACAGGGGGCTCAACGCCATCACAATCTCTGATGTGCACCCAAAGCCGCCCATCGAGGAGCTGCTTGAGTGGTTAGCTGGTGCCAAACACCTGTCCATAATGGATCTGAGTCGGGGATGCTGGCAGATTCTCCTGAGCCCCGAGGCGCAGGAGAAGTCCACCTATATCACACCCTTCAGACTGTATGAGTCCACGGTCATGCCCTTCGGCATGACGAATGCCCCTGCCACTTTCCAGCGGATGGTCAACCACCTGCTTCAGGGACTGGAGAAGTACGCGGTGGCGTACCTGGATGACATTGCCATCTTCAGTTCCACCTGGGAGGAACACCTTCAGCATCTCCAGGAGGTGCTCCAGCGTGTTCACCAAGCAGACCTGACCATCAAGCCGGTAAAGTGCCAGCTGGGCATATGAGAGGTCCACTACCTGGGGCACTGGGTAGGTGGGAACTCCATGAGGCCAGAGCCTGGGAAAGTGGACAAGATTGAGTCCTGTTCCACCCCCAGGACCAAGAAACAGGTGATGTCCTTCTTGGGCACTGCAGGGTACTATAGGTGATTCATACAGAACTATTGCAGCCTTGCAAAACCCTTGACGGACCTCACCAAGAGGAAGCTACCCCAAACAGTCGACTGGACAGACGGCTGTGAGGTGGCCTTCCAAGCTTTGAAAACAGCCCTGTGCAATTCCCCCATGTTAAAAGCAGTCAACAGCAGTCTGGAATTCCTGGTACAAACCAACGCCAGCGAGGTTTGGCCTCAGTGCTGTGCTCAGCCAGGTTGACTCGGGAAACCAAGAGCACCCTGTGTTGTACCTGAGCCGGAAGCTTCTGCCAAGGGAATTGGCCTATTCCCACATCGAAAAGGAGTGCCTGGCCATGGTCTGGGCACTGCAACATTTGCAGCCCTACCTGTACAGACACACCTTCACCGTGGTGACTGCCCACAACCCCCTGAGCTGGCTGCACACTGTGTCTTGAACCAACGGAAGGTTGCTATGCTGGAGCCTTGCCCTCCAGCAGTACGACTTTACCATGAAACACAAAAGGGGCAACGAGCATGGCATCGCAGATGAGGTGTCCCACCGGGTCGAATCTGCCGAGGTGCGCATGGAGGAGTACCGAGAGGTCTTGCCTCCATAGCGCAATCCAAAAGGGGAGGTGTAATGATACTATGAATATGCTCACATTCAAAGTATCCTTCTAGAAGGTTCCATAGCTGTACAGACGCAAGCTGCCCTTCCCCCTGTCACGGCTGTGAGCTCTCTCTCCCTAGCTCACTTCACTTCACCTGCATGCAATACTAAACCCCTCCTACCCCCCTCAGGAATGTGTTAATTAGCAGAGATCAGTTCTTTGTGTCTACCATATGCTTCCTTCATGACATGTGGGAGTTAGTTAAGATGGAATAACTCAGTCCCATTCAGTGACAGAGATATAAAAATTGCATATTTAGGACATGTGATGTTAAAGCTGCACTTCCGCGCCTATGCCTAAGCTCTAGCACCAGCAGAATTCAAGAAATGGATTCCTACTTAACCGATTCATACAAGTACTCCGTGTTTGAACTTAAATGAATGCCAATGCCATGCTGAGTAAGATGATACATGGTTCGTCGCTGTATGAGGTTTCCTCCCCGAGATATGATACTTATGAGCTATTAGGCATTTGTAAAAAAGGGAAGTGCTCAATAGCTCCACCCACCTCAGTGATGTCACGACCAGGGGGTATAAGATAGTGTAAGCTCATGGTGCAGGAGTCTTTTCCCTGGATACAGAGAGGCTCTGTGATGCACTGTGATGTATCACCCATCCCCTGCCCACATGGTCTGCTATGAAATAACTTAAGCAATTGTAAGTGATTTTCTTCTTTTAATCCCTGTTATTTTGTAATCATTTTTTACATATTTCAATTCTCATCTTTTAATATCTTTTAGACCTTTTGTAAACACTGCCTATTTTTTTGGAGTAAAATATATAAAATTACTAGCTTTGTTTCTCCTTGCTCTATAACGTATCCTCACGTCCTCTGAGGCTAAATTTTCTACTGATTGGGTTTGCCCCTGACCCATTGTTAAACATAGGAATAGGGGCTGGTGGCAGCGAAATGTTGTTCTGGGCTTGTTGGGTAAAGCTGGCAGTGACAGAATGGGTTTTATAAGCGTATTGCCTGGCTGCGGCTGGGAGTAGTTATAATTCCCTCTATGCAGTGTGCTTAATAGCCAGTACACATCCAGGCAGCCCGTCTGGCGAATAATTATCCTAGGTGCAGTTCCCTGACTGACCTGAAGGTAAGGGGGGGCGATGGAGAGCTGCAAGTTCCAAACCGGAGCTGGAAAGTGGGATATACATAAATCCCTGCAGTTGGTGACATATTGGTGGCAGAGGTGGGATGACTAAATATATTCCCCCTGCAATAGATATATGTTGATTTTAATCACAACGACCTCACTTTTTCACACTCATGTATGTACTCTTCCCCTCTTTTAACCAGCTGTCTCAGAGCCCTAGGGCCACACCTGTCAGTCATTTGTCAGTAAGCCAACAATCTGAATTTATTTACTGAGACAGTGTGGCTGGACCACAGAATTAGCACAACTGATTTAGATGCTGATATGTGGACTACTGGATCGACAACACAATTAGCACAAAGGATTTAGATGCTGCAGTGTACACTGCTGGTTGGACCGCACAATCTTCACAAAGGATTTAGGTTATGAAATATGGACTCCTGTCTGGACCACACAATTAGCAGAAAGGATTTAGATTTAAATATGTGGCCTGGTGTCTGGACCACACTATTAGGAGAATGGATTTAGATTCTGAAATGTGGACTCCTGGCTGCACCACACTACTAGCACAAACTATTTAGATTCTAAATGTATACTCCCGGCTGCAAAAGGATTTAGATTCTTAAATGTGGTCGGGTGTCTGGGCCACACTATTAGCAGAAAGGATTTAGATTCTGAAATGTGTACTCCTGCCTGCACCAATCTATTAGCACTACGATTTAGAAGCTGGAAGGTCGATTTGATACAGGAATCTATCTAGCTGAACTAGCTGACAATAAGCAATCTGACTATTTGCAGCAGGAGCAGCATCTCTGCGCTTACACTGACAAAAAATGGAGCAAAAACATGTCCACTTTTTATATCATAGTTATTAAGGTTGAAGGAAGACTTTAAGTCCATCTAGTTCAACCCATATCCTATCCTAACTTGCCCTAACATGTTGATCCAGAGGAGAGGGACATGTGACTTCAGCAGTCAATGACAGATGCCCTTGTGTCTGAGCGTTGGATGGTTTCTGCGCATTGATTGGCTGCCAGAATCTCCACACATTAAGTTAATTTAAAAAAATACAGTCCGCCACTCCTCTGACCTAGACCCACCCCCTGTCCTCATAAAACACATCGTCCCTCCCGCTCATCATACACCACCACTATCCTAGCCAATGTCTTAACCAAGAGCATTGATGAGAAGCTTTGGCCAAATTTTGCCAATTTTTAGGAAAAATGTTCGGGAATCCGAGCACGAATCCAAATCTGCAAGGTTTGTGCTGAAATTGAGATTTAGTTAAAGGTAAATGGTGCAAAATTGTTATTGAAACAAAATTAGAAAAAAAATATTTTCAGACCCAAATGCATATAAGTATAAATATATGTATTTAAGTATTTTTATAAATACTGTAATTTTTACCATACCTTTTTTATTTTTTAATTAGACTGTATAATTTTAGTTTAGTTGCGATAAACCTTAATGTACATCTAAAAGATGTGAAATATATTTGGTTACAGGGGTTAAGTGTTGAGATTTGTGACATTACCAGTATTTTTTCCAAAGGTGTTTATGCATTTGTAATTAAAAAAATAGTCTATAAAGGACTCCTGGAAGAATATAGTACAGGTGAAACCAGAAGTTTATATACACTATATAAAAGGAGACATATGCATGTTTTTCTCCATATCTGTCATGAAAGCAGAATAAACCTTTCCCACTTTAGGATTACCATAGTTATTAATATTTGCCAAATGCAAGAATGAGAGAGAGAGAATGTTTTAAGACATTTTTATTACTTACTGCAAAGTCAAAAGTTTACATACATTTCATTAGTATTTGGTACCATTGCTCTTAAACTGAATGACTTGGGTCAAATGTTTGGGATATCCTTCCACAATAATTTGGGCCCATTCCTCCAGACAAAACTGGTGTAACTGATCCATGTTTGTAGATCGCCTATGATCGCCCCTGCCTTTTCGGCTTTGCCCATACATTTTCAATAGGATTGAGATCAGTGTTTTGTGATGGCCACTCCAAAACATTGACTTTGTTATCCTTAAGCCAGTTTTTTTTTACCAATTTGGCAGTATGCTTCGGGTTATTGTCCATTTGGAAGACCCATTTCTGCCCAAGCTTTAACTTCCTGGCTGATGTTGTTGCTTCAGCATTGCCACATAATCTTCTTTTCTCATGATGCCATCTATTTTGTGAAATGCACCAGTCTCTACTGCAGCAAAACAACCCCACAACTTGATGTCACCCCTATTTTCACTGTTGGGATGGTGTTCTTAGGCTTCCAAACTTCTCCCTTTTTCCACCAAATCTAACGATGGTCATTATGGCCAAAAAGTTCAATTTTAGTTTCATCAGACCACAGGACATGTCTCCAAAAATGAAGTCTTTGTACCTGTGTGTGTTTGCAAACATTTTTCTTGCTTTTTTATGCTTCTTTTTGAGTAATGGCTTCTTTCTGAAAGAGTGGCCTTTCAGATTATGCTGATACAGCACTCATTTCACTCTGGATATGGACACAATCTTACCAGCTTCCGCCATCATCTTCATCATCATCTTCAAGGTCTTTTGCTTTTGTCCTTGGGTTGATATGTACATGTCGGACCAAAAGACATTCACTTCTGGGACACAAAACCCGTCTCCTTCCTGAACGGTATGAAGCTGGACATTCCTATCTTGTTTGTATTTGCATATAATTGTTTGTACAGATGAATGAGGCCACTTCAGGTATCTTGAAATTGTACCCAAGGATGAGCCAGACTTGTGCTGATTTCTTTAGACATTCCTATGATTCTACACAGAGAAACGGTGTGTTTCAGGTGTGCATTAAAATACATCGGCACACAGGAATTATTTCAGCTCACCTCACTGTTTCTTTGCTAGTGTGACGGACTCAGCTACTGCTGAGCCCATTTTCCTCTTAGAGTGGACCCTCTGGGCCGTGGCACCCACCCACCGAGGGCGAGCTTACCTTGTGAGAACCCACCCCCTGTACAGGGAGTGTCAGGGGCAAGACCAAGGGGGTGAGCCACCATGGCAGCTGGACCAGACGGCCGGCTCAAGGGACACTAGACGAGTGTCTGGCGACAAGGACGAGCAGGAAGCAAGACGAGACAAGACGTAGGTGCAAGGTAACTTCATTAGAATAACTCAGGAACACATACAGTGTAAACAAGCAAAACGTGCAAGGTGCGCGCGTGGGCACGCCAAGGTCCATAACATGGTACGTGCCAGGTGGCACGCCTAGGTACAGGTAAAGGCATGATGGCATCGGACTCCGGACTGCTGGCAACGATCGACATCATCAAGGCATCAGGCTGCGGACATCAGCTCTGGACGTCAGGCCGCAGTCATCCAGCTCATGATCTCTGGCAGCGATCGGCAGGTTCCGGGCATCCGGCAGGCAAGCCAGGTTTCAGGCAAGGAGGCACGACAGGTATCCAGGCATGGTGCGTGTTACGGAACACGCCGAGGTCCGAGGCTAGGTGCAAGGCAAGGTGCGTGTGTAGGGGACACACCAGGGTTCAAGGCTAGGTGCAAAGCAAAGTGCATGTGTAGAGGACACGCCAGGGTTCAAGACTAGGTGCGTGTGTAGGGGACACGCCAGGGTTCACAAAACAAGACAGGGTGCGTGTGTGGAGACACGCCAAGGCACAAGGTCACCAGGCAGAGTCCTGCGCGTGCAGAGAGGCATGCCAGGATCAGGCGAGGCAGAGTCCTGCACATGCAGAGAGGCACGCCAGGGACAGGCGAGGCAGAGTCCTGCGCATGCAGAGAGGCACGCCAGGGACAGGCGAGGCAGAGTCCTGCGCGTGCAGAGAGGCACGCCAGGGACTGGTGAGGCAGAGTCCTGCGCATGCAGAGGGGCACGCCAGGGACAGGGTTCAAGGACCAGGTTAGGACCTGTGCGTGCAAGAGGGCACGACAGGGTACATGGCCAAACCTACGCGTACTATTATAGAAGCACGGGGAGGTATGCCATGGGCAGGCGAGAGCCTGCGCATGCTTTAGAGAGCACGCAGAGCACAGTGCGGAAACAGTGTGAAGTGCAAGGGAGCACAGAGGGCACGGCTGGGGCACTGGCTAGCTGATCAGGCTGCGGCACTGACAGACGGGCAAGACTCCAGCGAACCCGACTGAGGCATGGCAGGCGACACAGCTGTCACTGACCGACGAGCACGGCTGAGGCACAAGCAGGCGGGCACGGCTAGGGCGGGCACGGCTGAGGCACAAACAGGAGGCTAGGAAGGCCAGGCGTATGCAAAGGGCACACGAGGAAACAGAGCAAGGAAGACAAGACGAGAAACAAGGCAGGGCTTAGGCAGTGTACGGAACCAGGGACGGAAGCATAGGCAGAAACACGGAATCAGGTCAGAGCAAGAACAGAGCTAGCAGCGGAGCGTAGGCCGAAGCCCAGAGCCGGGCCAAGGGAGAACCTTGGGACTAGCCTAGAAACGTGCAAGAGAGCATAATAGGAAAGAGTCTAGCAGCGGAGTGTAGGCGAAGCCCAGAGCCGGGCCAAGGCAGAGCCTTGGGACTAGACATGGAAAAGAGAGGAGGAAGGGTGCGTGTGCCAGGGAGCACAACAGAGCACCATAGGAGAGAGCGAGGCAGAGCAAGCAAAGACCATAGGGAGGAACGAGGCATAGCAAGGCAAGGTACGAAACAAGGCATAGCGAAAACAGGCAAGGCAGAGAACAGAAGGACTAAAAGTCCAAGCAGGACAAAGACAAACATGGCACAACGGACAAACATAAGACAAGGCACGGGACAAGAGATGGAGTACGAGCACGGAGCGTGTGCAGAGACGCACGATAGGGCAGAGTGCAAAGGCACAGAATAGAGGGAGCGCCCCACAGACCAAGCAGCCATGCAGGGACACCACACAATACTCAGGCCCAGAGCATAGGAAGGGGCGGCCTGATATAGGACATAGCAACTCCTCCTCCAGGTCAGGACCAGGGGACCACTTCCGGGTTCAGATCCACAGGATAACAGAGCACAGTCACATGATCAGAGTTCCAGACATGACGAGACGACTGCAGATCCAGTGCTGAAACCTAGACAGGTCACATGATCAGAGTTCTAGACATGGCGAGATGATTGCTGAACCAGACAGTGCAGGATCCTAGGAAAGGTCACATGATCAACGTTTCAGACATGATGAGATGATTGCAGAACCAGACAGTGCAGGATCCAGGCAGGAACACATGATCAGGAATCCTAGACATGACGAGAAGATCACAGAAGGCAGAACAGAAACGCAGGCATCCTGCAGCTCAGACATGAGGTGAGTGTGCACACTGCTCTAGTGAACATGCAGGACAGCAGACAAGATATGCACATGCACATCGCTCCAGGAGTTCTTGAGACAAAACAGACATGGCAGACATGACAAACATGGCGGACATGACAGCTAGAATAATATGATCCGTGCACAGATTGGTCTCTGCAAACCTGAAGAATGTTCCAAAAAATGGGGAAATCCAGCTCAAAGGATAAAAATGATTTTTATTTTGACTTTAGTAAAATCATTGGTACAAAAGGGCAGCTATGAACAAATAGGTATACCCCATGAAGGGAATTACCTTGGACTGAATTACAGAGCACCTGGGCGCGCTTCGAACACACAGGTTCTTAGACTCAGGATAAGCTCTGAGGCAAACATTGCATCATATAAAGACAATGAACAGGTGAAATAAATAATTACAAAAAAAAAAAACAACACATGTGATGTCAACATACATAAAAATATAAAAATGCAAAGTGCAAATAATGAATGTAATTGTGCAAATGAAAATTAAAAATAAAAATACAAAAATTCAAAAATCAATAATATAAAATGAATTATTTTCTTAGATTAAGACCCGTGGGTACACGTGTGTCCAACAGAAAAGTCCAAAAAGCTTCTCTATTGCGCAGCACTTGTTCACAATCACCTCCTCTAGGATGTTTCTTAATACGTTCAATTGCATAGACCCTGCAAGAAAAAACACTTCTATTGTGTACAGACACAAAGTGTTTGGAAATATTAGACATATGGCTAGTGGAACTATGTACAATATCATATAAATGCTCACAAAATCTTTCTCTTAATTTGCGGATAGTCGATCCGACATATTTCAAAGCACAATGCGTGCATTCAATGATATAAATGGCATAATCTGAATTACAATTGAGAAAATTCTGAATTTTATATGATTTACTATTTGCTGCATTCTGAAAATGAGTAGTTTTATGAGAAAAAGAACATGTTTTCCATAATGAATGTCCACATTTGTGATAACCCACAGTTGATAACCAATTGCTTGCACCAGTATTTTTTCGTCCATCCAGAAAACTAGGCGACAGAATATTTCCTAAAATGGGCGCTTTTCTTGAAACAATTTTGATACCTTCCCCTAAAAATTGTTAGTAAAGTCATCACTTCTTAACATATGCAAATTATTTTGCATAATGTTTGAAATGGAAAGAAAATAAGAGCTATACGTTAATACTAAGGTTGGACAATCAAAGGAATTTTTTTGCAGGCAAGACTGCCTCTGGATGAGAGAATCCCTAGATTTAGTATCAGTAATGTTAATAGCGCGATTTATGGTCCAAGCAGGATAACCGCGATTTGCCAATCAATTCTTTATGATATTAACTTCCTTATTGTATAAAAATTCATTGCTACAATTTCGCTTGGCTCTTGTCAACTCTCCTACAGGTATCGATTTTATTGTATGTACTGGAGGAAAACTGGTGGCATGTAAAATGGTGTTCCCTGCAAATTTTTTTCTGAAAGTGGTGCTAGAGATGTGCTGATAAGGTGCACCTGTTAAACATAAGTCTAAAAAACTTTTTTTTTGTAATTATTTATTTCACCTGTTCATTGTCTTTATATGATGCAATGTTTGCCTCAGAGCTTATCCTGAGGTACTATCACACTTAGCGATGCACCAGCGATCCCGACCAGCGATATGACGCTGTCAGGATCGCTGGTGCATCGCTAAGTGGTCGGGAGTGAGCTGCCACACAGGCTGATCTCACCAGCGACATCGCAGGGGTCGGGGGTCGCTACTTACCTGTCAGACGAGGCGATCCTGACATCCTCCTGCCCGCGTCCACGCGTCGCTCGTCTCCACAGCAGGAAGCCCCAGCAGGAAGCTGACGACAAGAAACAGTCCAGGACGTTCTCGCGCGATCAGCGAAAACTAGCGGGGGAGCGGTCGGAGGTAAGTATCAGACATAGCGGTATCGCTAGCAATATCGCTATAACGTCACAAAACCAGTGACGTTATAGCGATATTGCTAGCGATATCACTTAGTGTGACAGGCCCTTAAGAACCTGTGTGTTCGAAGCGCGCCCAGGTGCTCTGTAATTTAGTCCAAGGTAATTCCCTTCATCTTGTTGTGGATGGATTTACTTTTGATTTGGGTAGATTTACCCCTGTGCATACTGTGGCCTGTCCTAATTAGACAGAGTCTTATTGAGCGCTCAAAGAAGGAAAGACGCCAGACTTGGTTGGCAGCAATACCTCCCAGCAAAACTCTGGAAGTTTATTGAATATACTTGGTTTTATCAGTTGTACAGAAAGGAGTGGCTACTCATTAACATAGAGGCTTTACTTCTTCTCCGGTCATCTGTCAAGTGTTTCGTCTAGTGAGCGATACAGTGTCTTCAGGAACTTGCTTTTGACACCACTGGACTCTGTTTTGCAGAACTTACGTTGCTGCTCTGCCAGGCAGAGTAGAGGAGACATGGAAAGCGCTGTGCAGGTAGCGGTGTCGATGACTTCTGCATGCTCCGCAATCCAGTTGGTGGGGACGGAGGGCAATGCTCTTGCGAGCTGTGAAAGGCTGTTCCGGGCCCTCTTGGCCTCACTGTCCATTTGTTCCGCACCCCCCTTGTGTATTTTCAGGAACTGGTCGTCCAGGTGAGGGGGAACATTGAGGGAAGCTTCGGGCAGATGCATTGCCGTGAGCACCGTTGCTGTGGCTGGCACGTTTGTCAGCAGAGTGTGCAGATCTGGCACAACTGGGGTTTCAAACACGGCTGCTTCGCTCACAGTCCTCAGGTTATACACCATTCAATCTGATCTGGTTCTCCTTTCACAGTCTTCCTCTTGATCGAGAGAAGCTGGGACCGCATGATGATTCCCGTGGGTGAGGCGGCTCAATCTGGCCTTGCTCTTCACAGTGCCGTGAGTGACTCCCATCTTCTGGCACAGGGCTGGCAGGAAACCAAACCATTTGCTGGGGTCCTTATTTTTCGTCAGAGGTGACGTTCAGCTGAGCTTTCTTGCTCTCACAGGGGGTCTTTTTGCTGGGGCATCTTCTTTACCAGCCAGCAGCAGCTCCTTTCACCCAGCTTGATTTCTGGTCAGCATCTTGTTAACCAATTTGAGGAGCTGAGTGGCTGTCTTCTGGTCCAGGGCCTGGATTAACTTCAGGGAGCACCTTCAGAATCTTGTCCAAGATGATCCTCTGGCGCTGGAGCCGGAAGCAGTGCAGCCATTCCACGAAGCGGGTGTGGTCCTTCTGGGTTGAGAGTTTTCCTGGCCCATGCCAAAGTTCTTAGGCCGTTTCTTGAACAGCAGTTCCACTTAGACCTCCAGCTGGTCAGAGTCAGTTTAGCTCTGGGTGATGAGCTGCGGATGCTGGGCCTTCAGAGCGTCCGGGGATGTAGACTTGAGTGACACCCGCACTGGCGCAACTTGAAGTCTCCCTTGGGCCATAGGCTTCTGGGTGCTATGTCCAGCACCTCCTTGGGTAGGCTTGCACCGGTTGTTTGAGCGAGGCTCTTGTAGGGCCACCAGCATGATTGATTCTTCTTGGGTCTGAGGTGGGGAAGAGGTCAAGGTCACATCTTCATGGGATACTTTGGTCACCTTCAGTTCCTGCAGTAGGTTTGCGCTCATCAGGTGGGGTGGGCAGGTCTCCACCGTAAACTGGGACAAGATGGAGTGTCCTGGCTGTGTCCACATGCTCAGGGGCTTGCAAGCTGGGAAACGTCTGTCTTGACCTTAAATCCCCATACAAGACACAGAGTGTTCTGATAGACTGGTGGGGTCTGGGATTTTCACTTCTGACTGCACCAGTGTCCACAAGGTAAGATATGACAGCCCCCAGTGATTTGAGGTATTGGGTTCGCTGATGGGGTTTCACATGTCAGGGGCGTGACGTCTGGCGGACCTGGTTTGCCTCTGTCTTGGCCTACTCCTCTGCGTGATGACCTGGGTTGCCGGGGTGCTGTGCACTGGTTCTGGAAATGGCCAAAGTTGCCACAGTTGAAACACCTGACAGGTCTTCTGTCTCTGCAGGGTGGTTGCTCCTCCACATCAGTGGCCATCACGGGAGGGCCTGTCCTCCGTACTCCTGGGAGGGACTCAATTCTTCTGGCTACTGTAAGCAGGACATCTACTGCTATTGTCCTGTACTCAGGCCTGGCCACTATCAGTAGTTTCTTCATTGGTTCTCTTAGTCCATTCACAAAGGCCTGTGCCAACATTTGTCCGTGTACCTGATCATGAATAGTTAAGCCTAATATTTGGAATACTTGCCTCACTCTGCCATGAAACCTGTCTAGAGACTCTGTCTCGGCTTGTCTCATGTTATGCAGGCTGAGTGCTTGTCTGGTGTTGGCCCACTCTCTAAGCTGTTCAATTAGCTTTGATCCCGATTTCCAGGAATGCACATCTAATTCTGATGGAAGCTTGAGGTGTTCCTTCATGATTTTAGAATACTGAACACCTGACTAGGGGTGAAGGGCACATAGTGTAAGAGTTCTGGCTCTATCTGCCCCTTCCCACTATGCAGCATAATCTTCTCTTCATGTTCATCAGAGGAGGAACTGTGCCACTGTGTGATTGTCTTTCTGTGTGTGTGTGTACTCCCCCCCCCTTGAGACTGGAGCTCCGTGTGGCACATAGGATCTTCAGTCTCAGAGTTAGCAGGTGCAGTGTCTGATGGCCCACACCTCCCTTCTGCTATCTGTTGTATCGGGAGGGCACCTGTGTTGTCATGTGTGGGGAGTGATTCACTTTCTTCTCCTGGTGACATAACTGTCTCTTTAGAAAGAGTCCCCTGTGGAACTAGGGACACTTCATTGTCTGGATCTGGCACTGGGCCAGCGGGTGACGATGAACTGAGAGGTGGGCGAGGAAAAAGAAGAAGAAGAAGAAGAAGAAGAAAGGGTGGAGGAGATGGTGAAGACAAGAAGGAGGGAAGAGGAGACGGGTTCAGTGGATGAGAGGGATGAGAGGTGGGCGTTGGTTATGAAGATGGAAAGGGAGGAGAGGTAGGAGAGAGAAAAGGAGGAGGAGAAGGGATAGGAGAAGAGATAGGCGGAGGTGAAGAAGATAGAGGAGGGAGAGATGGTGAGGGAGGACGAGGTATAGGAGGAGAAATAGATGAGAGAGGGGAGGAGATTGTGAGAATAGCAGAGATAGAGGGAGGAGGGAGATGGGAGGAGGGAAGAGTGAGGAGAGAGAAGATGGGGGGGCGGACTGCTCCCCCCCTGCCGTCACGGAAGGCATTCTTCATCCTGTGGTCCTCCTCAGACGGCACAGATTACTATGAAAACACTTTTTCCTACTCATAAAACAAAAAAACACTCCTGTCTTGTTCACACTATCTGCTAGCACCTACTGCGGCGTTAAATGCTCTGTCACTTTAAGAAATGCAGACTGCAATTGAGCTCAACTAGCTACTTCCCTTTTTTCCTTTCATTCAATACATTATGCCATGCTACAGTTTAAAGAAAAACTGTTCTTGCAAAAAAACACGTACTATGTCTGTTTTAAAACTGAAAAAGGTGATTACAAGAAACTAAAACCTAAAAACTGATAAAATGTCACAAAAAGTGGAGAAAACCTAAAAGAAATAAAAAGGGAAAATGATTTTTAAAAGATTTTAAAACCAAAAAAAGTTGATAAAATAAAGTATATAGTATATAAACTTTTAAAGAACCACTTAAAAACAACACAATAAATTCAGGGAAAAAACCGAGGGGAAGAAAGAAAAGGAAAAAAAATAAAAGGTACAAATCAAGAAATTGGTAAACCTTGGAAAAAACACTCCAAAAAGAAAATAAAAATCAGTACAACTTCTAACAATAAAAGGGTTAATGTAGAATGTAGAATGCAGGCACCCAACTTCCTCTTTTTTTTTCCCTGCCTGCGTCTCAGTGAAATCTTCTGAGAACAATGTAAGGGGAGGGGGGGTCAGTGCCCAAAGACTCAGCTTTCCCGAAAATTCTCACACTGCAGTAACAAAAGTCTCTACCAAAAATGCAAAATAAAAGATAAAATAGGGAAAAACAGAGTCCAAAATATAACAATATGAAAAATATATATATATATATATCTCAGGGGCACACCCTGCAGGCAAAAGAGGAAGTTTACAATAAAAAAGGCAAATCTCTTTCTGCTTCAGATCTTTGCGGAAACCTGCAATAAATTCACATATAGACGTCCGGGGAGAGAGATCGAAAGCCCTTCTGCGACACGTCAAACAGCTGCTGACAACCGGTAACTGCCAATCACCCATGGCGCTTTGGTTAGCACCGGGATGTATCACCCTCCGTCTGCTGGGAGACGGGAGCCGTGATATCCCATTAGATTATCACCCCTCCGTGTGCACCCGAGAACCGTGATAATCTCTCCAGTGATCAGTCTGTGATATCCCCCCAGTCTGCCGCATCCGCGTGTGTGCGGGGACTGTGGCAGCCGAGGGATTCACCTGTGATGCCTCCCTTAAGCTGACACCTCCGTGTATGTGTGCGGGGACCGTGACAGACATGGGGTGGGATTCACCTGTGATACCTCCTTGAAGCTGACACCTCCGTGTGTGTGTGCGGGGACCGTGACAGCTTTTTCAGAGGAAACCACCTGTGATATCCCGTCTAAGTCAAAACCTCCGCATGGTGCGGGGACGTGAACTGACTTAGTCAGAGAGACTCAGTCTTGTTATCGGTGTCTCAGCAGCTACAAATCAAGTCACAGTCTCCACCAACTCTCTCACCCGAATCTCAGACACACAGGATCACAGTAGACACTTAGCTTATCCCAGGGTTTGGATTTTCTCGTGGACTTTTCAACACTACCTGGGTTTGGTGACCACACTGACCGGCTAGAGTTGCTGACCCGGACTGGGCACAGGGAACATTCAGGTAAGATAACTAGATTTTCTTACCTTACTTATGGAGTTGCGCAAATCTCCGTTCCCATGAGCCAAGACCTTGGCCGGCACCTCTGTCCTCTCCGGTCAGCAGGATCCCCATGCGTTTTCGTCCATGGCCCCACGTTGGGCGCCACTTGTTGTGGATGGATTTACTTTTGATTTGGGTAGATTTACCCCTGTGCATACTGTGGCCTGTCCTAATTAGACAGAGTCTTATTGAGAGCTCAAAGAAGGAAAGACGCCAGACTTGGTTGGCAGCAATACCTCCCAGCAAAACTCTGGAAGTTTATTGAATATACTTGGTTTTATCAGTTGTACAGAAAGGAGTGGCTACTCATTAGCATAGAGGCTTTACTTCTTAGCTAATTGGTCAGTTTTAATGCATAAACATATATGGGCGTCGACCTAAGGTGACTTAAGCATCAGATGATATACTGCTCTTTGTCTTACAATGTCAGCAATGTTCTGATATCGGCTGGCACATCTGGCCTAAACTTCCTCTTTCTATGTCTGGGACAAATATCACAAGACAATGCTATCATAAGATACCATCTGCTCCCAAGACTATCTCATGGGGGGGAGTAGGTCATTTCCACCAACTAGTTACAAGGTTCAAACTGTGAATATGTATCTGTGTGCATATAAGAATATATAAGAGTACATGAGTATATAGCATTATATGGAGTATATAGCCTATAGCAGGCAAGTGAGATCTATATGAAATACATATACATATATATTTCCATAACAATGGGGTATACCTATTTGTACATAGCTGCCCTTTTGTACCAATGATTTTACTAAAGTCAAAATAAAAATCATTTTTATCCTTTGAGCTGGATTTCCCCATTTTTTGGAACAATAAAATACATCCACAGGTGTTGCTCTAATTAATTCAGATGTTGCCAAAAAACCAGAAGCTTTCAAACACATGACATGATATGGGCAGTCCAGAATTGTTTAAAGGCATAGTAATCTTAGTGTATGTAAACTTTTGACTTTGCAGTAAGTAATAAATAAACCTTAAAACATTGTCTCGCTCTCATTATTCTGGCATTTGGCAATTATTAATAATTATTGTAATCCTAATTGACCTAAAATGGGAAAGGTTTAATCTGATGTCGGGTCAGATATTGAGAAAAACATGCATATGTGTCTTTTTATACAGTGTATGTAAACTTCTGGTTTCAACTTTAGATGAGAAAGGGTGAGTTGAAATGTAATCTAGAGTGCTGTCTCTGATAATATATTTTTGGCTAATGAGGTTCAGCAGATAGTTTACTTAGATTTCACGTGTGTTTAGGCTTGTTTTTCTGCTTTATAATTTTCGATTTTAGTTTAGTTCTACCTGGTAAGATAAGATTGTATGCAGATAGAGCAGCGCTCTGTGGATAGAACAAGGAGTTGGGAATCTAATACAGAACATGACCTTTTACTGTTCTAGCAACTAAAACATTTTCTCAATAAGAAGAGGACATTTATCTTTAGAATGAAGAAGGTGATACTGAAAGAATCCTGCTGGCCCGTGTAGGATGCTTCCCATACATCACCATTCTTTTCCCACGCTGTGAAGCAGCATCCTGGAGAACGGCTTAGCACCAAGCTTGAAATGTTGTGACTTTATCCACACCTTGTCATGGATTCACTGAGTGACAAGACAGGCTGTGAATGGTCCGTTATCTCTACACCAATGCAGTGTCAACATGTTTCTAGATTTCACATTTGGCTCAACTTGTAGAATGGAAATCTACACCTGAAATATATTTAATACAATATTAGCAATCTTCAAACATTTGCTTTATGAACATGTGACTTAATAAGCTTTTACAAATTTGCAAAATAAAAATCTGGCTATACCAAGAGTATTGGGCCTCATATTAAACATAATGTCATTTCCTATACAAACCAATGATATTTCAGTTTTAATTTTTCCAAAGCAGTTTACAAAATGGAAATGTAAAATGACTCTTTCCATAATTGTCTATCAGTTCTTCTATAGAACTGGCTTTGCACTAGCTACTGTGACTATCAGGTCACAGGGTAGTACTAGACTTTACCCTTTCACTTCTTTAGAGGGAGGTGGGACTTAAACAGAGACCCTGTAATTCTATAATGCTGTAGATAAGCCCCCGATCCGACCTGAAAGAAAAAGAAAATAGGTTTCTTTATACTCACTCGGGGGGGGTCTGGTGTGGTCTGGTCTGATGGGTGTCACAGGTCCGGCGTCTCCCATCTTCTTGCGATGCCGTCCTCCTGCTTGCTTTATCGCTCCCTGGCATCGCGCTTCTGTGCATGTGTACTTCTCTGCCCTGTTGAGGGCAGAGCAGTCACCTGCAGTGCGCAGGCGCTGGGTCTCTTTGCAGTGCTTTGCACTGCCCTCATCTTTTAGCAGCCAAAACAGCTGACAGGTTCACTTTAAAACTGCAAAATGTAATAAACCTAATGTAGTGAAATGTGTATATGTATGGATGTATGACCAGCAGTAATTACCATCTGTTCTAGGCTGCAGGTCTCATAGGGGTCACAGCATATGTTATTCTGAGAAGGCAGTCTCCTGTCTCCAATCTCGCCAGAGGGCTTTGCTAAGAACCACAAAGTGGAAACATTTCACACCTTCTTGCTCTTTTGAAGAGAGATAACAATTACAGCCTGGTACTATCTATCTATGAGAAAGGTAACACAAAGAGTTTCAGAGAAAAATAATGCATTCATTGATAAACTAGCCATGGTCCAGTCACAAACCAGCAATTAGAATATTAACATGAGAGGCTGGTCTAGCAATCTGATCTCTAGAGTAAAGGCCCCGTTACACATAACGATATCCCAGCGATCCCACCAACAATCCGACATGATGGGATCGCTGGGACATCGTTAGGCTGATCGCTGGTGAGCTGTCACAAGACAGCCCCAGCGATCAGGACCAGCGACGCTGGACGCTGGTTTCTAATGTAAACATCGGGTATCCAGGAGCTGTGGCTCCTGGATACCCGCTGTTTACCTTGGAAACCGGCGTACACGCTGGTTTCCAAGGTAAACATCTGGTATCTAAGAGCCGCGCGACTCCTGGATACCCAATGTTTACCTTGGAAACCAGCATGTACGCCGGTTTCCAAGGTAAACAGCGGGTATCCAGGAGCCACAGCTCCTGGATACCCGATGTTTACATTAGAAACCAGCAACCAGCATTGCTGATCGCTGGTCTCTCGCTGCCACACGCAGCAATGCGCACTGGCCAGTGGGAGACCAGTGATCGAAAAACAGCCCAGGCTGATGCTGCACGATCAGCGATAACTGGCAGGGGGCTGGTTGCTGATCCCCGTCACACACAGCGATCTCGCTGGTGAGATCACTGTGGCGTCACAAAATCAGCAGTAAACAAACTGGGTGCAGGAATTAAGTGATATTCAGGAGGAACGAATGGTAGAAAAACAATATAAATAAATGTATAGGGGTTTTGTATATTACAGTATAGCATAGATTAGCTATAAAAAAAAATGTGATTTCGGGGTCTAACAACTTCACCAGGCGATTTTCCATTTTTTCCCTCCCTTTCTCCCAAAAGCCATAACTTTTTATTTTTACGTTAATATACCATATATACTTGAGTATAAGCCGACCCCAGTATAAGCCGAGGCACCTAATTTTGCCACGGAAAACTGGGAAAACTTATTGACTCGAGTATAAGCCGGGTATGCATTGTCCCCTCATCCCTGTCCGGGCATGTGTGGCTCCTCATCCCTATCCTTGTAAGCATGGTGCCTCATCCCTATCCTTGTATGCATGGCCCCCCCATGATGAAATCCCAAATACCCATGTGGTTATTTACCACGGGCCCAGAAAACATTTCATTTTCATAAATTATACACAACCCAGAATAGCAATTTGGAAATGGAGGAGGCGTCATTCCCGCATATAGAGTGGATGGAAGGAGGATTGGCATGAATGCTAACTACTTTATATATTAAAGAAAAGGGTAAAAAAATATAGTACATGTCAATGCAGTCCTACCAGCGTCCCTGACTAAACCATCTCTGAATAAGACAGGACTGTAAAGTGAATTACATTTATAGGTCACTGCTTCCCTTTGAGAGGCCGGAGGTTTGGCAGCTATACAGGACTGATAGCAGTTTTCACTCTGCAGTGTTTGTGCAAAGCAGCAGCTTTGTAGATTTAACGGCTTCCTGCAGTGTAAAGTTAGTGTGAACGCATTCAGTTCTTCATGAGCAACGTGACCTGCACAGCTCAGCAGACTCTCCCAATCTGAGCAGTGAGCACGTGCTGAGCCGCGCTCTCCCCTTCCTTGCTGCCTTCGGTGAGGTGACCCCAGTCCTGTTTAGCAGCGGTTCTTCCTCTCCTGCTTCATCTTTCCACGTTCAGCCATGCAAAAACCTGACAGCACTGCCGGGAACTGCTCTGCCCGCCGCCTGTGGAGTGGTGACCGGGGTATGTGGCGACGCAACTCCTTCACACTCTGCAGACGACTCCAAAACACTAACAATGGCGGGACGCAGCCCTTTCTTCCTGCTTCTTCTCCTCCTCCGCCATTTCACGCGGGGACCGACCGCGATCACCCGAGGCATCCCACACACTGACCACAGCTGCCCCCACCAGCTTCTGGGACAATGACTCGTGTATAAGCCGAGGGGGGCGTTTTCAGCGCAAATAAATGTGATGAAAAACTCGGCTTATTTACATGAGTATATACGGTAGCTGTACAAGGGCTCGTTTTTTGCAGGACGAGTTATACATTTGAACGACACCATTGATTTAACCATATAGCTCAGTGCAAAATGGGAAAAAAATTCCAAGTGTGGCAAAATTACAAAAAAAGTGCAATTCCACAATCGTTTTTTTATTTATCATGTTCACTAAATGCTAAAAAACTGACCTGCCAATATGATTCTCCAGGTCATTACAAGTACACAGATACCAAACATGTATAGGTTCTTTTTTATCTAATTTATTATTTGCTGAAAAAAAAATCTGAAATTTGCAAAAATTAATTGCTTACATCACCATTTTCCAAGACCCATAGCGTTTCCATTTTTCAGGATATAGTGCTGTGTGAAGGCTTACTTTTCGCCACCTGCACTGTTTTATTGATACCAATTCGGGTTAGATATGATGTTTTGATAGCCTGTTATTGTAATATTGGAGTGTCCCCCCAAAAAAGTCTGACGCTTTGATTCTTTTCTCGTTACGCTGTTTAACGATCTGATTACTTTACTTTATATTTTGATAAATCGGGCATTTCTGAATGCAGCCATACTACATATGTGTATTTTTTTTATTTTGAATGGGGCAATAAAGGGGTGATTTGAAATTGTGTTTTTTTTATTATTTTTAAAACTTTTTTTTTTTTTTTTACTGGCTTCAAGAGCATTAGGCGTCAGGTTTCTTCCTCTGCACGGGAGGAATCCCGAGCCTTGCCTTCTGCGGTCTCCCATGCAGTCTCGATTGCAGAGGGAGCTGCTCAGCAGAGACGACAATCCCAGCGTCTTGTTCAGGCTAGTGCTGTCAGATTGGTTGCTGCTTCCACCTCTGGTTCAGCTATAGCATTCCGCACTAGCCAGCAGCGAGCAGCTCTGGGGACTAAGTCCTTCTTGCAGCCTACTGAGCATGCCCGTGGGACGACCTCTCATTGGAGGTCGAAGGTCACATGCTCAGGTCCTAAAGCAGCTCGGATTGGGCCATCAGGAAGGTCCCGGAAGGCTGCGGTTATAAAAGGATCGCATTGCCGCACGGCCTAGTATAGACCATATGGAGTGTTGTATGCACGTATGTATGTCTCAGGTGAATGACCCTTGGTACGCATGTGTTGGTCAGCCTTGTCAGTTAGTGCCTAGGCTGAGAGAGCAGGTAGGAGGCTTTATATATGGGGGAGAATAAAATGGGGTGGGGTGCTGTGCAGATGGGGGAATAAACTGATGGGCTGTGTAGATGGGGTTTATAAACTGACGGGCTGTGCAGATGGGTGAAATAATCTTAGGGGCTGTGAAGAGGGGAAAAAATGAGGGGCTGTGCAGAAGGGGAAATATGCTGGGGGGCTGGGCAAAGGAAGAAAAATGAAGGTCTGTGCAGAGCAGGTGAATAAATTGAGGGAATAAAATAAGTTGAGGGGCTGTGTAGATGGGGGAATAAAATGAAATGGGAATATGAACTGATGGTCTGTGCAGATGGGGGAAATAAATTGATGGTCTGTGCAGATAAGGAAATAAAATTAGGTGCTGTGCAGATGGGAGAATCAGCTGAGGGACTGTGAAGAGGGGGTAAAACGAGGGACTGTGCAGATGGGAAAAATGAGTGGCTGCGCAGATGGGAGAATAAATGGGCTGAGCAGATGGGGCAATAAACTGAGGGGTTGTGCAGATGGGATAAATAAAATGAGGGGCAGTGCAGGGGTCAAGAAATGAAGAAACACAGCAAAAAACAGGCATAGATACTTACCTGTCTAGGCCTCAAGACAAATGCACTAACAGGGTCCAGCAGACCCAAATAAAGATGGCGGCTACACAGATGCAGTAATACCAAAAAGACAGCCTACAATCAGGGATTGGCCATTTGGTACACCAGTGCCAACAAATATAATATATATGCGGCACTGTTCAAACACAGAGGATGCAGAGCATCTGGCTTAGGCTGGTTTCACACTTGCGTTTTTTTGCGCTGTTTTTTAGCGCAAAAAAAGGCATGCGTTTTTTCCCCATACTTTAACATGGGTGCGCATACACATGCGTTTGTATGCGCATGCGTTTTTTTGTAGTGTGCGCTCGGGTGCACAAAATGCAATGCGTTTTTTTACAGCAAAACACCCATTATAGTCTAAAAAATGCATGCGTTTTTTTTAAAAACGCACCAAAACCCGCAAAAAAATGCACACAAACGCATGATGCGTTTTTTCATGCGTTTGTGTGCGCAAAAAACGCGCAGCAAAAAAACGCAAATGTGAAAGTAGCCTTACAGCCTAATAATGACGCTCTATGGCGGGCTGCCCAGTGCTACCTATAATACATTCTGTGTGAACAGAGGCCACAGTTTACAGAGCCAACTGGGCCCAACTGCACCCCGAAAAATATAAAAAGTGCAAAAAACACATATAAATACGTGTGAGGTCTTAGTTGATATTCTGGCCAAATATGGAAGCTTGCAACCCACAACACGGGTCCCCACACTTGCGAGTCCTACTTTAACAGCAAAGCCACAAAAAGAGGACTTGAAAATGACGTGCCCCAGGGGCCGTGGGATATTCGGTACTGGGCCGGTCATCTTAAAGGGATGAGTCACAGTGGCAGTGACCTGGTCCGTGGCCCCAGGTGGTCATGTAAAAGGGGAGTAATGATTAGGGATAAAGTTTATGTAGTGATTCATGACGCCAGTTGGAGTGTTGGACTGTAGAATAGCCGACACAGCAAATAATCCCTGGGGGAGTAGATGGTGATGGCAGTGCAGATGTTTAACCCTCTCCAACCAGGGCTGACCCCCAGAGATTGTGATGGAAGTAGAAGACACAGAGCAATAAGGCAAAAGACAAGGAAAGTCACTTTATCATTTACTGTAGTTCATGTGCAGTTCAGAAGAGATATTGCAACTCTCACCAGGTTACAGTCTGCTCTACAGAATGGGAGTTATCCTTCACTCTGCTGTGACTCGGTGTAAGCTTCCTGCTACTCTAATCCCTTCTGGGACCAAGGCTTCCCAGAGTTTAGAACTTCCAGTATAGTCACTACTCACTGTGTATTACTCCTGTGACAACTTACAGCTTGGATCCTGTGTGAAGCTCAAGATCCTTCTTGCACAATCCTTCACTGATCCTAGTTTGCTGCAGTCTTCCCGGGGAAAACATTCTGCTGTTGGTTGTATAAACTCACACAGTCTCTCAGCTTCTCACCCTGCTCTGAAAGCATGGATGGCCTAGGGGCTGACTCCCTGATTCTTCTTAGTTTTGCTCCTGGAGGAAGCGCATGTCATAGCTTCCAAGAGCGTTCTCCATTCTCTCCTTCTTCTTCACTGAAAACAACAACTCTCGACTCCTCCCCCTCCTAGTTAGAGTATGTCTGCAAAGCTCTAAGCGTCAGACAAGTAAGGAAGTGAGGTGAATTGTGTTATGAATGAGTCACCGAAGGAGGAAAAAACAAAAATACAAGCTAAGTCCAGAAAACCAGAGAGGTTGGTAGCTATCGGATTGCAGACCCCTGATCCTATCCACAACAACTAACAGTAGCCGTGGGGGGTTCCTACGATGCCCTAGACCCCTCGATCACAGCCAGAGAACTAAATAGGCCTAAAGAAAGAAAGGGGAAATCTAAACTGCCCCAGAGCAGACCCCAAAGCAATAGGCAGCCCCCAACATATAATGACTGTGAAGCAAGATGAAAACACTAACACAGACAGAAAGATAGGTTGAGCAAACGATGGGGCCCAAGCTAACTAAAAAGGACAGGATAGAAAAGCTGCTGTCTGCAATCCGTAAAAAAAACCCTACCAAAAAATGTCCCAACTGTCTGATTGGAAAAACAGGCCCTGAAGTCGCTAGGACTTCAAAAAGACTATATCAGCACTCAGGTAAATTCTGAAGACAGAGCAAAGAGACAAACTGATCAGAGACAAAAATGGAACTCAGCACACCCCCTGACCGGGGATGGCTGAACTCCAAAAAACAAGGTAAACAAAACAAAACTAATAAGTTCAATAGCAGAGCAAAAACTTATCTTTGGGAAGCAGGAATCAGACTGGTCTCCAAGAATCCAGCAGAGAAATCACCAGCGACTCAGAAGGGCGTCAGCTGCCTTATATCAAGTCAGAATTTCCTGTTACCCAGTCATCATCTACCAGATCAGGTGTTTGGTAATCAGCCTCACTACCTTCCTTCACCAGAGAAGGGAGTTCATCAGACATCGACGGTGAAGGGGAAAATGAACTCACAACAGAATTGTGTGTGTGTCTTGTGGTCTCTATCAGAGAAAGCATAACTCCCATTGCTTACAAAACACATGCAAAACAGTACATATTTAACCCTTTTGTTGCGGTAAAGACGCGGGGCGCCACATTCCCCCCTAGTTAAAAGTAGCATGTCCTAGGGCTACACACGAAACAAACAACAAAATTACATAACATTTAACCTGGGTATGGGTGAACAGTCCCAGTAACTGAGTTGAGTCGTGGATTACAGCCCAAAACCACTTCTGATTGTTTGGATCGTCCCTGAGTGCAGCTGCAGGGCACACAGACCATAATAGAAAATTCACTACACTGGCTGTTTTAGATGGCTTCCTGCCAAGGCACGATAAACAGATTTTTCTTCTCAAGTTTTAGAGTTCTTACAAGAGTTCTTGTAGTAGAAAATATATAACTACTGAAATCTCACATTAGTCCATGTGGGCACAATTTATTTTGCATTTTTAGTAATGTTACCTAAGGCAAAGTTCAATGTAAGTACAACTCAAAATTTAATTATTAATCTTAGACTATTTTACAAATCATTTCTATAGGGAGAAGGGGTTTGTGCTACGCTGTGATCTGCACAAGATAGGAATGCTAGACGACTTCCTACGACTCATTAAACCTACCATGGATGCAACAGGTTTACTGCTGACTGTGGGCACGTTTTCTGATTCTTCCACCTGCAAAGTATTAGTGGTTGGCATTAGCGACTCGTCGCTTCCAGAACAATTTGATGTCTCTGGTAAAGACTTTTGTGGGAACACCATCATTGGAACTACCACTGCGCTGTTAACTTGTAGCCAAGAACTAGGGAATTCACCTAGAACAGTGCAAATCTTTGTATCAGTCTTTTCTTTTAGCTGAGAGTCTTCCTTATTCTCAACTCTTTCACGCAATTGTGCTGGACATACTTTCAGATTGTCTCTGGATACAGTAGTACACATTTTTACGCTGTCTTTGGAGATAGTACACACTTTGCTGTTGTCATAGCTAGATGGTTGAACAGTGTAAGGCTGAGCTTTCCATTGGTCATCTAACTAGTGGTTTCTTTTCCTTTTCTACAGCACTTGTTCACCTGTTGGTAAGGGGGTTGCCACAGCATGCCTATTAAAGTTCCTTTCCTGTTTTTGCCTAGCTTGAGCAAGACTTTCCTCTACACATTGCTGAACTTTTTGATACTGCAGTTGTCTTTCTGTATTCCAATCCGTTTCCAATTGGCTGGATATGGTTTCAGGAGTTAGGACTCCCATTTCCAGGTCGATGGGGAGTTTACCTGGCCGTGCACATATCAAGTAAGCTGGGGCATATACTGTTGCGCTGGTTGGGATATGATTGTACATTTCGATCAAATCAGGCAATTTCTCAGGCCTTTAGTTCCTTTCTTCTAGCGGTAAAATCTGCAATTAATTGATTACTAGATGGTTCAGTTTTTCGCAAAGACCATTGCCTTGTGGATGGTATGGTGTAGTTCTGATCTTTTTGCATCCATAGAGGGAGCAAAAGTCTTGAAAGACTTCTGCTTCGAAGACTGGACCTCTGTCTGTCAGCACTTGATCTGGGTAGCCATGGGGTCTGCACAAATATTCTTGGAATGCCTTTGCAGCTGTTCTTGCTGTTTGGTCTTTCACCGGAGTGACCACTAGGAAACGGGAATAGTGATCCACTATTGTTAAGGCATAGGTATACCCTGATCGGCTTGGGGCTAGTTGCACGTGGTCTAAGGCCACCAGTTCCAAAGGTTGTTTAGTGATGATGGGCTGCAAGGGGGCCCTTTGATTGGCAGAATTCTTTCTTCTGAGATTACATGGGCTGCATTTCCTACACCACTATTCAATAGACCGTCTCATACCTGTCCAGAAGAAGCGGTCGCGGATGACTACTTCCAGCTTTTTCCAACCAAAGTGTCCCCCTTGATTGTGGTAAGCTTCCAAGACAATGGGCACGTCTTTTCTGGGGACCACGATCTGCCAGACCTGTTCATGCGTATGTGGGTTAATAGCTCTTTGGATCAACTTGCCTTCAAAAAGGAACAGCTTCTTTCTCTCTTTCCACAACTGTTGGACATCTGCAGGCGCATGAGGAGCTGGAGATGAATCTGCTTCACCAAGGAGTTCTTTGACCATGCATATAGCCGGGTCACTGCTCTGCATCTCTGCCCAACCATGGTGAGGTAGTGGATTAAGGGAAACTTCATGAAAGGCAAGATTTCTCCTTGTCACGTGGTTAGAGTCTTGCGAGGCATCATGGGGGTGGAATGCTCCTTTTGGATAAATTATTGGGCTTATTGTGCGCTGCTGAGCCAAAGATAAAGTCACCACATGAAATACTTTTTAACTCTTTATTCCCAACGCGTTTCAAAGTGGAATATCACTTCTTCTTCAGGGGATGACATAGAGTGAATAGATACAGTCTTCTCTGGTTAAATACATTCAAGATTTGAATTTGAGCGCCAAAAGGTCCCATGTGATGAGGGAACAGATGTCAAAGTTCAAGGGTTAATGAAATGCAATGGCAATTTACAAAGGTTCTCATTATTTAACAATTGTACTATCTTAATTTATATTTCACAGATCACATAAATATATGCGGACAAAAAAAGGAAAATAATTAAAAATCCTAAAAAAAGAAGAAGAAAGAAAAAAATAGATGAAGAAAGAAAAAAATGCGAACCTATTGAAAAATTTTTTATATGTATCAAAGTCCAGAGCTTATACCACTTGAATGGAGAAGAACTCGTTTGAGAAAGGAGTATGACTTTAGATACAAGAAAAAAAGCTGAAGTTTATTACTAAAAAATGTTTAAAAGTATATGAATACTATTGTATATAAATACTATTAGGAGGATGGTAAAATATCTTTAATAAAAATGGGGGAAAAAATGTATATATCTAAAAACTTATAATAAAAAATTGTTGATAAAAATTATTATTAAGAATATAAATTCGTTGAAAATTAAAACTGTATATGTATATATTAATAAAATTGAGTTGGACTAATAATTGTTTGGACAAGGTTTTTTTCTTTATAGGACTAAATAATATGATTCAAGTCAGGGAGTCAAATTGATTGATGGGTACAAGACAATAGAAGTGGACCTACAAAAATGAGGATACAGAAGTAGGTTCGCTACCCGGGGGGGAAGCAAACTTGAATGGATAAAAATTCTTGAAAGAAAAAAAGAAAATAATTAAAATTAGATTAATAAATCATTAAGAACGCTCTAATAGAAGGAGAAATAAATATACAATAAATCCACTTTAAGAACATTCCAAAAAATTGTTAAAAGAGAAGGATATTTTTAAAATTTGTGATTATAAGAAAACTTCTGTAATTTCGTTGAGACCATTGGGCTTAAGCGAATTGAGTCTATAAATCCAAAATATTTCCTTGCGGTTCAATTGTCCCAATCTGTCCGGGTGATCACTGGGTATATGTTCGATGGGACTTATTTTTAACCCATTAGGGTTTTTTCATGCTTAAGAGCAAAATGCCTTGAAAGACCGTGTTGCATAAAACCTATTTTGATATTATGTCGATGGGAATTAACTCTTCGATGGAGGGGCTGGGTTGTTCTTCCAACATATTGTTTTCCGCAGTCGCATTCTATTACATATATCACAAATCCTACAGTACAATTTAGGAAACTTTTAATGGGAAAACATTCTTTGGTAAAAGTGGACTTGAAGATTTTTTCTTTATGGGAAATAATACCGCAACATAGGCAATTTCTTTTACCACATTTATATATCCCTATTATTGGATTCAAGGGGGAGGAAGATGGTTTTTTTCTGAGACGACTGGGAGCAATTAGATTTTTAATGGTAGGTGCTCTACGAAACGTGATCCCCGGATTCTTCGGAATAATTTTACATAAAATGGGATCATTTAAAAGAACATGCCAGTTACGCGTCAGAATTTCTCTGATTTTAATATTCTCAGCACAAAATTGCGTGATAAAATTGCCAGCAAATCTCCCACTATCAGTTGTAGTCCTCTTGGTACCATAAATTAAAGAATTCTGAGAGAGACTCTTACTAGTGTTATACGCATCTTTAACCAGTCCTTCGGGGTATTTCTTAGCTATAAACCTGTTTCTCAATATTTCAGCTTGATTTTCAAAATCACTTGTGTCAGTACAATTTTTTCTAATTCTTTTATATTGGTTGGCAGGTATATTTTTTAGCCATTTACTAAAATGGCCGCTACTGAAAGGGATATAGCTATTTTTATCAACGTGTTTAAAAAAAGTTTTCGTTAAAATTTTATTACTCTGAATGAATATGGTGATATCTAAAAAGTTAATAGTAAAGGAATTATATAATGAGGAAAAAGACAGACCCCAGGAGTTACTATTCATGTCTGTGATGAATTCATCAATATCATTATTGGAGTTATCCCACACAAAAAACAAATCATCTATAAATCTCTTATAGGTAATAATATTATTATGAAATTTGGATTTAAAAATATAAAATTCCTCAAACACCCCCATGAAGATATTTGCATATGTAGGTGCGACCTGCGACCCCATTGCAGTCCCAAGTCGCTGATGATACAAGCTTTCATCGAAAGTAAAATAATTATTTTTCAAAATGAATTCCATCCCTTTCAATAAAAACTTTTTTTGCAGGGATGACAGTCTTAAATCTTTCACTAAAACCTTATTGAAACAAGCCAGCCCTAGAAAAAGAAGAAAAAAAAAAAAGGAAGAAAAAAATGTTTATAAAATGGAAAGAGGGAGGCATATCTAAAGAAGAATATAATGCTGTCTGCAGAACCTGCAGGGCACAAATCAGATTAGCTAAAGCTGAAAATGAACTGAGGCTTGCAAGAGATGTCAAAAGCAATAATAAAGGATTTTGGGGATATGTCAAAAGTAAAAGAAAAGTCAAAGATGCTATAGGATTTTTACAGGATGAAAATGATGAAATGGTAAGACAGGATGTTGAGAAGGCTGAACTTTTAAATTCCTATTTTGCATCTGTTTTCTCTCAGAAAGGAAATGCAACATCAACTGTTATTCACTGTCCTATTAAGGGAATAGAAGAATCCAGGATATCTATAAACAGAAAGATAGTGAGGAAACACTTAGCTAACCTAAATGAATTCAAGTCTCCAGGTCCAGATGAATTACACCCCAGAGTACTGAAGGAGATAGCAGAAGAAATTTTTGAACCCCTCTCCATAATCTTTGAAAATTCTTGGAGAACAGGAGAAGTGCCAGAAGACTGGAGAAGAGCAAATGTTGTTCCTATCTTCAAAAAGGGGAAGAAGGTGGACCCAGGCAACTATAGGCCGGTGAGTCTGACTTCTATACCAGGAAAGATCTTTGAACAAATTATTAAACAACATGTATGTCAATACCTGGATAAGAATGAAGTGATTAAACAGAGTCAGCATGGGTTTCTAACTAATAAGTCATGTCAGACTAACTTAATTTCCTTCTATGACGGTATCACTGATTGGGTGGATCAAGGAAATGCTGTAGATATAGTATATCTTGACTTCAGCAAAGCATTTGACAAAGTCTCTCATACAATCCTTATTGAAAAAATGACTAAGTATGGAATGGACAAGGCAACTGTTAGGTGGATTCATAACTGGCTTAGTGATCGGACCCAAAGAGTGGTCGTAAATGGCTGTACATCCAGTTGGAAGAATGTCTCAAGTGGGGTACCACAGGGCTCTGTCCTGGGCCCTGTATTGTTCAACATCTTTATCAACGATTTAGATGAAGGAATTGAGGGTAAACTGATTAAATTTGCTGATGACACAAAGCTAGGAGGGATAGCTAATACTAGAGAAGAGAGAGAGAGGATTCAAAAAGATTTAAATAAACTGGAGAAGTGGGCAGCAACTAACAGAATGGTTTTTAACAGGGAGAAATGCAAAGTACTACATCTGGGCAATAAAAATGAAAAAAGCATATATAGAATGGGAGGAATAGGGCTAAGTGACAGCACATGTGAAAAAGACTTGGGTATACTAATAGATCACAGACTGAATATGAGTCAACAGTGTGATGCAGCAGCAAAAAAGGCAAATGCAATTCTAGGATGTATTAACAGAAGCATACAGTCTAGATCACGTGAAGTCATTATTTCCCTCTACTCCTCTTTGGTCAGACCTCATCTGGAATATTGTGTCCAGTTTTGGGCACCACATTTTAAAAAAGACATCAACAAACTGGAGCAAGTTCAGAAAAGAGCGACCAGAATGGTGACCGGTCTGCAAACCCTGTCTTATGAGGAAAGGTTGCAGGATTTGGGAATGTTTAGTTTGCAAAAGAGAAGACTGAGAGGAGACTTAATAGCTGTCTACAAATATCTAAAGGGCTGTCACATTGTAGAAGGATCAACTTTATTCTCATTTGCACAAGGAAAGACTAGAAGCAATGGGATGAAACTGAATGGGAAGAGACACAGATTAGATATTAGAAAAAACTTTTTGACAGTTAGAGTGATCAATGAGTGGAACAGGCTGCCACGAGAAGTGGTGAGTTCTCCTTCAATGGAAGTCTTCAAACAGAGGCTGGACAGACATCTGACTGGGATGATTTAGCGAATCCTGCTTTGAGCAGGGGGTTGGACCAGATGGCCCAGGAGGTCCCTTCCAACTCTATGATTCTATGATTCTATGATCATGGGGAATATTGGAATATAAAGAGGACACATCCATGGTTAAAAACACATATTGCGGTTTCCAACGGATAGTTTGAAGTATTTGAATAAGGTGTGTAGAATCTCTGATATAGCTCTTTAGTAAGGGTATATGAGTCACCATGATTCTATCTATATATTGTGACAAGTTGCTGGTAATGGAACCAATACTGGATATAATAGGACGACCAGGAGGGTTATCCAAATTTTTGTGGATTTTAGGAAGGTGATAAAAAAATGGTATGCGAGGGTTAGATATAGTTAAAAACTTGCATTCATTTTTATCAAATATATGGTGATCCCTTCCTTCCGAAATAAGTTTATCATAGTCTGGATTTTTGTTAGTGCTTCAAATGTAGTTTTCATGTAATATTTTTTATCGGATAAAATTCTCAAAGCTTCACCACAGTAATCCTTATAGTCCTGGATGACTATACCTCCTCCCTTATCTGCTGAACGAATGACGATGTCAGTACGGGATTTTAACATTTTAAGTGCTATTTTCTCATTTCTTGTCATATTATTTTTATAGTTGTTTTTCTTGTTACGGAACAAATCCTTAAATTCCTCCTGTACCATATCGTTAAATACGTTAAGATGGTGTCCTTTGCTCTCAATAGGATAGAATTTGGGCTTCTTTGGTACTTCCAAATGAAATCCCAAGGTATCTATATCAATTGGATCCTTTATAGGTTTATCGTTAGTTTTTGTTTGACCAGTTTCCTGTAGTGCAAAATGTCGTTTAAGAGTCAATTTCCTTATAAAAATTTGTAAATCCAAAAATAAATTGAAATCATTGGTTTTGAATGTGGGGCAAAAAGTTAGTCCTTTGGACAGGACTTGAATTTCATCAGGTGTGAGGCTATATGAAGATAGGTTGAAAATATTATTATCATCTTCCCTACCAGAGTTACTTTTTATATGATTTTCCCTTTCTTTTTTTCTCCTCCCCCCTCTGGTTCCTCTAAAGATCCTTTTCATGTGGTGACTTTATATTTGGCTCAGCAGTGCACAATAAGCCCAATAATTTATCCAAAAGGATCTTTATCTGTGGTCACGGACGTGAACCTCGGGCGTGCAGCAGACTGACATTGATCTACATGCTTTAAACTATCTTGGAAAAGGTGAGTAGATTCTCTGAATTTATTTCATCTGTTACCCAGATAAGACCCTATTGCGCTCTTTCTCTCCTCAGTTTTATCTTGTCTCCTCCTCGGCTGTGCCTGGATAGTACAGCCGTTGTACAAAGGAAAATCTGAGCAGCAGAGGGTCCGGCACTTTGTGTCAGTATGGAATATTTCCAAAACAGATTATCTTCAAGAGAATGTCTTATTTTACAAACCATTGGAATCACCAAGGTTGAAACATCCAGTAATGACATCTCAGATAATTTCAGCGAAGAAGAAACCAAGACTTTCCAGAGGATTTTTACGAATTTTAAAGAAGCACTTAAAGAGGAATTGCACTACAGTTTGGACACCCGGTTTTTATCCATTTATCTGGAGGAGAACATCTGTCCTCGGGGACTATGGTTGGTCTTTGACTCACCTTTTGATAAAGACTCAGACTTTACTAAGGAATGGGACAAGAACCTTAATAATTGCATGCATAAGATGATTTTACTTTTATATAATAAGAGATCCAAATTAGCTGAGGTAGCAGTCTCCAAAATCTTGGAACTGTCTAAAGAACTGATCCCTTTCCATAAACATCCCGAATACAAAAAAATTAATTCTAATATAATCACACATGTGATGCAAATTGAACATGAGACTGTTCTCAAAAAATCAAAAAAACTACAAAGGGATAGGGAGGATTATAGGAGAATGAACATCAATAATAAAATAGATCAAATTAATAAATGTGGACCAAAAACGACTGATAAAATACTGATAGAAAAAACTACAAAAGCACAACCATCTCAAGAAATAGTAAAAGACAGCAGTAAAAATAAAGATATTTTTCAAAAAATTGACCAAACTAATAAATCCTTGCCGAAAACAGCTGAAACAACACCAATTGATAAAATAGAAAAAACCAAATCAGCACCGCTACCTCAGTCAAAAGAAAATATTTTTTCCAAACCCCCCATAATCAGAACTACTAAAATGACTGCACCACTAATCGAAGCCATGAAACACCTAGAGAATATTAAAGAACAAATGACACGTCTCAATAATTATAAAATTATTAATTTTGATAAAGAAAAAAATCTTATAGACACGTTTAACCCTACCCTTGACACTGATCAAATTATCACACCTATTCACATCGAAATTTCATCTCCAGCACTTATGGAATTTCCAGAAGGAACACAAGAATCACTGTTAGATCTTCCAATATCTGATATATCCAAAATGAACACAATTTTAATTGATAATTCTAAAACAGACAACACTACTGTCCCTTTTTTACCACGAGCACTAAAACCCTCACACATAAACAGTTTTTTCTCACCAAAAAATGGAAAAAGAAAAGGATCTTTAGAGGAACCAGAGGGGGGAGGAGAAAAAAAGAAAGGGAAAATCATATAAAAAGTAACTCTGGTAGGGAAGATGATAATAATATTTTCAACCTATCTTCATATAGCCTCACACCTGATGAAATTCAAGTCCTGTCCAAAGGACTAACTTTTTGCCCCACATTCAAAACCAATGATTTCAATTTATTTTTGGATTTACAAATTTTTATAAGGAAATTGACTCTTAAACGACATTTTGCACTACAGGAAACTGGTCAAACAAAAACTAACGATAAACCTATAAAGGATCCAATTGATATAGATACCTTGGGATTTCATTTGGAAGTACCAAAGAAGCCCAAATTCTATCCTATTGAGAGCAAAGGACACCATCTTAACGTATTTAACGATATGGTACAGGAGGAATTTAAGGATTTGTTCCGTAACAAGAAAAACAACTATAAAAATAATATGACAAGAAATGAGAAAATAGCACTTAAAATGTTAAAATCCCGTACTGACATCGTCATTCGTTCAGCAGATAAGGGAGGAGGTATAGTCATCCAGGACTATAAGGATTACTGTGGTGAAGCTTTGAGAATTTTATCCGATAAAAAATATTACATGAAAACTACATTTGAAGCACTAACAAAAATCCAGACTAACTATGATAAACTTATCTCGGAAGGAAGGGATCACCATATATTTGATAAAAATGAATGCAAGTTTTTAACTATATCTAACCCTCGCATACCATTTTTTTATCACCTTCCTAAAATCCACAAAAATATGGATAACCTTCCTGGTCGTCCTATTATATCCAGTATTGGTTCCATTACCAGCAAATTGTCACAATATATAGATAGAATCATGGTGACTCATATACCCTTACTAAAGAGCTATATCAGAGATTCTACACACCTTATTCAAATACTTCAAACTATCCGTTGGAAACCGCAATATGTGTTTTTAACCATGGATGTGTCCTCTTTATATTCCAATATTCCCCATGATCTAGGGCTGGCTTGTTTCAATAAGGTTTTAGTGAAAGATTTAAGACTGTCATCTCTGCAAAAAAAGTTTTTATTGAAAGGGATGGAATTCATTTTGAAAAATAATTATTTTACTTTCGATGAAAGCTTGTATCATCAGCGACTTGGGACTGCAATGGGGTCGCAGGTCGCACCTACATATGCAAATATCTTCATGGGGGTGTTTGAGGAATTTTATATTTTTAAATCCAAATTTCATAATAATATTATTACCTATAAGAGATTTATAGATTATTTGTTTTTTGTGTGGGATAACTCCAATAATGATATTGATGAATTCATCACAGACATGAATAGTAACTCCTGGGGTCTGTCTTTTTCCTCATTATATAATTCCTTTACTATTAACTTTTTAGATATCACCATATTCATTCAGAGTAATAAAATTTTAACGAAAACTTTTTTTAAACACGTTGATAAAAATAGCTATATCCCTTTCAGTAGCGGTCATTTTAGTAAATGGCTAAAAAATATACCTGCCAACCAATATAAAAGAATTAGAAAAAATTGTACTGACACAAGTGATTTTGAAAATCAAGCTGAAATATTGAGAAACAGGTTTATAGCTAAGAAATACCCCGAAGGACTGGTTAAAGATGCGTATAACACTAGTAAGAGTCTCTCTCAGAATTCTTTAATTTATGGTACCAAGAGGATGTTAAGGGGAGAATATATGGCACATGAATATATACAAGAATCAAAACTGTACCACTATATAGTGGCTTTGTAGAATATTAGGATCATGTTGCTTTAAGATACTTCTGGCTTTCTGCTGAATTATTTCTGTGCATGACCCACCTAGGCTTCATATAATACCGCAATACTGGGTGGATCGGGTGGATCGGGCTAAAGAACAATACTTATGTACACGGTGATTATGTAGCATATGAGAACAGTAAACAGTAACTCAGAAACGTACATAGTGATATGTAGCGGCATGGGAACGGTAAATACTAACTTAGAAATGTACCCATGATGTAATAACACAAACTCTGTATAAAAGCTGTTCATTTTTGGATTAAAGACAGAGAAGAATCATACTGACATGATACACCTTGTCTTGTGTATTCTTTTCTCCGTGCACGTAAAATCTCTACCAAAGATCCAATTTGGCCACAGACAATTAAGACGGGCCACACCCTAGTGCGGCAGAATCAACAGTTGGCGCTCAAACAGTGGGGCTCAGGACGATACCAGATGATCACAGCCGCAACAAAATCTCCCCCCAGGACGGACGTCTTTCCAGCGGGACGAGACTGCAGCTCGAGACCTGGTGAGAAAATATATCATCTTACCTAACCTTCTGTATTCACGTCCGGCTGGGAGGAGATAGTTGGCTGTCTTCTCTGAACCCTTAAACTGACCACGTTTGAAAGTCCTGAGCCTACGGACCCGGTCAGGTATATAATTCCTTAATTGTCTGTGTGTATTGTCCGGTCTAACCAATTCAGAGGGTGTGTCTAGAATCTGTCAAGTATCTGATAAAAACTATTTCATACTGCACTAGCGCTACTAGAAACAAAACAGAGCAGAGTACAAAGGGGGTGTTCACACTGGGTTATCACCCTGGTTCCGACCTTAGAAGGTCGAAGAAGTTAAGGAAAGAGGTGATTACTAAATTTTCCCCCCTCTGCTGAAATATCAACCACCTATCTAGAGGTGATTACCACTATTTACTATACCTAAAGTGACAAAAAGCCCAGCCCTAGTTGCCTTGGTAACAAAAGAACAGTGAAAGGGATAAGGAATACATTCATAATAGTTTTTTTTATGTTTGAAGTATTGATGCATTGTTGTGACACGCCTGTCCGCAGCTCTCATATTGAATATACTGCCATACTGGTTAGACTGCTACTTCAGCTGCATTTCCTGAATCCAAAGTGTTTAACAATCACGCTACATTATCTGTATTCAGTCCGGAGGATATAAAATATAAAATGTAATAAGTTGTTTTATAGTATACATATATATCCCTTCAAGCATATTTATAATTACGGTAATCTAAAAGTTTAATTGTCTGCCTTATCTGCTTTGCCTCTCTGCTTTGCTGTTTTGGTTGTTTGCATACGTGATTGTTACCTCAGCCAGCCTGAAAAGGAAAAAATATAGATAGGGAGACATACTGAGCAAATTCACTGTCACTCTGGTTCCGGTCCTGCTCTCGGCTTGACCGATGATCGCAGAAGTCTGAACTGTGTCTCTCCCAGTGGGCTAGTGGGAGTAGGGGCTTGATTACTCTCAGTGATTTTCCAACCTCTAAGTGGTTGGTGACTTCTTGCGGGTTTCCCACCGGACATCATCTGGCTAAGATGATGGTGTTTTAGCTGCAGCATAGGTTCATAAGTTATATGAGTGGAAGGGTAATTTCAATTACTGTGTTGATGTGACTGAGTGATTGCTCTCTCCCTGAAAAGTATGGTTTGCCCAGGTGTAGATTTTTCACCTCTACAAATCAGGCTGGCATATGGATAGGTAAATTGCGAATTGTTTTGGTGTCAAGGATTCGCAGTATTTGATGTCAGTACCAGTTTTAAATTCATTGTCTTTTATCTTTTGTAGTGTGTATAATTTGCAGGAGGCGTACTAGCATGTGGTTAAAATTTTTGAATGCATTCTATGTGTGTATACATATATATGTTGTGAAATTAGAGAACTGGATAAACTAGTTTTGTTCTGCATACTATAATTATAAGGTTCGTTGTTAAAAAAATTTTGTTCAGGTAGAAAGAGAATTACTTGAATGGTAATTGCTTGATTTGTACAGATATCTCTGTGAGATCCGAGGTCTATTGTTACTTTTTAGTTATTGTTTTACTAATGTCACTACATTTCTCTGTGAGATGTTTTCTTTGCAATGTTTTACAGCGAAAGTTTTGAGGAAACAGAAATTTTAACAATTTATAAGGTATTTTTATACTACGCAGTTTCTGGATACACAAGATTTGTGAAATACTCTGGTGTTAGTTGTTGGTTAATTCCCTATATTACTGTGTTCAAGATAGCTAGACATCACTATGTTCACTGAAGACCCCTTTACTCAGACATAAGGAGTACATACAGCTTTTACAGTCACATATCCAACTGTTCATAACCCCGTGAGAATTTGTTTTAAGACGCACACATACACATGTTTTTCAGATATACTCAGAATTCAGATGATAGAATGGGTGGGAGCGGTCAGTCAATATCTATAAGACAGATATGACCCATAGTGGAGTGAGAAAGAAAATGTACGTTAAGAAACCCTCCGATCATGAGGGGAGGAGCATTAGATAAGAAGGGATAGAAGAATGTGTTAATGAGTGGAGAGCAGCGTCCCAGCCTCAGGTATTATGAGGTGTTACAGGACCCTGAAGCATTTTATAAGATGGCAGAGGAAGTTAGGAAAAAAGGCATGAGGAGAGGAATATAACAAGATTGCTGAATTTTGTGCAAAACAAATATTTACACAGGACGATGTCAGTTGCAATATCTGCATTACATTCATTTATACTTCTATATACATTCCCGATGACTGGACGTGTGCCAGCTGTCAAACGCAGAATGCAGAATATCGTGAGACTTGTTCTGACTGTCAGATGAGCAACCCAAAGAGCCGTACCTTCTTTCCAACTATTTATATAGACGGCACGTCTTGTGCTACATCCTGTCCAGCATCCATTATAGTTTTATTATTTAATGTAATTTATGAAAAGAATAATGAAGAAAAAGATGAATATGACATGGAGGTATATAATTAAACAGAACAGGAGGAGACAGGAAATAAATAGCTCAGACTGATAATCTACAGTATTTATCGTTATATGGTGAGGGGACATAATCATCATCATCATCATCATCTTTTAAGCCTCAAAGCTCATTCTTTTGTACACAATCTACTCCACACAAGGACTCCTGGAAATATGCAGGGAAAAGGAGAACCTGTGGATAATTTCTTCCACCAATGTAACAAAAAGTTTCTGGATCTCAGATTTGAAATGCAAATTAGTCCCCATTTGGAAGAAGCTTGACACCCACCAATACCGAGCTCCAGATTTTAATAGGGTATTGGCATACTGATTCCACAACCCATGAAAGTACGTATACTCTTGCAGCCCCCCCCCCACAAAAATACAATAGAGAAACAACATCTCTCACCCAGACAGAGGTTGAGGATACTCCTCTCAAATTCCTGGTGGGTCCCGATGCAATCAGGAGATTGATCAGGGACATTGATCTACTTGCTGAAGAAGTATGTAGTCTTTTCTTTTTTTTACAGGACACATCTGTAGATCATGTGGGCGTTGAACTAATGGCACTGATCCCAGACTCAATATTGGCAGGCTGAAAATCCAGTTTGTAAAGGTGGGGCAGAAGCCAGTAGCCCAGCTGCCAAGGAAATTGCAATATTTACCCTCCATTTCATAATTTGCAATTATTTCTATGAAGTTATGGATAATACATGACTTATGTGCTGTCAATGAAGTTATAGTACTGAACACATCTATGGTACCAAACCCACACACTATGTTTTGTTTTTATCAATTCTATTTATTTTTCTATGGTTCACGGTGATTGACCTGGCCAATGCTTTCTTCAGTTTATTTCTACATGCTGCAAGCCAGTACCTGCTTGTTTTCACACGAGGGCCAGCAATATATTTGGACTATGATGCCTCAAGGGGCACAGTATAGCCTCTCTATGTTCACCCGAGCCATGACCATGGTCCTGGAGCCCTGGAAGAGGATACATCCCACAGCCACTTTTTTTTTTTACAATACATATGGATGACCTCCGACCCTGACTGAAGACAGCCAAACCAATACTGCTCTTCTACACATGCAACCTTTTTATAATTATTTCAAGACTTTCCAAGAAGGTATCAGTGTGTTTTATATGCTAAATTGCAATCACATTTTCACAGCTCTAGGACTGCCACGCTATACTGAACTGTTCATGAAGAAGCCTGACCATGTAAATGGAGTCCTAACACAGCTTCCCGGAGGAAGACAATGCCCTCCTGGCTTCTACTCTCCAAAACCTGACCAAGTGACTCGTGAAGTCCAAACCTGCATGAGAACCGTGTTTGCAACCCACCTGTGCTGGATAAAGCTTCTGATATTTCTGTCTGCAATGCCCTACTCTGCTCCCGGACAACGTCACCATCTCCAGATGTGCTGTCCATAATCCAGCTACTCTTCTACCTCTGCCAAAGGGGGGAGGAAGATGGAGGATGAAAACCACATCTCTGACACATTAGTGGAAGAGGTAGTCGACTCTGAAATGGCTGAACGCGATTGTCTTGCTGTCATGAGGCAAGAGAACACCTGGAAGATCCTGACCTGATGCTCTTTGTGGATAGACCAAGGTATGCAGACCAAGAAGGCCGTTCGCACACTGGTATAGCAGTAGCCACAGAAGTAACTTGCTGCCAGCAAAACCACTGCCTACATCCAAAGGCAGGACTGCGTGCCTTGACAGAAGCATACGAGAGGTCCACTCAACATGAAGCTGTCAAGATCAATCTGGAGGGAAAGAGGCTTCATCACGGCTAACGGAACGCCAGTCTGACACCACAAAGCCATACAAGAATTAATGGAGTCCTTGTTGATGCCAGGAAGAGTTGCGGTGGTAAAAGTAAAAGCACACACACTGGAGACACTTCAAGGGAAGCAGTGGGCAACAGACTAGCTGAAGTAACAGCAAAAGAAGCAGCAGTAATACCGGTTGACACGGAAACAGAGGAAAAGGAATAACACTCCAGAAACAAGTATCCAAGGAAGAAAAGAAGAAATGGACCTAAGATGAAGTTATACAGGATGAAATACGCCTAAGGATGAACAAGGAAAATTTAAGGCCTCGAACAAAACTCTACATACTTGATGCTATACAGGAAGCAGGGGTCATAGCATAAGAGTTTAGTCTTTCCCTTGGGTCACATACACGCACAAGTATAATTGCCTATATGTAGACTAAGTTTAAAAACATGTGACTAAAATGCATTTTCGAGTCTTTTCATCCATCCCAGATCCTGAGGACATAGGAGCCCACCAGATCCTGCCCGGTGACTGAGTCCTCATCACCAAGAGGTTCAACAGACGTACCCTTGAACCTAGAGATGACGGCCTGTTCCAAGTCCTGTCAACTATTGCAGCAGTCCATGGGTCCACGCTTCCCACTGCAAGGAGATGCCGGATCCAGAGTCCAGTAGCGGCTGCCACTCTTCATCCATCTGGCACTTATCCTTTTCCTAGCTCAAGGGGTAGTCAGTCACCAAGGGGTAGTCACTCATGAGAAGGGCATACTGACTTTCTGGTATAATGTCTCCACCCCAAGAGTAACATATCAATTTGACTACTGTCTCACAATAAGAATGTCCAGGCCCCATGGCACAGTTTTCATATCAGGTTTAATACACAATTCATCTGTGTCACTACTGCTGAAATAGGGGAAGGTTCAAACTGGGAGGATTAGTCTCTTGTTGGGTGGCACACTGGTGAAAGTGACTGGAGACATCAACCAGCCCAGGCCCTACAGCGAAGGAACAAATGGGGAATAAGCCTATTAAGTCGCATGACGCTGTCCAAAGCCCATTTTAAGGGTCAGAGTGGCCTTCCAGATTCAATACTCCCTGTCACTGCCACTCACTGCCCCAAGGAGGGATGCATAGTTCTGTACCTTACTATTGACAACCCTTCAGAGTATGAGCAAGGGTTATATGTACTAGGCTCAAGTACTAAACTTGGGAGGGAAAATGGTGACACAAAAGGTAAATTTTGGCTAAGAAGCATAGATACCAGTGGGGGCACACAGGGAGCACCTGACAAATTCAAAGTCGAGAACGAGACAATAGTTGTGTTTAAACCCACCATCCCCGTAAATAAGAATGCAAAGCGGATAAACTATTTATACAATAATCAACAACGGTTTATAAAATACACTGGGGATGCCATAAAGGCAATTATTGACCCATTAAGTTTGCAAAAGTTATTTTATGTCCTTTGATCATATTTTCTTTAATTCTATGCTGCATAGTGCCATGCCTTAAGAAAATGATGATGAAAACTATGGAAACCACAGTGATGACCATGCATGCCGATTTTGAAGATCCCCTGTATGAAAGATGTCCCAATGAAAACATGCAAGCACCACCTCCGGAATATGCCTGCTTGAAGCAAACCAACGAGGGAAAGTCCAGGATCTGACTTCCGCCTGTGCAAAGTCCGTTAGGAGGGGGTCCATCTACTAGAGATGGGTCGTCTCGTATATACGGTGAAGATTAGTTAGCTAGGTTCCAGCATTGTTGAGATAGGTAGGCCGGGAGGACAGATCGATAGGTTCGACGAGATTAGGATTTTTGATTTTGCATATCTCCAAAGGAGGGACTGTTAAGGGGAGAATATATGGCACATGAATATATACAAGAATCAAAACTGTACCACTATAGAGTGGCTTTGTAGAATATTAGGATCATGTTGCTTTAAGATACTTCTGGCTTTCTGCTGAATTATTTCTGTGCATGACCCACCTAGGCTTCATATAATACCGCAATACTGGGTGGATCGGGTGGATCGGGCTAAAGAACAATACTTATGTACACGGTGATTATGTAGCATATGAGAACAGTAAACTGTAACTCAGAAACGTACATAGTGATATGTAGCGGCATGGGAACGGTAAATACTAACTTAGAAATGTACCCATGATGTAATAACACAAACTCTGTATAAAAGCTGTTCATTTTTGGATTAAAGACAGAGAAGAATCATACTGACATGATACACCTTGTCTTGTGTATTCTTTTCTCCGTGCACGTAAAATCTCTACCAAAGATCCAATTTGGCCACAGACAATTAAGACGGGCCACACCCTAGTGCGGCAGAATCAACAAGGACTACAACTGACAGTGGGAGATTTACTGGCAATTTTATCACGCAATTTTGTGCTGAGAATATTAAAATCAGAGAAATTCTGACGCGTAACTGGCATGTTCTTTTAAATGATCCCATTTTATGTAAAATTATTCCGAAGAATCCGGGGATCACGTTTCGTAGAGCACCTACCATTAAAAATCTAATTGCTCCCAGCCGTCTCAGAAAAAAACCATCTTCCTCCCCCTTGAATCCAATAATAGGGATATATAAATGTGGTAAAAGAAATTGCCTATGTTGCGGTATTATTTCCCATAAAGAAAAAATCTTCAAGTCCACTTTTACCAAAGAATGTTTTCCCATTAAAAGTTTCCTAAATTGTACTGTAGGATTTGTGATATATGTAATAGAATGAGACTGCGGAAAACAATATGTTGGAAGAACAACCCAGCCCCTCCATCGAAGAGTTAATTCCCATCGACATAATATCAAAATAGGTTTTATGCAACACGGTCTTTCAAGGCATTTTGCTCTTAAGCATGAAAAAAACCCTAATGGGTTAAAAATAAGTCCCATCGAACATATACCCAGTGATCACCCGGACAGATTGGGACAATTGAACCGCAAGGAAATATTTTGGATTTATAGACTCAATTCTCTTAAGCCCAATGGTCTCAACGAAATTACAGAAATTTTCTTATAATCACAAATTTTAAAAATATCCTTCTCTTTTAACAATTTTTTGGAATATTCTTAAAGTGGATTTATTGTATATTTATTTCTCCTTCTATTAGAGCGTTCTTAATGATTTATTAATCTAGTTTTAATTATTTTCTTTTTTTCTTTCAAGAATTTTTATCCATTCAAGTTTGCTTCCCCCCCGGGTAGCGAACCTACTTCTGTATCCTCATTTTTGTAGGTCCACTTCTATTGTCTTGTACCCATCAATCAATTTGACTCCCTGACTTGAATCATATTATTTAGTCCTATAAAGAAAAAAACCTTGTCCAAACAATTATTAGTCCAACTCAATTTTATTAATATATACATATACAGTTTTAATTTTCAACGAATTTATATTCTTAATAATAATTTTTATCAACAATTTTTTATTATAAGTTTTTAGATATATACATTTTTTTCCCCCATTTTTATTAAAGATATTTTACCATCCTCCTAATAGTATTTATATACAATAGTATTCATATACTTTTAAATATTTTTTAGTAATAAACTTCAGCTTTTTTTCTTGTATCTAAAGTCATACTCCTTTCTCAAACGAGTTCTTCTCCATTCAAGTGGTATAAGCTCTGGACTTTGATACATATAAAAAAAATTTCAATAGGTTCGCATTTTTTTCTTTCTTCTTCTTTTTTTAGGATTTTTAATTATTTTCCTTTTTTTGTCCACATATATTTATGTGATCTGTGAAATATAAATTAAGATAGTACAATTGTTAAATAATGAGAACCTTTGTAAATTGCCATTGCATTTCATTAACCCTTGAACTTTGACATCTGTTCCCTCATCACATGGGACCTTTTGGCGCTCAAATTCAAATCTTGAATGTATTTAACCAGAGAAGACTGTATCTATTCACTCTATGTCATCCCCTGAAGAAGAAGTGATATTCCACTTTGAAACGCGTTGGGAATAAAGAGTTAAAAAGTATTTCATGTGGTGACTTTATCTTTGGCTCAGCAGCGCACAATAAGCCCAATAATTTATCCAAAAGGATCTTTATCTGTGGTCACGGACGTGAACCTCGGGCGTGCAGCAGACTGACATTGATCTACATGCTTTAAACTATCTTGGAAAAGGTGAGTAGATTCTCTGAATTTATTTCATCTGTTACCCAGATAAGACCCTATTGCGCTCTTTCTCTCCTCAGTTTTATCTTGGGGGTAGAATGCTGGCATCTCTATTTCATGCAGGTCTTCTAGATCTTCTGCTGGGTTATATACCATGTGTGGCTGGGCTATATACCATGTGGCGCTGGGGTATATACCATATGTGGCTGTGCTATATACCATGCGTCCATGTGTAGCTGGGCTATATACCATGTGGTGCTGGGCTATATACCATGTGGTGCTGTGCTATATACCATGTGTGGCTAGGCTATATACCAAGTGTGGCTGGACTATATACCATGTGGTGCTGGGCTATATACCATGTGTGGCTGTGCTATATACCATGTTTGACTGGGCTATATACAAGGTAATGCTGGGCTATGTACCATGTGGTGCTATGCTATATACTATGTGGTGCTGGGCTGTATACCATGTGGTGAGTGGCTATATACCATGTGTGGCTGTGCTATATACCATGTGGTACTGGGCTATATACCATGGTGCTGGGCTGTATACCATGTGTGGCTGTGCTATATACCATGTGGTGCTGGGCTATATACCATGTGTGGCTGTGCTATATACCATGTTTGATTGGGCTATATACAAGGTAATGCTGGGCTATGTACCATGTGGTGCTATGCTATATACTATGTGGTGCTGGGCTGTATACCATGTGGTGAGTGGCTATATACCATGTGTGGCTGTGCTATATACCATGTGGTACTGGGCTATATACCATGTGTGGCTGTGCTATGTACCATTTAGGCTGTGCTATATACCATGTGGTGCTGTGCTATATACCATGTGGTGCTGTGCTATATACCATGTGTGGCTGTGCTATATACCATGTGGTGCTGTGCTATATACCATGTGGTGTTGTGCTGTATACCATGTGGTGCTGTGCTATATACCATGTGGTGCTGGGCTATATTCCATGGTGGGCTGTGCTATATACCATGTGGTGCTGGGCTATATACTATGTGGTGCTGGGCTATATACCATGTGTGGCTGGGCTATATAGCATGTGTGGCTGGGCTATATACCATGTGGGGCTGGGCTATATACTATGTGCTGCTGGGCTATATACTATGCGGCTGTGTTATATACCATGGGGGTTATATTTTATATTATATTCTATGGGGGAGGCTGTGTTATATAATATGGGGGCCTACATTATATTCTATGGGGAGGTGGGCTGTATTATATTCTATTTGGGGCTACATTATATTCTATGGGGGGGCTGTATTATATTTATTATATTCTATGGGGGGTGATTGCATCATACTCTACGAGGGGGCAACATTATACTATGAGAGGAGGCTAAATTGTATTCTATGGGAGGCTGCATTATATTCAATGGAGGGCTAGATTATATTGTATGGGGCTTCATTATACTTTATGAGGGGGCTACATTATATTCTATGGAAGCTGCATTATACTATATGAGGAGGGCTACATTGTAATCTACGGAGGGGCTGCATTAATTATATAAGGTGTTGCATTATATTCAATGGGGGGCTAGAGTATACTCTATGAGGGGGCTGCCTTATAGTCTATGGAGGGGCTTTATTATACCATATGAGGGGGCTACATTATATTCTATGGGGAGTTACATTATATTCTATGGAGTGGCTGCATTATACTCTGTGGGGTAGCTGCATTATGCTCTAAGGGGTGGCTGCATTATATTCTATGGGGGTTACATTATATTTTATGGCGGGGCTGCATTATACGATGTGGGGTGGCTGCATTATGCTCTATGTGGTGGCTGCATTATACTATAAGAGGGGGCTGAATTATATTGTATGGGGGTTACATTATATAGTATGACGGGGCTGCATTATACTCTGTGGGGTGGCTGCATTATGCTCTATGGGGTGGCTACATTATACCATATGTGGGCTGCATTATACTGTATCGAGGACTATGGGGAATACATTATACTATGGGAAGTGAATTGTACTACATGGATGACTATGGCGGTGTATTATACTTTGGAGCACTACGAGGAGTGTATTATACTATATGGAGGAATGAGCAGTGTATTTTAATATATTGAGGGCTAAGAGGAGTGTATTATACTATATGGAGGATTGAGGAGTGAATTATACCATATGGAGGACTATGGGGCACATTATATTATATGAAGGACTATGGGGTGTAAACTGTAGATGTGCTGCTGATAACATGATACTGTATAGTGATCTGTTAGTGATCCATTAGTGATCATTCTGTCCCCATCATTCTTTCTCAGATGGTGGATAGAGGCCGGGAAACAAGTGTTAATAATAATAATAATAAATTTTATTTTTATAGCGCCGACATATTCCGCAGCACTTTACATTTCAGAGGGGATTTGTACAGACAATAGACATTACAGCATAACAATAATCACATACAGTTGATCATAACAGATACCAAGAGGAATGAGGGCCCTGCTCGCAAGCTTACAGTCTATGAGGAAAGAGGTAGACACGAAAGGTGGGTGGTAACAGTTGCCCCATTTTAAACTTTGCCTAGGGCCCCACTTTGCCTAAAACCAGCCCTGGGGGAAGGATTGGAGTTGTGGCACTTGATTGCAGGGAGCTGATTTCCTGACAGATATTCTCTATTTTCTCTATAAAGTGGGAGGCCAGTTCATCAGCTCAGATGTCTGTGATAGGGATTGTGTTTTTGGACTGAGGAGGGAGTGAAAGGTGTCAAAAAAATTTTGGGGGTTGTTAGACAGTGAGGAGATCAGGGTGGTGAAGTAAGTCTGTTTGGCAAAAAGAAGAGCAGCATTATAGGTCCGTAACATAAATTTGTATTGGATAAAGTTTTTTGGTGATCGAGTTTTCTTCCATGGGCGTGCAAAACTCCTAGAGCATTGCTGTATAAATCGAGTTTGCAATGTGAAACCAGGGCTGTTTTACTCTGTGTTTGGAGGGTCTGTGAGTGAGGGGTGCTACTTGGTCCAGGCTGCTTCTGAGAGTGTTATTGTAGTGATGTACAGCCAGATCAGGACATGAAATAGAGGAGACTGGGGACAGTGATGAGTGTAGGCTTCTGAAAGTGAATGAGCGTTAATGGCTTGTAGATTTCTGCATCTGTCCCCATCATTCTTCGCCAGCCGGAGTAAAGAGGCCGGGAAACAAGCATCGAACGACTTCAATATTGTTGATCATGCTTGTTTAACGGCCTGAGCTCTGCGCATGTAAATGGTAATGGTGCAATATGTGAGCATTTAGTGCCCCACTTTAAACTTTTGCCCAGGGCCCCACTTAATCTAAAACTTGCCATGGTCCAAGTCACAACTTACTGGCAATTGTGGGGTGCATCACATAACCTGTGTACCGCAGACCTCTGCTTTCCCCAGATCTCCCTGCTCAGAAGATGGCACATATAACTAAGGGAACACGCAGTTCTTTGTAACAAGCAATCATTTATTGGGCAGGTTATGTTCATCAGACTGTAACACGCAGTTTCTGGTGCAACACTTCTTATTCTTTGTTTCTTTAGTACAGTATGTCTCCAGCATCACTCTCCGTTCCTCCTGCACGATCCTCACGTTAACTGATTTTCCAGGGATTTCCTGTCCAGTTCCTCAGTGCACTGGGCATCCTCTACCTTCTCTTAATGCAGTTTCACATGCTTTTCCTCTGTACACTAGAAGATAAGACACTCTTGGCAGTATTTGTACCGAACCCTAGGCGCCAGATGTTGCAGGAATGTCCGCAAGAGATTATAGTAAGGCCTCCCACTGCCTTGAACGATAAGTGCCCTCCCACTGCAACTTGAACTTGACCTTGGTTACTGTACTTCCCTGACTATCAGTAAGTAGTCCTCTTTTACTGGGGGGTTCCCCTCCCACTATGGGCCAGTACTAAGCTTTAGCTAAGTCTGTCCCTACAAACACAAAGTATTACATTTACATATATTACACATATAGGCTTGGACTGGCCCACAGGAGAACAGGAGAATCCTCTGGTGGGTCACTGTGCATTACTGGGCCACAACCCTCTCATATAGCAGTACTTGGAAAAATATCCTTTATTCACTATGTACTTACAGAGGCAGCATCTTATTCATGTAGCAATCTTCCCAGTTCATTGTTATATAAATTTGTGATTGAGGATAATGTCACATTTGCAAGTAGCTGTAAAAGTGGGACACTTAAGTTGGTTACTGGAGTTGGTTACTAGTGGGGCCTGGGCACCCCAGTCAGACACTGCTTGTGTCTCTTGTATTCTGCAGCTCTGTGTCCCCATCTTCAGTCTTCTATCGGGTAGTCTTTTATGTAGGACATATACTATTTTAGGGCACTGCCTCCATAACAATTTTAATGTAACTTGGGACAGGAGTTGACATTATGATACCACAATGTGTGGAGATTTATGTGGTCTACCTTCTGTAAATGGTGCCCCCCATAATTCCTGGTTCAACTTGTAGAGTACTGAGAGTAGTAATGATCACTCCCATCATTAGAACTGGGTAAAAATAAAGTGAACAGAAAAAAGCTCCCATGACACTTTTATTTTCTTTCTTATTTTCTTTATTGGAATAGCAATAAGCAACACTGTAATAAAAATATTACGGGCCCTTTAAGAAATTAAACCATAATCACAATGACTCTCAGGTCAGTCTCTATACAGACCACAGAACTAGCTGTGGGCATTGAGGACCGGCTGAGAACCACTGGACCACAAGATCCAGAGGAAGGCGAAGAAACCCCCCGGAGAGTTCTGCCTCAGGGGGGGAAAAAATTCCTTCCTGACCCTAGTTGTGGCGATCGGATATTTCCCTGGATCACATCTGTCCTGCTGCATATTGCTGTATATCTGCACATATTATAAGCTCAGGAGAGTCGATCTGGAAGGGAAAAAATAAATGCATCTTGCTCCTAGGAGCTAACAATCTAATATACAATATACACTCTGCTCCTAGGAGCTTACACTCTAATTTACAATAGACATATATGCGAATACTATACAAGAGACATATATACGAATACTATACAAGAGACATATATACAAATACTATACAAGAGACATATATACGAATACTATACAAGAGACATATATACGAATACTATACAAGAGAAATATATACGAATACTATACAAGAGACATATATGCTTGCCGGGCCGAGCTGGGCAAATTCCCTCTACACCTAACGGTTCTAAAGAGGGCACTGTCATTCTGGGCTCACCTACGTAGGAGCAATCCAAGCTCCCATCACCATAAAGCCCTGACACATGTAGGGGAAACAGAAAAACCAGGACCCTCGGAACAGCTCACCCAAACCCAACCTGACCAGAAAACCAATCACAACAACCTGACAAAAGTCAGTATCAGGAAGATGGCAGACGAAGGCCAGGAGAGGTACATAAGTGACTGGAAGAACGACATCATCAGCTCACAGAAACTGACCATGTACCAAAGTCTACAGAGAGACTACAGACTAGCTCCATACCTGGAGAAACTCCCGGACCCCAAAGACCGCAAGATCCTGAGCCGGTATAGACTCAGTGCCCACAGTCTGGCCATCGAATCCGGCCGACACAGGCAGAGCTACAAGCCCAGGGAGGAAAGACTGTGCCAACACTGTGACCAGGAGGCCCTGGAGGATGAGACCCACTTCCTGCTACACTGCTCCAAGTACTCAGCAGTGAGGGACACTCACTTCAGGAGACTCTCACATCTCTTCCCGGATTTCACCACCATGAAGGAGGAAGAGAAAACATACATCCTGCTGGGGGAAGAAGAGAGAGCAGTGGAGATAGCAGCGCAATATGTGAGCGAATGCCATAGACTGCGAGAAAGAGAACTATGATATGCCATGGACTTCTATAGCCCCCACCCTGGATAGCCCCGAAACCCCATCCACCTTCCCTATGCCAAGGACTTCTATAGCCTCATCCTGGATCTGCCCCCAATCCCCCCAACCACCTTCCCTATGCCATGGACTTATATAGCCTCATCCTGGATCTGCCCCCATGCCCCCATCCACCTTCCCTATGCCATGGACTTCTATAGCCCCATCCTGGATCTGCCACATCCACCTTTCCTACAGCCCCTTCCCAACATCCCTACAGTCCCTATCCCTATTCCCTTCTGTACACCTGCTTTGGCAAAACTAATGTGTATTTAGTCCTGCCAATAAAGCTTCTTTGAATCTTGAATCTTGAATCTATACGAATACTATACAAGAGACATATATACGAATTCTATACAAGAGACATATATACGAATACTACACAAGAGACATATATACAGATACTACACAAGACACATATATACAGATACTACACAAGAGACATATATACACAGATACTACACAAGAGACATATATACACAGATACTACACAAGAGACATATATACACAGATACTACACAAGAGGCATATATACACAGATACTACACAAGAGACATATATACACAGATACTACACAAGAGGCATATATACACAGATACTACACAAGAGACATATATACAGGTACTACACAAGAGACATATATACACAAATACTACACAAGAGACATATATACATGTACTACACAAGAGAAATATATACACAGATACTAAACAAGAGACATAAATACACAGATACTACACAAGAGACATAAATACACAGATACTACACAAGAGACATATATACACAGATACTACACAAGAGACATATATACAAATACTACACAAGAGACATATATACAAATACTACACAAGAGACATATATACAAATATTACAAAAGAGACATATATACAGATACTACACAAGAGACATATATACAGATGCTACACAAGAGACATATATACAGATACTACACAAGAGACATATATACACATACTACACAAGAGACATATATACACAGATACTGCACAAGAGACATATATACACAGATAATACACAAGAGACATCTATACACAGATACTACACAAGAGATATCTATACACAGATACTACACAAGAGACATCTATGCACAGATACTACACAAGAGACATCTATACACAGATACTACACAAGAGACATCTATACACAGATACTACACAAGAGACATCTATACACAGATACTACACAAGAGACTTCTATACACAGATAATACACAAGAGACATATATACACAGATACTACACAAGAGACATATATACACAGATACTACACAAGAGACATATATACAGATACCAAACAAGAGACATATATACAGATACCACACAAGAGACATATATACAGATACCACACAAGAGACATATATACAGACACCACACAAGAGACATATATACAGATACCACACAAGAGACATATATACAGACACCACACAAGAGATATATATACAGATACTACACAAGAGACATATATACAGATACTACACAAGAGACATAAATACACAGATACTACACAAGTGACATATATACACAGATACTACACAAGAGACATATATACAGATACTACACAAGAGACATATATACACAGATACTACACAAGAGACATATATACACAGATAATACACAAGAGACATAAATACACAGATACTACACAAGTGACATATATACACAGATACTACACAAGAGACATATATACAGATACTACACAAGAGACATATATACACAGATACTACACAAGAGACATATATACACAGATACTACACAAGAGACATATATACACAGATACTACACAAGAGAAATATATAAACAGATACTGCACAAGAGACATGTATACACAGATACTACACAAGAGACATCTATACACAGATACTACACAAGAGACATCTATACACAGATACTACACAACAGACATCTATACACAGATACTACACAAGAGACATCAATACACAGATACCACACAAGAGACATATATACACAGATACCACACAAGAGACATATATATACAGATACTACACAAGAGACATATATACACAGATACTACACAAGAGACAAATATACACAGATACTACACAAGAGACATATATACACAGATACTACACAAGAGACATATATACAGATACCACACAAGAGACATATATACAGATACCACACAAGAGACATATATACAGATATCACACAAGAGACATATATAAAGATACCACACAAGAGTCATATATACATATATGCCCCAATCCCCCATCCACCTTCCCTATGCCAAGGACTTCTATAGCCTCATCCTGGATCTGCCCCCATGCCCCCATCCACCTTCCCTATGCCATGGACTTCTATAGCCCCATCCTGGATCTGCCACATCCACCTTTCCTACAGCCCCTTCCCAACATCCCTACAGTCCCTATGCCTATTCCCTTCTGTACACCTGCTTTGGCAAAACTAATGTGTATTTTGTCCTGCCAATAAAGCTTCTTTGAATCTTTGAATCTTATACAGACACCACAAAAGAGACATATATACAGACACCACACAAGAGACATATATACAGATACTACACAAGAGACATATATACAGATACTACACAAGAGACATATATACAGATACTACACAAGAGACATATATACACAGATACTACACAAGAGACATATATACACAGATACTACACAAGAGACATATATACACAGATACTACACAAGAGACATAAATACAGATACTACACAAGAGACATATATACACAGATACTACACAAGAGACATATATACACAGATACTACACAAGTGACATATATACACAGATACTACACAAGAGACATATATACACAGATACTACACAAGAGACATATATACACAGATACTACACAAGAGACATATGTACAGATACTACACAAGAGACATAAATACACAGATACTACACGAGACATAAATACAGATACTACACAAGAGACATAAATACAGATACTACACAAGAGACATATATACACAGATACTACACAAGAGACATATATACACAGATACTACACAAGAGACATATATACACAGATACTACACAAGAGACATATATACAGATACTACACAAGAGACATATGTACAGATACTACACAAGAGACATAAATACACAGATACTACACAAGAGACATGTATACACAGATACTACACAAGAGACATATATAGAGATACTACACAAGATACATATATACAGATACTACACAAGAGACATATGTACAGATACCACACAAGAGACATATATACACAGATACTACACAACAGACATATATACAGATACTACACAAGAGACATATATACACAGATACTACACAAGAGACATATATACACAGATACTACACAAGAGACATATATACACAGATACTACACAAGAGACATAAATACAGATACTACACAAGAGATATATATACACAGATACTGCACAAGAGACACATATACACAGATACTACACAAGAGACATATATACACAGATACTACACAAGAGACATATATACAGATACTACACAAGAGACATATGTACAGATACTACACAAGAGACATAAATACACAGATACTACACAAGAGACATGTATACACAGATACTACACAAGAGACATATATAGAGATACTACACAAGAGACATATATACAGATACTACACAAGAGACATATGTACAGATACTACACAAGAGACATATATACACAGATACTACACAAGAGACATATATACAGATACTACACAAGAGACATATATACACAGATACTACACAAGAGACATATATACAGATACTACACAAGAGACATAAATACACAGATAATACACAAGAGGCATATATACACAGATACTACACAAGAGACATATATACACAGATACTACACAAGAGGCATATATACACAGATACTACACAAGAGACATATATACACAGATACTACACAAGAGGCATATATACACAGATACTACACAAGAGACATATATACACAGATACTACACAAGAGACATATATACACAGATACCACACAAGAGACATATATGCACAGATACCACACAAGAGACATATATACACAGATAATAAACAAGAGACATACATACAGATACTACACAAGAGACATATATACAGATACCACACAAGAGACATATATACAGATACCACACAAGAGTCACATATACACATATACTACACAAGAGACATAAATACAGATACTACACAAGAGGCATATATACACAGATACTACACAAGAGACATATATACACAGATACTACACAAGAGACATATATACACAGATACCACACAAGAGACATATATGCACAGATACCACACAAGAGACATATTTACACAGATACTAAACAAGAGACATATATACAGATACTACACAAGAGACATATATACACAGATACTACACAAGAGACATATATACACAGATACCACACAAGAGACATATATGCACAGATACCACACAAGAGACATATTTACACAGATACTAAACAAGAGACATATATACAGATACTACACAAGAGACATATATACACAGATACTACACAAGAGACATATATACAGAAACTACACAACAGACATATATACACAGATACTACACAAGAGACATAAATACAGATACTACACAAGAGACATATATACACAGATACTACACAAGAGACATATATACACAGATACTACACAAGAGACATATATACAGATACTACACAAGAGACATATATACAGATACCACACAAGAGACACATATACAGATGCCACACAAGCGACATATATACAGATGCCACACAAGCGACATATATACAGATACCACACAAGAGACATATATACAGATACCACACAAGAGACATATATACAGATACCACACAAGAGACATATATACAGACACCACACAAGAGACATGTGAGCAGGACGGAGCCGGACTAAAGATTTTATGAAAAAGGAGGAAAAAATAAGTTCCAAAGGACAAAACAAGAATCCCCTGGAGGACAGACAGCAACCACCAGGCAGCACCAGGTCTGACATCCAGAGGACAGCACCCGCAGGTAGGACCATCCTCAGACTCACCACACTCAGAGTCTTGCTAGAACTTAAAACTATCAGAAATAAGAATTAGAATTAGAATTATAAAAATGGAAAATGTTAATTTGGAACAAGGGAAACTGAACAAAGTAAATGTTGATAGAGAGCCGGAGACACAAGGCAGCAGGGGGTCTAAGATCGTGGAGATAACACACTCTGAAGGGCAGAAGAACAGTCATGCAAAGAAAGCCATAAAAACTGCCACAATTAGAGAAAACCCAGAGACCCTGTATGCGGACTTCACATCTAGTGAGGAAGAGAAAAGGAAAACCAATGTGTTATTCTTCACAGAGCATCTCCGAGCCTGGCACACCGCCCTGTGCAAGCAATATCAACACACAACCAAGTCTGATACTAATAATAGCCGGCAGATCAGAGTCAGAAACCATGAAGACGACGAATGCAGCTCACTCACCATCACTCTGTACAACAGTGGCACCGTCCTGGTGCAAGGGACTGAGGACAATCTGGGGCAATTTGAAGACAGGTTCCCTCATATTAAACTCCAGGCCCAATCCCACAAAGAACAACAAACCCCAGCCACCTCTGATATCCACACCATTACAGCCACCTCTGATGTCCACAGGCCTACAGAGACCTCCAGAGACACCACTTCCCCCAATGCTTCACACCCCTCACCCCAGACCCTCAGAGACTGTTTATCTCAATTAGAAAGAGAATTTGTACAATTTAAGGAAGAACATCTGAGAAACACTGGTGACAGAAATGCGAATGACCACATAGTTACTGAGATAAGCAAACTGAAATGTGAATACAGGTCATCCCTACAGCAAATACGAGCCGCAATGTGTGAACTGCAGGAAGAAAATGCCATGCTGAGACAGGAGATAGAAAAGCTGAAAGCACCAACACCTGGACATCTGAGCCAGGAAGGGGCCATGGAAACGAGGAGTGGAGAGGACATGACCTCCACTGGCCAGGAGGCTGAGAGGCCAAACAACCCCAATATGGAGGAACCGGAGTCTAATCAAAGTGAGCCAGAAACAAGACCCATAGAGGAGAGAAGAGAACCTGCTACCAGCATAATCTCCAGCACAGACCCCCATCAGCAGCCAAATCCCCCATCAACAACATCACAAAGTCCTGACACCGTCCTCATAATGGACTCAAATGGGAAATACCTGAATACAAGGCGGCTATTCCCAGGAAAAAGGGTCAAAAAAATCCGCTGTGCAACTATTGAGCAGGTGACAGCGGTCATCAATAATCCACTGTTTTCCAACCCAAACCATATCATTATACACACCGGCACAAACAATCTGCCAGACCAGCACCAGCAGATCTCAGGAGAACTGGCCCAACTAGCAAAGACGGCACAACTAAGATTCCCAGACAGCAAAATCATCCTGTCATCTCTGCTCCCAAGAAAGGACATAAATCACCATCACCTCTATGACAGTAAGCACCTGAACAAATCAGGGGTCAGCCTTCTGGCCAAAGAGCTGAAGGACATTGTACTAAACAGAGACCACCCTAGGCCTGGAGCCAACACCAACCAGAATCCCATGAAAAGACCCCCGACAATAAGAAGGAAAGAAACAACAATTATATCAAAGGAAGCTGAAAACATACACCCCCACCCAAAATTGGACCATCAGAGGAGGAGACCACCATGGAGGAGTTCACCGACCTCACACAGAGACATGCGAAACAGAGGCATACAGAGCAGAGATATACAGAGCAGAGATATGGAGGAGATAAAGACTCTACTCAACACAGTGTGCAGGAAACTAATGTGACTGGACGGAAACAACACCATTAATAAACCAGTCAGAGATCCGGTGTGTCCTACACAGCCATACTCATTACAAGGTATATACACCCAAGATATATATAAAAAAAAAAAATGACCTCACTTACAATCAGCAGCTGGAATATTCAGGGTCTCAACACCTCGGCCTTTGGATGTAAAACAAATGACCCTGACTTTATACAAAGACTGAGAAATATAGACATTCAGATCCTCCTGGAAACATGGACCAGAGCCGAAGACGAATCTCTGGTGCCCATCGGATACAGGGAAATCTCTGTCCCTGCCCTGAAAAATAAAAACATCAAACAGGGTCGGAGCTCAGGAGGAATACTGATCTGGCATAAAGAAGAGCTCCACCAGTACATCAAACCGGTGAAGAGAGGAGGCAGCCACATATGGATCAGGATCAGCAGCTCCATCCTCACCTCTCAGTCTGATGTCTATCTCTGCGCCACCTATATACCACCGCCAGAGTCACCCTACTTCAATCCAGACTGCTTCGAGATCTTACAAAGAGAAGCCGCCCACTATCAGGGCCTGGGCAAAGTTCTCATCTTTGGAGACCGCAATGCAAGAACAGGGAGAGAAAACGACTTCCTGACCACGGATGGGAACATCTACATATTTGGAGCAGAAAATAACGGCCAAGACTCAGTAGTCACAGAGAGAAACAGCTATGACAGTACAGTCAACAAAAGTGGTAAAAAGCTCCTGAACGTATGCAGAAGTTTAGGACTTCATATTCTTAACGGACGAACCAAAGGAGACTCCTTAGGGAGGTGCACACTAAACTCCCATGTAGGGAGGAGTGTGGTAGATTATGCCATTACAGATATGAACCTGGCAAATATCAGCGCCTTCATAGTCTCCCCACAAACGCACCTGTCAGACCACAACCAACTTCTTCTGTACCTGAAATCTACAGAGAAACCATCCACTCAAAAGCCACAGCAGAGCGGCCTCTTCACCCGGCCTCCATCCTATAAATGGCACAAAACGTCGGCATTAAAGTATAAAGAGGTTCCCAGCAGACCTGAAATACAGCGGATGCTCCACCACTTCTACAACTACGAGTACCAGCCTAACCCAAAGGGAGTGAGTCAAGCTGCAAAAGACCTCAACAATATATTCTATGCAATGGCCAGACTGTCCGACCTTAGAAAAGTCAACTACAAGAGACCAAAAGAAAAACAGATCAATGGATGGTTTGACAGAGAATGTAAAGCCGTACGGAAGACCCTGAGAACAGCCTCAAACAAGAAACACAGAGACCCCAACCACCCGGGTCTGAGGGAAGCCTATGAAACCATACAAAGGCAGTACAAAACCATCCTCAGGAGGAAGAAGCAGAGTTACATCTCCACCAAACTTAACCAACTCCAAGTCGCCCTCCAAGACAACTCCTTCTGGGAACTATGGAACCACATGGGCACAAAAGACAAGAAAAACAACATCCATATCCATAATGGCAACATCTGGCTCCAGTACTTCAGAGACCTCTATAAAGACATTCCAAAGGAAGAACTAAGCCAAGAACAGAAAAATATAATGGCAAAACTAAAAGCAATGGAGGAAAAAGTAAAAAATTTCCAAAACCCCGTGGATGCACCTATTACATTACAGGAAGTAGCAGAGAGAATCTCTTCCATAAGATGTAGAAAAGCCGGTGGCCTGGATGGAATCCTACCAGAAATGCTGAAGTACAGCCCACCAGAAATACAGGCCGCAATGGTTAAACTCTTCAATATTGTGCTAAGTGCCGGCTACTTCCCTCCTACCTGGAATCAAGGCGTCATCACACCCATCCACAAGAATGGGGACAGGTATGACCCAGCCAACTACAGAGGAATATGTGTCAGCAGCAACCTGGGAAAACTGTTCAACAGCATCCTGAACAAGAGGATCCTCAGTTTCCTCACCGAGCACAACGTCCTCAGCAAGAGCCAAGCAGGGTTCATGCCAAACCACCGCACTACTGACCACATCTACACCCTGCACAGCCTCATTCAGAGCCACGTCCACAATACAAAGAACGGGAAGATATACACCTGTTTTGTGGACTTTAAAAAGGCCTTTGATTCGGTGTGGCACCCAGGCTTATTCCTGAAACTGCTGGAGAGCGGAATAGGAGGAAAGACCTATGATGTTATCAAAAGCTCCTACACCGAGAACCTCTGCAGTGTGAGTGTGAACGGCAGAAGAACGGCTTATTTCCAGCAGAGCCGGGGAGTCAGACAAGGCTGCAGCCTAAGCCCAACGCTCTTCAACATTTACATCAATGAGCTGGCTACCGCTCTGGAATCTTCCACAGCACCAGGTCTCACCCTCCACGACGTGCAGGTGAAATTCCTGCTGTATGCAGATGACTTGCTGCTTCTGTCACCAACCGAGAAAGGCCTCCAAGACAACCTGAAAATCTTAGAGAAATTCAGCTCCACCTGGGCTCTACCGGTCAACCTAAAGAAAACCAACATCATGGTGTTCCAGAAGAGAAAGAGAAAATCAGACCAGCACCCTTCATTTATCCTCAACAACTGCACCCTTACAGGAACGGACAAATATACCTATCTGGGCCTAGAGATTCACCGATCAGGGAGCTTCAAACAAGCCATAGAGACCCTGAAAGACAAGGCATGCAAAACCTTCTATGCCATCCGAAGGAAACTCTACCATCTAAAGCCACCAGTGAGGGTCTGGTTAAAAATCTTCGATTCTATCATCGCCCCAATCCTCCTGTATGGCAGCGAAGTCTGGGGTCCTCACACCTACCCAGACTGGTCAAGGTGGGATTCAAGCCCAACAGAAATATTCCACCTGGAATTCTGCAAGCACCTTCTCCAAGTCCATCGGAGCACCTCCAACAGTGCATGCCGGGCCGAGCTGGGCAGATTCCCTCTACACCTAACGGTTCTAAAGAGGGCACTGTCATTCCGGGCTCACCTACGTAGGAGCAATCCAAGCTCCCATCACCATAAAGCCCTGACACATGTAGGGGAAACAGAAAAACCAGGACCCTCGGAACAGCTCACCCAAACCCAACCTGACCAGAAAACCAATCACAACAACCTGACAAAAGCCGGAATCAGGAAGATGGTAGACGAAGGCCAGGAGAGGTACGTAAGTGACTGGAAGAACGACATCATCAGCTCACAGAAACTGACCATGTACCAGAGTCTACAGAGAGACTACAGACTGGCTCCATACCTGGAGAAACTCCAGGACACCAAAGACCGCAAGATCCTGAGCCGGTATAGACTCAGTGCCCACAGTCTGGCCATCGAATCCGGCCGACACAGGCAGAGCTACAAGCCCAGGGAGGAAAGACTGTGCCAATACTGTGACCAGGAGGCCCTGGAGGATGAGACACACTTCCTGCTACACTGCTCCAAGTACTCAGCAGTGAGGGACACTCACTTCAGGAGACTCTCACATCTCTTCCCGGATTTCACCACCATGAAGGAGGAAGAGAAAGCATACATCCTGCTGGGGGAAGAAGAGAGAGCAGTGGAGATAGCAGCGCAATATGTGAACGAATGCCATAGACTGCGAGAAAGAGAACTCTGATATGCCATGGACTTCTATGGCACCCACCCTGGATATGCCCCAATCCCCCATCCACCTTCCCTATGCCATGGACTTCTATAGCCTCATCCTGGATCTGCCCCCATGCTGCCATCCACCTTCCCTATGCCATGGACTTCTATAGCCCCAACCTGGATCTGCCCCATCCACCTTTCCTACAGCCCCTTCCCAACATCCCTACAGTCCCTATCCCTATTCCCTTCTGTACACCTGCTTTGGCAAAACTAATGTGTATTTAGTCCTGCCAATAAAGCTTCTTTGAATCTGAGATACTACACAAGAGACATATATACACAGATACTATACAAGAGACATACATACACAGATGCTACACAAGAGACATATATACACAGATGCTACACAAGAGACATATATACACAGATGCTACACAAGAGACATATATACACAGATACTACACAAGAGGCATATATACACAGATACTACACAAGAGGCATATATACACAGATACTACACAAGAGGCATATATACACAGATACTACACAAGAGACATATATACAGATACTACACAAGAGACATATATACACAGATACTACACAAGAGACATATATACACAGATACTACACAAGAGACATATATACAGATACTACACAAGAGACATATATACAGATACCACACAAGAGACATATATACAGATACCACACAAGAGACACATATACAGATGCCACACAAGCGACATATATACAGATGCCACACAAGCGACATATATACAGATACCACACAAGAGACATATATACAGATACCACACAAGAGACATATATACAGACACCACACAAGAGACATATATACAGATACTACACAAGAGACATATGTACACAGATACTACACAAGAGGCATATATACACAGATACTACACAAGAGACATATATACACAGATACTGCACAAGAGACATATATACACAGATACTACACAAGAGACATATATACACAGATAATACACAAGAGACATATATACAGAAACTACACAACAGACATATATACACAGATACTACACAAGAGACATAAATACAGATACTACACAAGAGACATATATACAGATACTACACAAGAGACATATATACACAGATACTACACAAGAGACACATATACACAGATACTACACAAGAGACATATATACACAGATACTACACAAGAGACATATATACACAGATACTACACAAGAGACATACATACACAGATACTGCACAAAAGACATATAAACACAGATACTACACAAGAGACATATATACTCAGATACTACACTAGAGACATATATACAGATACTACACAAGAGACATAAATACACAGATACTACACAAGAGACATATGTACTCAGATACTACACAAGAGACATATATACAGATACTACACAAAAGACATATATACACAGATACTACACAAGAGACACATATACACAGATACTACACAAGAGACATATATACACAGATACTACACAAGAGACATATATACACAGATACTACACAAGAGACATATATACACAGATACTACACAAGAGACATATAAACAGAGATACTACACAAGAGACATATATACTCAGATACTACACAAGAGACATAAATACACAGATACTACACAAGAGACATAAATACACAGATACTACACAAGAGACATGTATACACAGATACTACACAAGAGACATATATAGAGATACTACACAAGAGACATATATACACAGATACTATACAAGAGACATACATACACAGATGCTACACAAGAGACATATATACACAGATGCTACACAAGAGACATATATACACAGATACTACACAAGAGACATATATACACAGATACTACACAAGAGGCATATATGCACAGATACTACACAAGAGGCATATATACACAGATACTACACAAGAGGCATATATACACAGATACTACACAAGAGACATATATACACAGATACTACACAAGAGACATATATACACAGATACTACACAAGAGACATATATACAAACACTACACAAGAGACATATATACAGATACTACACAAGAGACATATAAACAGATACTACACAAGAGACATATAAACAGATACTACACAAGAGACATATATACAGATACTACACAAGAGACATATATACAGATACTACACAAGAGACATATATACAGATACTACACAAGAGACATCTATACACAGATACTACACAAGAGACATCTATACACAGATACTACACAAGAGACATATATACACAGATACTACACAACAGACCTATATACAGATACTGCACAAGAGACATATATACAGATACTACACAAGAGACATATATACAGATACTACACAAGAGGCATATATACACAGATACTACACAAGAGACATCTATTCACAGATACCGCACAAGAGACATATATACACAAATACTACACAAGAGACATATATACAAATACTACACAAGAGACATATATACACAGATACTACACAGGAGACATATATACACAGATAATACACAAGAGACATATATACACAGATACTACACAAGAGACATATATACAAATACTACACAAGAGACATATATACAGATACTACACAGGAGACATATATACAGATACTACACAAGAGACATACAGTATATACAGATACTACACAAGAGACATATATACACAGATACTACACAAGAGACATCTATACACAGATACTACACAAGAGACATCTATACACAGATACTACACAAGAGACATCTTTACAAATACTACACAAGAGTCATCTTTACAAATACTACACAAGAGACATCTATACAAATACTACACAAGAAACATCTATACAAATACTACACAAGAGACATCTATGCAAATACTGCACAAGAGACATCTATACAAATACTACACAAGAGACAGCTTTACAAATACTACACAAGAGACATCTTCACAAATACTACACAAGAGACATCTATACAAATACTACACAAGAGACATCTATACAAATACTACACAAGAGACATCTATACAAATACTACACAAGAGACATCTATACAAATACTACACAAGAGACAGCTATACAAATACTACACAAGAGACATCTATGCAAATACTACACAAGAGACATATATGCAAATACTACACAAGAGACATATCTACAAATACTACACAAGAGACATATCTACAAATACTACACAAGAGACATATATACAAATACTATACAAGAGACATATATACAAATACTATACAAGAGACATATATACAAATACAAGATTCAAGATTCAAAGAAGCTTTATTGGCAGGACTAAATACACATTAGTTTTGCCAAAGCAAGAGTACAAAAAGGAATATGGATAGGGACTGTAGGGATGTTGGGAAGGGGCTGTAGGAAATGTGGATGGGGCAGATCCAGGATGAGGCTATAAAAGTCCATGGTATAGGGAAGGTGGATGGGGGCATGGGGGCAGATCCAGGATGAGGCTATAGAAGTCCATGGCATAGGGAAGGTGGATGGGGGGTTGGGGCATATCCAGGGTGGGGGCCATATAAGTCCATGGCATAGGGAAGGTGGATGGGGGGATGGGGCATATCCAGTGTGGGAGCCATAGACGTCCATGGCAAATACTAATACAAGAGACATATATACGAATACTACACAAGAGACATATATACGAATACTATACAAGAGACATATATACAAATACTATACAAGAGACATATATACAAATACTATACAAGAGACATAAATACAAATACTATACAAGAGACATATATACAAATACTATACAAGAGACATATATACAAATACTATACAAGACACATATTTGAATAATATACAATAGACATATGAATACTATACAGTAGACATATACTATACAATAGACATTTATACATACTATACAGTAGTCATATACAAATACTATATAATAGACATATACTAAGCAATAGACAAATACATATACTATACAATAGGCTTATACGAAAACTATACAATAAACCTACACGAATTCTATACAACAGACATATCAGAATACTATACAATAGACATATTTAAATACTGTACAATAGATATAGGCGAATACTATACAATAGACAGGCGAATACTATGCAATAGACATATACAAATACTATGCAAGAGACATAGACGTATGCTATGCAAGAGACATAGACTTGCCATGCAAGAGACACAGACATATGCCATGGAAGAGACACACATGTATTTCATGCAAGAGACACAGATGTATGTCATTCAAAAGACATTCGTATGCCAAGAAAAAGACATAGACGTATGCCATGCAAGAGACACAGACATATGCCATGCAAGAGACACAAACGTGTGCCATGCAAGAGTGCAAGAGACACAGACGTATGCCATGCAAGAGACAGACCTATGCCATGCAACAGACATACTTGTATACTATACAATAGACATACACATATACTATACAATACATATACTATACATTACATATGCAATACATTTATACATTTACTAAACAATACATATACTATGCAATACGCCATGCAAGAGACACAGACATATGCCATGCAACAGACATAGATGTATGCCATGCAAGAGACACAGACGTATGCCATGCAAGAGACACAGACGTAGGCCATGCAAGAGACACAGACATATGCCATGCAAAAGACATAGATGTATGCCATGCAAGAGACACAGTCGTATGCCATGCAAGAGACACAGACGTATGCCATTCAAAAGACACAGACATATGCCATGCAAGAGACATAGACGTATGCTATGCAACAGACATACTTGTATACTATACAATAGACATACACATATACTATACATATACTATACATATACTATACATTTACTACACTATACAATATGTATACTATACAATACATATACTGTACTATACATTACATATGCAATACATTTATACATTTACTAAACAATACATATACTATACAATACGCCATGCAAGAGACACAGATGTATGCCATGCAACAGACATAGACCTATGCCATGGAAGAGACAGATGTATGCCATGCAAGAGACACAGACATATGTTTTGCTACAGACATAGAACTATGCCATGCATCAGACATACTTGTATACTATACAACAGACATACAAATATACTATACATTTACTACACATGTACTCTGCTATACATATACCATACATTACATTTATACATTTACTAAACAATACATATACTATGCAATACATATACTGTACTATATACACACACATAATAGAGTTGCAGACTCCAATCAGGCTTTGATTAGAGTGTGATCAGAGTGGCATCTGTTTTTTTTGGAGGTGGAGAGGGGGGGAAAAGTTTCTCCATTTTGTCAGTCTGTGAAAATCGAAGAGCATATATATGAGCGAATATATATCTATAAATATATTTATTTCTAAATATTTAATTCATTTCTATATATAGTATGTATACATCGCGCTGTGGAATTAATGGTGCTATGTAAACGAGTAAAATAAATAAATATATATGAGTTTGCTGTCCGTGGTTTTGATGGATAACACTCGTACCTATGATATTCTATGGGCCTGTGCAAATGTCAGATTTTTTGCTCGGACCCAGTGCTCCATGGAAAAAATTGGAGACAAATCCGATTTTGATCCCAGTATCAGATCAAAATCGGCAATGCAAGTCTTTGGGCCCATGAAAAAATTGGTCTCCACTTGGATGACATCTAAGCGTGTCTGATTTTCACAGACTGACATAATGCAGAAGATGGAGAAACCTTTTTTCCCTCTCTCCACGCCCGAGAAAAACTGATGCAATTCTGATCTGTGCCTGATCGGAGTCTGCAACTCTTACGGCAGTTGCCGTTAAATCAATTCTGCTCATGATATCCTGTGGTTCCAGTTCTAGTCCTCCTGCTTCCATCGTGCTACTATGCTCTCCGTCGTTTCTGCTCAGCCTTTCTGCTGCGCCACCGTCATCTGTCCGTGCTTCATTACAGCAGATCATTTGAACTAGATGAGACATAACACCTATCAGTACAAAAAAGAGGATTAAATGGTAGGTTCTATTTAAGGAATCATTCTAATGCACAAAAGAGCGAGATGTTTGCTGACAGTTTTTAGGGGTAAATAGTGCAGTTCTAAACTTCACAACAAACACCACACAGCTACACAATGTGTGATTGGGGCCTTAGTGTTAATTGAGCAGCTACCTACTTGGACTTGTCTTCCTCAATATGCTTCCGCTGGGGACACAAGGTGGTTCAGGATAATAACTTTATACATTCTCTACCAATTGTGATATGTATGATGTGATGTGTCATGTGATCTCTATGATGTCATGTGCCCTGTGATGTCATGGCTCTGTCGTAATAACTGCCACTGGTGTGTTATGTATCAAGTTTCCAACATCAAGAGTAGAATTAATAAAACAAAATCACAGGCCGCAAATAACCACCAGTCTCATTTTTTATTGAGTCATGACTAGTGTTGAGCATTCCGATACCGCAAGTATCGGGTATCGGCCGATACTTGCTGTATCGGAATTCCGATACTTCCGATATTTTTTCAATATCGGAATTCGGCATCGGAATCGGAAGTTCAAAGTTGATTGACAGACTGACGTCATCATGATGCGCGGTGTGTGCGCATCATGATGCGCCGTCATTTCGGGCCTTCCGGGGGTCTCTGCCGGCCTGCCGGGGGGCTGTGCCGGCCTGCCGGGGGGCTGTGTGGACTGCCCGGGGTCTGTACCGGCCTGCCGGGGGGCTGTGCCGGCCTGCCGGTGGTCTGTGCACCCTGTGGGGGTCTGTACCGGCCTGCCGGGGGGCTGTGCCGGCCTGCCGGTGGTCTGTGCACCCTGTGGGGGTCTGTACCGGCCTGCCGGGGGGCTGTGCCGGCCTGCCGGTGGTCTGTGCACCCTGTGGAGGTCTGTACCGGCCTGCCGGGGGGCTGTGCCGGCCTGCCGGGGGGCTGTGCTGATGTCCGGGGGTCTGTGCAAGCATCGTCCGATGGGACTACAAGTCCCATCGGGCGATGCCTGCTACCATGACAGTGATTGACACATTAGCCAATGATGGGACAGTAGTAGTCCCATCATCCGGCTAATGTGTTAAATGTTAAAAAAAAAAAAAAAATACTACATACATACTACATGCATGCTACATACATACTACATGCTACATACATACTACATATATACTACATACATACTACATACATGCTACATACATACTGCATGCTACATACATACTACATACATACTACATACATACTACATGCATGCTACATGCATGCTACATGCATGCTACATACATACTACATGCATGCTACATGCATGCTACATACATACTACATGCTACATACATACCACATACATACTACATACATACTACATACTACATATATACTACATGCATGCTACATACATACTACATGCTACATACATACCACATACATACTACATACATACTACATGCATGCTACATACATACTACATGCATGCTACATGCATGCTACATACATACTAGATGCTACATACATACCACATACATACTACATACTACATATATACTACATGCATGCTACATACATACTACATGCTACATACATACCACATACATACTACATACATACTACATACATACTACATGCTACATACATACTACATATATACTACATGCATGCTACATACATACTACATGCTACATACATACCACATACATACTACATACATGCTACATATATACTACATGCATGCTACATACATACTACATACATACTACATGCATGCTACATACATACTACATGCATGCTACATGCATGCTACATACATACTACATGCTACATACATACCACATACATACTACATACATACTACATACTACATATATACTACATGCATGCTACATACATACTACATGCTACATACATACCACATACATACTACATACATACTACATACATACTACATGCTACATACATACTACATATATACTACATGCATGCTACATACATACTACATGCTACATACATACCACATACATACTACATACATGCTACATATATACTACATGCATGCTACATACATACTACATATATACTACATGCATGCTACATACATACTACATGCTACATGCATGCTACATACATACTACATACATACTACATGCTACATACATACCACATATATACTACATACATACAATACATTCATACAATACATACATAGACATACAGTACATATAACATAGAGTAACATACTTACCAATACTTGTCACATTGTTCCCCGAAGCCATTGTCTTTTCCGGAATAAATATTAACATAACAAACCACAAAAATACTCACCCACGATCCGAAGCAGTCCACGAGTGTGTCCCACGACGATCTTGGGTAGAGAACTGCAGCATCAGATGATGCTGCCGTTCTCTACGGGCTGCAGGAATCCAATGACGGAAGGTAGGTATCCTTCCGCACTGTATTCCTCCGCCACTTAAAAAAAAAAAAGTCCCTAGTCTCACTTTATGCCATTGCTGCGTGGGAATTTCCCACACAGCAATGGCATAAAGTGAGACTAGGGACTTTTTTTTTTTTTAAGTGGCGGAGGAATACAGTGCGGAAGGATACCTACCTTCCGTCATTGGATTCCTGCAGCCCGTAGAGAACGGCAGCAACAGCTGATGCTGCAGTTCTCTACCCAAGATCGTCGTGGGACACACTCGTGGACTGCTTCGGATCGTGGGTGAGTATTTTTGTGGTTTGTTATGTTAATATTTATTCCGGAAAAGACAATGGCTTCGGGGAACAATGTGACAAGTATTGGTAAGTATGTTACTCTATGTTATATGTACTGTATGTCTATGTATGTATTGTATGAATGTATTGTATGTATGTAGTATATATGTGGTATGTATGTAGCATGTAGTATGTATGTAGTATGTATGTAGCATGCATGTAGCATGCAGTATGTATGTAGCATGCATGTAGTATATATGTAGTATGTATGTGGTATGTATGTAGCATGTAGTATGTATGTAGCATGCATGTAGTATGTATGTAGCATGCATGTAGTATATATGTAGTATGTATGTAGCATGTAGTATGTAGCATGCATGTAGTATATATGTAGTATGTATGTAGCATGTAGTATGTATGTAGCATGCATGTAGTATGTATGTAGCATGCATGTAGTATGTATATGGTATGTATGTAGCATGTAGTATGTATGTAGCATGCATGTAGTATATATGTGTTATGTATGTGGTATGTATGTAGCATGCATGTAGCATGCATGTAGTATGTATGTAGTATGTATGTAGTATATATGTAGTATGTATGTAGCATGTAGTATGTATGTAGCATGCATGTAGCATGCAGTATGTATGTAGCATGCATGTAGTATATATGTAGTATGTATGTAGCATGTAGTATGTAGCATGCATGTAGTATATATGTAGTATGTAGCATGTAGTATGTATGTAGCATGCATGTAGTATATATGTGTTATGTATGTAGCATGTAGCATGCATGTAGCATGCATGTAGTATGTATGTAGTATATATGTGGTATGTATGTAGCATGCAGTATGTATGTAGCATGCATGTAGTATATATGTAGTATGTATGTTGCATGTAGTATTTATGTAGTATGAATGTAGCATGTATGTAGTATGAATGTAGCATGTATGTAGTATGCATGTTGTATGTATGTAGCATGTAATTTTTTTTTTTTTTTTTTTTTACATTTAACACATTAGCCGGATGATGGGACTACTACTGTCCCATCATTGGCTAATGTGTCAATCACTGTCATGGTAGCAGGCATCGCCCGATGGGACTTGTAGTCCCATCGGACGATGCCTGCACAGACCCCCGGAGCCTGCACAGACCACCGGCAGGCCGGCACAGCCCCCCGGCAGGCCGGCACAGCCCCCCGGCAGGCCGGCACAGCCCCCCGGAGCCTGCACAGACCACCGGCAGGCCGGCACAGACCACCGGAGCCTGCACAGACCCCCTGGCAGGCCGGCACAGCCCCCCGAAAGGCCCGTACAGACCCCAGAGAGGCTGTACAAGGGCAGGAAAGGGTTTTTCTTATTCCGATACCGGAAGTCCCATAGACTTGAATTGGACTTCCGGTATCGGAATCGGCGATACCGATACTTTTTTTAAAGATCGGCCGATACCATCCGATACGATACTTTGAAGTATCGGACGGTATCGCTCAACTCTAGTCATGACGCATATTAAAACCTAAACATTTGCACCCAATTTTTCTAATTTGTATCACCTGCTTTTCTACGCACTAAAGGAAAACACAGGACGTCATACTGCAATTCCTGACCACGATAAACCGTCAGTTCCTGGTCACCCCTGATCCAACAGGACCGAGAGAGCTGACAATGGAGAACTGTAGCAGTCTACAATTAAATTTATGTTATGATACCATTTTCACAGCATTAACGGCAAAGCTACCCAAAAATGGAACCAAGTGGAGTTGTCTCTCTGCCCCACCCCTTCCTATATGCTTTTATTAGAGCACATGGGTGTCATAGAGGGCAAAACCAGCCGACTGCTGAGGGTCTTCAAGACCAGTGACAATGATCAGTTGATCGCCAGCACGTCCTCATTTAGGGAAGGGGTGGTCCAGAGTGGTAACTCCTGTTTGGCTGGGCTCACACTCGCTTAGAAAGAACCCAAATGTGCAGATTTTCCTTAGAAGCTGATCAATAGCATTTTTTTAAATCATAGAATCGTTATAAATTTCACAGGCTATAGCGCTTTTTGATAAGATTTTCAGATGAATGATGCCGCTCTGAATCCCACTTTTAATCCCCCATCTAAACAATTTGTGAGTGGCGTCATAAGTGAAGAGTTCCCTACCTGAACTTGTTTCCTTCAAGCTGTCAGGCTCCAATGAAACAAGATGGCTCATGTGTTGCACTTTCCTCATTCTATGCCAATTGTGATGTCATATGATGTCTATGATGTTTATGTGCTTTGTGATGTCATCAAAACTGTTTAACCCCTGCCCACCCAAAGACATACTTTGATATTGTGAACAGGTTATTTCAATGCAACGGCCCAGACAATGAAGGGACAATGGTAATCATCCAAAACTATTTATCTTTCTACCACAGAAAAGAAATCTAACTAAAGGGACATATACTGTATATACTGCATGTATGAAACCAGAAGTTTATATACACTGTATAAAAACACATATGCATGTTTTTATCAATATCTGACATGAAATCAGAATAAATCTTTTCCGTTTTAGGTCAATTAGGATTACCATAATTATTAATATTTGCCCAATGCCGGAATAATGAGAGAGAGAATGTTTTAAGGCATTTTATTTATCTAGTTTCAACTGTAGTATAATGCACCCCACATAGGCAGACTCTGTATGGAATAATGCACCCCCATAGGCAGACTCTATACTATATAATGCACCCCTGTAGGCAGACTCTAAATAGTATAATGCACCCCACATAGCCAGATGCCATATTGTATAATGCAACACCCATAAGCAGACTCTATATCTCTATATTGTATAATGCACCCCCCATAGGAATACTCTATATACTATAATGCACTCCCCATAGGCCTCTATGGCAGACTCTTTACTGTATAATGCACCCCCCATAGGCAGATTCTATACTGTATAATGCACTCCCCATAGGCAGACTCTATATGGTTAATAAGCACCAGGAGATCATAGAGTTTGTACCACAATGTGGGTGCCAATCCCTACTATATTATTAAGAAGTGTACTACCTTATATCATACCCTGACATTAGTGTGTATAACCATACAATTGGTGGTATTGTATTTATTTCTATGTAGCTACAAAGTGGGCCCAAAGAATAATTTTCTTTGGTAGGCCCTGAGTGCTCCAGTCCGATGCTTGCTGGAAGTTTAGGTACATAGTGAGAGTGAGAGACAGACCCCGCACTACACAGAGGGCAGGTAGAGAGTGAAAGAACCCCGCAGTACACATGGAGGGCAGGTAGAGAGTGACAGAACCCCCTAGTACACATGGATGGTCATGTAGGGAGTGACAGAACCCCACAGTACACATGGAGGGCAGGTAGATAGTGACAGACCCCTGCCCTACACATGGAAGGCAGAAAGGTAGTGACAGACCCAACAATACACATAGAGGGCAGGTAGGGAGTGACAGACCCCAACCTACACTTGGAGGGCAGGTAGGGAGTGACAGACCACCGCAATACACATGGAGGGGAGGAAGGGAGTGACAAACCACACACTACACATGGAAGGCAGGTAGGACGTAACAGACCGCCGCACTACACATAGTGGGCAGATAGAGAGTGACAGACCACTGCACTACACAAGGAGGGCAGGTAGAGAGTGACAGAACCCCACAGCACACATAGAGGGCAGGTAGAGAGTGACAGACCCACACTACACATAGCGGGCAGGTAGAGAGTGACAGACTGCTGCACTACACAAGGAGGGCAGGTAGAGAGTGACAGAACCCCACAGAAAACATAGAGGGCAGGTAGAGAGTGACAGAACCCCACAGTACACATAGAGGGCAGGTAGAGAGTGACAGACCCCACACTACACATAGCGGGCAGGTAGAGAGTGACAGACCACTGCACTACACAAGGAGGGCAGGTAGAGAGTGAAAGAACGCTGCAATACAAATGGAGGGCAGGTAGGCAGTGACAGACCCCGCCTCACACATGGAGGGCAGGTAGAGAGTGACAGACCCCACACTACACATGTAGAGCAGGTAGGGAGTGACAGACTGCTGCACTACACATGGAGGGCAGGTAGGGAGTGACAGACCCTGCAGTACATAGAGGGCAGGTAGAGAGTGATAGACTCCTGCACTACACAAGGAGGGCAGGTTGAGAATGACAGAACCCTGCACTAAACATAGAGGGGATGTAGACAGTGACAGACCCCTGCACTATACATGAATGGCAGGTAGGGAGTGACAGACCTTGCACTACACATGGAGGGCAGATAGAGAGTGCCGGACCCCGAACTACACATGGAGGAAAGGTAGATAGCTACAGATTCCGCACTATACATGTAAGGCAAGTAGAGAGTCACAGACCTCTGCACTACAGATGCAGGGCATGTAGAAAGTGACAGAACCCTGCATTACACATGCTGCTTTTTCTCTTGTGCTTTAAATGAGGTTTGAAAAAGACCCGACATATGGTCGAAACGTAAACTCAATGCACTATTTCCCTGCGGTGTCTTCAATAAAATAATTTTGCATTAAAAATCTAAATTTCCCAGAGTGCAGCTGTTTTTTCTTTACTAGATGACCTTCTGGACTAAGCTCCAGGTTCAGCTCGCACCTACCTCATATCCACAGAGTGCAAGCCTTGTCTGTATTGCCAATGTCACCACTCACCCCTTTCTCTGTCCCGCGTACCGACCATCACCCCCTCCATGTGCTGTGTGTGCCGCATGGGACACGAGCAGAGGAAATGTCATCTCCCCTGCTCCGCCGGGATCTCCAGCAATACACAGGCCACATTTGGACTGCGCTTTGTTGGAGAATATGCATGCACAGAGAACGTTAGATGGCGCTGCGCAGTGTCATCGCGAGATCCAGCGTTCACTGAAGCACGGAGAAGACGGTAGACCGGGAGCCTGGATTCGGTGAGTATCAGCTTTTTTGTAATTCTTATATTACTGTGCAGAAGGGCATAAAATGGAGGGAGGTGCTATGCAGATGGGGGGAATATGAGTGGAGGGGATGTGTTGATGGGGGGCGGTAAAATGATATGAAAGCTGTGCTAATGGGGGGAATAAAATCAGTGGAGGGGCTGTGGTGATAGAGGGAATAAAATGAGATTCAGGGCTGTGCTAATAGGGGAGAATAAAATGAGGTGAGGGGCTCTGCTAATAGGGGAGAATAAAATGAGGTGAGGAGCTGTGCTAATCAGGGGAATAAAATGAGGTGAGGAGCTGTGCAGATGGGGGAATAAACTGATGGGGTGTGTAGATGGGGTTTATAAACTGACGGGCTGTGCAGATGGGTGAAATAATCTTAGGGGCTGTGCAGATGGGGGAATAAAATTAGGGGCTGTACAGATGGGGGAATAAAATTATGGGCTGTGCAGATGGGGGAATAAGCTGTGGGGCTGGGCAGAGGGGGAAAAATGAAGGTCTGTACAGATGCAGGTGAATAAATTGAGGGGCTTTGTAAATGGGGATATGAACTGATGGTCTGTGCAGATGGGGGAAATCAATTGATGGTCTGTGCAGATAAGGGAATAAAATTAGTTGCTGTGCAGTTGGGAGTATCAGCTGAGGGACTGTGAAGAGGGGGTAAAATGAGGGACTGTGCAGATGGGAAAAATAAAGTGAGTGGCTTAGCAGATGGGGGAATAAATGGGCTGAGCAGATGGGGCAATAAACTGAGGGGTTGTGCAGATGGGATGAATAAAATGAGGGGCATTGCAGGTGTCAAGAAATGAAGAAACACAACAAAAAACAGGCTGACATACTTACCTGTCTAGGCCTCAAGACAAATGCAATAACAGGATGCAGCGGACAAAAATAAAGATGGCGGCTACACAGAAGCAGTAATACCAAAAAGACAGTCAGCCTACAATCAGGGATTGGCCTGTATGCAGCACTGTTCAAATACAGAGGATGCAGAGCATCTGGCTTACAGCCTAATAATGACGCCCTATAAATACATGTGACATCTTAGTTGATATTCTGGCCAAAATATGGAAGCTTGCAACCCACATCACGGGTCCCCACACTTGCGAGTCCTACTTTAACAGCAAAACCACAAAAAGAGGACTTGAAAATGACGCGCCCCAGGGGCCGTGGGATACTCAGTACCGCGCCAGTTGTCTTAAAGGGATGTGTCACAGTGGCAGTGACCCGGTCCGTGGCCCCAAGCGGTCATGTAAAAGGGGAGTATTGATTAGGGATAAAGTTTATGTAGTGATTCATGATGCCAGTTGGAGTGTTCGACTGTAGTATAGCCGGCACAGCAGATGATCCCTGGGACAGTAGATGGTGATGGCAGTGCAGATGTTTAACCCTCTTCAACCAGGGCTGACCCCCAGAGATTGTGATGGAAGTAGAAGGCACAGAGCAATAAGGCAGGAGACAAGGAAAGTCACTATCATTTACTGTAGTTCAGGTGCAGTTCAGAGGAGATATTACAACTTTCACCAGGTTACAGTCTGTTCTTCAGAATGGGAGTTATCCTTCACTCTGCTGTGACTCGGTGTAAGCTTCCTGCTATTCTAATCCCTTCTGGGACCAAGGCTTCCCGGAGTTTAGAGCTTCCAGTATAGCCACTACTCACTGTGTATTCCTCCTGTTGCAGCTTGGATCCTGCGTAAAGCTCAAGTTCCTTCTTTCATAATCCTTCACTGATCCTAGTTTGCTGCCGTCTTCCTGGGGAAAACACTCTGCTGTTGGTTGTATAAACTCACACAGACTCTCAGCTTACCACCCTGCTCTGAAAGCATGGATGGCCTAGGGGTTGACTCCCTGATTCTTCTTAGCTTTGCTCCTGGAGGAAGCGCATGTCATGGCTTCCAGGAGTGTTGTCCATTCTCTCCTTCTTCTTCACTGAAAACAACAACTCTCGACTCCTCTCCCTCCTAGTTAGAGTATGTCTGCAAAGCTCTAAGCTTCAGACAAGTAAGGGAATGAGGTGAAGTGTGTGTGTGTTGTGGTCTCTAGCAGAGAAAGCATAACTCCCATTACTTACAAAACACATGCAAAACAGTACATATTTAAACGTTTTGTGGCGGTAAAGACGCGGGGCACCACATTCCCCCCTAGTTAAAGGTAGCATTCCTTGGGCTACACACGGAACATAAGCATACAACAAAGTGACATAACATTTAACCTGGGTATGGGTGAACACTCCCAGTAAATGAGTTGAGTCATGGATTACAGCCCAAAACCACTTCCGATTGGTTGGATCGTCCCTGAGTGCAGCTGCAGGACACACAGACCATAATAGAAAGTTCACTGCACTTGCTGGCTTAGATGGCTCCCAGCCAAGGCACGATGAACAGATTTTTCTTCTCAAGTTTAAGAGTCTGTACAAGAGTTCTTGTAGTAGAAAATATATAACTACTGAAATCTCACATTAGTCCATGTGGGCACAATATCTTTAACATTTTAGTAATGTTACCTAAGGCAAAGTTCAATGTAAGTACAACTCTAAACTTAATTATTAATCTTAATATATCAAGCCTACCAATAATGGCACTTCAGAAAAAGAAATATCCAAAACGACAGAAAAGCATTGCCATTAAAAATAATTTTTATTAAAGCATGATAGCCAAACCATAAAAACACATAAAAGGAGATTCCTGTCCAGAGAACCAAACATAGGTTAGAGGACACATGTGAGAACAGATGTACCAATGGAAGATACAAAATATGAATCTATTATAAGCTTGTCATAATGACTGTGGAAAGGCCTTCCACCACGGTTCACACTCTCCTCTCTGCACAGACCAGCATAAATTGTAAAAGATGCTACATATGCATGTATGCTGCTATAACTGCACCTATTCAGTATATACAAAGTGTCCTACCTCCTGTACAGTAACCGCAGTCCCTATATTTGTACCAAAAGGTTTTACTGAGTCGTCAGTGTGTAGAGGCATGCAAAAAAACAGCACATATAGGGGGTGTGTACTGAGTCACCTTATAAAGGTACAATAAACATAGGTATACATGTGGCAGGGTATAGAGTATGAGCCCATAGTGCTCTAAATGATGTCAACAACTAATAAAAATGCTGCACACAAGTATAAATATCTATGCATATAGTACAATCAACCTAAGTGTACATGTGGGAGGGGATAAAGTATGAGCCCATAGTGCTCTGAAGAAATTTTTGCCAGAAGCAACTAATGTAAACGCTGTACACAGATATGTACATCTATGCATACCCAATAGACTACAGAAACGCTAATATAGCAGGCTGAGAGATGAATAGTACAAAATAAAGTGCAGAGTGCATGAGAGAAATATACAAACTTGTTGGTCACTATCCCCAACGCGCGTTTCACCACAGCTTCATCCAAGGGTGTAAAGTATGTGGTTATCATGTGCTTATGTCCTTAAGTAGCCCTCCATCTCATCATCAGTAACAACACATGTGCGCTGAGAGCCATCCATAACACTGCCACCTAGTGCTGAACCAAGCCACATTCAATCCATGTAAACGCACAAAAAGTTGCAGGAGATGTGAACCAGGTCAAAGACGCTACGTGGCTAGTGCAAGACCGTGAGCGGTGTAAGTGCGGCGTGTGTCGTCATAACCTGGTACACCCACCCCGCTCCATCACACCACCGCCCGACACGTCAGTGCAGGGGGAGGGGCTGGGGACATCCAGGATGACGTGGCCGCACCACATCCAGCCACACAGCGAGAACACGCCGCCCGTCACATGGCCACGCCCCCACTCGGCGTGTCAGAGCAGGGGAGCTGCACATGCTAGCAGGCGGACGATTGTACGCTGCGCGGACATCAATATGCACAAATGTGGACACATGCTAACAGATGGACAGATACACGCTACATGGACATCAGTATGCACAAATGTGAACAGTGTCACATAGGTAGAGGCAGGAGGGCTAAAGAAGGACATAAATACCGCGAGCCTATATAAATATGTGTATAAAAAGACCAGTATACCAAGCGTGACATCAAAAAGTCCATTAATCCCTAAGGGACACCCAGGTGTACACATATTTATATACATGTGTATTAACTTTGCTCAATATTGTTATGAGCCATATAGTAAGATACACTAAAGCCACCATCAGTTTTGCAATCACTTGTATAAAGATATAACTATACTCAGTATCGTATCTGCACAAAAATTACTACAATGTTAGAGTGTTTAAATATATATATACATTATACTAATAATTACGGCATGCACAGATATTACAGTGAATACATTGCAGTTGAAATGGAGATATAGAGTATGTATACATTGTGCTCATAATTGCGGCACGCACTGAGAATGCACTGCAATTGAAATAAAGATCCAGATATTATAATGTCCCGAAGGGACGTTGGACCCACACTCCATTCCCTACGAAATATAACATACCATTATCTACAAACAAATATATTTACATGCGATGCAACACTGAGGGATCACAATACATAGTTCATAGCCATGGAAATGAGTCCCAAGTCTTGTTTGTAGTATCAGGTGTCAATCATCTTGATGGTGTATCCTCCAAAGGCCAGTCACATATCCCAAGATAGGATCAACCAAAGTGGGTCACACTTAGAAATGAAAAACACTGCAAAAAGAAAAAACATATTAAAACTCTTAAAATAACCTAAAACCACATTACAAGAAGGGGCAAAGCTAAGGATCTCATTTAATCCATTCGGTTGGATAGAAACAATCTTATATATCCATCGAGCTTCAACCTGAGCCAATCTTTTTCTCAGGTTCCCGCCTCGCAGATCCATGTAAACCATATCTATACCTGTTACCTTGAGTAGTTCTGGATTGCACTCATGATGGATTTTAAAGTGCTTAGGTATGGGTTTTAGAATAGTAATATCCTCAGTCCCAGAGGCATTCTTGATATCTCTGTAATGCTCCCTGACTCTCACTTTTAGGGGTCTAGAGGTCATCACAACATAGATCTTACTACACGGGCAAGTGGCATAGTATATCACCCCTACTGTGTTGCACGTTATATGCTGGGTGATCTGAAAAGTCTTACTACCATCACTGGAGGCAAAAGTTGATGCTTTCCTCATATTGGGGCATGATTGGGTTTGCATGGGAAAAAGCCCCACCTTTGGCCCTTAGAGCCAAAGATTTTGGCAGGTCCCGGAGCACCATGGTAACTATGAACAAGGTGGTCTTTCAGGTTCCCCGACCTCCTGTATGTGATAGATGGCCACTTAGACACATGTATTTCCTGACATTTGTCCATCAGGAGTACACACCCCCTATATGTGCTGTTTTTTTGCATGCCTCTACACACTGACTACTCAGTAAAACCTTTTGGTACAAATATTGGGGCTGCGGTTACTGTACAGGAGGTAGGACACTTTGTATATACTGAATAGGTGCAGTTATAGCAGCATACATGCATATGTAGCATCTTTTACAATTTATGCTGGTCTGAGCAGAGATGAGAGTGTGAACCGTGGTGGAAGGCCTTTCCACAGTCATTATGACAAGCTTATAATAGATTCATATTTTGTATCTTCCACTGGTACATCTGTTCTCACACGTGTACTCTAACCTCTGTTTGGTTCTCTGGACCGGAATCTCCTTTTATGTGTTTTTATGGTTTGGCTATCATGCTTTAATAAAAATTATTTTTAATGGCAATGCTTTTCTGTCGTTTTGGATATTAATTATTAATCTTAGACCATTTTACAAATCATTTCTATAGGGAGAAGGGGTTTGGCCCTATGTGCTACGCTGTGATCTGCGCAAGATAGGAATACTAGACGACTTCCTATGACTCTTTAAACCTACAGTACCATGGGTACAACAGGTTCACTGCTGACTGTGAGCACGTTTTCTGATTCTTCCACCTGCAAAGTGTTAGTGGTTGACATTAGCGACTCGTCGCTTCCAGAACAATTTGGTGCCTCTGGTAAAGACCTTTGTGGGAACACCATCACTGGAACTACCACTGCGCTGTTAACTTGTAGCCAAGAACTAGGGAATTCACCTAGAACAATGCGAATCTTTGTATCAGTCTTTTCTTTTAGCTGAGAGTCTTCCTTATTCTCAACTCTTTCACGCAATTGTGCTGGACATACTTTCAGATTGTCTCTGGATACGGTAGCACACGTTATTACGCTGTCTTTGGAGATAGTACACACTTTGCTGTTGTCATAGCTAGATGGTTGAATAGTGTAAGGCTGAGCTAACTTGTGGTTTCTTTTCTTTTTCTACAGCACTTGTTCACCTGTTGGTAAGGGGGTTGCCACAGCATGTCTATTAAAGTTCCTTTCCTGTTTTTGCCTAGCTTGAGCAAGACTTCCCTCTACACATTGCTGAACTTTTTGATACTGCAGTTGTCTTTCTGTATTCCAATCCATGTCCAATTGGCTGAATATGGTTTCAGGAGTTAGGACTCCCATTTCCAGGTCGATGGTGAGTTTACCTAGCCGTGCATGTATCAAGTAAGCTGGACCACATCCTGTTGCGCTGGTTGGGATGTGATTGTACATTTCGATCAAATCAGGCAATTTCTCAGGCCATTAGTTCCTTTCTTCTAGCGGTAAGATCTGCAATAAATTGATTACCAGATGGTTCAGTTTTTCGCAAAGACCATAATTTCTGGTTCAACTTGTAGAGTACTGAGGGTAGTAATGATCACTCCCATCATTGTAGCTGTGTAAAAATAAAGTGAACAGAAAAAAGATCCCATGACACTGTTATTTTCTTTCTTATTTTTTTTATTGGAATAGCAATAAGCAACACTGTAATAAAAATATTACGGGCCCTTTAAGAAATTAAACCATAATCACAATGACTCTCAGGTCAGTCTCTATACAGACCACAGAACTAGCTGTGGGCATTGAGGACCGGCTGAGAGCCACTGGACCACAAGATCCAGAGGAAGGCGAAGAAACCCCCCGGAGAGTTCTGCCTCAGGGGGGGAAAAAATTCCTTCCTGACCCCAGTTGTGGCGATCGAATATTTCCCTGGATCACATCTGTCCTGCTGCATATTGCTGTATATCTGCACGTATTATAAGCTCAGGAGATTCGATCTGGAAGGGAAAAGATAAATGAACCTTGCTCCTAGGAGCTAACAATCTAATATACAATATACACCCTGCTCCTAGGAGCTTACACTCTAATTTACAATAGACATATACATATACTATACAATAGACATATACATAGACTATACAAGAGACATATATACGAATACAATACAATAGAAATATATATGTACAGCACCATAGAATAAATGGCGCTATATAAATAAATAATAATAATAATATACATATACTATACAATAGACATATACGAATACTATACAATATACTTATACGAATACTATACAATAGACTTATACGAACACTATACACTAAACATACAAATACTATACAATAGACATATACTATACAATAGTCATATATATGTACAGCACCATGGAATCAATGGCGCTATATAATTATTAATAATAATAATAATAATATACATATACTATACAATAGACTTATACGAATGCTATACACTAAACATATACAAATACTATACAATAGACATATATGAATACTATACAATAGATATATACGAATACCATGCAATAGACATACAAATACTACACAATAGACATATTTGAATAAAATACAATAGACATATACGAATACTATACAGTAGACATATACTATACAATAGACATTTATATATACTATACAATAGACATATACTATACAATAGACAAATACATATACTATACAAGGCTTATACGAAAACTATACAATAAACCTACACGAATTCTATACAACAGACATATAAGAATACTATACAATAGACATATTTAAATACTATACAATAGATATAGACGAATACTATACAGTAGACATAGACGAATACTATGCAATAGACATGTACAAATACTATGCAAGAGACATAGATGTATGCTATGCAAGAGACATAAACGTATGCTGTGCAAGAGACATAGACGTATGCTATGCAAGAGACATAGACATATGCTATGCAAGAGACACAGACTTATGCTATGCAAGAGACATAGACGTTTGCTAAGCAAGAGATATAGAGGAATGCTATGCAAGAGACATAGATGTATGCAATGCAAGAGACATAAACGTATGCTGTGCAAGAGACATAGACATATGCTATGCAAGAGACATAAACGTATGCTGTGCAAGAAACATAGACGTATGCTATGCAAGAGACATAGACCTACGCTATGCAAGAGACATTGACGTATGCTATGCAAGAGACACAGATGTATGCTATGCAAGAGACATAGACGTATGCCATGCAAGAGACAAAGACGTATGCTATGCAAAAGTCATAGACGTATGCCATGCAAGAGACACAGACGTATGCTATGCAAGAGACACAGACATATGCCATGCATGAGACACAGACATATTTCATACAAGAGACACAGACGTATGCCATTCAAAAGACATAGTCGTATGCCATGCAAAAGGCACAGACGTATGCCATGCAAGAGACACAGACGTATGCCATGCAAGAGACACAGACGCATGCCATGCAAGAGTGCAAGAGACACAGACATATGCCTTGCAAGAGACACAGACGTATGCCATGCAAGAGACACAGACGTATGCCATGCAACAGACATATACGTATGCCATGCAACAGACATAGACGTATGCCATGCAACAGACATAGGCGTATGCCATGCAAGAGACATAGACGTATGCCATGCAACAGACATAGACGTATGCCATGCAACAGACATACTTGTATACTATACAATAGACATACACATATACTATACTTTTACTACACTATACGTATACTATACTATACATATACTATACAATACATATACTATACATTACATATGCAATACATTTATACATTTACTAAACAATATATATACTATACAATATGCCATGCAAGAGACACAGATATATGCCATGCAACAGACACAGATGTATGCCATGCAACAGACATAGACCTATGCCATGCAACAGACATAGACCTATGCCATGCAACAGACATAGACATATGCCATGCAACAGACATAGACGTATGCCATGCAACAGACATAGACGTATGCCATGCAACAGACATACTTCTATACTATACAATAGACATACACATATACTATACATTTACTACACTATACTATACATCTACTTTACTATACATATACTATATAATACATATACTATACATTACATATGCAATACATTTATACATTTACTAAACAATAAATATGCTGTACAATACATATACTATACAATACATTTACTATGCAATACATATACTGTACTATACAGACACATACACATACACACATACATAATAGAGCTGCAGACTCCAATCAGGCTTTGATTAGAGTGTGATCAGAGTGGCATCAGTTTTTCTTGGAGATGGAGAGGGGGGGAAAGTTTCTCCATTTTGTCAGTCTGTGAAAATCGAATAGCATATATATGAGTGAATATATATCTATAAATATATTTATATTTATTTCTAAATATTTAATTTATTTCTATATATAGTATGTATACATAGCACTGTGGAATTAATGGCGCTATGAAAACGAGTAAAATAAATAAATATATATGAGTTTGCTGTCCATGGTTTTGACGGATAACACTCGTACCTATGATATTCTATGGGCCTGTGCAAATGTCAGATTTTTTGCTCTGACCCAGTGCTCCATGGAAAAAATCGGAGACAAATCCGATTTTGATCCCAGTGTCAGATCAAAATCGGCAATGCAAGTCTATGGGCCCATGAAAAAATTGGACTCCACTTGGATGACATCTAAGTATGTCTGATTTTCCCAGACTAACATAATTCAGAAGGTGGAGAAACCTTTTTTCCCCCCTCTCCACGCCCGAGAAAAACTGATGCAATTCTGATCTGTGCCTGATCGGAGTCTGCAACTCTTACGGCAGTTGCCATTAAATCAATTCTGCTCATGATATCCTGTGGTTCCAGTTCCAGTCCTCCTGCTTCCATCGTGCTACTATGTTCTCCGTCGTTTCTGCTCAGCCTTTCTGCTGCGCCACCGTCATCTGTCCGTGCTTCATTACAGCAGATCATTTGAACTGGATGAGACATAACACCTATCAGTTCAAAAAAGAGGATTAAATGGTAGGTTCTATTTAAGGAATCATTCTAATGCACAAAAGAGCGAGATGTTTGCTGACAGTTTTTAGGGGTAAATAGTGCAGTTCTAAACTTCACAACAAACACCACACAGCTACACAATGTGTGATTGGGGCCTTAGTGTTAATTGAGCAGCTACCTACTTGGACTTGTCTTCCTCAAGATGCTTCCTCTGGGGACACAAGGTGGTTCAGGATAATAACTTTATACATTCTGTACCAATTGTGATGTGTATGATGTGAGGTCATTTGATCTCTATGATGTCATGTGCCCTGTGATGTCATGGCTCTGCCGTAATAACTGCCACTGGTGTGTTATGTATCAAGTTTCCAACATCAAAAGTAGAATTAATAAAACAAAATCACAGGCTGCAAATAACCACCAGCCTCATTTTTTATTGAGTCATGACGCATATTAAAACCTAAGCATTTGCACCCAATTTTTCCAATCTGTATCACCTACTTTTCTACGCACTAAAGGAAAACACAGGACCCCATACTGCAATTCCTGACCACGATAAACTGTCAGTTCCTGGACACCCCTGATCCAACAGGACCGAGAGAGCTGACAATGGAGAACTGTAGCAGTCTTCATTTAAATTTATGTTATGATACCATTTTCACAGCATTAACGGCAAAGCTACCCAAAAATGAAACCAACTGGAGTTGTCTCTCTGCCCCACCCCTTCCTATATGCTTTTATTAGAGCAAATGGGTGTCAAAGAGGGCAAAACCAGCCGATTGCTGAGGGTCTTCAAGACCAGTGACAATGATCAGTTGATCGCCAGCAAGTCCTCATTTAGGGAAGTGGTGGTCCAGAGTGGTAACTCCTGTTTGGCTGGGCTCACACTCGCTTAGAAAGAACCCAAATGTGCAGATTTTCCTTAGAAGCTGATCAATAGCATTTTTTTAAATCATAGAATTGTTATAAATTTCACAGGCTATAGCACTTTTTGATAAGATTTTCAGGTGAATGATGCAGTTCTGAATCCCACTTCTAACCCTCCATGTATACATTTTGTGAGTGAGGTCATAAGTGAAGAGTTCCCTACCTGAACTTGTTTCCTTCAAGCTGTCAGGCTCCAATGAAACAAGATGGCTCATGTGTTGCACTTTCCTCATTCTATGCCAATTGTGATGTCATATGATGTCTATGATGTTTATGTGCTTTGTGATGTCATCAAAACTGACTGTTTAACCCCTGCCCACCCAAAGACATACTTTGATATTGTGAACAGGTTATTTCAATGCAACGGCCCAGACAATGAAGGGACAATGGTAATCATCCAAAACTATTTATCTTTCTACCACAGAAAAGAAATCTAACTAAAGGGACATATACTGTATATACTGTATGTATGAAACCAGAAGTTTACATACACTGTGTAAAAACACATATGCATGTTTTTCTCAATATCTGACATGAAATCAGAATAAATCTTTTCTGTTTTAGGTCAATTAGGATTACCATAATTATTAATATTTGCCCAATGCCGGAATAATGAGAGAGAGAATGTTTTAAGGCATTTTATTTATCTAGTTTCAACTGTAGTATAATGCACCCCACATAGGCAGACTCTGTATGGAATAATGCACCCCCATAGGCAGACTCTATATTATATAATGAACCCCCGTAGGCAGACTCTAAATAGTATAATGCACCCCACAGAGCCAGATGCCATATTGTATAATGCAACACCCATAAGCAGACTCTATGTCTCTATATTGTATAATGCACCCCCATAGGAATACTCTATATACTATAATGCACTCCCCATTGGCCTCTATGGCAGACTCTTTATTGTATACTGCACCCCCCATAGGCAGACTCTATATTGTATAATGCACACCCCAAAGGCAGATTCTATACTGTATAATGCACTCCCCATAGGCAGACTCTATATGGTTAATAAGCACCAGGAGATCATTGAGTTTGTACCACAATGTGGGTGCCAATCCCTACTATATTATTAAGAAGTGTACTGTGGCGCCCCTGGGGCTCAGGCACCACAGATGTACTGCACCTCCTCCTAAGGTGTGGTGCCCCACCATCCAGGTAAGGTGGAGACTCCTGACCACACTCCAACACCTGCACCCCACACCACAAAGTAGTGCAGCAAAGCACCTTCTGCGGCTCCCTGCTTGGAGAGTAGCAAAGCACCCATTGGTGGCTCCCTGCTTGGAACACGAAATGTGCTGGGTGGTGGGTGGAGCTTAGTTTACATTCAAGAGGGCAGGAAGAGTTTAGGAAGGGAGTCAGTTGTTCAGTGGGAGAGAGAAGAAGATCCCCAGAAAGAGGGATAGATGGATGGAAGTGCTGCAGCAGATCCCAGTAACCTGGGTCTGCTGGCACAGGAAGGGAAGAGAGCGAGAGCGACATAGACTGAAAGCCTGATTTTCCATAGAAAGAAAGATTAGTACGGAACGTGAGGAGTAAAGGAGAACAGAGGACGTGGGTTAGAAGAGAACCCTTCCTAGAAGTTCTAAGCGCAAGGCCGGGGCCTGGTCCCCGAGGTTGTATGGATACTTATGGTCCTGCAGCAGATACCAGAGGAATAGAAGTAGTGACCGCTTTATTCCCACACAAGACTTGGGGACACAACAGCAACTGGATAGTGAGCCGGGACTTAGTAGCAAGGAGTCCCCGAAGCAGGCTACAGCTGTCTGCCGCACAAGTAGAGTTCATAAGAACATCGGACAGGAGGAACTCCAGTGTAACTTAGTACTGGGAGTACTTCATTTAAAGGCGCTATTAGAGCAGACGTTCAGAAAGGCACATGTTGGCGGAGTGTTGGAAAGGAGTCTTCCATCTGGCCTGGAAGTTGACTGAGTCCCTAACCCAGAGGACACAGCACGGAGGCAGGCACCTGTTTGTACAACAGACTGTGAGTAAAGCTTTGGTGTGCTTTAAGTGATGTTTGAAAAAGAACCGACATACGGTCGAAACGCTACCTCAACACACTATTTCCCTGTGGTGTCTTCAATAAAAAAATTTTTGCATTGAAAATCAAAATTTCCCAGAGTGCAGCTGTTTTTCTTCACTGGATGACCTTCTGGACTAAGTTCCTGGTTCAGCTCGCACCTACCTAATATCCACAGAGTGCACGCCTTGTCTGTATCACCACTGCCACTGTCACCACTCACCCCTTTCTCTGTCCCGCGTACCAACCATCACCCCCTCCATGTGCTGTGTGTGCCGCATGGGACACGAGCAGAGGAACTGTCATCTCCCCTGCTCTGCCAGGATCTCCAGCTATACACAGGCCACATTTGGACTGCGCTTTGTTGGAGAATATGCATGCGCAGAGAACGTTAGATGGCGCTGCGCAGTGTCATCGCGAGATCCAGCGCTCACTGATGCACGGAGAAGACGGTAGACCAGGAGCCTGGATTCGGTGAGTATCAGCTTTTTTGTAATTCTTATATTACTGTGCAGAAGGGCATAAAATGGAGGGAGGTGCTATGCAGATGGGGGGAAAATGAGTGGAGGGGCTGTGTTGATGGGGGGCGGTAAAATGATATGAAAGCTGTGCTGATGAAGGAATAAAATAAGTTGAGGGGCTGTGTAGATGGGGAAATGAAATGAGGGTCTGTGCTAATGGGGGGGATAAAATCAGTATAGGGGCTGTGGTGACAGAGGGAATAAAATGAGATTCAGGGCTGTACTAATAGGGGAGAATAAAATGAGGTGAGGGGCTGTGCAAATAGGGGAGAATAAAATGAGGTGAGGAGCTGTGCTAATGAGGGGAATAAAATGAGGTGAGGAGCTGTGTAGATGGGGGATAAACTGATAGGGTACATAGATGGGATTTTATAAACTGACCGACTGTGCAGATGGGTGAAATAATCTTAGGGGCTGTGAAGAGGGGAAAAAATGAGGGGCTGTGCAGATGGGGGAATAAAATGAGGGGCTGTGCAGATGGGGGAATAAGCTGGGGGGCTGGGCAGAGAGGGAAAAATGAGGTCTGTACAGATGCAGGTGAATAAATTGAGGGGCTTTGTAAATGGGGATATAAACTGATGGTCTGTGCAGATGGGGGAAATAAATTGATGGTCTGTGCAGATAAGGGAATAAAATTAGGTGCTGTGCAGATGGGAGTATCAGCTGAGGGACTGTGAAGAGGGGGTAAAACGAGGGACTGTGCAGATGGGAAAAATAAAATGATTGGCTGCGCAGATGGGGAAATAAATGGGCTGAGCAGATGGGGCAATAAACTGAGGGGTTGTGCAGATGGGATGAATAAAATGAGGGGCTGTGCAGGGGTCAAGAAATGAAGAAACACAACAAAAAACAGGCTGAGATACTTACCTGTCTAGGCCTCAACATAAATGTACTAACAGGGTGCAGCAGACCCAAATAAAGATGGCGGCTACACAGATGCAGTAATATCAAAAAGACAGTCAGCCTACAATCAGGGATTGGACGTTGGTACACCAGTGCCAACAAATATAATCTGTATGCGGCACTGTTCAAATACAGAGGATGCAGAGCATCTGGCTTACAGCCTAACAATGACGCCCTATGGCGGGCTGCCCAATGCTACCTATAATACATTCTGTGTGAACAGAGGCCACAGTTTGCAGAGCCAACTGGGCCCAACTGCACGCCGAAAAATATAAAAAGTGCAAAAAACATATAAATACATGTGAGGTCTTAGTTGATATTCTGGCAAAAATATGGAAGCTTGCAACCCACGTCACGGGTCCCCACCCTTGCGAGTCCTACTTTAACAGCAAAACCACAAAAAGAGGACTTGAAAATGACACGTCCCAGGGGCCGTGGGATACTCGGTACCGGGCCGGTCATCTTAAAGGGATGTCTCACAGTGGCAGTGACCCGGGCGGTCATGTAAAAGGGGAGTATTGATTAGGGATAAAGTTTATGTAGTGATTCGTGACGCCAGTTGGAGTGTTCGACTGTAGTATAGCCAGCACAGCAGATGATCCCTGGGGGAGTAGATGGTGATGGCAGTGCAGATGTTTAACCCTCTCCATCCAGGGCTGACTCCCAGAGATTGTGATGGAAGCAGAAGGCACGGAGTAATAAGGCAGGAGACAAGGAAAGTCACTTTCTCATTTACTGTAGTTCAGGCGCAATTCAGAGGATATATTACAACTCTCACCAGGTTACAGTCTGCTCTACAGAATGGGAGTTATCCTTCACTCTGCTGTGACTCGGTGTAAGCTTCCTGCTATTCTAATCCCTTCTGGGACCAAGGCTTCCCGGAGTTTAGAACTTCCAGTATAGCCACTACTCACTGTGTATTCCTCCTGTTGCAGCTTGGATCCTATGTGAAGCTCAAGTTTCTTCTTTCATAATCCTTCACTAATCCTAGTTTGCTGCAGTCTTTCCGGGGAAAACACTCTGCTGTTGGTTATATAAACTCACACAGTCTTTCAGCTTACCACCCTGCTCTGAAAGCATGGATGGCCTAGGGGCTGACTCCCTGATTCTTCTTAGCTTTGCTCCTGGAGGAAGCGCATGTCATGGCTTCCAGGAGCGTTCTCCATTCTCTCCTTCTTCACTGAAAACAACAACTCTCGACTTCTAGTTAGGGTATGTCTGCAAAGCTCTAAGTTTCTGACAAGTAAGGGAGTGAGGTGAGTTGTGTGTGTGTTGTGGTCTCTAGCAGAGAAAGCATAACTCCCATTGCTTACAAACCCTTTTTGGCGGTAAAGACGCAGGGCACCACATTCCCCCTAGTTAAAGGTAGCATTCCTCGGGCTACACATGGAACATAAGTGTTATGAATGGGTTGCCGAGGAAAAAAAAACAACACAAGCTAAGTCTCAGAACACCAGAGAGGTTGGTAACAATGCAGACTGCAGAGCCCTGATTCTAACACGCAACTAACAGCAGTCATGGAGCGTTCCTACGTTGGTCCTAGACACCTCGTCAAAACCGGAGAGTTAAATAAGCCTAAAGCAGGAAAAGAGGAAAACTAACTGCCCCAGAACAGACCCCAAAGGAAAGACAGCCCCCCACATGTATTGACGGTGAAACAAGATGAAAACACATACAAAGGCAGGAAAATAGGCTGAGAAAACAATGGGGCCAAACTAACTAGAAAGGACAGGAAAGGAAAGACACTGTCTGCAATCTGCCAAACACCCTACCAAAAATAATGTCCAACACTTCTGATAGCAAAATCAACCGTGAAGTCACTAGACTTCTCCCACTATATCAGCACTCTGAAATATTCTGAGACAGAGCAAAAAAGAGGCCAATCTAATAAGGGACAAAAAAAAGCAAATTGGCAAATACAGATAAATAAGTGTGGAAATTCAGCACAGCCCAGCTGGGCTGGCTGACCACACAAAAAACTGAATTGACCAACAAGAGCAAGTGTGAACATTAGCAAAAATAAACTTAACTTGACAAGACTGGAACAGAGCTGAGTCCAAGACCTGAGAAGCAGACTGAATCACCAGCACCAGGATAGGGCATCGGCTGTCTTATATCCAGTCTGATACTCCAGAGATCCTCCTCACCAGGTGGCAGATCACTGCCAATTAAACCAACCTCACCACCTCCTGTCACCACCAGAGGGCGAACGGAAGGAGAACTCTCAACTGGTGGAGCAGAAAATGAGCTCATAACAGTACCCCCCCTTGAGGAGGAGTCACCGAACCCTCATCCACGCCACCAGGCCGATCAGGATGGGCCTGGTGAAAAGCACGAACCAATTTATTGGCATGAATATCAGAGGCAGAGACCCAACAATTATCCTCCTGGCCATAACCCTTCCATTTGACCAAATACTGGAGTCTCCGTCTAACCAAACGAGAATCCAATATTTTCTCTACCTCATATTCCACATTGCCTTTAACCAATACAGGGTCAGGAGGTGCCGCCACAGGAACTACTGGCTCAACAAACCTCTTCAACAGTGATTTGTGAAATACGTTGTGGATTTTGAACGTAACTGGAAGAGCCAATCGAAAAGAAACAGGATTAAGAATCTCCAAAATCCTATAAGGTCCAATAAATCTTGGCTTTAATTTTGGAGATGCAACCTTCATAGGAATATTCTTAGACGACAACCAAACCATATCACCCACTTTAAACCGGGGACCAATGGTCATATGCCGGTTGGAAAAACGCTGGGCCTTTTCCTGAGAGAGTGACAATTTATCCACCACTTGGTCCCATATCTGCTGCATTCTCTCAACCGCAATGTCCACACCTGGGCAGGACGAAGATTCCACTTGCCCTGAAGAGACTAGAGGATGAAACCCAAAATTACAGAAAAAGGGTGACATCAAGGTGGCAGAACTAGCTCTATTGTTCAGCGCAAATTCAGCCAAGGGCAAAAATGAGACCCAATCATCTTGATCAGCAGATATAAAACATCTTAAATAAGACTCCAGGGTCTGGTTTGTTCTCTCAGTCTGCCCATTGTTCTGGGGATGAAACGCGGAGGAGAAAGATAACTGATTGGAACAAAAGGCTTTCCAAAATCTGGACACAAACTGGAGGACACAATGTTCTCAGGAATCCCGTGTAACCGAACAACCTGTTGTAAAAACAAGGGTACTAACTCAGCGGAAGATGGCAACTTTGGGAGTGGTACAAGATGGACCATCTTCGAAAATCTATCACAAATTACCCAGATAACAGTCATTCTCTGAGAGACAGGAAGATCAGAAATAAAATCCATTGAGATATGGGTCCATGGCCTCTTGGGCACCGGCAGGGGCATCAGCAACCCACTTGAACGAGAACAGGGTTTAGACCGAGAACAAGTCCCACAGGACTGTACAAAATTCCTGACATCACGAGATAAGGCAGGCCACCAGAACGACCGACTCACCAAATCTCTGGTACCAAAAATATCTGGATGACCAGCCAATGTGGAGCAATGGACTTCAGGCATCACTCTCTTTCTCCACTGGTCAGGAACATACAATCTTCCCATAGGGCAACGCTCAGGTTTATCCTCCTGAAATTCCTCCAGGGCGCATCTCAAATCGGGCGAAATGGCAGAAAGAACTACCCCCTCACCTAGGATAGTAGTTGGCTCGGTTACATTAAGAGAATCAGCAAAGAAACTCCTAGAAAGGGCATCTGCTTTAACATTCTTAGTGCCCAGAAGAAAAGAGACCACAAAACTAAAACGTGTGAAAAACAAGGCCCATCTAGCCTGTCTAGGATTCAAGCGCTTGGCCGACTCCAGATAAGTCAGATTCTTGTGATCGGTGAGGACCACAAATTGATGTCTAGCTCCCTCCAACCAATGTCTCCACTCCTCAAATGCCCATTTCATGGCCAACAATTCCCGATTCCCCACGTCATAGTTGCGTTCAGATAGGGAGAACTTTCGAGAAAAGAAGGCACAGGGATTCATCTTAGAAGTCACAGGGTCTTTTTGGGACAAAACAGCTCCTGCACCAATCTCAGAAGCGTCTACCTCCACTTGAAATGGAAGTGAGACATCAGGTTGCCGTAAAACTGGAGCTGAAGTAAATCTCTGCTTAAGCTCCTGAAATGCTTAGACAGCCTCAGGAGACCAATTCAGCACATCAGCACCCTTCTTGGTCAGATCAGTCAGTGGTTTGACAACACTAGAAGAATTACTTATAAATTTACGATAGAAATTAGCAAAACCCAAAAACTTCTGAAGAGCCTTCAAAGAAGTAGGCTGAACCCAATTATAAATGGCCTGTACCTTGGCCGGATCCATTTCAATAGTCGAAGGAGATAAGATAAATCCCAAAAATGAAATCCTCTGTACACCAAAGAGACATTTCAATCCCTTAACAAACAGGGAATTCTCCCTCAAAATCCGGAACACAATCCGGACATGTTCCACATGGGAATCCCAATCACTAGAAACGATCAAAATATCATCCAGATAGATCATCAAAAACTTATCCACAAAGTCTCGGAAAATATCATTCATAAAGGACTGGAAGACGGAAGGGGCATTAGAGAGCCCAAAAGGCATCACCAGGTACTCAAAATGTCCCTCCGGAGTATTAAACGCTGTCTTCCATTCATCCCCGTGCTTGATGCGAATAAGATTATACGCCCCCTGAGGTCAAGCTTAGTAAACCAGCAGGCACACTTAACTCTGGAGAATAAATCAGACATCAGAGGTAACGGGTACTGATATTTAACCGTCATCTTGTTAAGGGAACAATAATCAATACACGGTCTTAATGAACTATCTTTCTTGGCCACAAAAAAAACAGCGCCTAAAGGTGACGAGGATGGTCTAATATGACCCTTCTCCAACGACTCCTTAATATAGGATCGCATAGCATCATGTTCGGGTACAGTTAAGTTGAAAAGCCGACCCTTGGGAAATTTACACCCAGGCATCAACTCAATTGCACAGTCATAACTCCTATGAGGGGGCAAAGACGCAGACTTACTCTCACTAAATACATCAGAGAAATCAGCCAGATAATCAGGAATATCATGAGACTGAGGAGAGGTGGAGAACACAGGAGAATCCCTAAGAACACACTGACAACCCCAACTCACCACAGACACAGATCTCCAATCCAAAACTGGGTTATGAGTTTGCAACCAGGGGAACCCCAGAACAATAGTATCATGCAAATTGTGCAGCATTAAAAATTTACAATTTTCTTGGTGGTCTGGGGCAACTCGCATTATCACCTGGGTCCAAAACTGAGGTTTATTCTCCGCCAAAGGAGTGGCATCAATACCCCTCAAAGGAATAGGTGTCTGCAGAGGTGTCATGGACAAACCACAACGTTTAGCAAAGTCCAAATCCATCAGATTCAGAGCTGCTCCTGAATCCACAAAAGCCTTAGTGGAAAACGTGGATAAGGAGAGGATCAGAGTAATTGCAAAAAGGAACTTAGGTTGTACACTGCCCACAGCAAATGTGTGTGCAAAACGTTTCTCTCGCTTAGGGCAGACAGAAATAGTATGAGAGGCGTCTCCACAGAAAAAACACAGCTTATTACGCCTTCTAAACTCCTGACGTTGCGCCCTAGACAAAACCCCATCACATTGCATAGGTTCAGACATTTGTTCAAAAGGTGGCAGCGCCTCCTGTGTAGTTTTACGTTCACGTAAACGCCGGTCAACTTGAATGGCTAATGACATAGAGCCATCCAGACCAGAGGGAACAGGAAATCCCACCATAACATCTTTTACGGTCTCTGATAAACCTTTCCGAAAGAGGGCTGTCAATGCACTATCATTCTATGTAGTAAGGACCGCCCACTTTCAGAATTTTTGACAATATAACTGCAGGATCCTGACCCTGGTATAATGCCAACAGGGTTCTCTCAGCTTGATCAACGGAATTAGGTTCATCATACAACAACCCCAAGGCCTGAAAAAATTCATCCACATTAGTCAGAATAGGATTTTCAGGTGTCAGAGAAAACGCCCAATCCTGGGGATCGCCGCGCAGCAAGGAGATGACAATTTTAACCTGCTGCGCTGAGCTTCCCGATGAGTTAGGCTTCGAAGCAAGAAATAATTTACAATTATTCTTTATATTCAAACATTTACACCGATCCCCAGAAAACACATCAGGAGTAGGGATTTTGGGTTCAACAGCATATGATTGAGCAAGATAGGTGGAAATTCCCTGCACTTCAGCAGCGAGCTGCTCCACACGATCAGACAATTGCTTTATCTCCATTAAGGAAAAAATCCTCTTATGGCCCCAGAGAAAAGGAGGAAAAAATGCATATAAAAAAAAAATTCTGACACTTTTTTTTTTTTCTCCTTCTTTTGAGTACCCTAGAATCTGCAGTATGGCTGGCAATTCTGTTATGAATGGGTCGCCGAGGAAAAAAAAACAACACAAGCTAAGTCTCAGAAAACCAGAGAGGTTGGTAACTATGCAGACTGCAAATCCCTGATTCTAACACGCAACTAGCAGCAGTCGTGGAGCGTTCCTACGTTGGTCCTAGACGCCTCGTCACAACCGGAGAGCTAAATAAGCCTAAGGCAGGAAAAGAGGAAAACTAACTGCCCCAGAGGAAAGACAGCCCCCCACTTGTATTGACGGTAAAACAAGATGAAAACACATACAAAGGCAGGAAAATAGGCTGAGAAAACGATGGGGCCAAACTAACTAGCAAGGACAGGAAAGGAAAGACACTGTCTGCAATCTGCCAAACACCCTACCAAAAATAATATCCAACGCATCTGATAGAAAAATTAACCCTGAAGTCACTAGACTTTTCCCACTATATCAGCACTCTGAAATATTCTGAGACAGAGCAAAAAAGAGGCCAATCTAATAAGGGACAAAAAAAAGCAAATTGGCAAATACAGATAAATAAGAGTGGAAATTCAGCACAGCCCAGCTGGGCTGACTGACCACACAAAAACCTGAATTGACCAACAAGAGCAAGTGTGAACATTAGCAAAAACAAACTTAACTTGAGAAGACTGGAACAGAGCTGAGTCCAAGACCTGAGAAGCAGACTGAATCACCAGCACCAGGATAGGGCGTCGGCTGTCTTATATCCTGTCTGATACTCCAGAGATCCAATCGTTATCCTCCTCACCAGGTGGCAGATCACTACCAATTAAACCAACCTCACTACCTCCAGTCACCACCAGAGGGAAAATGGAAGGAGAACTCTCAACTGGTGGAACAGAAAATGAGCTCATAACACATAAGCATACAACAAAGTGACATAACATTTAACCTGGGTGTGGGTGAACAGTCCCAGTAACTGAGTTCAGTTATGGATTACAGCCCAAAACCACTTCCGATTGGTTGGATCGTCCCTGAGTGCAGCTGCAGGGCACACAGACCATAATAGAAAATTCACTGCACTGGCTGTGTTAGATGGCTTCCTGCCAAGGCACGATGAACAGATTTTTCTTCTCAAGTTTAAGAGTCTTTACAAGAGTTCTTGTAGTAGAAAATACATAACTACTGAAATCTCATAGTAGTCCATGTGGGCACGATTTCTTTAACATTTTTAGTAATGTTACCTAAGGCAAAGTTCAATGTAAGTACAACTCAAAACTTAATTATTAATCTTAGACTATTTTACAAATCATTTCTATAGGGAGAAGGGGTTTGGCCCTATGTGCTACGCTGTGATCTGCGCAAGATAGGAATACTAGACGACTTCCTACGACTCTTTAAACCTACCATTGGTACAACAGGTTCACTGCTGACTGTGGGCACGTTTTCTGATTCTTCCACCTGCAAAGTGTTAGTGGTTGGCATTAGCGACTCGTCGCTTCCAGAACAATTTGGTGTCACTGGTAAAGACTTTTGTGGGAACATCATCACTGGAACTACCACTGCGCTGTTAACTTGTAGCCAAGAACTAGGGAATTCACCTTGAACAGTGAAAATCATTGTATCAGTCTTTACTTTTAGCTGAGAGTCTTCCTTATTCTCAACTCTTTCACGCAATTGTGCTGGACATACTTTCAGATTGTCGCTGGATATGGTAGTACACGTTTTTCCGCTGTCTTTGGAGATAGTACACACTTTGCTGTTGTTATAGATAGATGGTTAAATAGTGTAAGGCTGAGCCTCCCATTGGTCATCTAACTTGTGGTTTCTTCTCTTTTTCTTCAGCACTGGTTCAACTGTTGGTAAGGGGGTTGCCACAGCATGTCTATTAAAGTTCCTTTCCTGTTTTTGCCTAGCTTGAGCACATCATCCCTCTACACATTGCTGAACTTTTTGATACTGCAGCTGTCTTTCTGTATTCGAATCCGTGTCCAATTGGCTGGATATGGTTTCAGGAGTTAGGACACCCATTTCCAAGTCGATGCAGAGTTTACCTGGCCGTGTACGCATCAAGTAAGCTGGGGCATATCCTATTGCGCTGGTTGGGATGTGATTGTACATTTCGATCAAATCAGGCAATTTCTCAGGCCATTAGTTCCTTTCTTCTAGCGGTAAGATTTGCAATATGCTCAGCTACTTACCGGTAGCGGTGTTTTTCAGGAGCCCATGACAACACCACGAGAGAGGGGATCCGCCCTTCGGGGACAGGAAACCTACAGACATAAAAAGGGCGGCCCTCTCTCCCGCCTCAGTTGGATTACAGAGCATGAGAGGACCTCCCTGGTTAGTAGCAATTCATATATGCACAGTCAAACTAAATATTCTCTACTCCCGTGACAAATTTTTAACCAAAGTAAAGGTGCTGATCCAAGACGTGAGAGCAGAGGGAGAGAATGTAGAGGTGCTGTCATGGGCTCCTGAAAAACACCGCTACCAGTAAGTAGCTGAGCATTTATTCAGTCGCCATGACAGCACCACGAGAGATTTGCAGAGATGAAGAGAACTCTAGGGAGGGATAGCTACCTCAAGCACCTTTCTCCCAAACGTGAGGTCGGCGGACCCGCCTAAATCCAATCTATAGTGGTTAAAAAAAAACGTGGATGGAGAGGACCACGTGGCTGCCTTACATATGTCCTCGATGGATACTTCCACTCTTTCTGCCCAGGATGTTGCCATGGCCCGAGTAGAGTGCGCCCTTATGCCTTCCGGAACCTCCAGCCCACCTGCTGTATAAGCAAAAGAGATAGCCTCCCTAATCCACCTAGCTAGGGTGTTTTTGGACACTAAGTCTTTTTTTAACTTCCTGAAAAGATACAAACAGGGCATTGTCCCTCTTCCATGGTTCTGTGGCCGAAATGTAACTATGGAGGCACCGTCTCACATCTAGGTAATGGAGCTTCTGCTCGGTCGGGTTAATGGGGTTCGGGTAGAAGGACGGGAGGACTATTTCATGTAGTCTATGGAATTTCGAGGTGACTTTGGGCAAATAAAAGGGGTCTGGCTTTATGGTGACCCTATCTTCTCAAAACTGGGTGTATGTCGGTATTCTAGAAAGGGCTTGTAAATCACTAACCCTCCGGGCTGACATTAGGGCAACCAACAGGGCAGTCTTGAACGAAAGGATCCTTATGGGGACAGAATCAACAGGCTCAAAGGGAGGCTCTGTTCGAGCTTATAAAACTAAGTTGAGGTCCCCTGGAACCAGCCTATGTTTTATGATGGGTCTGGATCTCGCTGCTGCTTTAATAAATCTTGCCACCCAGTAATTGTTTGCTAAGTTGCAGTTGTAAAATGCCCCCAGAGCCGAAACCTGGACTCTAAGCGTATTTGTGGCTAGACCCATCTCCAACCCCCTCTGAAGGAATTCCAGTATCTGAATAACGCGGATTTTCTGACCAACCTCCGCCCCCGAGACTGCTAAAAAAAATCTTTTCCAGACTCTGGCGTAGATATTTGTTGTGGAGGCTTTTCTACTTTTTAAGCGGGTGTTGACTAGTCCTCGGGAAAACCCAGTCTTTTTTAGCAGCTCCCCCTCAAACTCCATGCCGCTAGATGTAAGTTGGAGACTCGTGGGTGATATACTGGACCCTGGGACAGAAGGTCCGGGAGCTCGGGGAGAATCCATGGCTGGGATACAGACATTTTCCTCAGCCAAGGAAACCATGACCTCCTGGGCCAGAACGGGGCAGCTAGGATGATGTGGGCCCTGTCTTCCCAGATCTTTCTCAGCACCATCAGAATCAGATTCAGTGGGGGGGAAGGCATATGCTAGGCTGAAGCTCCACGGAATCAGGAAAGCGTCCACTGCATACGGGTTCTCTCTGGGATCCAGAGAACAAGACATAGGGAGTTGTCTGTTCCTTCTGCTGGCGAACAAGTCTATTTCTGGGAGTCCCCACCTGTGTACGATCTGTCCGAAGATGGCCCTTTTTAATGCCCACTCTCCCTGTCTGAGCCTGTTGCAACTTAGGAAATCGGCTGTTAGATTTTGTTTTCCTTTAATATGCAGCGCGTAAGGGATAGGAGGAGAACCTCGGCAATCTGGTTGTCTGAGAATAGTCTGACGTGTTCGGTCTGTAGGGACATAAGGAAGGCACTTACAGCCCGCTCCACTGCTAACAGCTCCTTAAGGTTTAGAGGAGAATTTTTGTTCTGACAGTGACCACGCTCCCTGGACCCAGTTATCTCCCATATGAGCCCCCCAGCCCCGGGGGCTAGCATCCATGGTTAGAATTCGGGGAGATCTGGTTTACCCAAGGAACCCCCGCCGCAGATTTGAAATCAGCGATCACCAACGTAGGGACTGAATCGTATCATTAAATAAGGTAACTCTACCCTCAAGGCAACTCTCTAGCTGACGGGTGTTGTACAAGATGTCCCACTGCAGGGTTCTGGTGTGGAATTGGGCCCAGAGTACTGCTGGTATAGCTGCGTAAGAGAGCCCAACAGTGACGTTGCCCCTCTAAGGGTAAGCGATGGATTATCTATTACCCTGTGTATTTGACGCTGAATGTTGAATACTTTAGATTCTGGTAACCGACACTCCTGAATATCAGAGTCTATGATAAGGCAGAGGAACTGTTGTACTTTTAGGGGCTGCAGACGTGCCTTTTTTTTTTTTTTTTTTAAATTAATGATCCAACCTAAACCCTGAAGGCTGGATATTACCCGCCCTAATTGGGCGGTGTAGTGAGATTCCAAGTGCCCCACAATTAGTAGATCGTCTAGATAGTGTTAGGGTCGGCGGAACGCACCAAATATAAATAATAGTAGGTGCGTTCGCCGCCCGGGGTCCACCGTGCGGTAGATGACAAGACCGCTGCTGAACAATGGCAGATGCACCTAGTAGGTGCGGGACTGCGCTTGGGTTAACGTCACCCGAACGCTAAAGCAAAGGCACAGGCCCTGTTAGCGTCACAGAGACCTGCGTGTGGCGTCGCAGCCGCGAACACCAATAGTAGCTGTTGCTACAGCGCAGCGGCAGAGAAAAGCCGCAAGCGTCGGCCCCTGGAGCTGACTATTCACACTTGGTCACCACTCGTAATATCAGAGGGTAGGGGTTTCAAATGAGTCAGACACCAGTCCATACATCCATCACCATACACACACAGAATAATATGCTACACTAGCGCATGGCCGAGCCGCCATGCAGGCTTTTTATAGCCATGCACTTCCGGGATCTTCCAGTACTTTGGGAAGGGCCAATCAGATCCGACATAGGACCTGCACATGTGACCCCTGCTCTCCACTGAGAGGACAAGTTGCGGGCATGCCCAGTAGCACGGCACGAGGACTTAGCCTCTGGAGCAGTTCCCTGCAAAGCAGGTTGCGCTACCATTGCTGCACCAGAGGTGGCAGCAACATCCAGGCTCACAGAACAAGTCTGAGGGGAATGCCTGGCTCGCCGTGATTGCTGAGCAGGAGTCTGAGCGGTCGGAGGAGAATGGGAGACCGTAGGATGTCTGGCTCTGGATTCCCGCTGTGCAGTGCCAGGAATCCGACGCCTAACATGCCCCCCCCCTCTGAGCCTCACTGCGCTCAAAGGCTGCGATCAGGAGCGGTGCATGAATGTTTTCCACCGGCTCCCAGGTCCGAGCCTCGGGCCCAAGACCCTTCCAGTCCACCAAATAAAATTTTTTGCCACGGACAAACCTGCGCCCCACGATGGCGTTAACCTCAAACTCATCAGACGATAAGTCTGATGACCTGGCAGATGACTCAGAAAACCGGACCATGTGAACTGGATTGAGGAGGGACACATGGAACACGTCCGAAATGGCCAAATGTGGAGGAAGAGCCAGGCGGTAGACCACCGAGCTAAGTCGCTCGAGGACCTTGAATGGTCCAATGTATCGCGGTGCGAACTTGGGAGACTCGACCCGCAGTTTAATGTTTCGGGTGGAGAGCCATACCATGTCGCCAGGGGAGAAGCTTGGCGCGGGCCGCCGATGCGTGTCGGCGGACGCCCTCATCCTTTCTTTAGATGCCCGGATAGCATCCTGAGTGCGATCCCAAATGTCCCGGGCCTCCACTGCCCAGTCTGCCACCCTGGAGTCGGTGGAGGACACTGGCATCGGGACAGGGATGCGTGGATGTTGACCATAGTTTAGGAGAAAGGACGTCTGACCAGTGGAATCAGCCACCGCATTGTTTAGGGCGAATTCAGCCCAAGGTAGCAAGGATGCCCAGTCATCCTGCCTGGCAGAAACAAAATGCCGTAAATAGGTGACCAAGGTCTGATTGGCTCTCTCGACCAAGCCATTCGTCTCGGGATGGTAAGCGGAGGATAGATTTAGCTCGATGCTGAGTAAACTGCAGAGCTCCCTCCAAAACCGAGACGCAAACTGGGGACCGCAGTCACTCACGATTTTGTCCGGCATGCCATGTAAACGGAATACGTGCTTAATGAACAAGGTGGCCAGACCTCGAGCGGAAGGCAGGCATGCGAGTGGCACCAGATGCACCATTTTGGAAAAATGGTCGGTGACCACCCAGATGACCGTACTGCCACCAGACTTGGGCAGGCCAACTATGAAATCCATGCCAACCATCTCCCAAGGTCTATCCGCCACTGGCAGGGGAAACAACAGCCCCGCCGGTCTCTGTCTAGAGGGTCTGTTCCGAGCACACGAAACACATGCTTGCACGTATTCCTTGACATCTCGAGCCATATGTGGCCACCAATATGACCTTGCCAGGAGTTCGGCGGTCCGTTTATTACCAAAATGGCAACCCACCCTGGAGGCATGTGCCCAGGCGAGGACCTCTGGCCGTAGCTGAGGAGGCACCAAGGTCTTGCCCGGTGGTACCGACTCGAGAGCAACTGGAGCCACGGTCGTAAAACTCTCCAGCGGCAGAATTAACCGAGGCTCAGCTTCTCCTTCTTCCGCTGAGACCACTGAACGTGAGAGAGCATCCGCACGGACGTTCTTCTCTCCAGAGAGGTAGTGGAGAGTGAAGCGGAATCGGGAAAAGAAGAGCGACCACCTGGCCTGACGGGAATTCAGGCGTTGGGCCGTCTGTAGATAGACCAGGTTTTTATGGTCCGTATATACCTGAAAGGGAAACCGGGCTCCCTCCAGGAGATGTCTCCACTCAGAGAAAGCCAACTTCATGGCTAGCAGCTCCCTGTCGCCGATGGAGTAATTTTTCTCCGCCGGTGAGAAGGTTTTGGAATAGAATAAGCAGGGATGCTTCCGACCTTGAGCATCCTTTTGATAAAGGACTGCTCCTGCACCGACGGAAGAAGCGTCTACCTCAAGGATAAACGGCTTATCCACATCGGGACGATGTAATATGGGAGCGCCAGCAAAATGTGATTTTATAGCCGAGAAGGCCTTGGAGACATGTTCTGACCAAGCATTGGGGTTAGCTCCCTTCTTGGTGAGAGCAACCAAAGGAGCCACCAGTGTGGAAAAGTGTGGTATGAACTGGCGGTAGTAATTCACGAACCCCAAAAAGCGCTGCACCGCTTTGAGGGAATGGGGTTCCTGCCAGTCCATTACCGCTTGTAGTTTGGCAGGATCCATGGCTGTTATGATTGAGAGGCAAAAGCAGAAATACAAGCTAAGTCCAGAAAACCAGAGAAGTTGGCAACTATCAGATTGCAGACCCCTGAACCTATCAACACAACTAGCAGTAGCCGTGGGGGGTTCCTACGATGCCCTAGACCCCTCGATCACAGCCGGAGAAATACATAGGCCTAAAGAAAGAAAGGGGAAATCTAAACTGCCCCAGAGCAGACCCCAAAGCAATAGGCAGCCCCCAACATATAATGACGGTGAAGCAAGATGAAAATACTAACACAGACAGAAAGATAGACTGAGCAAAGACGGGGCCCCAAAACTACCTAGATAGGAAAGGAAAGGAAGGCTGCTGTCTGCAATCTGCCAAAACCCTATCAAAGACAAAAGCCAACCAGCTGATATGAAAAAGGCCCTGAAGCAGCTAGGCTTCAAAAACTGAATCAGCACTCAGGTATTTTCAGAAGACAGAGCTAAATGAATTCAGCACACCCCAGCAGGGAATGGCAAAATCCAGAAAAACAAAGCAAAAACAAAATCAAAGCACAAAAGCAAAAGGCTGAGCAGCAAACTTAGCTTTGGAGATGCAGGCATTCAGACTGGTCTCCAAGGATCCCACAGAGAAATTGCCCGCAGGGCAGAAGGGCGTCGGCAACATTATATCCAGTCCGTAACTCCACTCAGCCAGTCACAATCATCAGCCTCAGGTGTTTGACAATCAGGCTCACTACCTTTCTTTACCAGAAGAGGGAGTTCCTTGGGCCTCAGTAATGAAGGGGAAAATGAACTCACAACAGTACCTCCCCCTTGAGGAGGGGTCACTGAACCCTCAACTATGCCACCAGGGCGATCAGGGTGAGCCCGATGAAAGGCACGCACCAATCGTTTGGCATGAATATCAGAGGCGGAGACCCAGGAATTATCCTCCTGACCATAACCCTTCCACTTAACCAAATACTGGAGTCTCCATCTAGCCAGACGGGAATCTAATACTTTCTCTACCTCATACTCCATGTTACCTTCAACCAATACCGGGTCTGGAGGTGCCACCCCCGGAACAAAAGGTTCAACAAACCTCTTCAACAAAGATTTATGGAACACATTATGGATTTTAAATGTGACAGGAAGAGCCAAACGAAAAGAGACCGGATTAATAATCTCCACAATCTTGTAAGGTCCAATAAATCTAGGCTTAAACTTAGGAGAAGCCACCTACATAGCAATATTTTTTGATGATAGCCACACCATATCACCAACCTTAAACTGGGGACCAATGGTCCTATGTCGGTTGGAAAACCGCTGGGCCTTCTCCTGGGAGAGAGATAACTTATCCACCACTTGGTCCCAGATCTGGTGCATTCTCTCCACCACAGTGTCAACACCTGGGCAGGCAGAGGGCTCCACCTGCCCTGAAGAAAATCGAGGATGAAACCCAAAGTTACAAAAAAAAGGTGACATCAAAGTGGCAGAACTAGCTCTATTATTCAAAGCAAATTCGGCCAAGGGCAAAAATGAAACCCAATCATCCTGATCAGCAGAAATAAAACATCTCAAATATGACTCCAAGGTCTGGTTTGTTCTCTCTGTCTGCCCATTGGTCTGAGGGTGAAAAGCAGAGGAGAAGGACAACTGAATTCCCAGCCTGGAACAGAAAGTTCTCCAAAATCTAGACACAAACTGGACTCCTCTGTCAGATACAATGTTCTCAGGAATCCCGTGCAAACGAACCACCTGTTGTAAAAACAGGGGCACCAACTCAGAGGAAGACGGCAACTTAGGGAGTGGTACAAGATGAATCATCTTAGAGAACCTATCACAAATCACCCAAATAACAGTCATCCTCTGAGAGACAGGCATATCAGAGATGAAATCCATTGAAATATGGGTCCATGGCCTCTTGGGGACAGGCAAAGGCATCAACAACCCACTAGAGCGAGAACACGATTTAGACCGGGAGCACGTCCCACAGGACTGCCCAAAATTCCTGACATCACGAGACAAGGAGGGCCACCAAAAAAACAGACTCACCAGATCTCTAGTACCAAAAATACCTGGATGACCAGCCAAAGCAGAGCAATGAACTTCAGACATCACTCTCTTCTTCCACTGGTCAGGAACATACAACTTTCCACTGGGACAACGCTCAGGTTTGTCATCCTGGAACTCTTCCAGAGCACGTCTCAAATCGGGCGAGATGGCAGAGAGAACTACCCCTTCGCCTAAGATGGCAGCAGGCTTGGTCACCACAGGAGAATCAGCAAGGAAGCTCCTAGAGAGGGCGTCTGCCTTGACATTCTTTGTTCCAGGAAGAAAAGAAACCACAAAATCAAAACGTGTAAAAAACAAGGCCCATCTAGCCTGTCTAGGGTTCAAGCGCTTAGCCGACTCTAGGTAAATCAAATTCTTGTGGTCAGTGAGGACCACGACTTGATGCTTAGCTCCCTCCAACCAATGTCTCCACTCCTCAAATGCCCATTTCATGGCCAACAGTTCCCTATTCCCCACATCATAGTTACGTTCAGATGGAGAGAACTTTCGGGAAAAGAAAGCACAAGGATTCATTTTAGATGTTACAGGATCCTTTTGGGACAAAACAGCTCCTGCACCAATCTCAGAAGCATCCACCTCTACCTGGAATGGAAGTGAGACATCAGGTTGCCGTAAAACCGGGGCGGAGGTGAATCTTCGCTTCAACTCCTGAAAGGAAGAAATAGCCTCCGGAGACCAATTTAACACATCAGCACCCTTTTTAGTCAAATCAGTCAATGGCTTGGCAATACTAGAAAATTTTGCTATACATTTCCGATAAAAATTAGCAAAACCCAAAAACTTCTGGAGGGCCTTCAAAGAAGTGGGCTGAACCCAATCGTGAATGGCCTGTACCTTGGCCGGGTCCATTTCAATAGTTGACGGGGACAAAATAAATCCCAAAAAAGAAATCCTCTGTACTCCAAAAAGGCATTTAGATCCCTTGACATACAGGGAATTCTCCCTCAAGATCCGGAACACAGTCCGAATATGTTCCACATGAGAATCCCAATCCTTGGAGAAGATCAAAATATCATCCAGATAGATAATCAAAAATTTATCGACAAAATCTCAGAAAATATCGTTCATGAAGCACTGGAAGACAGAAGGGGCATTAGTGAGCCCAAAAGGCATCACCAGGTACTCAAAATGTCCCTCCGGAGTATTAAACGCCGTCTTCCATTCATCCCCATGCTTAATGCGAATAAGATTATACGCCCCCCTGAGGTCAAGCTTGGTAAACCAGCAAGCACCTTTAACTCTGGAGAAAAGATCAGAAATCAGGGGTAACGGATACTGATATTTAACAGTAATTTTGTTGAGGGCACGATAATCAATACAAGGTCTTAATGATCCATCCTTTTTGGCTACAAAAAAAAAACCGGCACCCAAGGGTGACGAGGATGGTCTAATATGACCCCTCTCCAACGCCTCCTTAATACAGGATCGCATAGCCTCGTGCTCGGGTACAGATAAATTGAAGAGCCGACCCTTGGGAAATTTACACCCCGGGCTCAGTTCAATTGCACAGTCATAACTCCTATGAGGAGGCAGAGACGCAGACTCATTCTCACTAAATACATCATAAAAGTCCGCCAAATAGTCAGGAACATCATGCGACTGAGGAGAGGTGGAAAACACCGGAGCCTCACTAAAGGCACACCGACAACCCCAACTCACCACAGACACAGATTTCCAATCCAAAACTGGATTATGAATCTGTAACCAGGGAAACCCCAGAACAACAGTATCATGCAGATTATGCAACACCAGAAATCTGCAATTTTCTTGATGGTCTGGGGCGACCCGCATTACCACCTGGGTCCAAAACTGGGGTTTATTATTAGCCAAAGGAGTAGCATCAATTCCCCTCAAAGGGATAGGTGTCTGCAGAGGTGTCATCGGAAATCCACAACGTTTAGCAAAATCCAAGTCCATTAGGTTTAGAGCTGCTCCCGAATCCACAAACGCCTTGGCGGAAAATGTGGACAGGGAGCAGATCAGAGTAATAGCCAGAAGAAACTTAGGTTGAACACCCCCAACAGAAAACGTGTGTGCAAAGCGTTTCTCTCGTTTGGGACAGACAGAAATAATATACGAGGCATCTCCACAGAAAAAACACAACTTATTACGCCTTCTGAACTCCTGACGCTGCTCTCTGGAAAAAACTCTATCACATTGCATAGGTTCAGACATTTGTTCAACAGGTGGCAACACCTCTCGTGCAGCTTTGCGTTCGCGCAAACGCTGATCAACCTGAATGGCTAATGACATAGAATCGTCAAGACCAGAGGGAACAGGAAATCCCACCATAGTATCTTTTACGGCTTCTGACAACCCCTTCCGAAAGAGAGCAGCCAAGGCATTATCATTCCAGGTAGTAAGTACTGCCCACTTTCGGAATTTATGACAGTACAATTCTGCAGAATCATGACCCTGGCTCAATGCCAGCAGGGTCTTTTCAGCCTGATCAATGGCATTAGGTTCGTCATACAACAACCCCAAAGCTTGAAAGAATGCGTTCACATTATCTGGTTTCAAAGAAAACGCCCAATCCTGGGGATCGCCACGCAGCAAAGAGATGACAATTTTAACCTGCTGCGCGGAGCTCCCTAACGAGTTAGGCTTCAAGGCAAAAAATAATTTACAATTATTTTTGAAATTCAAAAATTTAGACTGATCCCCAAAAAATACATCAGGTGTAGGAATCTTTGGTTCAGCAGCATGTGAATGAGCAAGGTAGGCGGAAATTCCCCGCACTTCCGCAGCGAGCTGCTCCACACGATCAGACAATTGCTTTATCTCCATTGAGAGAAAAAAAAAATTCCCCCTACGGCCTCAGAGATATAGAGGAAAAAATATACACTTTTTTTTTTTACAATTCTTTCCTGCTATTGAGTACCCTAGAATCTGCGGTAAGGCGGGTGATTCTGTTATGATTGAGTCATCTAAACTGCCCCAGAGCAGACCCCAAAGCAATAGGCAGCCCCCAACATATAATGACGGTGAAGCAAGATGAAAATACTAACACAGACAGAAAGATAGACTGAGCAAAGACGGGGCCCCAAAACTACCTAGATAGGAAAGGAAAGGAAGGCTGCTGTCTGCAATCTGCCAAAACCCTATCAAAGACAAAAGCCAACCAGCTGATATGAAAAAGGCCCTGAAGCAGCTAGGCTTCAAAAACTGAATCAGCACTCAGGTATTTTCAGAAGACAGAGCTAAATGAATTCAGCACACCCCAGCAGGGAATGGCAAAATCCAGAAAAACAAAGCAAAAACAAAATCAAAGCACAAAAGCAAAAGGCTGAGCAGCAAACTTAGCTTTGGAGATGCAGGCATTCAGACTGGTCTCCAAGGATCCCGCAGAGAAATTGCCCGCAGGGCAGAAGGGCGTCGGCAACATTATATCCAGTCCGTAACTCCACTCAGCCAGTCACAATCATCAGCCTCAGGTGTTTGACAATCAGGCTCACTACCTTTCTTTACCAGAAGAGGGAGTTCCTCGGGCCTCAGTAATGAAGGGGAAAATGAACTCACAACAGTACCTCCCCCTTGAGGAGGGGTCACTGAACCCTCAACTATGCCACCAGGGCGATCAGGGTGAGCCCGATGAAAGGCACGCACCAATCGTTTGGCATGAATATCAGAGGCGGAGACCCAGGAATTATCCTCCTGACCATAACCCTTCCACTTAACCAAATACTGGAGTCTCCATCTAGCCAGACGGGAATCTAATACTTTCTCTACCTCATACTCCATGTTACCTTCAACCAATACCGGGTCTGGAGGTGCCACCCCCGGAACAAAAGGTTCAACAAACCTCTTCAACAAAGATTTATGGAACACATTATGGATTTTAAATGTGACAGGAAGAGCCAAACGAAAAGAGACCGGATTAATAATCTCCACAATCTTGTAAGGTCCAATAAATCTAGGCTTAAACTTAGGAGAAGCCACCTACATAGCAATATTTTTTGATGATAGCCACACCATATCACCAACCTTAAACTGGGGACCAATGGTCCTATGTCGGTTGGAAAACCGCTGGGCCTTCTCCTGGGAGAGAGATAACTTATCCACCACTTGGTCCCAGATCTGGTGCATTCTCTCCACCACAGTGTCAACACCTGGGCAGGCAGAGGGCTCCACCTGCCCTGAAGAAAATCGAGGATGAAACCCAAAGTTACAAAAAAAAGGTGACATCAAAGTGGCAGAACTAGCTCTATTATTCAAAGCAAATTCGGCCAAGGGCAAAAATGAAACCCAATCATCCTGATCAGCAGAAATAAAACATCTCAAATATGACTCCAAGGTCTGGTTTGTTCTCTCTGTCTGCCCATTGGTCTGAGGGTGAAAAGCAGAGGAGAAGGACAACTGAATTCCCAGCCTGGAACAGAAAGTTCTCCAAAATCTAGACACAAACTGGACTCCTCTGTCAGATACAATGTTCTCAGGAATCCCGTGCAAACGAACCACCTGTTGTAAAAACAGGGGCACCAACTCAGAGGAAGACGGCAACTTAGGGAGTGGTACAAGATGAATCATCTTAGAGAACCTATCACAAATCACCCAAATAACAGTCATCCTCTGAGAGACAGGCATATCAGAGATGAAATCCATTGAAATATGGGTCCATGGCCTCTTGGGGACAGGCAAAGGCATCAACAACCCACTAGAGCGAGAACACGATTTAGACCGGGAGCACGTCCCACAGGACTGCCCAAAATTCCTGACATCACGAGACAAGGAGGGCCACCAAAAAAACAGACTCACCAGATCTCTAGTACCAAAAATACCTGGATGACCAGCCAAAGCAGAGCAATGAACTTCAGACATCACTCTCTTCTTCCACTGGTCAGGAACATACAACTTTCCACTGGGACAACGCTCAGGTTTGTCATCCTGGAACTCTTCCAGAGCACGTCTCAAATCGGGCGAGATGGCAGAGAGAACTACCCCTTCGCCTAAGATGGCAGCAGGCTTGGTCACCACAGGAGAATCAGCAAGGAAGCTCCTAGAGAGGGCGTCTGCCTTGACATTCTTTGTTCCAGGAAGAAAAGAAACCACAAAATCAAAACGTGTAAAAAACAAGGCCCATCTAGCCTGTCTAGGGTTCAAGCGCTTAGCCGACTCTAGGTAAATCAAATTCTTGTGGTCAGTGAGGACCACGACTTGATGCTTAGCTCCCTCCAACCAATGTCTCCACTCCTCAAATGCCCATTTCATGGCCAACAGTTCCCTATTCCCCACATCATAGTTACGTTCAGATGGAGAGAACTTTCGGGAAAAGAAAGCACAAGGATTCATTTTAGATGTTACAGGATCCTTTTGGGACAAAACAGCTCCTGCACCAATCTCAGAAGCATCCACCTCTACCTGGAATGGAAGTGAGACATCAGGTTGCCGTAAAACCGGGGCGGAGGTGAATCTTCGCTTCAACTCCTGAAAGGAAGAAATAGCCTCCGGAGACCAATTTAACACATCAGCACCCTTTTTAGTCAAATCAGTCAATGGCTTGGCAATACTAGAAAATTTTGCTATACATTTCCGATAAAAATTAGCAAAACCCAAAAACTTCTGGAGGGCCTTCAAAGAAGTGGGCTGAACCCAATCGTGAATGGCCTGTACCTTGGCCGGGTCCATTTCAATAGTTGACGGGGACAAAATAAATCCCAAAAAAGAAATCCTCTGTACTCCAAAAAGGCATTTAGATCCCTTGACATACAGGGAATTCTCCCTCAAGATCCGGAACACAGTCCGAATATGTTCCACATGAGAATCCCAATCCTTGGAGAAGATCAAAATATCATCCAGATAGATAATCAAAAATTTATCGACAAAATCTCAGAAAATATCGTTCATGAAGCACTGGAAGACAGAAGGGGCATTAGTGAGCCCAAAAGGCATCACCAGGTACTCAAAATGTCCCTCCGGAGTATTAAACGCCGTCTTCCATTCATCCCCATGCTTAATGCGAATAAGATTATACGCCCCCCTGAGGTCAAGCTTGGTAAACCAGCAAGCACCTTTAACTCTGGAGAAAAGATCAGAAATCAGGGGTAACGGATACTGATATTTAACAGTAATTTTGTTGAGGGCACGATAATCAATACAAGGTCTTAATGATCCATCCTTTTTGGCTACAAAAAAAAAACCGGCACCCAAGGGTGACGAGGATGGTCTAATATGACCCCTCTCCAACGCCTCCTTAATACAGGATCGCATAGCCTCGTGCTCGGGTACAGATAAATTGAAGAGCCGACCCTTGGGAAATTTACACCCCGGGCTCAGTTCAATTGCACAGTCATAACTCCTATGAGGAGGCAGAGACGCAGACTCATTCTCACTAAATACATCATAAAAGTCCGCCAAATAGTCAGGAACATCATGCGACTGAGGAGAGGTGGAAAACACCGGAGCCTCACTAAAGGCACACCGACAACCCCAACTCACCACAGACACAGATTTCCAATCCAAAACTGGATTATGAATCTGTAACCAGGGAAACCCCAGAACAACAGTATCATGCAGATTATGCAACACCAGAAATCTGCAATTTTCTTGATGGTCTGGGGCGACCCGCATTACCACCTGGGTCCAAAACTGGGGTTTATTTTTAGCCAAAGGAGTAGCATCAATTCCCCTCAAAGGGATAGGCGTCTGCAGAGGTGTCATCGGAAATCCACAACGTTTAGCAAAATCCAAGTCCATTAGGTTTAGAGCTGCTCCCGAATCCACAAATGCCTTGGCGGAAAATGTGGACAGGGAGCAGATCAGAGTAATAGCCAGAAGAAACTTAGGTTGAACACCCCCAACAGAAAACGTGTGTGCAAAGCGTTTCTCTCGTTTGGGACAGACAGAAATAATATACGAGGCATCTCCACAGAAAAAACACAACTTATTACGCCTTCTGAACTCCTGACGCTGCTCTCTGGAAAAAACTCTATCACATTGCATAGGTTCAGACATTTGTTCAACAGGTGGCAACACCTCTCGTGCAGCTTTGCGTTCGCGCAAACGCTGATCAACCTGAATGGCTAATGACATAGAATCGTCAAGACCAGAGGGAACAGGAAATCCCACCATAGTATCTTTTACGGCTTCTGACAACCCCTTCCGAAAGAGAGCAGCCAAGGCATTATCATTCCAGGTAGTAAGTACTGCCCACTTTCGGAATTTATGACAGTACAATTCTGCAGAATCACGACCCTGGCTCAATGCCAGCAGGGTCTTTTCAGCCTGATCAATGGCATTAGGTTCGTCATACAACAACCCCAAAGCTTGAAAGAATGCGTTCACATTATCTGGTTTCAAAGAAAACGCCCAATCCTGGGGATCGCCACGCAGCAAAGAGATGACAATTTTAACCTGCTGCGCGGAGCTCCCTAACGAGTTAGGCTTCAAGGCAAAAAATAATTTACAATTATTTTTGAAATTCAAAAATTTAGACTGATCCCCAAAAAATACATCAGGTGTAGGAATCTTTGGTTCAGCAGCATGTGAATGACAAGGTAGGCGGAAATTCCCCGCACTTCCGCAGCGAGCTGCTCCACACGATCAGACAATTGCTTTATCTCCATTGAGAGAAAAAAAAAATTCCCCCTACGGCCTCAGAGATATAGAGGAAAAAATATACACTTTTTTTTTTTACAATTCTTTCCTGCTATTGAGTACCCTAGAATCTGCGGTAAGGCGGGTGATTCTGTTATGATTGAGTCATCTAAACTGCCCCAGAGCAGACCCCAAAGCAATAGGCAGCCCCCAACATATAATGACGGTGAAGCAAGATGAAAATACTAACACAGACAGAAAGATAGACTGAGCAAAGACGGGGCCCCAAAACTACCTAGATAGGAAAGGAAAGCAAGGCTGCTGTTTGCAATCTACCAAAACCCTATCAAAGACAAAAGCCAACCAGCTGATATGAAAAAGGCCCTGAAGCAGCTAGGCTTCAAAAACTGAATCAGCACTCAGGTATTTTCAGAAGACAGAGCTAAATGAATTCAGCACACCCCAGCAGGGAATGGCAAAATCCAGAAAAACAAAGCAAAAACAAAATCAAAGCACAAAAGCAAAAGGCTGAGCAGCAAACTTAGCTTTGGAGGAGCAGGCATTCAGACTGGTCTCCAAGGATCCCACAGAGAAATCGCCCGCAGGGCAGAAGGGCGTCGGCAGCATTATATCCAGTCCGTAACTCCACTCAGCCAGTCACAATCATCAGCCTCAGGTGTTTGACAATCAGGCTCACTACCTTTCTTTACCAGAAGAGGGAGTTCCTCGGGCCTCAGTAATGAAGGGGAAAATGAACTCACAACACATGGCCAGCCCCTGGGCCGAGATGATATAGCCCAGGAACGGCAAGGACTCCTGCTCAAGCTGGCACTTCTCCAGCTTGGCAAATAGCGAGATCGCCCGCAGACGGTCGAAGACCCTGCAGACGTCTCTCCGGTGGGTGGTCAAATCTGGCGAAAAGATGAGTATGTCATCCAGATAGACCACCACCGAGGTAGAGAGCATGTCGCGGAAGACGTCATTGACAAAATCTTGGAAGACAGCTGGCGCATTACAAAGGCCAAAGGGCATAACCAGGTATTCGTAATGGCCATCCCTGGTATTAAAAGCTGTCTTCCATTCGTCTCCTTCGCGAATGCGGATCAGGTCGTATGCACCCCGCAGATCTAATTTAGTAAAGATCCGGGCCCCCCGCAACCTGTCAAATAACTCCGAGATCAACGGTAGGGGGTATTTGTTTTTAACCGTGATAGCATTGAGACCTCGGTAGTCAATGCAGGGGCGTAACTCTCCGTTCTTCTTCTGTACGAAGAAGAACCCTGCACAAGCCGGTGACACCGATTTTCTGATGAAACCCCTAGCCAGGTTCTCCCGGATATATTGGGACATAGCCTCCGTCTCAGGGAGTGATAAGGGGTAAACACAGCCTCGGGGAGGCTCTGTGCCTGGCAGGAGATCAATCGGGCAATCATAGGAATGGTGCGGCGGGAGAGTCTCCGCAGACTTCTTAGAGAAGACGTCCGCATACTGGTGGTAGGGTTTGGGGAGCGCGGAGAGATCCGCAGGCACTTCAGTGGAAGCCACCTGAACGCTGCCCCTCAGGCACCTTCCCTCACAGTCCTTGCCCCAGCCCAGTATCCTCCCCGAAGCCCAGTCAATATGAGGGGAGTGGCAACGAAGCCAGGGAACTCTGAGGAGCACCTGATCGATGCCATTGGGCATAATAAGCAGGGACAGAGTCTCCTGATGTGAGGGTGAAATAGAGAGTCTGAGTGGGGCTGTCTGATGGGTCACCTGAGACGGTAACGTTTCCCCATTTACCACCCTAATGGTCAGAGGTTGAGAGAGTAACACCAGAGGGATAGCGTGTCTCTGGGCAAAAGTCGAGGACATAAAGTTCCCCTCGGCCCCGGAATCCAGGGTGACCTCTGCCTCCCAGGTGGAGGACCCACTCTCTAACCTACCCCGGAACACCGGTTTGGGTGAAAAGGGTCCCACCTTGGATTGACCACCACCTACGGCCACTGAACGTGGTCGTCCTTTCGGCCGCTGAGGGCATGTGCCAGCCGAGTGGCCAAACTGTCGGCACTGATAACAGCGCACAGAGCTTCGCATCGGACGCGACTTAGTGCCGGTGCGAGACACCTCCATAGGCTCAGAGGAAGGGAGCTCCTGTGCGGGATATATCAGCGGCTCGGTAAAGGTGGGAGCCAAATTAACCCTACGTCTGGTTTGCGCTCGTTCCAACCCGCGCTCCGTGAAGCGGAGATCAATGCGGGCGGAAACGGCGATCAACTCCTCCAGACTTGTGGGAATTTCCCTAGTAGCTAGAGCATCTTTTACGTGCTCAGCCAGGCCTCTCCAAAACACCGGGACCAACACTTTGTCTGGCCACTCTAACTCGGAAGCCAGTGTCCGAAACTGGACAGCATGATGGCTAACCGAAAGTGACCCTTGTGTTAAGGATAACAGTTGGAGAGCCGTATCGTGTGTGACCCGTGGTCCCAAGAAGACTTGCTTCAGAGCCGCGAGGAACTGAGCAGCTCCATGTACCACGGGATCATCACGTTCCCACAATGGCGTGGCCCACTGTAATGCCCGGCCAGACAACAGGGAGACATTAAATCCCACCTTAGCCCGCTCTGTAGGAAACCGTGCAGCCAGCAACTCCAGCTGAATGGAGCACTGACTAACGAATCCCCTACAGGAGGCACTATCACCCGAAAACTTATCGGGGAGCGGGAGGCGAGACATTGTCGGCGAGGGCAAAAGTGTGGGCGCACGTGAGACAGCCTCAGCGACTGTCTGAGCAGCAGCTAGCGCAGCATTCGCAGCTGAATTGGTGCTCTCAATAGCCGCCAACCTGCTCTCCAGCTACCGAATGTAGCGCTGCAGCTGCTGCACGTCTGCCATTGCCAGCCAGACCCTGGCGCTAGTGTAATGTTAGGGTCGGCGGAACGCACCAAATATAAATAATAGTAGGTGCGTTCGCCGCCCGGGGTCCACCGTGCGGTAGATGACAAGACCACTGCTGAACAATGGCAGATGCACCTAGTAGGTGCAGGACTGCGCTTGGGTTAACGTCACCCGAACGCTAAAGCAAAGGCACAGGCCCTGTTAGTGTCACAGAGACCTGCGTGTGGCGTCGCAGCCGCGAACACCAATAGTTGCTGTTGCTACAGCGCAGCGGCAGAGAAAAGCCGCAAGCGTCGGCGCCGAGGACCGGGCGCTGACGGACGCTAGTGTATGTGTGGAGCAAGTGGCGTGTAGCTTGCCACCACCCTGGAGCTGACTATTCACACTCGGTCACCACTCGTAATATCAGAGGGTAGGGGTTTCAAATGAGTCAGACACCAGTCCATACACCCATCACCATACACACAAAGAATAATATGCTACACTAGCGCATGGCCGAGCCGCCATGCAGGCTTTTTATAGCCATGCGCTTCCGGGACCTTCCAGTACTTTGGGAAGGGCCAATCAGATCCGACATAGGACCTGCCATGTGACCCCTGCTCTCCACTGAGAGGACAAGTTGCGGGCATGCCCAGTAGCACGGCACGAGGACTTAGCCTCTGGAGCAGTTCCCTGCAATGCAGGTTGCGCTACCATTGCTGCACCAGAGGTGGCAGCAACATCCAGGCTCACAGAACAAGTCTGAGGGGAATGCCTTGCTCACCGTGATTGCTGAGCAGGAGTCTGAGTGGTCGGAGGAGAATGGGAGACTGCAGGATGTCTGGCTCTGGATTCCTGCTGTGCAGTGCCAGGAATCTGACACCTAACAGATAAGGGATCATGAGAATGTCCTGCTCATGCAAGTGAGCCATAACCTCTGCCATTATCTTTGCAAAGACCCAGGGTGCCACCGCCACCCTGAAGGGAAGTGCCCTGTATTGAAAATGGCCTATAACTCTGCCCAGTGAAACAGCCACCCTTAGGAACTGCTGATGATCTGTGTGTATCGGGACATGATAATAGGCGTATCTAAGACTACCATAAAGCACTCACTGAATAGCAGTTTAATTGCCGATTTTACCGACTCCATTTTGAAAGAGTGAATTTCAATGAATTTATTGAGGCTTCTGAGATTAATAATGGTGCGGAAGGAGCTGTCTGGCTTTTTAACTAGAAAGAGGGGGGGAGTAGAACGCATTACCTCTTTGTAGCTCAGGAACCTTCACCAAGACACCTTTCTGGAGAAGATCCTGGATCTCCACCTCCAATGCCTTCTGTTCTGTAGATGCAGAACGGATAGGGGTTAGAAGAAACTTTTCACACGGAGTCTGCTGGAATTCAAACTTCAGTCCTGTTCTAATGATGCTCCGTATCCACGGACTATTCCAAATACGAGACCAGGCTGGGTAGAAGGACAACAACCTCCCTCCCACCTGGTCCGGCAGTCATTTGGGATCGCTTCGGTCCCAAGGGGTATTAAACATATACTCCCTACCTTTCCTCCTGGGGTCATATCTGGGTCTTTCCCCTGTTGTTCTCCTACGATCAAACCACCTCCTGAAGGAGTGTCTTCTGTAAGGCGGTCTTCCTAAATAGGGAAAGCATTTCTTGCCGTCGCCAGCCTTCTCTAAGAGCTCATCCAGCACTTTACCAAGTAAGTAAATCCTTTTCGCATGGGATACCGCATAACTTTGATCTGGCCTGCACATCACCTGGCCAGCATTTGAGCCACAAGGCCCTAAGGGCGGCATTGGAGAGGGCTGCGGATCTGGCCGCTAACTGCACCGAGTCTGCCGATGCTTCTGAGAGGAAGGCCGCCTCTCCCGGGCCGTAGAGAGGGAGAAAAGAATGTCCTGCCTTGGGACTTTATCTCTAATCTTCTCTTCCAACTGGTCCTACCATACCGTTAAGGACCTGGGGGTGCATGTGGCCGCCATTGCTGGCCGTAGGGCTCCAGCTGATGTTTCCCAGGTTCCTTTAAGGAACCCGTCTGCCTTTCTGTCCAGCGGGTCTTTTAAGGTACCAAGATCCTCAAAGGGTAAGGACGTCTTTTTGCATGCTTTGGTGATAGCCGCGTCCAATCTTGAGGCTTTGTCCCATGAGGATGAAGCTGTTTCTTCAAATGGATACCTTCTTTTGAAGGCAGGAGATAGGAAGCCTTTTCTCTCGGGCTTTTTCCACTCCTTGTAATAAGGGCACTAATCTTGTCTACCAATGGGAAGGACCTTCGATTTTTCTAGTCCAATCCACGGAACATTGAATCTTGTACTGACTTTTCTACCGGGGTCCCTTTACTAGATGATTGACCTGTTCTGGTGGGAAACAGGAGTGGCCCGACCTGGATTCAGATGATGATGAATCTGATTTTTAACTCCTGCGAGTCACTATCGGAGACCAGAACGGGGGATTTTTTTTTTTTTTTCCTCTGGACCTTGTAACTGGAGATAGGGATCTAACCGAACCCCTAACCGCCTGACTGAGTATCTCCCCTATACTGGAGGTCAAGTCAGCGGTCTCTTCCGAGACCAGGTGATGTATGCAGGGTCTACATAGCTTCCCTCCCTGACCGTCCGGGAGGGGAAACCCCGCATTCAGCACACTCTCTGTGCTTGGTCTTCCCAGAGCACTTCTTCCCCTGGCAGAATGGAGAGGGGGAACATAAGGGGGGCAGAGAATCAGCAAGGTGAACTTTCTCATAGCTCACTTACCCTGGCTGTTAACAGCGCAGTACCGGGTTCTGTGGGGGGTCCAACGGAGCCGCCGATCCTTTACGGCTCGTGGACTTTTCAGGTTTCGCCCTCTGAGTATCCCCACGTTTCTCAGAGCCGCTGCTGCTGCTAGATTGCTGCTGGGGCCTCTCTGAAGCTTGAGGCCGTGTCTGTGGCTCGTCCAGAGGCTATAGCTGCTCCTGCAACGCCATCCTGAGATAACACAGGGTGAGAAGAGCCTCTCCACTGACCTGAGGCAGTTAATTAGCCGGCCACTCCCGGTACCGCCCCCTCTGGGGCCAGCAGGTGTCATTTATTCGGCCTGCCAAGTACCTATCCTGGCGTCCAGCTTCTTCCCACACGACCGCGGCGGGGACTGGAAACCCCCGGCTGGGCGCGCGCGCCCCCGGGCACGTCGCACATGCCCCGGCCGCCCAGCTCCCCCAGAGGCGCACACCGCCGACGTCACAGCACACGGCCGGTGTCACACAGCGCGACCAGGCCGCATCATCAGCCAGCACCCGTGCGTCAGCGGCCCCCACCTCCGGCGGAAGCCGACGCCCCAGCAATGCCGCGGACGCCCCCGAGCCCGCGCCACCCCCCGCCGAAGGGGACCGCCGCCCCCCCAGGACCGGATGAGGAGGGAAGCGGACCTACTCACCCGGTACCGGCGTTGGGCCTCCAGAAGTAGGCTCTCCCCCTGAAGGCCACTTCCACCTGCCGCCGCCTGCTACAACAGTCCCCCTGCCGTGCGGTGCTTCCAATGCTCTGGACAGGCCGAGGCAGGGGACCCCCGCTACCTGAGTCGGCTGCCGGGCATGGGCTTCCATCCGGACTCCTGAAGGTATGTCTGAAGGGATCCCCTGTCAGGGACAGGAAACCAACTGAGGCGGGAGAGAGGGCCGCCCTTTTTATGTCTGTAGGTTTCCTGTCCCCGAAGGGCGGATCCACTCTCTCATGGTGCTGTCATGGCGACTGAATAAAAATTGATTACCAGATGGTTCAGTTTTTCGCAAAGACCATTGCTTGTGGATGGTATGGTGTAGTTCTGATCCATAGAGGGAGCAAAATTCTTGAAAGACTTCTGCTTCGAAGACTGGACCTCTGTCTGTCAGCACTTGATTTGGGTAGCCATGGGGTCTGCAGAAAAATTCTTGGAATGCCTTTGCAGCTGTTCTTGCTGTTTGGTCTTTCACCAGAATGACCACTAGGAAACGGGAATTGTGATCCATTATTGTTAAGGCATAGGTATACCCTGATCAGCTTGGGGTTAGTTGCATGTGGTCTAGGGCCACCAGATCCAAAGGTTGGTTAGTGATGATGGGCTGCAAGGGGGTCCTTTGATTGGCAGAATTCTTTCTTCTGAGATTACATGGGCCGCATTCCCTACACCACTGTTCAATAGACCGTCTCATACCTGTCCAGAAGAAGCAGTCACGGATGACTACTTCCAGCTTTTTCCAACCAAAGTGTCCCGCTTGATTGTGGTAAGCTTCCAAGACCATGGGCACGTCTTTTCTTGGGCCCACGATCTGGCAGACCAGTTCATGCGTACATAGGTTAATAGCTCTTTGGATCAACTTGTCTTCAAAAAGGAACAGCTTCTTTCTCTCTTTCCACAACTGTTGGACATCTGCAGGCGCATCAGGAGCAGGAGATGAATCTGCTTCACCAAGGAGTTCTTTGACCATACATATAGCCAGGTCACTGCTCTGCATCTCTGCCCAACCATGGTGAGGTAGTGGATTAAGGGAGTCTTCATGAATGACAAGACTTCTCCCTGTCGCGTGGTTAGAGTCTTGGGAGGCACCGTGGCCGTGGAATGCTGGCATCTCTATTTCATGCAGGTCTTCTAGATCTACCATGGTGCTGGGCTGTATACCATGTGTGGCTGTGCTATATACCATGTGGTGCTGGGCTATATACCATGTGTGGCTGGGCTATATACCATGTGTGACTGGGCTATATACCATGTGTGGCTGGGCTATATACCATGTGGTGCTGGGCAATATACTATGTGGTGCTGGATTGTATACCATGTGGTGATGGGCTATATACCATGTGGTGATGGGCTATATACCATGTGGTGATGGGCTATATACCATGTGTGACTGGGCTATATACCATGTGGCGATGGGCTATATACCATGTGTGGCTGTGCTATATACCATGTGATGCTGGGCTATATACCATGTGGTGCTGGGCTATATACCATGTGTGGCTGTGCTATATACCATTTGGGCTGTGCTATATACCTTGTGGTGCTGTGCTATAAACCATGTGGTGCTGTGCTTTATACCATGTGTGGCTGTGCTGTATACCATGTGGTGCTGGGCTATATACCATGTGGTGCTGGGCTATATACCATGTGTGGCTGTGTTATATACCATGTGGTGCTGGGCTGTATACCATGTGTGACTGGGCTATATACCATGTGGTGCTGGGCTATATACCATGTGGTGCTGGGCTATATACCATGTGTGACTGGGCTATATACCATGTGGTGCTGGGCTTTATACCATGTGGTGCTGGGCTATATACCATGTGGTGCTGGGCTATATACCATGTGGTGCTGGGCTATATACCATGTGGTGCTGGGCTATATTTCATGTGGTGATGTGCTATATACTATGCGGTGCTGGACTGTATACCATGTGGTGATGGGCTATAAACCATGTGGTGATGGACTATATACCATGTGTGGCTGTGCTATATACCATGTGATGCTGGGCTATATACCATGTGGTGCTGGGCTATATACCATGTGTGGCTGTGCTATATACCATTTGGGCTGTGCTATATACCTTGTGGTGCTGTGCTATATACTATGTGGTGCTGTTCTTTATACCATGTGTGGCTGTGCTATATACCATGTGGTGCTGGGCTATATACCATGGTGCTGGGCTGTATACCATGTGTGGCTGTGCTATATACCATGTTGTGCTGGGCTATATACCATGTGTGGCTGTGTTATATACCATGTGGTGCTGGGCTATATACCATGTGTGACTGGGCTATATACCATGTGTTGATGTGCTATATACTATGTGGTGCTGGACTGTATACCATGTGGTGCTGGGCTATATACCGTGTGATGATGGGCTATATACCATGTGTGGCTGTGCTATATACCATGTGATGCTGGGCTATATGCCATGTGGTGCTAGGCTATATACCATGTGTGGCTGTGCTATATACCATTTGGGCTGTGCTATATACCTTGTGGTTCTGTGCTATATACTATGTGGTGCTGTGCTTTATACCATGTGTGGCTGTGCTATATACCATGTGGTGCTGTGCTATATACCATGTGGTGCTATGCTATATACTATGTGGTGCTGTGCTGTATACCATGTGGTGCTGTGCTATATAACATGTGATGCTGGGCTATATTCCATGGTGGGCTGTGCTATATACCATGTGGTCCTGGGCTATATACCATGTGGTGCTGGGCTATATACCATGTGTGGCTGGGCTATATACCATGTGTGGCTGGGCTATATACCATGTGGTGCTGTGCTACATACCATGGTGGGCTGGGCTATATACCATGTGGTGCTGGGCTATATACCATGTGGTACTGTGCTATATACCATGTGGGGCTGGGCTATATACCATGTGGTGCTGGGCTATATACTATGCGGCTGTGTTATTTACCATGGGGGGTTACATTTTACATTATATTCTATGGGGAGGCTGTGTTATATAATATGGGGGGCTACATTATATTCTATGGGGAGGTGGGCTGTATTATATTCCATTTGGGGCTACATTATATTCTATGGGGGCTGTATTATATTTATTATAATCTATGGGGGGTTATTGCATCATACTCTATGAGGGGCAACATTATACTATAAGAAGAGGCTAAATTGTATTCTATGGGAGGCTGCATTATATTCAATGGGGGGCTATATTATATTGTATGGGGGCTTCATTATACTTTATGAGGGGGCTACATTATATTCTTTGGGGCTGCATTATACTATATGAGGAGGGCTACATTTTATTCTATGGAGTGGCTACATTATACTATATAAGGGGTTGCATTATATTCTATGGGGGGTTGCAATATACTCTATGAGGGGGCTGCCTTATATTCTATGGAGGGGCTGCATTATACTATATGAGGGGGGCTGCATTATATTCTATGTGGGGTTACATTATATTCTGTGGAGTGGCTGCATTATGCTCTGTGGGGTAGCTGCATTATGCTCTAAAGGGTGGCTGCATTATATTCTATGGGGGGTTACATTATATTTTAGGGCGGGGCTGCATTATACTATGTGGAGTGGCTGCATTATGCTCTATGGGGTGGCTGCATTATACTATAAGAGGGGGCTGCATTATATTGTATGGGGTTTACATTATATTGTATGGCGTGGCTGCATTATACTCTGTGGGGTGGCTGCATTATGCTCTATGGGGTGGCTGCATTATACTATATGCAGGCTGCATTATACTGTATTGAGGACTATGGGGAATACATTATATGAAGAACTATGGGGTGCATTATACTATGGAAAGTGAATTGTACTACATGGATGACTATGGCGGTGCATTATACTATGGAGCACTATGAGGAGTATATTATGCTATATGGAGGACTGAGCAATGTTTTTTAATATATGGAGGGCTATGAGGAGTGTATTATACTATATGGAGGACTGAGGAGTGTATTATACTATATGGAGGACTATGGGGCACATTATATTATATGAAGGACTATGGGGTGTAAACTGTAGATGTGCTGCTGATAACATGATACTGTATGGTGATCTGTTAGTGATCCATTAGTGATCATTCTGTCCCCATCATTCTCTCTCAGATGTTGGATAGAGGCCGGGAAACTAGTGTTGAATGACTTCAATATTGTCGATCACACTCATTTAGCGGCCTGAACTCAGCACATGTAACTACAACCGAAATGCTTCTGTGTGATGTGCAATATATTAGCATTTGGGGCCCCATTGTAAACTTTGCCTAGGGCCCCACTTTGCCTAAAACCGGCCTTGGGGGAGGGATTGGAGTTGGTGCTCTTTTTTTTTTCCAAAATCATATTTATTGAAATTTTACATAGTTAAACATGAAAACACATCAATTCCGCAAACAGTGCAGAGTAGATTAATAATACATCAAGAAAACAGACATACAAACGTAGGAGGCAAGGAATAAGGGGGGAAAAGGGGGTAGGTACACCTAAGTATACGACTGTAAATTACTTAGATCAAAGGTCTTAACAGAAACTGACCTGCTAAAGTTCAGGATCCTGAATATCAAAGTGGCATATAAGCTAGACACATAGCAGGGTTCATCGCGGGCAGGGAATATCAGACCCTGAATCGAAGTAGCACAAGCATCATCACGGTGGATTGAAGGAGAGACTGCTACCAAGCCATGGTTCCCAAATCTGGGACTTTTTCTTTTTAGATGACGCAGATAATACCAGAGCCCTTTCGTATTGGCAATGAAGGTTCATCCTGTCAATCACAAATTGTATGGTCGGAGCGCTGGCCACTCTCCATTTGGATGCCACTGCCAGTCTAGCGGCTATAAACAAATGTGAGAACACTCCTCTCAACACATACGGGATCTCATCCAAACCGATATGCAATAAAACCATACTGGGTTGTAAGGCCATCCGGATCCCAGTTACCTCAGCTATCACGTCCTCTAGGCTAGCCCAAAAATTTAGTAATTTCGGGCACGACCACCACATGTGGCTAAGTGTCCCCAACATACCGCAGCCTCTCCAACACAATTGGGAGCACTGAGCGCTAAAGTGAGCAACTTTAACTGGGTAATAGTACCAGCGTAAGTGGACTTTTTTCAATTGTTCCAGATGGTTTAAACAAGAGGAAACTCTCCGAACCTCTAACACCGCCTCCCGCCACCCATCAGGCGCTAGGGTGACCTGCAAGTCATCCTCCCATTGTCTCATGAATTGCAGCTTAACCTCTGGGTCAGGATCATTCAGGGCTCTATACAAGATAGATGCATTGTGAGTACTAGGTCCGGGCACCAGGAAGAGACCATTTACTGTACAGTCTAGCTTAGAATTAAAGAAGTACGACGGTTGTGTAGTGTGTATAAGATGTCTTAGTTGCAAAAACTGATAAAATCTATGTCGACTATCTGGGTGTTTTGCAACTAGGCGGTCAAACGGCTTAATCGCTGTGCCGTCACACAGCTGATGAAGTGATTTTGCCCCAGCCAGTACCCATGGCTGTAAATCTATATACGGGATATGTAATTCTAGCGCCTTCAGTGACACTTCAGTTAACGGGATTTAAATAAGAGTCGGGACCGTCTGTCTCCAAAAATTCAGTGCAGTAGACATGGTTAGTAGAGGGAGATTACAAGGCCGCGGCCCAAAGGCTTCAACCTCTAACATAAATTGGGTGGAGCCTCTAGTCGCATAGAAATTTTCGATTTGCAACCATCTATGATCCTTATCTAGCTGCCACCAATCCCGCAGCCCCGCTACCACTGAGGCCTTATAATACGCCATCAAATTTGGCAATCCCATTCCCCCCAGATCATAAGGGTAATACAAAAGGGACTTGGCCACTCGAAGAGTTTTGTGGGCCCATATGTATTTGTTTGTTAAGCGCTGAAGGTTTGTTATAATTTTGCTTGGGACCCTCAAAGGGAGACATCTGAAATAATATAATATCTTGGGGAGAATTTTCATCTTGAAAATATTAATTCTAGCTACCCCATCATAAACAGATGTAAGGTGTCCAGCTCAGTCTTTATCTGTCTGAATAAAGCAGTATAGTTCGCCTCTATGATATGTTGAGAGTGTGTAAGTTTTATACCAAGGTAAGGGATACCCTGATCAGTCCAACGAAAGGGAAACTTATTCTCTAATTCAGCTTTGGTGACCAAAGGAACCACGACAGGGAATACCAGTGATTTGGATGCATTCAATTTGTAATAGGATACTGACGCAAACTCTTCTAGTTCAACCATGACGGCCGAAAAAACGACCGCTCCAGGTCCACACAGGCTATGATGACGTCGTCCGCGTAAAGACGGATCTTGTGAGCAGCCGGGCCCACCATCAAACCTGAGATATCAGAGTTAAGACGGATTTTCTCCGTCAGTGGCTCCATGCATAATGCAAATATAATGGGGGATAGTGGGCATCCCTGTCGCGTCCTGTTAGTGATCAAAAAGGGGGTAGATACAAACCCAGAGGCTAGGACTCTGGCAGATGGGGTGGAATATATGGCTAAAATCGCCGAAAGGATGGGGCCCTCCAAACCAAACTTCCTAAGAACACTTCCCAAATATCCCCAGTGCACCCTATCAAAGGCCTTCTCAGCGTCCAAGGACAGGAATGCACTGGGTAGGCCGGACAGTTCCGCCACCCTAATGAGATTCAACATTCGGCGGGTACCATCCTCGGTTTCCCGGCCAGCCACAAAACCGACCTGGTCAGGAGAGACAAGAGAGGGGATTATCAAATGAAGGCGGGAGGCTAGCAATTTGGTATATATCTTTAAATAACAATTCAATAAAGCAATGGGTCTAAAATTCCCAGGACTATCAGGGGTCTTAGGCTGGTTTCACACTTGCGTTTTTTTTTCGCGGTATTTTAGCGCTAAATAGCGCATGCGTTTTTTTTTCCTATACTTTGCATGGGATGCGCTTATGTGCGCATACACATGCGTTTGTACGCGTTTTTCCGCGCATGCGTTTTTTTGCGGTATGCGCTCGGGCGCACAAAATGCATCCTGTTGCATTTTTTGGGCGTCCGACTTGCCTCAAAAAAACGCATGCGCGCGCAATGCGTTTTTTTACAGCAAGACACCCATTATAAGTCTATGGGTGCGCATATGTGCGCATTGGCATGCTTATGTATGCGTTTTTTTGCACATGCGTTTTTTTTGTTAACCATGGAATTTAGGGGTTTGGGTTAGAGTTAGGGCTAGTTAAGGGGGTTTAGGGTTAGGGTTAGGGTCAGGGTCAGGGTTAGGGTTAGGGTTAGGGTCAGGGTTAGGGTTAGGGTCAGGGTTAGGGTTAGGGTTAGGGTTAGGGTCAGGGTTAGGGTTAGGGTTAGGGTCAGGGTTAGGGTCAGTGTTAGGGTTAGGGTTAGGGTCAGGGTTAGGGTTAGGGTTAGGGTTAGGGTCAGGGTCAGGGTTAGGGTTAGGGTCAGGGTTAGGGTTAGGGTTAGGGTCAGGGTCAGGGTTAGGGTCAGGGTAAGGGTTAGGGTTAGGGTTAGGGTCAGGGTTAGGGTTAGGGTTAGGGTCAGGGTTAGGGTTAGGGTTAGGGTCAGGGTTAGGGTTAGGGTCAGGGTTAGGGTTAGGGTTAGGGTTAGGGTTAGGGTCAGGGTTAGGGTTAGGGTCAGGGTTAGGGTTAGTAAAGTCATGGTTTGGGTTAGTGTGAGGGGCCACCTAATGTTTGGAAAAAACGCAAACGCGGTAAAAACGCACTAAAAACGCATACAAACGCATAAAAACGCTGCGTTTTTTTCATGCATGCTCATAAAAATGCTTGAAAAAAACGCAGCAGTTGTATGCTTTTGTATGCGTTTTTTCAATGCGTTTTTTTGCGGGAAAAACGCGCTGCAAAAAAAAGCAAGTGTGAAATTAGCCTTACCTGGCTTAGGGAGAGTGGTAATAGTAGCTTCCAAATTAGGGGCAGCAACTTTGCCTGAATCCCGCCAACTTGAAAACACACTCAATAGATATGGGGCCAGAAGTTCCTGAAAAATGCAATAATATTCATTTGAAAGTCCATCCGGACCAGGCGCAGTGTGTAGCTTACTGCTTTTAATAGTTTTTTTGATCTCCTCTTCTGTAAATGGGGCGTTTAACAATAATAATTGTTCTTGGGATACACGGGGTAAATTAACTGATTTCAGATATGAATCGATTGCTACCTGAGTAGGTTGACGGGTCTGCGGGTCAGAATGTAAGTTATACAGTATAAATGGGAGTAGTACTTTACAAATGTCTCCGCGATGTCAATCGGATTCCTAACCAGACACCCATTCTGATCTTGTAAACCATCTATTCTGGATTTAGCCTCTCGTTTACGTACCCTACGTGCCAGTATTGCTCCCGACCTATCTCCAGTGGCGTAAAAGTGAGTTTTAAGCTTACGTAAATTACGGGCATAGGCAGAAAGCAAAACCTCCCGCAACTGAAAGCGAACCCCGTATATCTCATCCGACACCGCCTGCGAGGGTGAAGTTTTATTCAGTGATTCCAACTGGTCAAGTCTAGCTAAGAGGTCATCCCGAATCCCTCTATTACGCTTCAGTATGGAGGCTTGTTGTATGAAATATCCCCGTGTAACCACTTTATGCGCAGCCCATAGCGTTTCATCTGAAACTTCCCCATTATCGTTAACATGGAAGTAGTGAGTCAACTCAGTAGAGATACCACACGTTACCTTCTCATTTAGTAAAAGAGACGGGTTCAGACGCCACCGAAAAGCATGATGTTTTAACGCTAACTGTAACAAAATGGGAGCATGGTCAGACCAGGTAATTAATCCTATGCTAGAGGAGACGCACCTAGGAAGAACCGAAGTATCCACCAGAATATGGTCTATCCGAGTATATGTACGATGTCGGAAGGAATAAAAGGTATAATCTTTTTCACTCGCGTGGGAGTTCCTCCAGAAATCGTGTAGATGATATTCTTTGGCTATGCCTTTCAACTCCCCCCTAGTCCGAATGCTACCTCGTGAGCAGTCTAGATCCCTGTCCATGGGAAGATTAAAGTCTCCACAGTATATCTTTTCACCCTGCGCCAGACCATCCACTCTATGTAGTACTTTGCGGATAAATGTCTGTTGCAAATGATTTGGGGCGTAGATGACTGTGATAGTGTACAACTCGCCATTCAATGTGCATATGAGGGACAGAAATCTGCCCGCAGGATCCGCTACCTTCCGAATACAATTGATGGCTAATGTATTTTTAAAGATGATGCACACCCCAGCCTTTTTAGTGTTATTATTAGCAAAGTAAATATTAGAGAACTGTGGGTGACGCAGCCTAAAATTATCAGCTTCTATCAGATGCGTCTCCTGCAGGCAGATAATCTCTGCACCTGATTTTTTCACCTCTTTCCATAGGATGGACCTCTTACAGGGGGAATTCAACCCCCTAACATTTAAAGACATAATGGTAACACTCATAATTATACATTATAAAACTTGCTATCACACATACATCTTCATGAACCCACATCATCCGCATCTGGGCTTGTGTGTTGGCAACATAGAGAACCACAGTAACCACATTAAAAAGACCCATCTCGGAGGTGCACCTAAAAAACAGGAGACAAGGGAAACAAAACACAGAGAAAAGTGAAAAAAATTCTAAACACAAAGTCATGCAGCCACTAGGCCAAAGGCCGGGCTAGTCAGGCAGTGAAACGCCTGAGTGGTGAGTCTTAGATCGCAGGTAATTGCCAGCTCAGGGCAGTTCCAAGGTTCACTCCCAAAAAGATGGAAAATAACCGAGAGTTATCTTGGACGGGGTGCTGGAGCAAAAAGAAGAAAAAAATGGTGACAAAATCCGTACGACCCTCACAGCAGAGTCCTGCATCCGGACAGTATCTCATCCTCCTCTTCAAGTTTGAATCCAGTCCTGAACAATTTTCTTTCCCATTGGGTTCTGGCGGGGAGCAAAGGAAATCTTCCAATCGGTTAGCTTGTTCTCAGCCTGTTTGGGAGATTGGCAGACCACACCACGACCTTCATAAGATAATATCAGCCTGACAGGATTGAATCCCCATTTGTATCGGATATGAACATCATGTAGTGCTTTACAAACATGAGCGAATTCTCACCTCCTTGCCAGCGTGGACGCTGATAAATCTGGGAACACCTGTAAGCCTTGGTATTCAGCAGGGAGCTCAGGGGGTTTCCTCATCCCCTGCATGAAGGCGTCTTTGGTAGTATAGAAGTGGACGCGCGCCAAAGTGTCTCTGGGCAAGGCTGGGTCCACATGCTGGGGTTTGGGGAGTCTATGTATCCTGTCAATCAGGAAATCCCTGGGGAGCAAGGTTGGGAGTACAGTTTGCATGAATTTAAGCAAAAAGTCAGCCAGATCCTTATCTGGAATGTCCTCTGGTATGCCCCTGACACGCACATTATTCCTCCGTGATCTATCTTCCAGATCATACATCTTATCCTGGACCACAGCCATATCCTGTCTCAAAGCTTCGCTCTCATCCACTAGTGCATTTATAGTCTTGGCATATTCAGCCATCTTGCTCTTGACATGAGCAGTTCTCTCCCCCAGGGACGAGACTTCCCCTCTTATCTCCTGCAGCATGGACTGCATGTCTTCCTTTAGGGAAGCACGAATGGAGGCCAAAAAGTCTCTCATGTCTCCTTTAGTAATAGGAGACAGGTTGCTGTGAGTCTCAGAGGCCCCCGTCCCCCCAGAGCCACCAGATGAGTGTGAGGAAGCTGAAGGGGAAGCTGCAGCCATTTTACCTGCAGCATGTGCAGTTTGTCCTCGGGTGAAGAAGTCCGGGAGCTTCGGCGGGGAACTGCGTTTCTGCGCTCTCCCTTGGGTCATCATGTGCCCAGGACCTTCCAGGAGCCGTTACTATGCACAGGGAGGAGGAGAGGTAATATACAGTGCTGTTATTAGCCGGTTTAAGTCCAGAGAAGCAGGAGCCTGTGAGTTATGTGGCCTCTCTGGTCTGCATGCAGGCCACACCCCCGAGTTGGTGCACTTGATGGCAGGGAGCTGATTTCCTGACAGATATTCTCTGTTTTCTCTATAAAGTGGGAGGCCAGTTCATCAGCTCAGATGTCTGTGATAGGGCCTGTGTTTTTGGACTGAGGAGGGAGTGAAAGGTATCAAAAAAATTTTGGGGGTTGTGAGACAGTGCGGAGATCAGGGTGGTGAAGTAAGTCTGTTTGGCAAGGAGAAGGGCAGCGTTATAGGTCCGTAACATTAATTTGTATTGGATAAAGTTTTCTGGTGATCGACTTTTCTTCCATAGGCGTGCAAAACTCCTAGAGCATCGTTGGAGAAATCGAGTTCGCTTCTGAAAGTGTATGAGGGCTAATGGCTTGTAGATTTCTGCATCTGTCTCCATCATTCTTCGCCAGCCAGAGTAAAGAGGCCGGAAAACAAGCATCGAACGACTTCAATATTGTTGATCACGCTTGTTTAATGGCCTGAGCTCTGCGCATGTAAATGGTGATGGTGCAATATGTGAGCATTTAGTGCCAAACTTTAAACTTTTGCCTAGGGCCCCACTTTGTCTAAAACTTGCCCTAGTCCTGGTCCCAACTTACTGGCAATTGTGGGGTGCATCACATTCACCTGTAAACCGCAGACCTCTGCTTTCCCCAGATCTCCCTCCTCAGGAGACGCCACACATAAATAAGGGAACAAGCAGTTCATTGTAACAAGCAATCATTTATTGGGCAGTTTATGTTCATCAGACTGTAACACGCAGTTTCTGGTGCAACACTTCTTATTCTTTGTTTCTTTAGCACAGTATGTCTCCAGCATCACTCTACGTTCCTCCTGCACGATCCTCACGTTAACTGGTTTTCCAGGGATTTCCTGTCCAGTTCCTCAGTGCACTGGGCATCCTCTACCTTCTCTAAATGCAATTTCACATCCTTTTCCTCTGTACACTAGAAGATAAGGCACTCTTGGCAGTATTTGTACCGAACACTAGGCACCAGATGTTGCAGGAATGTCTGCAAGAGATTCTAGTAAGGCCTCCCACTGCATTGAACGATAAGTGCCCTCCCACTGCAACTTGAACTTGACCTTGGTTACTGTACTTCCCTGACTATCAGGAAGTTGTCCTCTTTTACTGGGGGGTTCCTCTCCCACTATGGGACAGTACTAAGCTTTAACTAAGTCTGTCCCTACAAACACAAAGTATTACATTTACATATATTACACATATAGGCTTGGACTGGCCCACAGGAGAACAGGAGAATCCTCCGGTGGGTCACTGTGCATTACTGGGCCACAACCCTCTCATATAGCAGTACTTGGAAAAATATCCTTTATTCACTATGTACTTACAGAGGCAGCATCTTATTCATGTAACAATCTTCCCAGTTGATTGTTATATAAATTTGTGATTGAGGATAATGTCACATTTGCAAGTAGCTGTAAAAGTGGGACACTTAAGTTGGTTACTGAAGTTGGTTACTAATGGGCCCTTGGCATCCCAGTCCGACACTGCTTGTGTCTCTTGTATTCTGCAGCTCTGTGTCCCCGTCTTCAGTCTTCTATCAGGTAGTTTTTTGTGTAGGACATACAGTGGGGAAAAAAAGTATTTAGTCAGTCAGCAATAGTGCAAGTTCCACCACTTAAAAAGATGAGAGGCGTCTGTAATTTACATCATAGGTAGACCTCAACTATGGGAGACAAACTGAGAAAAAAAAATCCAGAAAATCACATTGTCTTTTTTTTTTCATTTTATTTGCATATTATGGTGGAAAATAAGTATTTGGTCAGAAACAAAATTTCATCTCAATACTTTGTGATATATCCTTTGTTGGCAATGACAGAGGTCAAACGTTTTCTGTAAGTCTTCACAAGGTTGCCACACACTGTTGTTGGTATGTTGGCCCATTCCTCCATGCAGATCTCCTCTAGAGCAGTGATGTTTTTGGCTTTTCGCTTGGCAACACGGACTTTCAACTCCCTCCAAAGGTTTTCTATAGGGTTGAGATCTGGAGACTGGCTAGGCCACTCCAGGACCTTGAAATGCTTCTTACGAAGCCACTCCTTCGTTGCCCTGGCAGTGTGCTTTGGATCATTGTCATGTTGAAAGACCCAGCCACGTTTCATCTTCAATGCCCTTGCTGATGGAAGGAGGTTTGCACTCAAAATCTCACGATACATGGCCCCATTCATTCTTTCATGTACCCGGATCAGTCGTCCTGGCCCCTTTGCAGAGAAACAGCCCCAAAGCATGATGTTTCCACCACCATGCTTTACAGTAGGTATGGTGTTTGATGGATGCAACTCAGTATTCTTTTTCCTCCAAACATGACAAGTTGTGTTTCTACCAAACAGTTCCAGTTTGGTTTCATCAGACCATAGGACATTCTCCCAAAACTCCTCTGGATCATCCAAATGCTCTCTAGCAAACTTCAGACGGGCCCGGACATGTACAGGCTTAAGCAATGGGACACGTCTGGCACTGCAGGATCTGAGTCCATGGTGGCGTAGTGTGTTACTTATGGTAGGCCTTGTTACATTGGTCCCAGCTCTCTGCAGTTCATTCACTAGGTCCCCCCGCGTGGTTCTGGGATTTTTGCTCACCGTTCTTGTGATCATTCTGACCCCACGGGGTGGGATTTTGCGTGGAGCACCAGATCGAGGGAGATTATCAGTGGTCTTGTATGTCTTCCATTTTCTAATTATTGCTCCCACAGTTGATTTCTTCACTCCAAGCTGGTTGGCTATTGCAGATTCAGTCTTCCCAGCCTGGTGCAGGGCTACATTTTTGTTTCTGGTGTCCTTTGACAGCTCTTTGGTCTTCACCATAGTGGAGTTTGGAGTCAGACTGTTTGAGGGTGTGCACAGGTGTCTTTTTATACTGATAACAAGTTTAAAGAGGTGCCATTACTACAGGTAATGAGTGGAGGAAAGAGGAGACTCTTAAAGAAGAAGTTACAGGTCTGTGAGAGCCAGAAATCTTGATTGCTTGTTTCTGACCAAATACTTATTTTCCACCATAATATGCAAATAAAATGAAAAAAAAACAGACAATGTGATTTTCTGGATTTTTTTTTCTCAGTTTGTCTCCCATAGTTGAGGTCTACCTATGATGTAAATTACAGACGCCTCTCATCTTTTTAAGTGGTGGAACTTGCACTAATGCTGACTGACTAAATACTTTTTTTCCCCACTGTATACTATTTTAGGGCACTGCCTCCATAACAATTTTAATGTAACTTGGGACAGGAGTAGACATTACGATACCACAATGGGTGGAGATTTATATGGTCTACCTTCTGTAAATGGCGCCCCCCATAATTCCTGGTTCAACTTGTAGAGTACTGAGAGTAGTAATGATCACTCCCATCATTGTAACTGTGTAAAAATAAACTGAACAGATTCCATGACACTTTTATTTTCTTTCTTTTTTTTTTTATTGGAATAGCAATAAGCAACACTGTAATAAAAATATTACCGGCCATTTAAGATATTAAACCATAATCACAATGACTCTCAGGTCAGTCTCTATACAGACCACAGAACTAGCTGTGGGCATTGAGGACCGGCTGAGAACCACTGGACCACAAGATCCAGAGGAAGGCGAAGAAACCCCCCGGAGAGTTCTGCCTCAGGGAGGGGGGATAAAAATTCCTTCCTGACCCCAGTTGTGGCGATTGGATATTTCCCTGGATCACATCTGTCCTGCTGCATATTGCTGTATATCTGCACATATTATAAGCTCAGGAGAGTCGATCTGGAAGGGAAAAGATAAATGCATCTTGCTCCTAGGAGTAAATTACCAGAAATCAGGGGCACCACAATGAATAAATAATAGAGTGGGGTCCAACCCCAGCTTATTCAAAATGACTATAGCAAGCACAAAGGAGGAAAGAGAATAAGCTATGGAATGGGGATCACCACAGACAAATGAGGCAATTTTTATTGACATGTATAAACCACAAAACAACTATAAAAACATTTAAAAAGTCACACATGTGACATAACAACGACAATCAATGGCTCGTAATAGAGCCTACACCCTGTGATTACACTCCACAATGGTAGGTGACCAAATACCTGCCCATATAAACAGCATACCATCTGATATGAGTGTGTTGCAATCAATGCCTCCAAAGAGATATAAATTCAAATGGAATAAGATGGTGTCCCCTGTGCCTAATATGAAAAGAAGGGACCCCAGAAGGACTTTATATGAGTCAGAGGTAAAACCTATTACAACTGAATTGAAACCATAAAAATAAATAAGGACTGGTCACCCAAGCCAACAATGCCTATAATGAAGATAATGGATGAATACATACTATGACCCAGCAGCAGCAACATAGGCACACACACTATAATGTGCAGTATCAATCACCCATGCATTGCGGCCTGAAGTACTGGCGTCAGTTGGCAAAACCCATGTGGAGTGGGAGCAGGGAGAAGAGATGCTCGACGCGTGTCGCCACCCACAGTGGCTTCGTCAGGGGTCTCTGCTGCTGGGTCTTAGTATGTATTCATCCATTATCTTCATTATAGGCATTGTTGGCTTGGGTGACCAGTCCTTATTTATATTTATGGTTTCTATTCAGTTGTTGTAATAGGTTTTACCTCTGACTCATAAAAAGTCCTTCTGGGGTCCCTTCTTTTCATATTAGGTACAGGGGACACCATCTTATTCCATTTGTATTTATATCTCTTTGGATGCATTGATTGCAACTCACTCAGATATCAGATGGTATGCTCTTTATATGGGCAGGTATTTGGTCACCTACCATTGTGGAGTGTAATCACAGGGTGTAGGCTCTATTACGAGCCATTGATTGTTGTTGTTATGTCACATGTGTGACTTTTTTAATGTTTTTATAGTTGTTTTGTGGTTTATACATGTCAATAAAAATTGCCTTTCTTGCTCCTAGGAGCTAACAATCTAATATACAATATACACCCTGCTCCAAGGAGCTTACAATCTAATTTACAATAGACATATACATATACCATACAATAGACATATACATATACTATACAATAGATACATGCAAAGACTATACAAGAGACATATACTATACAAGAGACATATACATATACTATACAATAGACATATACTATACAATAGGCATTTATATATACTATACAATAGACATTTATATATATTATACAATAGACATATACGAATACTATACAATAGACATATACGAATACTATACAATATACTTATACGAATACTATGCAATAGACTTATACGAATACTATACAATAGACATATACGAATACTATACATTAAACATATACATATACTCTACAATAGACATATATGAATACTATACAATAAACATATACATATACTATACAATACACATATACGAATACTATACAATAAACATATACATATACTATACAATAGACATATATGAATACTATACAATAAACATTTAGAAATACTATACAATAGACATATACGAATACTATACAATAAACATATACATATACTATACAATAGACATATGCGAATACTTTACAATATACTTACACGAATACTATACAATAGACGTATATGAATACTATATACTAAACATACAAATACTATACAATAGACATATACGAATATTATACAATAGATATATTTGAATACTATACAATAGACTTACGAATACTACACAATACAAATATTTGAATACTATACAATAGATATATACGAATACTATACAATAGACATATACTATACAATAGATATATACGAATACTATGCAATAGACATATACTATTCAATAGACAAATACATATACTAAACAATAGGCTTATACGAATACTATACAATAAACATATACATATACAATAGACATATACAGTTGTGGCCAAAAGTATTGACACCCCTGCAATTTTGTCAGATAATACTCAGTTTCTTCCTGAAAATGATTGCAAACACAAATTCTTTTGTATTATTATCTTCATTTAATTTGTCTTAAATGAAAAAACACAAAAGAGAATGAAGCAAAAAGCAAAACATTGATCATTTCACACAAAACTCCAAAATGGGCCAGACAAAAGTACTGGCACCCTCAGCTTAATACTTGGTTGCACAACCTTTAGCCAAAATAACTGCGACCAACTGCTTCCGGTAACCATCAATGAGTTTCCTACAATGCTCTGCTGGAATTTTAGACCATTCTTCTTTGGCAAACTGCTCCAGGTCCCTGATATTAGAAAGGTGCCTTCTCCAAACTGCCATTTTTAGATCTCTCCACAGGTGTTCTATGGGATTCAGGTCTGGACTCATTGCTGGCCACCTTAGAAGTCTCCAGTGCTTTCTCTCAAACCATTTTCTAGTGCTTTTTGAAGTGTGTTTTGGGTCATTGTCCTGCTGGAAGACCGATGACCTCTGAGGGAGACCCAGCTTTCTCACACTGGGCCCTACATTATGCTGCAAAATTTGTTGGTAGTCTTCAGACTTCATAATGCCATGCACACGGTCAAGCAGTCCAGTGCCAGAGGCAGCAAAGCAACCCCAAAACATCAGGGAACCTCCGCCATGTTTGACTGTAGGGACCGTGTTTTTTTCTTTGAATGCCTCTTTTTTTCTCCTGTAAACTCTATGTTGATGCCTTTGCCCAAAAAGCTCTACTTTTGTCTCATCTGACCAGAGAACATTATTCCAAAACGTTTTAGGCTTTTTCAGGTAAGTTTTGGCAAACTCCAGCCTGGCTTTTTTATGTCTCGGGGTAAGAAGTGGGGTCTTCCTGGGTCTCCTACCATACAGTCCCTTTTCATTCAGACGCCGACGGATAGTACGGGTTGACACTATTGTACCCTCGGACTGCAGGGCAGCTTGAACTTGTTTGGTTGTTAGTCGAGGTTCTTTATCCAACATCCACACAATCTTGTGTTGAAATCTCTTGTCAATTTTTCTTTTCCGTCCACATCTAGGGAGATTAGCCACAGTGCCATGGACTTTAAACTTCTTGATGACACTGCGCACGGTAGACACAGGAACATTCATGTCTTTGGAGATGGACTTGTAGCCTTGAGATTGCTCATGCTTCCTCACAATTTGGTTTCTCAAGTCTTCAGACAGTTCTTTGGTCTTCTTTCTTTTCTCCATGCTCAATGTGGTACACACAAGGACACAGGACAGAGGTTGGTCAACTTTAATCCATGTCAACTGGCTGCAAGTGTGATTTAGTTATTGCCAACACCTGTTGGGTGCCACAGGTAAGTTACAGGTGCTGTTAATTACACAAATTAGAGAAGCATCACATGATTTTTCGAACAGTGCCCAAACTTTTGTCCACCCTCTTTTTTATGTTTGGTGTGGAATTATATCCAATTTGGCTTTAGGACAATTCTTTTTGTGTTTTTTCATTTAAGACAAATTAAATGAAGGTAATAAGACCACAGAATTTGTGTTTGCAATCATTTTCAGGAATAAACTAAGTATTATGTGACAAAATTGCAGGGGTGCCAATACTTTTGGCCACAACTGTACGAATACTTTACAATATACTTATACGAATACAATACAATAGACGTATATGAATACTATACACTAAACATATACGAATACTATACAATAGATATATTTGAATACTATACAATAGACTTACGAATACTACACAATAAACATATTTGAATACTATACAATAGACATATGCGAATACTATTCAGTAGACATATACTATACAATAGACATTTATATATACTATACAATAGATATATACAAATACTATACAATAGACATATACTATACAATAGACATATACGAATACTATACAATAGATATATACTATACAATAGACAAATACATATACTATACAATAGGCTTATACGAAAACTATACAATAAACCTACATAAATTCTATACAACAGACATATAAGAATACTATACAATAGACATATACTGTACAAATACTATACAATAGATATAGACGAATACTATGCAATAGACATATTCAAATACTATGCAAGAGACATAGACATATGCTATGCAAGAGATATAGAGGAATGCTATGCAAGACACATAGACGTATGCTATGAAAGAGACAGACGTACACTATGCAAGAGACATAGACGTATGCAATGCAAGATTCATAGACATATGCTGTGCAAGAGACATAGACGTATGCTATGCAAGACACATAGACGTATGCTATGAAAGAGACAGACGTACACTATGCAAGAGACATAGACGTATGCAATGCAAGATTCATAGACATATGCTGTGCAAGAGACATAGACGTATGCTATGAAAGAGACAGACGTACACTATGCAAGAGACATAGACGTATGCTATACAAGAGACATAGACGAATGCTATACAAGAGACATAGACTTACACTATGCAAGAGACATAGACGTATGCTATGCAAGAGACATAGACGTATGCTATGCAAGACACATAGACGTATGCTATGAAAGACACAGAGGTACACTATGCAAGAGACATAGACGTATGCTATCCAAGAGACATAGACGTATGCTATGTAAGAGACATAGACCTACACTATGCAACAGACATAGATCTACGCTATGCAAGAGACACAGACGTATGCTATGCAAGAGACATAGATGTATGCTACGTAAGAGACATAGACCTACGCTATGCAAGAGACATTGACGTATGCTATGCAAGAGACACATACATATGCTATGCAAGAGATATAGATGTATGCCATGCAAGAGACACAGACATATGTTATGTAAGAGACACAGACGTATGCCATGCAAGAGACATAGACATATGCCATGCAAGAGACACAGATGTATGCCATGCAAGAGACACAGACGTATGCCATGGAAGCGACATGCGCCCCAGGGGCCGTAGGATACTTGGTCACAGTGGCAGTGACCCGGTCCGTGGCCCCAGGCGGTCATGTAAAAGGGGAGTATTGATTAGGGATAAAGTTTATGTAGTGATTCGTGACGCCAGTTGGTGTGTTCTACTGTAGTATAGCCGGCACAGCAGATGATCCCTGGGGGAGTAGATGGTGATGGCAGTGCAGATGTTTAACCCTCTCCAACCAGGGCTGACCCCCAGAGATTGTAATGGAAGTAGAAGGCACGGAGTAATAAGGCAAGAGACAAGGAAAGTCACTTTCATTTACTGTAGTTCAGGAGCAGTTCAGAGGAGATATTACAACTCTCACCAGGTTACAGTCTGCTCTACAGAATGGGAGTTATCCTTCTCTCTGCTGTGACTCGGTGTAAGCTTCCTGCTATTCTAATCCCTTCTGGGACCAAGGCTTCCCGGAGTTTAGAACTTCCAGTATAGCCCCTACTCACTGTGTATTCCTCCTGTTGCAACTTGGATCCTGTGTGAAGCTCAAGTTCCTTCTTTCATAATCCTTCACTGATCCTAGTTTTCTGCAGTCTTTCCGGGGAAAACACTCTGCTGTTGGTTGCAAAAACTCACACAGTCTCTCAGCTTACCACCCTGCTCTGAAAGCATGGATGGCCTAGGGGCTGACTCCCTGATTCTTCTCAGCTTTGCTCCTGGAGGAAGCGCATGTCATGGCTTCCAGGAGCGTTCTCCATTCTCTCCTTCTTCTTCACTGAAAACAACAACTCTCAACTCCTCCCTCTCCTAGTTAGGGTATGTCTGCAAAGCTCAAAGTTTCAGACAAGTAAGGGAGTGAGGTGAATTGTGTGTGTGTTGTGGTCTCTAGCAGAGAAAGCATAACTCCCATTGCTTACAAACCCGTTTTGGCAGTAAAGACGCAGGGCACCACATTCCCCCTAGTTAAAGGTAGCATTCCTCGGGCTACACGTGGAACATGAGCATGCAACAAAGTGACATAACATTTAACCTGGGTATGGGTGAACAGTCCCAGTAACTGAGTAGATTATAGCCCAAAACCACTTCCGATTGGTTGAATTGTCCCGGAGTGCAGCTGCAGGGCACACAGACCATAATAGAAAATTCACTGCACTGGCTGTTTTAGATGGCTTCCTGTAAGGCACGATGACTGCAATAAATTGATTACCAGATTGTCCAGTTTTTCGCAAAGACCATTGCCTTGTGGATGGTATGGTGTAGTTCTGATCTTTTTACATCCACAGAGGGAGCAAAATTCTTGAAAGACTTCTGCTTCAAAGACTGGACCTCTGTCTGTCAGCACTTGATTTGGGTAGCCATGGGGTCTCCAGAAATATTCTTGGAATGCCTTTGCAGCTGTTCTTGCTGTTTGGTGTTGTGAGTTCATTTTCCCCTTCACCATTGAGGTCTGATGAACTCCCTCTTCTTGTGAAGGAAGGTAGTGAGGCTGATTACCAAGCACCTGAGCAGGATGATGATGACTGGGTGACTGGAATTGCTGACTGGATATAAGGCAGCCGACGCCCTTCTGCCTTGCTGGTGATTTCCCTGAGGGATTCTAGGAGACCAGTCTGATTCCTGCTCCTCAAAAGCTAAGTTTTCTGCTCTGCTTTTTGCATTTGTGTTTTGGTTTTGATTTGCCTTGTTTTTCTGGATTTCTGCTATTCCCTGCTGGGGTGAGCTGAATTCCTTTTTGCTCTGTCTTCAGAAAATACCTGAGTACTGATATAGTCTTTTTGAAGCCTAGCGTCTTCAGGGCTTTTTCCCTATCAGTCTGTTGGCGCTTGTTTTGATAGGGTTTTGGCGGATTGCAGACAGCAGCTTTTCTATCCTGACCTATTTAGTTAGCTTTGGCCCCATCATTTGCTCAGCCTATCTTTCTATCTGTGTGAGTGTTTTTTCATCTTGCTTCACCGACATTATATGTTGGGGGCTGCCTATTGCTTTGGGGTCTGCTCTGGGGCAGTTTAGATTTCCCTTTCTGTCTTTAGGCTATTTAGTTCTCCGGCTGTGATCGAGGGGTCTAGGGCACCGTAGGAACCCCCCACGGCTACTGCTAGTTGTTGTTGATAGGTTCAGGGGTCTGCAATCCGATAGCTGCCAACTTCTCTGGTTTTCTGGACTTAGCTAGTATTGCTGTTTTTGCCTCATTCATAACAGTTTGGTCTTTCACCAGAACGACCACTAGGAAATGGGAATAGTGATCCATTATTGTTAAGGCATAGGTATACCCTGATCAGCTTGGGGTTAGTTGCACGTGGTCTAAGGCCACCAGTTCCAAAGGTTGGTTAGTGATGATGGGCTGCAAGGGGGCCCTTTGATTGGCAGAACTCTTTCTTCTGAGATTACATGGGCCGCATTCCCTACACCACTGTTCAATAGACCGTCTCATACCTGTTCAGAAGAAGCAGTCACGGATGACTACTTCCAGCTTTTTCCAACCAAAGTGTCCCGCTTGATTGTGGTAAGCTTCCAAGATGATGGGCACGTCTTTTCTTGGGCCCACGATCTGGCAGACCAGTTCATGCGTACGTGGGTTAATAGCTCTTCGGATCAACTTGCCTTCAAAAAGGAACAGCTTCTTTCTCTCTTTCCACAACTGTTGGACATCTGCAGGCGCATCAGGAGCAGGAGATGAATCTGCTTCACCAAGGAGTTCTTTGACCATACATATAGCCGGGTCACTGTTCTGCATCTCTGCCCAACCATGGTGAGGTAGTGGATTAATGGAATCTTCATGAACGACAAGGCTTCTCCCTGTCGCGTGGTTAGAGTCTTGGGAGGCACCGTGACGGTGGAATGCTGACATTTCTATTTCATCCAGGTCTTCTAGATCTTCTGCTGGGCTATATACCACGTGTGGCTGGGCTATATACCATGTGTGGCTGGGCTATGTACCATGTGGTGCTGGGCTATATATCATGTGGTGCAGGGCTATATACCATGGTGCTGGGCTGTATACCATGTGTGGCTGTGTTATATACCATGTGGTGCTGGGCTATATACCATGTGTGACTGGGCTATATACCATGTGGTGCTGGGCTATATACCATGTGGTGATGGGCTATATACCATGTGATGATGTGCTATATACTATGTGGTGCTGGACTGTATACCATGTGGTGATGGGCTATATACCATGTGTGGCTGGGCTATATACCATGTGATGCTGGGCTATATACCATGTGGTGTTGGTCTATATACCATGTGTGGCTGTGCTATATACCATTTGGGCTGTGCTATATACCTTGTGGTGCTGTGCAATATACCATGTGGTGCTGTTCTTTATACCATGTGTGGCTGTGCTATATACCATGTGGTGCTATGCTATATACTATGTGGTGCTGTGCTGTATACCATGTGGTGCTGTGCTATATAACATGTGGTGCTGTGATACATTCCATGGTGGGCTGGGCTATGTACTATGTGGTGCTGGGCTATATACCATGTGGTGCTGTGCTATATACCATGTGGGGCTGGGCTATATACCATGTGGGGCTGGGCTATATACTATGTGGTGCTGGGCTATATACTATGCGGCTGTGTTATATACCATGGGGGGTTACATTTTACATTATATTCTATGGGGGAGGATGTGTTATATAATATGGGGGGCTACATTATATTCTATGTGGAGGTGGGCTGTATTATATTCTATTTGGGGCTACATTATATTTTATGGGGGGGCTGTATTATATTTATTATAATCTATGGGGGGTTATTGCATCATACTCTATGAGGGGGCAACATTATACTATAAGAAGAGGCTAAATTGTATTCTATGGGAGACTGCATTATATTCAATGGGGGGCTATATTATATTGTATGGGGGCTTCATTATACTTTATGAGGGGGCCACATTATATTCTTTGGGGGCTGCATTATACTATGTGAGAAGGGCTACATTTTATTCTATGGAGGGGCTACATTATACTATATAAGGGGTTGCATTATATTCTATGGGGGGTTGCAATATACTCTATGAGGGGGCTGCCTTATATTCTATGGAGGGGCTGCATTATTCTATATGAGGGAGGCTGCATTATATTCTATGGGGGTTACATTATATTCTGTGGAGTGGCTGCATTATACTCTGTGGGGTAGCTGCATTATGCTCTAAGGGGTGGCTGCATTATATTCTATGGGGGTTACATTATATTTTACGGCGGGGCTGCATTATACTATGTGGAGTGGCTGCATTATGCTCTAAGGGGTGGCTGCATTATACTATAAGAGGGGTCTGCATTATATTGTATGGGGGGTTACATTATATTCTATGGCGGGGCTGCATTATACTCTATGGGGTGGCTGCATTATACTATATGTGGGCTGCATTATACTGTATCGAGGACTATGGGGAATACATTATATGAAGAACTATGGGGTGCATTATACTATGGAAAGTGAATTGTACGACATGGATGACTATGGCGGTGCATTATATTATGGAGCACTATGAGGAGTATATTATACTATATGGAGGACTGAGCAATGTATTTTAAAATATGGAGGGCTATGAGGAGTGTATTATACTATATGGAGGACTGAGGAGTGTATTATACTATATGGAGGACTATGGGGCACATTATATTATATGAAGGACTATGGGGTGTAAACTGTAGATGTGCTGCTGATAACATGATACTGTATGGTGATCTGTTAGTGATCCCTTAGTGATCATTCTGTCCCCATCATTCTTTCTCAGACGGTGGATAGAGGCCGGGAAACTAGTGTTGAATGACTTCAATATTGTCGATCACACTCATTTAGCGGCCTGAACTCAGCACATGTAACTACAATCGAAATGCTTCTGTGTGATGTGCAATATGGTAGCATTTTGGGGCCCCATTTTAAACTTTGCCTAGGGCCCCACTTTGCCTAAGACCGGCCTTGGGGGACGGATTGGAGTTGTTGCACTTGATGGCAGGGAGCTGATTTCCTGACAGATATTCTCTATTTTCTCTATAAAGTGGGAGGCCAGTTCATCAGCTCAGATGTCTGTGATAGGGCCTGTGTTTTTGGACTGAGGAGGGAGTGAAAGGTATCAAAAAATTTTGGGGGGTTGTGAGACAGTGAGAAGATCAGGGTGGTGAAGTAAGTCTGTTTGGCAAGGAGAAGGGCAGCGTTATAGGTAACATTAATTTGTATTGGATAAAGTTTTCTGGTGATCGAGTTTTCTTCCATAGGCGTGCAAAACTCCTAGAGCATCGTTGGAGAAATCGAGTTTGCAATGTGAACCAGGGCTGTTTTACTCTGTGTTTGGAGGTTCTGAGAGTGAGGGGTGCCACTTGGTCCAGGCTGCTTCTGAGAGTGTTATTGTAGTGATGTACAGCCAGATCAGGACATGAAAAAGAGGAGGATGTTCATCAGACTGTAACATGCAGTTTCTGGCACAACACTTCTTATTCTTTGTTTCTTTAGTACAGTATGTCTCCAGCATCACTCTACGTTCCTCCTGCACGATCCTCACGTTAACTGGTTTTCCAGGGATTTCCTGTCCAGTTCCTCAGTGCACTGGGCATCCTCTACCTTCTTTAAATGCAATTTCACAACCTTTTCCTCTGTACACTAGAAGATAAGGCACTCTTGGCAGTATTTGTACCGAACCCTAGGCGCCAGATGTTGCAGGAATGTCTGCAAGAGATTCTAGTAAGGCCTCCCACTGCCTTGAACGATAAGTGCCCTCCCACTGCAACTTGAACTTGACCTTGGTTACTGTACTTCCCTGACTATCAGGAAGTAGTCCTCTTTTACTGGGGGGTTCCTCTCCCACTATGGGCCAGTACTAAGCTTTAGCTAAGTCTGTCCCTACAAACACAAAGTATTACATTTACATATATTACACATATAGGCTTGGACTGGCCCACAGGAGAACAGGAGAATCCTCTGGTGGGTCACTGTGCATTACTGGGCCACAACCCTCTCATATAGCAGTACTTGGAAAAATATCCTTTATTCACTATGTACTTACAGAGGCAGCATCTTATTCATGTAACAATCTTCCCAGTTAATTGTTATATAAATTTGTGATTGAGGATAATGTCACATTTGCAAGTAGCTGTAAAAGTGGGGCACTTAAGTTGGTTACTGGAGTTGGTTACTAGGGGGCCCTGGGCACCCCAGTCCGACACTGCTTGTGTCTCTTGTATTCTGTAGCTCTGTGTCCCCGTCTTCAGTCTTCTATCGGGTAGTTTTTTGTGTAGGACATATACTATTTTAGGGCACTGCCTCCATAATAATTTTAATGTAACTTGGGACAGGAGTTGACATTATGATACCACAATGTGTGGAGATTTATGTGTTCTACCTTCTGTAAATGGCGCCCCCCATAATTCCTGGTTCAACTTGTAGAGTACTGAGGGTAGTAATGATCACTCCCATCATTGCAACTGGGTAAAAATAAAGTGAACAGAAAAAAGATTCCATGACACTTTTATTTTCTTTCTTATTTTTTTATTGGAATAGCAATAAGCAACACTGTAATAAAAATATTACCGGCCATTTAAGAAATTAAACCATAATCACAATGACTCTCAGGTCAGTCTCTATACAGACCACAGAACTAGCTGTGGGCATTGAGGACCGGCTGAGAGCCACTGGACCACAAGATCCAGAGGAAGGCGAAGAAACCCCCCTGAGAGTTCTGCCTCAGGGGGGGAAAAAATTCCTTCCTGACCCCAGTTGTGGCGATCGGATATTTCCCTGGATCACATCTGTCCTGCTGCATATTGCTGTATATCTGCACGTATTACAAGCTCAGGAGAGTCGATCTGGAAGGGAAAAGATAAATGCATCTTGCTCCTAGGAGTAAATTACCAGAAATCAGGGGCACCACAATGAATAAATAATAGAGTGGGGTCCAACCCCAGCTTATTCAAAATGACTATAGCAAGCACAAAGGAGGAAAGAGAATAAGCTATGGAATGGGGATCACCACAGACAAATGAGGCAATTTTTATTGACATGTATAAACCACAAAACAACTATAAAAACATTTAAAAAGATAAATGAACCTTGCTGCTAGGAGCTTACAATCTAATATACAATATACACCCTTCTCCTAGGAGCTTACACTCTAATTTACAATAGACATATACAGTACATAGACTATACAATAGACATATACATATACTATACAATAGATATATGCAAAGACTATACAAGAGATTATACATATAAAATACAAGAGACATATACATAGACTATACAAGAGACATATATACGAATACTATACAATATACTTATATGAATACTATACAATAGACTTACTGTATACGAATACTATACACTAAACATATACAAATACTATACAATAGACATATACGAATACTATACAATATACTTATACGAATACTATACAATAGACTTATCCAAATGCTATACACTAAACATATACAAATACTATGCAATAGACATATACAAATACTATACAATAGACATACAAATACTAAACAATAGACATATTTGAATAATATACAATAGAGATATACGAATACTATACAATAGACATTTATATATACTATACAATAGTCATATACAAATACTATACAATAGACATATACTACACAATAGACAAATACATATACTATAGAATAGGCTTATACGAAAACTATACAATAAACCTACACAAATTCTATACAACAGACATAAGAATACTATACAATAGACATATTTAAATACTATACAATAGATATAGACGAATACTATGCAATAGACATATACAAATACTATGCAAGAGACATAGACGTATGCTATGCAAGAGACAGACGTATGCTATGCAAGAGACAGACGTATGCTGTGCAAGAGACAGACGTATGCTATGCAAGAGACAGACGTATGCTATGCAAGAGACACACGTATGCTATGCAAGAGACATAGACGTTTGCTATGCAAGAGATAGAGGAATGCTATGCAAGAGACAGACGTATGCTATGCAAGAGACATAGACGTATGCTATGCAAGAGACATAGACGTATGCTATGCAAGAGTCAAAGACGTATGCTATGCAAGAGACATAGACGTATGCCATGCAAGAGACACAGACGTATGCCATGCAAGAGACATAGACATATGCTATGAAAAAGACATAGACGTACGATATGCAAGAGACATAGACGCATGCTGTGAAAGAGACATAGACGTACGATATGCAAGAGACATAGACGTATGCTATCCAAGACACATAGAAGTATGCTATGTAAGAGACATAGACCTACACTATGCAACAGACATAGATCTACGCTATGCAAGAGACATAGACGTATGCTATGCAAGAGACATAGACGTATGCCATGCAAGAGACACAGACGTATGCCATGCAAGAGACATAGACATATGCTATGAAAGAGACATAGACATACAATATGCAAGAGACATAGACGTATGCTATCCAAGACACATAGAAGTATGCTATGTAAGAGACATAGAGACATTAGAGACATAGACCTACGCTATGCAAGACACATTGACGTATGCTATGCAAGAGACATAAACGTATGCTATGCAAGAGACACAGACGTATGCTATGCAAGAGACATAGACGTATGCTATGCAAGAGACATAAATGTATGCTATGCAAGAGACACAGACGTATGCTATGCAAGATACATAGACATATGCCATGCAAAATACATAGACGTATGCTATGCAAGAGACACAGACGTATGCTATGCAAGAGACACAGACGTATGCCATGCAAGAGACACAGACGTATGCCATGCAAGAGACATAGACATATGCCATGCAAGAGACACAGACGTATGCCATGCAAGAGACACAGACATATGCCATACAAGAGACAGACATATGCCATGCAAGAGACACAGATTTATGCCATGCAAGAGACATAGACGTTTGCTATGTTAGAGACATAGAACTACGCTATGCAAGAGACATTGACGTATGCTATGCAAGAGACACAGACGTATGCTATGCAAGAAACATAGACGTTTGCTATGCAAGAGACACAGACATATGCTATGCAAGAGACGCGGAAGTATGCCATGCAAGAGACATAGACATATGCCATGCAACAGACACAGACGTATGCCATGGAAGAGACACAGACGTATGCCATGCAAGAGACACAGACGTATGCCATGCAAGAGACACAGACGTATGCCATGGAATAGACAGACATATGCCATGCAAGAGACACAGACTTATGCCATGCAAGAGACATAGACGTATGCCATGCAAGAGACACAGACGTATGCCATGCAAGAGACACAGACGTATGCCATGGAATAGACAGACATATGCCATGCAAGAGACACAGACTTATGCTATGCAAGAGACATAGACGTATGCTATGTTAGAGACATAGACGTATGCTATGCAAGAGACACAGACGTATGCTGTGCAAAAGACATAGACGTATGCTTTGCAAGAGACACAGACGTATGCTATGCAAGAGACAGAGGTATGCCATGCAAGAGACACAGACGTATTCAATGCAAGAGACACAGACGTATGCTATGCAAAAGACACAGACGTATGCCATGCAATAGACACAGACATATGCCATGCAAGAGACACACACGTATGCCATTCAAGAGACACAGACGTATGCCATGCAAGAGACACACACGTACAGTATGCCATTCAAGAGTGCAAGAGGCACAGACCTATGCCTTGCAAGAGACACAGACGTATGCCATTCAAGAGACATAGACTTATGCCATGCAAGAGACACAGACGTATGCCATTCAAGAGACATAGATGTATGCCCTGCAAGAGACATAGACGTATGCCCTGCAAGATAAACAGACATATGCCTTGCAAGAGACACAGACGTATGCCATGCAACAGACATAGACGTATGCCATGCAAGATACACAGACATATGCCATGCAACAGACACAGATGTATGCCATGCAACAGACATAGATGTATGCCATGCAACAGACATAGATGTATGACATGCAACAGACATAGACGTATGCCATGCAACAGATGTAGACCTATGTCATGCAACAGATATAGACATATGCTATGCAACAGACATACTTGTATATTATACAATAGACATACACATATACTATACATTTACTACACTACACTATACGTATACTTTACTACATATATACTATACAATACATATACTATACATAACATATGCAATGCATTTATACATTTACTAAACAATACATATACTATACAATACATATACTGTACTATACAGACACATACACATACACATACACACATACATAATAGAGTTGCAGACTCTGATCAGGCTTTGATTAGAGTGGGATCAGAGTGGCATCAGTTTTTCTTGGAGGTGGAGAGGGGGGGGGAGTTTCTCCATTTTGTCAGTCTGTGAAAATCGAAGCGCATATATATGAGTGAATATATATCTATAAATATATTTATATTTATTTCTAAATATTTATTTCATTTCTATATATAGTATGTATACATAGCTCTGTGGAATTAATGGCGCTATGAAAACGATTAAAATAAATAAATATATATGAGTTTTCTGTCCGTGGTTTTGACGGATAACACTCGTACCTATGATATTCTATGGGCCTGTGCAAATGTCAGATTTTTTGCTCGGACCCAGTGCTCCATGGAAAAAATTGGAGACAAATCCGATTTTGATCCCAGTGTCAGATCAAAATCGGCAATGCAAGTCTTTGGGCCCATGAAAAAATTGGACTCCACTTGGATGACATCTAAGTGTGTCTGATTTTCACAGACTGACATAATTCAGAAGGTGGAGAAACCTTTTTTTCCCCCTCTCCACGCCCGAGAAAAACTGATGCAATTCTGATCTGTGCCTGATCGGAGTCTGCAACTCTTACGGCAGTTGCCGTTAAATCAATTCTGCTCATGATATCCTGTGGTTCCAGTTCTGGTCCTCCTGCTTCCATCGTGCTACTACGTTCTCCGTCGTTTCTGCTCAGCCTTTCTGCTGCGCCACCGTCATCTGTCCGTGCTTCATTACAGCAGATCATTTGAACTAGATGAGACATAACACCTATCAGTACAAAAAAGAGGAATAAATGGTAGGTTCTATTTAAGGAATCTTTCTAATGCACAAAAGAGCGAGATGTTTGCTGACAGTTTTTAGGGGTAAATAGTGCAGTTCTAAACTTCACAACAAACACCGCACAGCTACACAATGTGTGAATGGGGCCTTAGTGTTAATTGAGCAGCTACCTACTTGGACTTGTCTTCCTCAATATGCTTCCGCTGGGGACACAAGGTGGTTTAGGATAATAACTTTATACATTCTGTACCAATTGTGATATGTATGATGTGGTGTGTCATGTGATCTCTATGATGTCATGTGCCCTGTGATGTCATGGCTCTGTCGTAATAACTGCCACTGGTGTGTTGTGTATCAAGTTTCCAACATCAAGAGTAGAATTAATAAAACAAAATCACAGGCTGCAAATAACCACCAGTCTCATTTTTACTGAGTCATGACGCATATTAAAACCTAAGCATTTGCACCCAATTTTTCTAATCTGTATCACCTACTTTTCTACGCACTAAAGGAAAACACAGGACCCCATACTGCAATTCCTGACCACGATAAACCGTCAGTTCCTGGTCACCCCTGATCCAACAGGACCGAGAGAGCTGACAATGGAGAACTGTAGCAGTCTTCATTTACATTTATGTTATGATACCATTTTCACAGCATTAACGGCAAAGCTACCCCAAAATGGAACCAAGTGGAGTTGTCTCTCTGCCCCACCCCTTCCTATATGCTTTTATTAGAGCACATGGGTGTCATAGAGGGCAAAACCAGCCGATTGCTGAGGGTCTTCAAGACCAGTGACAATGATCAGTTGATCGCCAGCACATCCTCATTTCATAAGTGAAGAGTTCCCTACCTGGACTTGTTTCCTTCAAGCTGTCAGGCTCCAATGAAACAAGATGGCTCATGTGTTGCACTTTCCTCATTCTATGCCAATTGTGATGTCATATGATGTCTATGATGTTTATGTGCTTTGTGATGTCATCAAAACTGACTGTTTAACCCCTGCCCACCCAATGACATACTTTGATATTGTGAACAGGTTATTTCAATGCAACGGCGCAGACAATGAAGGGACAATGGTAATCATCCAAAACTATTTATCTTTCTACCACAGAAAAGAAATCTAACTAAAGGGACATATACTGTATATACTGCATGTATGAAACCAGAAGTTTATATACACTATATAAAAACACATATTCATGTTTTTCTTAATATCTGACATGAAATCAGAATACATCTTTTCCGCTTTAGGTCAACTAGGATTACCATAATTATTAATATTTGCCCAATGCCGAAATAATGAGAGAGAGACAATGTTTTAAGTCATTTTATTTATCTAGTTTCAACTGTAGTATAATGCACCCCACATAGGCAGACTCTGTATGGAATAATGCACCCCCATAGGCAGACTCTAAATAGTATAATGCTCCCCACATAGCCAGATGCCATATTGCATAATGCACCACCCATAAGCAGACTCTATATTGTATAATGCACCCCCCATAGGAATACTCTGTGTACTAAAATGCACTCCCCATAGGCCTCTATGACAGACTCTTTATTGTATACTGCACTCTCCATAGACAGACTCTATATTGTATAATGCACACCCCAAAGGCAGATTCTTTACTGTATAATGCACCCCCGTAGGCAGACTCTATATTGTATAATGCACTCCCCATAGGCAGACTCTATATGGTTAATAAGCACCAGGAGATCATAGAGTTTGTACCACAATATGGGTGCCAATCCCTACTATATTATTAAGAAGTGTACTACCTTATATCATACCCTGACATTAGTGTGTATAACCATACAATTGGTGGTATTGTATTTATTTCTATGTAGCTACAAAGTGGGGGGGGGCGTGACCTAGGACCCTGGTTATGTAGGCAGCAGAAGTCCAGAGCTCCCGGTCTGATATCTTAAAAGCGACCCATAAAGCAACTGGAGGTCCACTCAAAGTATTTTATTTGGTTTAGAAGAGATCTCTGACCACCCTGGACCACTTTGATTCTACTATCAAGCTCTTTTTCAAGGGAAAAGTGAAGTTTCAATTTTGCAGAAGCCAACGGTGAGAGCAGTGGGGAAGCGGCGGAAGGATACCACTCTGTGCCATGGTCTTTCCTAAGGAGAAAATTTTACGTGCAGTGATTATCTGACAAGAAGATAATTTAATTCATCATCCCCTGTTCTGAGGTACCCGTTTTTATTGTTTAAACTGAGGCACAACCACGTTCTGGACTTTAAATCCCAGCGGGCCTGCAGTGTGACAGAGTGGAGCTGAAGGGCGGAGTGATACCACTCTCCACCGTGAGCTCCTTTGAAGAGAGGATCTGAAGACAAGTGCGGGCTCCCCTCTCAGAGAAGACCACTGGGACTGGCTTCCCTAATCTTAAGGTACCCATTGCCATCCGTTATTCCGGTGCACACCCGGTTCCTGGTTCTCTGTAGTCCGCTCCAGACAGCACATCGGCCGGATCTTCTTCTGCGGCGTGTGAAAATAGTCACGACAGCTGCATAAGATTATACTGCAGCGGGAATACCTTTGGTGCAGCAGTTCACATCGTGGGAGGACTACTTATCCCTAGCCCCTTAGACTGGTGTACAGGTGACGCGCCAATTAGATCTACATCCGCAGCACGTGAAAATAGTCCCTGCAGCGATACCAGGACAAGCAGCACGGGTCATGCTCTGAAGTGGCTACGGCTCCTGGTGCATTACTGCTACTCCTCTCTACCTTTTGGGAGTACCCTGTTGAATTCTATTATATACTACACTGGGTTGGACTTCTTTATTGCAGATTGTACCAGTGGTGCGCTTGTATCACCTGGAAACATTTCAAAGGCGGGATTACTCATCTCTCATGAACAGGCTTTGTTACCAAGACACAGAGGACCCTGCACATTGCTCAGTTACAGTAGGATCCCTTACACAAAGTCCTTCTTTTTATGCAGGAATACCTCTTCCTGAGGATACCTTGTCGGTGCAACATCTGGCTTTTAAAGGGACATTCACCAGCTTCTTTCTCCCTAACTAACCTTGTAGCAGTTCCTATAAAATTACAAGATCTAACTTGTTGGACTTTACAGTCTCTTAAGTTACATGTATATTTGTAATATTTTGTAATACTATCTTGCTACAATATGCTTGTGGGGGATATTCTAAGAATCTATTATTAGCAGACTTTAATATCTCTTTTTGTCAATTCAATACTTTTTTTTTTTAATTCTCATACATACCTTATATAATTCTTGTCTATTCCTGAAATCTAGTAATACCTACTCCACATCTCATTGCATTTATTCCTAAAAATTGAATTCTAGTACTTCACTTAATTCTCATATAAACACTTCCATAGGGGCACTTGAACAAAATGGATGCTGCAACACTGAGAAACAAAACTAAGGCTCAAAAAAATTCTATGTCACACATGGGGGCAATCTTAAAGTCATATGAAGACTTTCCTAGCCTGTTAAGCCCGGGCAAGTTGAGATCCCCATTGAAGGGAGATGAGTCGAGGTCTTCCTTTCTAAAACAATTGAAGATCCCAACCTATAGTAAATCTACTAAGGAGCGTAATGGCTCTGGTTTAAAAAATTCAGTGTCAAAATCTCAAATTAACGTGCCCTCCTCTAAAGGTAACTCTAAAGGGGCAGCCAGCCCTCCAGACCTGATTAATTCTCCTTTAGAGGGAATGGACAACGCTATTTCGGCTAAACGAAAAGTTCATAATGATCAAGAGAGCACACCCCATTCTTGTGCTGCGGAATCTGAAAGTTTCTCGGATTGTTATTCCCCTAACAATAGTCCGGAGAGACAGAGGGTTAAAAGAACACACGAAACTCTGACAACAATAATGGCAGTGGCACGCCCTTCACTTGATTTGGACCAATATCTTGGTTCTAGTAAACAAGTTACAGAAGGTTTTCTAGCAGGGGTTTTCAAATCCTTTAGTGACGCTATGAAAATAGGGTTTGAATCACAAACCAGGACCCTGCAGGAAACGTGTAACAGTTTTAACCAAAAACTTAAAAAACATGACAAAAGATTGACTACAGTAGAGGAGGACACTAGATTCCTCCCCAAACAGAATTCGGTCCTTCAGGAAGAGGTCTTATTTCTTAAAAATAAACGAACCGATCTCGAGGATCGAAATAGGCAAATTAATTTGAAGTTAAGGGGTATTCCGGAGTCCATTTCACCAGATAGTCTTTCAGGGTACACAACACACCTATTCAAGAAATTGGTCCCCAAGTTAACAGACTTTGAGTTAAATATTGACCGTATCCACCGTCTCCCTCGCCCATGGGGGATTTCTCAAGACAGGCCTAGGGACACCATTCTCAGAGTCCATTTTTTCGGCACCAAGGAGAAAATATTGAGGGCTATTAGAGACAGGGGTTCCTTTCCAGACCCTTATGGAAATATAAAGGTTTTCTCCGACTTTTCTAAAACCACGATTGACACTCGCAGGTCTTTTAAAGATACTACCACAAAACTCAGGGAACTCAATGTCCACTACAGGTGGGACTTTCCCACTAAACTGATTATTTGGTATCACGATAAAAATCACATTATCAACACACCTCAGGAGGGTCAGCGGTTCCTGGCATTTCTCTGGGAGGAACCAGCTTTCAAGGGTAAAGATTAGGAATTGAGATGTTGTCTTTTGTTCTTTAATAACTATCTTTGGTCCTATATGCTTTTTTAGTTGGTACAATATACCTCTAAACACATGATGTCCTTCCGGGATCTCGGCCACATATTTCTAATTTTGCCCCCAAATTAAGGTGAGACTGTAGCTGTATTGAAGTCCACCAGGAGAACTCTTGCTACCTTATTTTTTTTTAAGATAGCTCTCCTTTTTCTCTTAGGTCTGAATTTTTAGGCAAGTTTGCCTATCTGTTTCCTGTTTTTTTTGTGTTTGTTTTTTTTAGTTGTTAACTTGCTGTTTCCTTTTTAGGAGTGTTATGCAGATTTTATCTTACAATGTCAGGGGTCTCAATAGCCCCCATAAGAGATTTGCAATATGGAAGGAGATCAATCACATTCACTCTGATATTGTTTGTTTACAGGAGGTTAAGATAGCGGGTGACCACCAACCATATTTCCAGCACAAAAAATACCCTCATCAATTCAAATCCTTAGGTCCTTCTAAGAAAGCTGGAGTCATTACTTTGGTAAGTGGAGATGTTCCGTTCAAATTGCTCCATGAGGTTACTGATTACTTGGGGAGATATCACGTCCTTGTTTGTCTCCTCAATAATAGGCTCTGCACGGTAGTGAACACCTATGTTCCCAATAAAAGACAAATTTCTTTCTTAAATAAACTCCAAAAGAAAATTAACAAAATGAAATCCGGGGACCTTGTCCTGGTTGGAGACTTTAACATAATACCTGACAGCAGCTTGGATTCTACCTTATCGGTGAGGTACAAGGCCCCAGTACTAAAAAATTGGCTCATTCAAAATGAATACTACGACACATTTCGCTGCCTTAATGCGTCTTCAACGGAATACACCCACTATTCGGATGTCCATATGACATCCTCAAGAATTGATCTGATTCTTACAAATATTTTTACATTAACTAAGTTTCAAAGTATTAAAATCTTGAACAAGTCATTATCTGATCTTTCTCCAGTCTTTGCACAATTCACAATAGGCCCATCCCCAGAAAATACCCGTCTCTGGAAAAACAACCCATCACTTTTTAAGATAACTGAGTTTAGACAAGAGATTGAAAATCATATTTCCAACTTCTTCAATGAAAACCAATCAGAGGAAATTGATATTTTTACACTATGGAACGCCCACAAGGCTGTATTACGGGGAAAACTCATCCAGATTTCCTCGAGGTATAAAGAGAAAAAATTGCCACATTACAAAAACAGATCAATGAGAGAGGAACGACAAAACAATCTGACACTTCCTTCCCCTGCCCTTCCAGGGGAAATCTTGAAACTTAGACAAAGCCTAAGGCTGGTTTCACATTTGCGTTTTTTTTCGCGGTAATTTAGCGCTAAATAGTGCATGCGTTTTTTTTTCCTATACTTTGCATGGGATGCGCTTATGTGCGCATACACATGCGTTTGTACGCGTTTTACCGCGCATGCGTTTTTTTGCGGTATGCGCTCGGGCGCACAAAATGCAACTTGTTGCATTTTTTGTGCGTCCGATTTGCCTCAAAAAAACGCATGCGCGCGCAATGCGTTTTTTTACAGCAAGACACCCATTATAAGTCTATGGTGAGCATATGTGCGCATTGGCATGCTTATGTATGCGTTTTTTTGCACATGCGTTTTTTTTTTTACCATGGAATGTAGGGGTTTGGGTAAAGTTAGGGTTAGTTAAGGGGGTTTAGGGTTAGGGTTAGGGTCAGGGTTAGGGTTAGGGTTAGGGTAAGGGTTAGGGTTAAGTATGGTTTGGTTAAGGGTTAGGGTCAGGGTTAGGGTTAGGGTTAGGGTTAGGGTCAGGGTTAGGGTTAAGTATGGTTTGGTTAAGGGTTAGGGTCAGGGTTAGGGTTAGGGTTAGGGTTAGGGTCAGGGTCAGGGTTAGGGTTAGGGTTAAGGTTAAGTATGGTTTGGTTAAGGGTTAGGGTCAGGGTTAGGGTTAAGTATGGTTTGGTTAAGGGTTAGGGTTAGGGTTAGGGTTAGGGTTAGGGTCAGGGTTAGGGTTAGGGTTAAGTATGGTTTGGTTAAGGGTTAGGGTTAGGGTCAGGGTTAGGGTTAGGGTTAGGGTTAAGTATGGTTTGGTTAAGGGTTAGGGTTAGGGTTAGGGTTAGGGTCAGGGTTAGGGTTAGGGTTAAGTATGGTTTGGTTAAGGGTTAGGGTTAGGGTCAGGGTTAGGGTTAGGGTCAGGGTTAGGGTTAGGGTTAAGTATGGTTTGGTTAAGGGTTAGGGTTAGGGTTAGGGTCAGGGTTAGGGTTAGGGTTAGGGTTAAGTATGGTTTGGTTAAGGGTTAGGGTTAGGGTTAGGGTTAGGGTCAGGGTTAGGGTTAGGGTTAGGGTTAAGTATGGTTTGGTTAAGGGTTAGGGTTAGGGTTAGGGTTAGGGTCAGGGTTAGGGTTAGGGTCAGGGTTAGGGTTAGGGTTAAGTATGGTTTGGTTAAGGGTTAGGGTTAGGGTTAGGGTCAGGGTTAGGGTTAGAGTTAGGGTTAAGTATGGTTTGGTTAAGGGTTAGGGTTAGGGTTAGGGTTAGGGTCAGGGTTAGGGTTAAGTATGGTTTGGTTAAGGGTTAGGGTTAGGGTTAGGGTTAGGGTCAGGGTTAGGGTTAGTAAAGTCATGGTTTGGGTTAGTGTGAGTGGCCACCTAATGTTGGAAAAAAACGCAAACGCGGTAAAAACGCACTAAAAACGCATACAAACGCTTAAAAACGCTGCGTTTTTTTCATGCATGCTCATAAAAATGCTTGAAAAAAACGCAGCAGTTGTATGCTTTTGTATGCATTTTTCAATGCGTTTTTTTGCGGGAAAAACGCGCTGCAAAAAAAAGCAAGTGTGAAACAGGCCTAAGACTCGAAATTAGCCAAGAATACGAGACAGTAATCAAGGCCTCAAAATTTAAGACTTACACATCATTGAAAAGACCCACCAGATACACGATGGCAAAACTGAAACGGAAAGAGTTAAGAGAAGGATAAACAAGATAGTCTCCCTCTTGGGCGAACCCAAAACACACCCTAAAGATATTACCAACTCATTCGTAGAATTTTACCAGCGTTTGTATAATCTTAAAGACGACCCTGGGGCCCCTGTTGTAAACCCAAAATCTATTAATAATTTCCTGGCGGACATCAACCTTCAACAGGTTGACTCAATCAGACTTGGAGCAAATTTACAGCCCCTTCTTGGAAGGGGAATTATTGTCAGTTATCAATAAATTAGAAACCCAAAAATCCCCAGGAATGGATGGTTTCTCCTCCGAATATTTCAGGACCTTTTCTAAAGCCTTGATCCCACATATGGTCTCAGTATTTAATGCAGCGTTCTCTCGGGGCTCCTTCCCAAATGAGATGCTGGAAGCTGTAATTGTTCTGATTCCGAAAGCGGGGGGGGGACCTGGAGAGGATGCAAAATTACAGGCCAATATCACTCATAAACAATGACATTAAAATTTATTCTAAATTACTTGCCGAACAGTTAAAAAATATACTCCCTCGATTGCTCTCCGATGACCAGATTGGCTTTGTAGGGGGACGTCAGGTGGCGGATGGAACGAGAAGAGTTTTGAATTTATTACCAGTGCAAATCTATCCAATACTAGATCGGCGTTTCTGGCGTTGGATGCAGAAAAGGCCTTTGACAGGCTGAATTGGTCTTACCTGGAAGAAACTTTAACTAAATTTGGTTTTAGCCAAGGATAATTGTCATCGGTCAGATGGTCACAGCCAGAATTTATGCTAATAATTGCCTCTCTAACCCGTTCCCCATTTTGAACGGAACAAGACAGGGGTGCCCTTTGACACCCTTGCTCTTTGTATTAGCAATAGAGCCACTGGCTGAAAAGATCAGATCCAATGAGAATATTGCAGGATTTGATTTCCCCTCCCGTCATTTTAAAATTGGACTATTTGCCGACAACCTTTTTTTGACCCTACTGGACCCCTTGAATTCCATCAGAGCACTTGCTGCAGACTTGGAAATGTTTTCAAGGGCCTCTTATTTCAAGAACAACTCTCACAAGTCGAAATTCTTTACCCTCAACATGACTAAAACGGAAATCGAGGAGCTAAAGAGAAGTACTGAGTTTGCCTGGGAAGATAAAGGGTTAGTTTTTCTTGGAATCACTTTAGCTAGTTCTATCCAAGCAACTGTCAAAGCAAATCTAAATGGGATCCTTGCAACTGCCTCTCAGGATATTTCCTTTTTCAGGCAATTTGAACTCTCTATGTTTGGTAGGGTGATGGTTGTGAAATCCATCATTCTGCCCAAAATACTCTATTTTTTTCAGATGCTCCCGATCACTCTCCCATTTCAATCCATACATAATTTGCAAAACCTGCTAAAATCATTTGTGTGGAATGACAGGAGGCCTAGGGTGTCAGCAAAAACTCTATATAAACATAAGAGCAGAGGAGGTACGAGAATGCCGAAACTGCATGCATGCTATATGGCCTTATTAATTAAGCAGAGCTGGTATTGGCTCAACAATAAACAAAAATTTCCATCTTGGCTTTACCTGGAGAGAGACATAAGTAAATTTGGCTCTCTAAGTTGCTTTTCTACTTCTTGTTTCAACAGCCTCGAAAGGTATCTTCCCATCCTATTTTCAGTCCCATCATTTCTGCATGGAGATCACTGATCAAACCATATAAAAAATTTAACAAAGCTGAAGGTTTCCGCTATGTGTAGTGGCTTTAATATTTGACTTCCCTCTCTCAGAAATCTGGAATAATTTAAGTATTAAAAAAATAAAAAACATACACGATGGGTCTACGTTTCTCACATTCAGCGATTTAAAAGCCAATTATAATGTCCCTTCCTCTGAATGTATCCCTTTCTTAATGCTGAAAGATAAGGTACAAAAAATCCTATTAGGCAAAGCATTTAATTATGAAATTATGTCTTCACTGCTGTGCAGCCTAAATAATAAAAATACCTGGAGCTTAAGGAATATATACTCCTCTTTCAACAGAGAGGAACTCTCTTGCAAGAACATATATTTGGGACTAGCATCTGTGCCAGGAGGAGGGACTAGCATCTGTGCCAAGTAGTGGCTTGCCTGTACGCCACTGTGCAGTTGGTTTGCACTCCACGGTAGCCAGCTTCTATTTAGGCTATGTGCACACGCTGTAGTTTCACCTGCGGGTTTTTTCCCGCGGAACCGCAGGTAAAACCGCAGGTAAAGTGACCTATGTTAAAGGTGTGAAACCGCAGCGGAATCCACAGAAACAATTGACATGCTGCGGGAAAAAAAACGCAGCAAAACCGCATAGAAAAAGCCGCAGCGTGGGCACTGCGGTTTTGAAAATCCATAGGGTTACATGGTACTGTACCATGTCTGTGGAACTGCTGCGGTTCCGCAGAGCCAAAACCGCAGCAGAACCGCAGCAAAAACCGCAGCGCGTGCACATAGCCTTAGTGGTGTTCGCAGGTGCGATGCCGCACACTAAGTTGGTCTGGAGGAACTCTAACCCTGTGTCTTTGGGGCAGAGTTCTGTGACTGTTCTCTAGTGCTCACCTTGCCGAGCTCTGTGAGCTTAAGAGGCTATGACATTTATATTCTGCGGTATTGCAGTTCTGTGAGGTAACAGAGTCCCCCTCAGTACACACTGGGTGACGTTAACTTGTGGGTGTTCTATTATACCGCCATATAGCATCCGCCATTACCGAGCAGCAGTTAACATCTCTGCACGGTGGACCCTGGGCAGGAAACGCACCTCATTACCATCTTATTATTATTTGATGCGTTCTGCTAGCCCATAACAAAGAGTCTCCTTGGGAGACTGGAAGGTGCAATCATCTGATCATCTGTGCTATACATAACAGGGCTTCAGCACTGCTATGTGTAGGAGAAATTGTGATCTCCTAAGAACGCGTCCCTCGATCAGATCAGCTTTCATGAGCAGGGAAAGATACGGGTTCTGCACTGGAGTCAGCTTCAAAGGCCGGGACATGACTTTGGATGCATCTATATGTTCAAGGTCGGAAAGGGATTAACCTGCAGATGAACCCCATATCTGCATGCTAACAGCATTTTTTTCTGGTGGCAGGTTATCATGGATGGAGTTTCTAGGAGATTTAAAATTACAGGAACTGGGGTCTTCTAAAGACCCCCGGCTGTCATGACAATCCATTGCAAACACATGACAGGAGCGCCAATGGGCGGCTTTTGTGACGCGCTTCTGGCCAATATGTGTTACATGCCGCTGTCAGAGGCACATGATAGCTGATTAGATCAGGGAAAGAGGCGGCCTCAGTGCCAGAGCCCGCGTCAAAAGCAAGAACATAAACAATGACACATCTATACGTCCAAGGTCATGAAGGGGTTAAGTCCATCAGAAGAATACCGGCTGTGTCTATTGACAGGAAACAGAAGAAAATTAATTCTGCTCCTCTACCAGAATGATTAGAGAATTGACATTTCTGTAGTTTACTAACATAAAGTAAAGAAACCTACAAGATGTATGGCCATGATGTGGGCATCTTACATGCATTGGGGCTTGAACAGTTGCTTACAAAAAAATCTGAGATTTCAAGCTAAAACAGTCAATAGAATGTGCTCTGGAAAGCAAAAGATGACATCATGATTTCAGCTCATTTGTTACAACTGCAAAAAAGAAGGTGCAGCTAAACACCAAATAAAAGTGAGCTTGTATTACATAGATGTCCCTAGGCTGACGTTATAACTTAATAAACATTATCCACACTGTTTAGGTCCATGATTAATATAGCACTGTTCATAAAGTCCACTCCATCACATCATCTATTAACCAGACTAAAGTAAATAAATAAGATACCCCTAAATTAAAAGTTACGGGTAGATTTTAAGTCTGCTCACTCAGGAAATATCAAGAGGGTTCCCAGAGGTTCATTATCTAGTGTAGAACTAACGTTACCCAGTCTCAATTCTTCCATATGTATCAGCCAATTGCAAACTGGGGGATTATACACTCACATAGCGCTTGAAACAATCTACTTCCCAAATATCACAGCATTTCTTTTATGGCCATTCATCCTTTATTTGAACCAAACTGAAAGCCAATGAAAATCATTACAGACTTTGGAAGTCAGTTTCATGAAACCACTATTGATGGAAATTAGGTCATGTGCCTAGAGAGAGGGTTTGCCATGTGAGGGTTATCCAAAAGTTTCTAAGAGCTGTACCCTACAAAGAAGCTTTAATTAAACAATGCTTACGAGTAAATTCTACGGTAAAACCATGCCGCGGATAATGGGCAATATTTTACATGCACGCTTTCATAAACATTATCGTTAGACACAACAAGTCATTCGGGTCCTTGATGACAGACCCAAGAGGTTTGTAAAACAGCTCTACTTATCAGCGGCGTTCCACGCTGTAAACATGAGTTCCTTTTTGGGCTTAACTTAACAGATTTCCAGGTGGTTCCTGCTTGTAAAAAGGAAACTCAGACGCAGGGCGGTCCATTTTAACAGCTCCCAGCTGCTATAAAACTCTTTTATTAAACTAAAAGCTCTCCACACTTGTTTTATAATTTATACTCACAAAACAAAAGTGACTCCAGTTATTGAGTCGCCGACACATTAGCACAAACGTTACGATATTAATTTTACTTAAAGGGAACTTATCAGGTATCCAAGGACTTGTAAAAAGCCACCGTGACACGTTGCAGCTTTAGCCTTGCATTGAAACAATGCTTTTAACAGCCCACACAAATATAAATATGCATGCAAAATAAAGTTCTAAAGTGCCATTCAGTGGAGGCAAACTAACTAGGCCTAGTCGGACAAGTTAACTAGGACAGATCCAGACTAGAAGCCCTGCCAGACTATTCCAGATACATTTGAAAACAGCAAAAGGCACTAAATACAAATGTAGCCATTCTTAGCAGAATGTGAATCCCCCTTGATTAAAGTCATCTTTTTGCTGAAAATTTAGCTTGATAAATCACTCTTATTAAGCGTTTCATTTCCTTGTTTATACAGAAGACTAGGTTACATCTTTCTATAGTAATGCATGACAAAAGAAATAAAGATGCACTGAAGATATACCTATTGGAGATCAATTACATATAAGAAACCATTATTTACTAAGAAAATAATAGGTCTTATTCTAAGAAATGTAAGGCATTAGATCAGTAATTGCCAATGTACGATAGGTGAAAAACTGTAAAAAAAAAGACTGAGTACTGTATATCGTTTGCATAAAAATGATGAAGCTACTTTCAAATCTTCAGTAAAATATTTTTAATGTCTACATGCATATTGTGTTGTTTCTTGCCACTATGAAGAATTTTCGAGGATAAAGGATGCTCTCAATATGACATTTTTTATGGCAAGACATAGTTGACTGCATACATCTTGATTGATATGTAGGCCTCATCAATACGTCCGTGTCTAATCACGTACTTGAAAAAAAAATAATACCAGTGTACATCAGTGTTTTGGATCAGTGGCATCAGTGTGTGGTCTAGGTGTCTATTTCTACCATCAGTGTGTTATCAGTGTATTGCCAGGGTCAGACTTACGAGAAACTCGCATGAATCTTGCACGTCAATACCCGGCACTGCCGCCGGCACTCAGATCGAAGCATTCAGCTGCATGTATTTCTATGCAGTTGAACGCTCTGATCCGAGTGCCGGGGGCAGTGCCGGGTATTGATGTGCGAGACTCATGCGAGTTTCTCGTAAATCTGACCCCAGCCTATAGGTAATAATTTATTCTTCTTTCAATAACTCTTTAAGATTCAACAATACGATATACAAATATGCATAGAATGTCTTGTATTGTAAATGTCTTGTATTGATACTAAAGATTTACAAAAGTATAGGGTTAATACTGTAAGGTTCAAACTTTTCAATCTGGGTAACACCAATAATCTATAAACCCTACTTTTTTCCTGTCTGTTGGTTAAAATGCAGCATCAGACCAGATCATTATCCATAACTGGGCTAAAAATATAGAAGCACATACAGGTGCTTCTCACAAAATTAGAATATCATCAAAAAGTTAATTTATTGCAGTTCTTCTACACAATATGTGAAACTAGAGTCATTACAAACAGAGTGATCTATTTCAAGTGTTTATTTCTGTTAATGTTGATTATTATGGCTTACAGCCAATGAAGACCCAAAAGTTTTTATCTCAGTAAACTAGAATATTTAACAAAAAACACCTGCAAAGGCATCCTAAGCATTTTAAAGGGTCCTTTAGTCTGTTTCAGTCATTGACACACTCCACAAGGAGGGTAAGCCACAAAAAGTCATTGCTAAAGATGCTGGCTGTACACAGCGTGCTGTAGCCAAGCATATGAATGGAAAGTTGAGTGGAAGTAAAAAGTGTGGTGGAAAAAGGCGCACAAGCAACCAGGATACCCGCAGCCTTGAAAGGATTGTTAAGAAAAGACCATTCAAACATTTGGGGGAGATTCACAAGGAGTGGACTGCTGTTGGAGACATTGCTTCAAGAGCCACCACACACAGACATATCCAGGACATGGGCTACAAGTGTCACATTCCTTGTGTCAAGCCACTCATGATCAATGGACAACGCCAGAAGTGTCTTACCTGGGCCAAGGAGAAAAAAAAACTGGACTGTTGCTCAGTGGTCCAAGGTGTTGTTTTCAGATGAAAGTAAATTTTGCTTTTCATTTGGAAATTTAGGTCCCAGAGTCTGGAGGAAGAGCGGAGAGGCCCACAATCCAAGTTGCTTAAATTCTAGTATGAAGTCTCCACAATCAGTGATTGTTTGGGGAGCCATGTCATCTTCTGGTGTAGATCCACTGTGTTTTATCACAACCAAAGTCAGCACAGCCGTCTACCAGGCAATTTTAGAGCACTTCATGCTTCCCTCTGCCAACAAGCTTTTTGGAGATGATAATTTCATTCTCCAGCAGGACTTGGCACCTGTCCACAAGGCCAATAGTTTCAATACCTTGTTTAAAAACAATAGTATCACTTTGCTTGATTGGCCAGCAAACTCGCCTAACCTTAGCCCCAGAATCTATGGGGTATTCTCAAGAGGAAGATGAGAGACACCAGACCCAATGTTGCAGACGAGATGAAGGCTGCTGTCAAAGCACCCTGGGCTTCCATAACACCTCAGCAGTATCATAGAGTGATCGTCTCCATGCCACGCCGCATTGATGCAGTAACTGATGCAAAAGGAGCCCCAACCAAGTATCGAGTGCATTTACTGAACATACATTTCAGTAGGCCAACATTTCGGATTTTAAATAATTTTTCAAGCTGGTGTTATAAAGTATTCCAATTTACTGAGAAAATGACTTTTGGGTTTTCATTGGCTGTAAGCCATAATCATCAACATTAACAGAAATAAACACTTGAAATAGATCACTCTGTTTGTAATCACTCTATATAATATATGCGTTTCACTTTTTGTATTGAAGAACTGAAATATATTAAATTTTTGATGATATTTTAATTTTGTGAGAAGCACCAGTATATACTAAGGGCAAAGAGTAGATATGTACATTGGCATTGTATTATGCATATGATTTAGATTTGTTCTTTTCTTCTAATATCTACATGTTGAGCAGTAGTTGGAGACAAGCATGCCAGGTTCACCAGGTGAGGTGGATTCACAAAATTGCCAGCCAGGTTGGGCACAAGGATCCAGGACATCAGCGCAGACATGTGGAGGGCATGTAGAAGAAAGTGAACTTGAACACGCTGGAACCACATGACTAGAAGGGAAGAAGAAAAGGGAAACAGCAAGTCTGAGGTGGCACACTGAGGAAGGCAATGGAACCACAGGTGTATATGCAAGAAGGATGGCAAGACTGAGGGTATGCAGGATCACAGAAGTTTTGTAAGATAGATGCACAGCACGCCAAACAACATCTGAACTATAGAATCTCAAAACTAAGACACAGGTGTGTCTCTAACTGGGCCTAGGGGATGATGTCACAAAAACATTCCTGTCAAATTACAAAAGCCAACATGGAACACAGCAATGGTCGGCAGCCAGGGAAGGGTGGAGAGCATGACCTAGCTAGAACAGGTAAAGGTATTGTTTGCCCCTGTCATGATTTCCTATTCTTTTGCATGTTTGTCACATGTAAATGTTTCAGATCACCAAATAAACTTAAATATTAGACAAAGATAACACAAGTAAACACAAAATGCAGTTTTTAAATGAAGATCTTTATTATTAAAGTAAAAAGAAATCCAAACCTACAGAGCCCTGTGTGAAAAAAGTGATTGCTCCCCTCCCCCTTAAAACATAAAATTAACTGTGGTTTATCACATGTGTGGAAAGCTGAATTCAAATTCACTAGCCATACCCAGGCCTGACTACTGCTACACCTGTTCTCAATCAAGAAATCACTTAAATAGGGCCTGCATGACAAAGTGAAGTAGACTAAAAGATCCTCAAAAGCTAGACATGATGCCGTGATCCAAATAAATTCTGGAAAAAATGAAAAACAAAGTAATTGAAATCTATCAGCATGAAAAAGGTTATAAAATTATCTCTAAAGCTTTGGGACTCCAGAGAATCAAAGAGAGAGCCATTATCCACAAATGGCAAAAGCATGGAACAGTGGTGAACCTTTCAATGAGTGGCTGCCTGACCAAAATTACTCCAAGAGCGCAGCAACGACTTATCCAAGATGTCACAAAAGACCCCAAGCCAACATCCAAAGAACTGCAGGCCTCATTTGCCTCAGTTAAGGTCCGTGTCTATGACTCCACCATAAGAAAGAGACTGGGCAAAAATGGCCTCCGTGGCAGAGTTCAAAGATGAAAACCACTGCTGAGCAATAAAACCTAAAGGCTCATCTCAGTTTTGCCAGAAAATATCTTGATGAGCCCCAAAACCTTTGGTAGAATACTGTGTGATCTGACGAAATAAAAGTTGAACTTTTTGGATGGTGTACTGTATGTCCCATTACATCTGGCATAGAAGTAACGTAGCATCACTGAGGTTAAACTCACAGCAGCTCATTCCCTGGCAGTTGTCAGCCTGGACGGTCACATCTTGGCACCATCCAGGCTAAAAACTGTTTATTCCCAGACAGGGATTACGGTGTGGGGTAGAACAACTGACAGGTGAGGGATATTGTTGTTTTTGTTTTTTTTTCACAGGATACCATGGCTTCAATGAAATGGGAGTTAGGTGAGCATAAATCTGTTTGTTATGTTTAAATAACAAAGTAAAAGTGTGTTTTTTTATTTCAAATAAAGGACTTTATTCTGGCTGTGTGTTTATTTACAATATACAGTAACTATAGGATTAGTAATGGATAGGTGTCTTATAGACGCTTCTCCATTACTAAGCCTGGGGCTTGATGTCACCGGACAATACAAAGGTGACATCAGCTCCACTTGCCACCACCACAGGGCAAGTGGGAAGAGCCGGGCAAAGTGCCATAATTGGCGCATCTCATAGATCCACCTTTTCTGGGTGGCTGCAGGCTGTTATATTTAGGCTGGGGGCCAAAATACATGGTGTTAGGCATCGGGTTCCTGCCTCTGCACAGGAGGAATCCCGAGCCTCGCCTTTTGTGGTCTTCCATTCCTCTACAGCCGCAGAGAAGCCTGCTCAGCAAAGACGTCATTCCCAGCATCTTGCTCAGTCTATTACTATTGGCTTGGTTACTGCTACCAATTAGGGTTCACCTTTGGTAACCTGCAATAGCCAGCAGCGAGCAGTTCCTGGGAATAAGCCCTTCTTTCGGCTCACTGAGCATGCCTGTGGGAAGACCTCTCATTGGAGGCCTGAGGTCACATGCTCAGGTCCTATTGCTGCTCCCATTGGACCACTAGGAAGGTCCCGGAAGGACGCTGTTATAAAAGAGTCGCATGGCCATGCGCTAGTATAGACTCTTTTGCTAGAACTGTGTGTGTGATGATGGATGCTTGTGAACCGCTGAATGACTCATTATGAAACCCCTTCCCTTTGATACGCATGTTTTTAAGGTTTAGGGTTCTGAGTCAGCGCCTACTAGTGGCTTGTCCTATGCCACTGTGCTTCCCAGTCACAGCACCTCACTTAGCGCCACACAGTGCAGTTCAGCTCCTAGCACCTTAGGACTGCATTAAGTAGCTGCATCCGCCAGCGCGGCGCTGTGCGCAATTTGGGTGGTTAGTGGCGTCCGCCAGAGCGGTTCAGTGCGCACTTAGTGCATTTATATTTTGCTTAACCCCTTGCTGGCACCGCAGCTGCAGCACCGAGCACTGGTGGTCTAGAGGGACTCCGACCCTGTGTCTTTGGGCAGAGTCCTGTGACTGTACACCAGCACTCACTTTGCCAAGCTCTTTAACAGGCTACGGCATCCATGTTCTGTGGTGGGGCAGCTCTGTGAGGTAACAGAATCCATCTCTGTACACATCGGGTGATGTTAACCCGCGTGTGTTCTTTTAGTATACCACCATATAGTGTCTGCCATTACCTAGCAGCAATTTACCACCTCTGCACGGTGGACCCCGGGCTGCGACCGCACCTTACCATCATCTTTATTATTTGGTGCGTTCCGCCAGCCCTAACACATGGCCCCTTACCTGCCTGAGAATACCAGCTCGTCCCAAGCTGTCTGCTTTAACTTGGCTGGTTGTTTAAAATGAGGGGACCCCATGCTGTTTTTTATTTAATTATTTATTTAAATCATTTTAAAAAACGGTGTGGAAACCCCCCTATTCTTGATAAGAAACCTTGATAACGCTGACAGCTGAGGGTTGCAGCCCACATCTGTCAGTTTTGCCTGGCTGGTTATCAAAAATACAGGGGAACTCACAGGCTTTTTTTAAAATTATTTATTTAGAGCGCACACGGAAGCTGATGAATACTCTCATCAGCTGCCACCTACTCTCCCTGTTATTAGAGGCAGCAGGCGTAGGCTGATGGGAATTAAAACAAAAAACCATTGAGTCAGTGGGAAAAAAATATATAATTAATAGAAAAAATATATAAAATGATACTATAAAAACAGTGACTTTCAGATAACCTTTATTAGATAATGGCACAAAAACACATAATAGATGTACATAATATGATAAGAAGGCACATGACCGCAAATAGATACACATAGGACACCATGAGTATAAAAAATTAGCTCAATGTTGAGATGCTAGAATCATGGAAACCCATAATAAAAGAATAGGCTTAATTAGTAAAACCAGGCAGATTGCCTACAACACTAAAAAATTAAAAAATACCCACAAAGTGCTAATAAGGTGCAATAGTGCCAAAAAAATATATATAGCCACAGTAAACACACAACACTGTGTACAATGAATTGTGCAATAATAGGGGCAAATATATGGCAAAAGTGAACGCCTCACACTGAAAGCAAAGAAAGTGCAATAATGAAGGCAATTGTACCTGTAAGCCGTATGTAAATGAAACGCGGTGTGCCACAAGAACGCGCCCCAACGCGCGTTTTGGAATTAGGAGAAGGAGACTAGTGACATTATACACAGGAGCTCTGTATATAGTATACAGTATATACTGTAAATGTACAAGTAACACACTAACTCACCGGTGATGTCTCTACTTGAAGTCCTTCATCTTTACTTTTATTCTTCATCCAGTTCAGACCGTCATCACTTCTTCCAGCCAGGACTTGTCTCTGAAGGAAATAACAGTTATCTAGAGCACATTCCACAACCACTATACTACGCCAGATGAAAAAAAGCGACCGTGTCACCCTACACCATAACAAGACCTCTCTTCCCCCACACTGAAAAGAGTATCCTCAAAAACAATATCCTTTAAATAGGTCCTACAGTAATAATATCCCACATTCTGGAACCACATGTCCTCCCATTCTGGACCCCATGTGTCCTCTCATTCTGCCTCATGTCTGTCCATATTGCCCCCATAGTCATCCATAAGAGTGGAATGCATCCCATAGTCATATATAGTAGTAGAATGCATCCCATAGTCATATATAGCAGTATAATGCAGACCCATAACAGCATAATGCAGCCCCATAGAAGTATAATGCGGCCCTATAGCAGTATAATGCAGTCCTATAGCGGTATAATGAACCTCACAGCAGTATAATGCAGTCCCATAGCTGTATAATGCAGCTCTATAATATAATGCTCCCCCCATAGGGGTTTAATGCTCACCCCATAGGGGTATAATGCTCCCCCCATAATACATAAATAAATACCGGAGGGCACCACACAATATAGTGGGATACACCTGAGGTCCGTATCAACAAAGCATACAAATGGGGAGAAGAAAGCTACAGACCATGACAACAGGGATCACCAAAAAATGAACAAATATTTTATTAGACACAAGAAACAACACCAGATTAAAAACAATTAAAAGTCACAAAGTGACATTCGTGCAAAGCTTGGTCTCCCATAATAGGGCTACAGTTCCCAAAAGGTCACTAAACCTACATGTTACATATACCCAAGAATTAAGCCTGTATGAGGCAAAGGCTGGATATGGTTAGCACATTAACGGAAAATAAACACAGACTGAGGTGCCCCTAATTAACACAAAAAAATCCAACAATGTAACAATGGATATGAACTGTGTAAAAGATAATAATACCAGCCTACAAGTTATACACCACAAACAGATTAGCATATAACAAATCTCATTGTATGATATAATGTGGTGTAATGAAAGATAAAATCCAATATAGGATAGATATAAAGCTGTACCCCAAAGATCACATCTAGTAAGATGGATACATATTGAAATCAAAGGCAATCAGGCACAAAATGAGACAATCAGGAAATCCTGAATGAACATGAGGTATTATCAAGCAGGCAAGAAATGTCCAAAACAAAGATTAATGGACAAAAGAATTTCACCCAGATAAAATAAACAGGCCTAGACTCAGCAATACTCAGCCAGATATTCATGGGCAAGGTGTTCTTGCCGGAGATCAATCACACATGGGCGGACTGTGAAAGTGCCCGACGCGTGTCGCCACCCTAAGTGGCTTAGTCAGGGGCTGATGATAATGCTCCTACGTACCATCTATATACACCTAAGTAAATACATTATAAGCAGCATCTGCGGCGCTTGGAAAGCGGCAAGATGAGGCGGTTGTGCGTATTACTGACGTGCATACCGAATCACAAGGAAAAACCCGAATTTAATGGTCAATAGTGCAAATAAAATAAAAAAATTATTTAAAAAAAATATATAAGAAATTTTTGAAACAATAATAATATTTAAAATACCTTTATTATATAATAGTGGTACATATGTATAAAAAAGCAATGTGTGCTCAAATCAATTAAAATATATACCAATATAGGTTTAATAAACAACATACACAACGGTCCACATATGTAAGATAATGTAATTACACCTTTTTAAATTAATTGTCCAATAAAAGAGTGACCAGAATATATAAAGAGCCAAAACAATTATGTAGGCTTAAACAAAGTGTCAGTATATTCAATAAAAAACTGCAAAAGTACAATATTAGCCATCAAATAGTGAAATGTTCATCCAAATAGTGCAAATAAAAGTGCTAAGTGAAAAAAACTAGAAATAGAAGTGCACAAGGACAATTGAGGGTGTATACCTTTAAGGACCGCCGGTAAGCGAGCAACACAGCCCCGACGCGCGTTTCGGAATGAATCCTTCGTCAGGGGGTGGTGTGTGCTATTACCGGTCTCCCTAAATACTCCTGTGAATGAAACATGAGGTACGATCCAGCCTATTGCTGCGCGCGCGCCGCCATGATGTCTCAGACATAGCACCGGCTATGAAGTCTTTGGTAATAGTGGTACCACTACAATGGTGATAAGTGGTTCACAATTTAATTCAGTGTTTAATACGATTAAAAATTTGACTCTTAAAAGAATCCGCTTTTGGTGGAATAGGGCCTTTTTGGAAAATTATATTGAGAGACAATTAATTCCAAGAGGCCTGAGAGTTCATGTCACTCCATCTTTTATAGTCAATGATAAAGAATTTATCGCAAGCTGGGAAAGTGTCTGTAATGATACGTCTAAAAAATTAATGGAGTTGTTAATTAAATTGAATATCAATTCCCTAATTGAGATTGATAAAGCCCTTGAAGAAGCGTATATAAGCTTCGTACTCCATCTATGTCATCTAATCCATCTGTACATAATGTCTCTGGCGCCTCTACTTCCGCCTCTGTATCAACCTCCATTAATTCTACACCCAAGAGAAAACGAGATGCACGGTATCAACCTATGAAACGAGTAACCAGATATACTCCTGATAATAATCTCAAGGTAATTAATTTGAGCACGCACATTTTCTCATCTGTTGAAATTAAATTGCTCAATAAAGGTCTCATGTTCTGTCCCACACCAATCTTTGATGAGTTTACGGCAATTAAAGATTTAAACCTTTTTGCCAGAAAACTATTGTTTAAGCGACATTTTCATGATGAGACTACCTTTCAATTGTTCCCCACAGAGGCGGAACAAGAGACGTTAGATATCCTTGATGATTTGGCCAATGAGCATAGCACACCAGAGGAAGGTAAGATTCCCATGTCAATTCGTCCACACTCTAAAAAATTTCCACCATTATCATCTTGTCCAGTGATTGACGTTTTTGTTAAAACAGTGAGTAAGGATTTTGGTAAAATACCACGCTATCCCAGCAATAATAATTTAACTAGGGAAGAAAGGATAGGGCTTAAAAGGTTGCAGGATTTAAAAGATGTGGTTTTTAAACCCGCTGATAAGGGTGGAAATGTGGTGGTTTGGCCAAAGTCATTATATGAAAATGAAGTATTTCGACAACTAAGAAATACCACATGCTATAAAAGACTGACATTCAATTCCCTGATTAAATACCAATCGGAATTGGTGTCAATTCTTCAAAATGCAAAGGACAACGGCATTATATCTAAGGATCTTTTCTTGGCATTACAAATTGATGAACCATCCATTCCCACCCTGTATCTGCTTCCCAAAATCCATAAAAATCAAAATATACCTCCTGGTAGACCTATAATTTCAGGTTGTGGTAATTTTATGGAGAATATAAATAAATTCATAGATTCAAAATTAAAACCACTGGTAGAAACACTTCCGTCATTCACTAAAGATACTAATGAGTTTCTCAAAAAAGTTGATGGATTGCATATAGGCGTGGACACATTATTTGTGACTTGTGACGTAGAGTCACTATACACAAATATACCCCACTCTGATGGCATTAATGCAGCTAAATTTTACTTGCAATCCTCAAACATGTTTGCCTCTATGAGTCAGTTTGTGGAGCAACTCCTATCGTTTGCATTGTCTCATAATTTTTTTCTTTTTAAGGGGTCCTTCTACCTGCAGCTCCAGGGTACAGCGATGGGTGCGTCTTATGCACCGGCTTATGCAAATTTATTCCTGGGGCTGTGGGAGAGGGACCTGTTCCTGTCAGATCGTCTGTCATCAATGCACCGCGTCCTTTTCTGGACGCGGTACATTGATGACATATTTATGATCTGGCAGGGACCTGCTGAAACACTTAAAGAATTTATTTTGAATTTAAATGACAATGCTATGAATATACATCTTACATATCAGTCTGATAAGGATATGATTGACTTTCTAGATGTTAAGGTTAAAAGGAATAAGGAGAATTGCATAGAGACTGATTTGTTCCGAAAAAGTACTTCAGCAAACTCGTTTTTACACGCAACTTCAGCGCATCCTCCAGCGTTAGTGAGATCTATTCCCATTGGACAGTTCCTGCGATTACGTAGGATCTGTTCAAAGAGGAGGATTTCATAAGACAAGCGAATGATCTTAAACTTAGATTTCTTGATCGTGGCTATAGCCACAGATCTGTTAAAAGGGCATTCAATAGAGCAAAGAATATATCACGACATCAGGCATTATATTCCTCAAGATCTTCAATAGCCGATAAGAAAATTAGATATATTACACAATATCATGGCCAGACAAATATGATGCTCAAAATTTTGGAAAAATCCTGGCCTATATTACAGACTGACCCTATTTTATCCCATTACATTGGATCAAAACCTAGTGTAACCTATAGGAGACCAACAAATCTAGGTGACAAATTGGTTCAAAGCCACTATGTTCCAGAGCCTATACAATCAATGGTTCTTTCGAATTCTAAACCAGTTTGGGGATGCAAACCCTGTGGAAAATGTGTGGCTTGTCCAAATATTGATCGAGCACAGACATTTTCAAGTTCAGATGGCTCAAATGTATATAAAATCACTCACTCAATAACTTGTACAACCCAAGCGGTTGTCTATTATGCCACTTGTCCCTGTTCCTTAATATATGTCGGACTTACAACCCGTCAATTAAAAGTTAGAGTCCGGGAACATGTCTTGGGGATTTTAGCGGCCAAAGATATTGAAGACATTAATACATTGAAAACAATACCAAAACACTTTAAATTGTTTCATGATTGTAACGCTGATGAACTTAGGGTAATTGGTATTGATATGGTTAAACCGAGTAGCAGAGGGGGTAAAACAAGTGCCCCTCTAGCACGCTTAGAAGCCAAATGGATCTGGAGTCTGAAAACGGTCTCACCTTTAGGGCTCAATGAAAATCTCAGCTTTGCCTCTTTTTTGTAATTTATTATTTTCTTTTGTGAACCATCTTTACCCCTCCCCTCCTGTATGTTTTTAATATTTTAATTTTTTTTTTTTATTAAGGAACACTTCTCTTCCTTTTTTATTGATGTCTCATGTGATGATGGATAAGTCGGAAGTTTATGCTACATGAAGAGATACATATCTTCGGGTGTTTTTGATGTCCACTTCAAATCCATGGACGAAGATCTACACACACATATATATGTTTACATATATATATATATATATATACTCTCTGTATATTCTACACAATCATTTTATTGTACCTCTATATTGCAATCTATTTGTGACATATTTTATATGGTACTTTAATATGCAATATGTCACTATCTTTGTTGTAGGTCCTTTCTCTCCCTTTTTTTGATATGTTTGTATAGAGTTGTATATATGTACAATTTTTATTTTCCCCCTTTTTTCTCTAACATTGATAGCATATATTCTGTTTGACCATCAGATTATATATTCATTTTTCTGTTTGTTGTTATTTATATTTTATTATGCTCTATCTAATATATAGTATATACCCCCTTATGTAGCTATGTGCCTGGGAACTGGAGGTGCGCGTGCGCGGTGAGTGACTTGGTGTTCTCGATATGTGTGCTGAGATCCCCATTTGGGCCCATTTCGGACCTTGTCAGAGACATCCGGTCTTGCTCACCGCGCATGCGCCATTATATCCAGTCCCCCTTCCACATTTGGAGCAGTGTTTGTATCATGGGTGCGGACGGCCTGTGCGCGTGCGCAGCCGGAGTCTCGGTTCCCCTGCTCCTATGTCCGTGTCTGGTATTCTTGTAGCTAGGTTACTGGTCACGTGACGTGGGGGCGGGTGCTATGTCTGAGACATCATGGCGGCGCGCGCGCAGCAATAGGCTGGATCGTACCTCATGTTTCATTCACAGGAGTATTTAGGGAGACCGGTTATAGCACACACCACCCCCTGACGAAGGATTCATTCCGAAATGCGCGTCGGGGCTGTGTTGCTCGCTTACCGGCGGTCCTTAAAGGTATACACCCTCAATTGTCCTTGTGCACCTCTATTTCTAGTTTTTTTCACTTAGCACTTTTATTTGCACTATTTGGATGAACATTTCACTATTTGATAGCTAATATTGTACTTTTGCAGTTTTTCATTGAATATACTGACACTTTGTTTAAGCCTACATAATTGTTTTGGCTCTTTATATATTCTGGTCACTCTTTTATTGGACAATTAATTTAAAAAGGTGTAATTACATTATCTTACATACTGTATGTGGACCGTTGTGTATGTTGTTTATTAAACCTATATTGGTATATATTTTAATTGATTTGAGCACACATTGCTTTTTTATACATATGTACCACTATTATATAATAAAGGTATTTTAAATATTATTATTGTTTCAAAAATTTCTTATATATTTTTTTAAAATAATTTTTTTATTTTATTTGCACTATTGACCATTAAATTTGGGTTTTTCCTTGTGATTCGGTATGCAGTTTTCCTCGAATGGTCCACCATTCATCCATGAGCATCCACTTTTTAACGTTGATATTAGGAAACCCATATGATTCCTGTTTTTTAATTTCCTGCGTTTCTTTGTGGTATTGCTAATCAGGTCAATTGGTTTCATTGTATTACTGACGTGGCAAAACCATGGCAACATATCAGCCAAAAGAATAACGCATGTGTGTAGGCAAAGCCTGAGTAAAATTCCAAGTCAACAGGAGATGGCTAATGTGCAAGTGCAATAGGTGGCTCCACATAGAGCAATTGATGATGATCAAACAGCACTTGCACAAACCACGTACTGAGACCCTGGTGAATCATCCTAGAACCAGCGCATGCGCAGAATGACACTTACAGATGCGCAGGTGCCATTCTAAGTAAAGGATACAGTGAAACTCAAAAGTTACACAATGAAAAATGCAAATTGATCAATGCCTGGTTATGACATACAATGATGAATAGGTCCCGCAACTGTAAAGAGAACCTGTATCACTATAAAATCCAATTGATATTCTGTGTGAATCAAAATTTCATTTATATGTAAAGACGCATGCATACTAGCTGTGACCAAACGAACAAATGTAAATTCGGGCTAACAGTAACTTTAAGATGGCACTGAATGCTGACAAGGAGATAGTGGTCAGTGGCGTAGAAATGAAGCATGGTGCTGCCTTTAGTGGGCGTCATGGAAGAAACTTGGTGCCAAAAGGAAGGAGGCCACCTCCCCCTGTGAACCGCCTTGCCAACAGAGTGTTAGGAAATGGGTGGAGCAGCCAGAAGGGACTCCGCCCACAAGCAAGAGGAACCCGACAGAGCGAGACAGTGTGTTGAGAGATGAGACGCCATTGCTGGGTACTATGCAGAGGCACAGCATGTCATTCCGTGGCGGCATCGGCCACGAGGACTGGAAGCGATCTGTGGCCCAGGAGGTGACGGGCCTGTGCTTTGAGGCCTGGTGGATGGACGAGCTGGAGCAATGGCACCCTTTCCGACAGCCAAGGAAACAGGCTGTCAAGTACGAGGAGATCGTGGGACTGTGGGAACCAGAACCAGAAAAGTCCCGTAAGACCCTGGAGGCTGTCGTCACGACCGTGGTTACCGTCTCCCACAGCCGTGAGAGAGGATCGTCATTGGGCGCAGCAGCAGTGAGTAGGGAACCCGTGTCCGACTAGATGGCCGCATCAGCTCCTACCCCCTCACCTCCTCCAGCGGCCCCGCCATCGTTGCCGACTCCCGTCGCCCCTCCCGGCACGTGTCTGGAGGAACCCAAGGTGCGCTCCTCCGAGGAGGCCCGGTGGATCCAGGGAATGATTAATTAAAAGAAGCGGTGAGAGCGCCGCATTGTAAAAAATTTGCGGCGCCCCGGCGGGGGAGCTATGGCTGGACGGGTGACCAGCACCGTTGTCCGACACTTTGACTCCATGAGGGGCTATGGATTTATCCTGGAGACCAGCACTGGAGACAAGGTTTATGTGAACGCCGGATCCATTGCTAATAGAGGTTCCCTTCAACTATAGGACCATGTCACCTTTGTGAAGGAGCATGGGCCCCGAGGGCCATATGCAGTGGCCGTAAAAATGATCTCCAGTCTGGAGGAAGGACAACCACAGAAGGTCCAAAGTTGTGAGCGGCCAACTGCAGAAGTCGCAGCTCCTACAGCTAGATAGGTGAAAGCGGTGCCTGGACAGAGTGTGGCGGCCGCAGGTGAGTCACCGGAGCAGGCAGCTCCGGGAGCTATGGGGCCACCACTGGAGGGGGTGTGGAGCAGAAGAAGTAGTGGAGGCTCCTCCTCCAGCAGATTCTCTGCCCATTTGTGGTGTAGGGTTCAAATGCGGCTAACTATGCCAATCAGCGGCCGTGTATTGATTGTCCCCTTTAAGATATTTTGCCTGTTGCACCTGCTGGATGGCAGAGAGTGTTCCGCATCTCTAAAAGGGCAGTGAGCCTTATATAGCACCAAAGACAAGGTGCCAGTGGTGGCCAATACGGTCATAGTTGAATGACTTTGCTTTTCCCCTCCCCCAAGTTTTAGTTGCGCCCATTGCACATCCCCTGCTGGATTACAGGGCTGGAACCCTACAAGGGTTAATAACTATGGACTAAGGGTGTGGCTGCTTTAAGAACTGAACTCTTTAACCTTGGACTTTGCCCCTTCTTTTAACCTTGAACTGTTCCCTGTTAAAAAGCAGCCCACCAGCATTATAGTAAACCCATAATCTGCTCAAAGGAGGGAGGGGGACCCGAGGAGCGAGCCAGGTCAGGACAATATGGACCTTTGATAAGTTGACTGTTTGGGCCAGTGTGTTTGCTTACGGGTCCTAGGAGCCAAGGGACCAGGGTCAGTTGAACCCACCTCAAAAGAACTTGAACTCTTGTTCCGGGGCTCCAACCAAGTGGGGTCGGGGTCACGGTTGATCCACAAGAAGCGCTAATTTTATTGATGTTTACTCATGATGTTTTACTGTCTACAGGTGTCGCCATGATTGGGGATGACCATATTTTTGGAGGGAGGAGTGTAAGGAGGTGGCGGGGACCCTCAACTGCCTTCTCCCTCCTATATGTTGGGCATGTGTGTCCCATGCAGTACCCTCATGGTTCACCCCTTTGTTAGTGTATAATGTCATGTATTAATGTTTTACCAATGTATTGTGCTGTGTTTGTATGTATGTTCTCGTATTGTGTAAATTGTGCTACTGTGCTGAGTATGGTATCTGTTACATCTGTTGAGCTTAGGGATAGAAGGGGTTAAAAAGAGGGGCCGGGCCAGCAGGCTGACTGGACAGGAAGTTCCTGCTTCTGCAGCAGAGCCTGGGCAGGCTTGCCCAGGGCAGGACTCTCTACATCACTGGTAGCAGAAGACTCCCCAGGAGGGGGAATTAAGAACTACCAAGGACTGCTAGGCAGTGTGGACAGGCACCGATGCTGCGGGAGCAACTGCAGCAGGACTGATGGTTCCCAGAGTCCGGATGGGAGACACTGATGCTGCATAACTTGGGAAAGATGCAGGGAAAGTGCAGGAAGCATTACCTCATTTACCTCATGTTTATTAAAAGTTCTCTAATGTTAGAACATAATTGTGGCATGTGGTGCAACCGGAGGATGCATTTCCAGTGTTGAGGGAGACCGTGTAATTGAGGTAACTGACAGTACCACAGGGCTGAGACTTTATCTGTCTTCCTATGTGCAAGGGACCGGGGTCCTCACTGACTGTGACTTAGTGGACTCACCCACGACTACCACCCCGTGCCGCCTTGTTACACATGTATAACCAAAAATTGACATTCTCTTCCCCAGTATGGTATACCTTATTATTCTGATATAGAGAACGGAAATGGAATTACAAGCTGCTGAAACTATTTGAGGGAGAAGCCATGCATCCAGAACTTGGTATTTATTCAAGGAGATCTTTGGGAATAGAAAAAAAAACATAGAATATGCCATTATAAACAAATACTTAATTTGCTTTAATTTATACATAACACTTGCTTTGTCTAGGGAGGAAATTACTGCAGTACAACAAAATAGCCAATATCTTGTTTCACTGGCAGAAACCTGTGGTAGAATATTAATAGGACAGGTGCATGTAAGCATATGCATTTGTAAGCTACTGGACTGGAAGGGGAGGCTAGGTCACCTCTGCAAAATTATTTTATTGCCAGTGAAAGCCAATTCATAGAATCAAAATGGTTTTCATATCACTAATATGTAGAAAGATGTGCACTCTGGGGATATTCTGTTCTAATACTGGAAATACCAAAGGACTAAAACTAAAAACAAGCTGGTCATACTGCTGTCCATACTGTCTTTTTTATCTAAAAATAAAGATAAAATGAGTGCTGAACTAAGGAAAGGCTGCTCACAGTGCTGCCCACCCTGTTTTTGTGATCTAACACAGGAGATACCCGGGATGCTGAGGTAAGAAGAGGTTGCTCACACTACTGGCCACCATGTCTTTCTGAACTAATAATGGAGGTACTATGAGGGATGGATTAAGAATAGAGTACTCCCACAGCAGTCCTCCATGTCTTTCTGATCTAATACTGGAGATACCAGGGATGCTGAAGAAAGGAGATGCTGCTCACACTGCTGTTAACTCTGTTTTTCTTATCTAATACTGGAGATTCCATGAGTGCTGAGGTAAGGAAGAGACTACTAACACTGCTGTTCACCCTGTCTTTCTGATCTAATACTGGAGATATAAGGAGTGCTGCAAAAAAAAGACTGCACACACTGCTATCCACTTTGTCTTTCTTTAAGGTAAAAAGAGACTGTCAAACTTCTTTCCACTCTGTCTTTCTGATCTAATATGTGAGATAACAGGGGTATTGAGGTAAAAATAAACTACTCACACTGCTGCACATCCTGTCTTTCTGATCTAATATTATAGATAGTGGTGCTGAGGTAAGTAGAAGCTGATCACACTGGAATCCACTCTGTCTTTATTATCTAATATTGGAGCTACCAGGAGTGCCAAGACAAAAAAGGCTGCTTACACTGCAGTTAATTCGGTCTTTCCGGGATATTTTTGATGCTGGTATATTTTTTGGGCCATTTTTTATGTTTAGTGTTCCTCTATGAGAAGACTTTTGCAGATCAAAGTTGCAGATGGTTACAGCCCTCAAAAAGGAACAAATTCTTAATGGCTTCAAAATACAAAATGTGTCACTTTTGTATAACATATCAGAACCCAACAAGTAATAACGTCATCCCCCTGAAGCCAGGAACCATATTTTCAGATAGTGAAAAAGTAAGAAAGAAAGGTCAGCTCACCACGTTGTAGGAATACAGATGAAAGGTCCCGTGCGGATGGCCTGGAGCAATGAAAAATCTTAAGCATTCAATATGAAAGGGACTGGAAATTAAGAAAGGCATATGTTATAAAATTCAGAAAAAAAATTATTATCAAAAATGAATAAAATTCAAAAACAGAGATGGAGTCACCAGAAACACACTGACCAACGCGTTTCGGCTAAGAAGCCTTATTCATGGTAGTGCATAATATGTAAAGTAGAACATATATATATATATATTCAAACAGAATCAAGATGACTTGGTATATGTTGACCAATGCAGATGGAGGTAGTAAAACGGCACACCTGAAACAGATTGCCTAACCATCAGTGAATATGTTAAGTGAATGCATTAACAAAACCATGTATCACAAAATTGCAGACATTTTGTAAAACAACTACTCAAAAACAAAAACAGAATGGGAGAAAAAGAAAGAAAACATAGTGCCGTATAATGTTCTAAAATGTGGGAAATGAGAGAAGGGAAAACATTTTTTTTCCCTTTTCCCTTTCTTTCTCCTATTTCTCCCTACCTCTTGATTCTCTCGCTCTCTTATAATTATACTGTAAAATAAGATCATGTCTAATATTAAGGCCTGAGGGAAATCTGGTATTGGTCATAAAAATCCAGAAGGATTCTGTGTTAAGAACCTTCCTTCTGAAATTTCCTCCCCTATGAGGTTTGTGTACTTTTTCTATGCCTCTAATTTTGCGTTTCAGTGAGGTCGCCGCACACGTCAAATCGCCGCATGCGGAAGCATCCGCATACAACGCATGTCCCTGCATACCCAATGTTAAAGATAGGTATGCAGGGAAAAGCAGAATGCAAGCGGAGCTTCACGGAGGAAGAAAGGAGGAAGTAGGCTGCCATCTGCAGCCCTCTTCAACGCAAGTGTGAAACCAGCCTGAGGATATGAATAGACTTGGAGACAAAATTGAGCCAAGTGTGGCAACTCTTTTAGCAACATATCTGACATTAGAATAAGGCCGGAGTCACACTAGCGAGAAATACAGACGAGTGCAAGGTGCAAAAACTACGCATTGCACTGGGACCAATGTTTCTCTATGGGGCAGCTCCCACCATCCGTATATTTCTCAGCTGTATTTGACGGGACGAGAAAATCGCAGCATGCAAGTCTATGTGGGCGAGAAAAATACGGATTACACATGGCCAGACGTGTGATTTGCGAGAAATACGAGAAATACGAGAAATACGCACCGGTGTCCTTTAACAAAAGCCGTCAATTCAGTGCGTGATACAGTAAAATCACACTGACATATTTAATAAAGAATAGAAAGAATAGATATAGACACATAGAATACATATATATATACACATGTCATTGAGACACATATATATATATTTACATTTCATAGAGTTCTACATAGCAGAATAGCCACTAAATCAATTGTCGGCTTCTGTAAAATCATTCCCAAACCCGACATGAAATGACACATGGTTTACATACAGTAAACCATTTTATTTCATTTAATTTTTTATATGTTTTTGACTAATCGTTAGATTAGGGTTTGTGTGTAAAATTTGGGACATGTAGGTGTTAAATAAAGGGGTTAATTCATTGTAAAAAATTGCATGGGCTCCCATGGTAATTTTGCAACCAGAGAGGGAAAGCCAGTGAGTGAGGGCAGATATTAATAGCCTTGAGAGGGACCATTGTTTTTGCCCCCCCAGCTACAAAAATCTGCCCCCAGACACCCCAGAAAAGGCGCATCTATAAGATGCGCCTTTTCTGGCACTTAGCCTCTCTATTCCCATTGCCCTGTAGTGGTGGCTAATGGGTTAATAAGAATGGCTTAATGTCACCTTGCTATTGAAAGGTGACATTAAGCCAAATTAATAATGGAGAGGTGTCAATAAGACACCTATCCATTATTAACACTAGAATAGGAAAGGGTTAAAAAAAACACACACAGACATTAATTAAAAATTATTTTATTGAAATAAACACACAAAGTTTTTGCCAACATTTTTATTCATCTGCAAATCCAAAAAATGCCATGGATCTGTAAAAAAAATAAAATAAAAAAGCAACAATATACTTACCTCTCCGCTGATTAAATAAACACACAAAGTTTTTGACCACATTTTTATTCATCTGCTAATCCAAAAAATGCCATGGATCTCTAAAAAAAGAAAGAAAAAAAAGCAACAATATACTTACCTCTCCGCTGTTTAGTCAGATCCCCTGCTGCAATCCATCAGAAGAGGTTAACTCGTTTACAATGGGACTGGTGCTAATGCGACCAGCCCGCTGTAAACCACTGCCAGAATGAATTAGTTAATCTCTGTGCAGCCTCCCCTGGCTGACCGGAGATGAACTAATGAGTGTGGGAAAGTTTCTGAACTTTTTCCCACGCTTATCAGTTCACCTTAGGTCAGCCAGGGGACTCCGCGCAGCCTCAGTGACTACCACTGACGGTAATCTGTTGGGAATGATGCGTAGAAAATTTGTTATAAGAAAAATGTTTTTTTGTTGAGGATTGGTTTTGCAGCAGGTTCTGTTGTATTGTGAACAAGGTCCAATAAATGATCTTTCTTCCTAGCCCAGACCCTTTTCTCAAGAGCCTCTGACACACATTCACTTCTACTAGTAATCCTATTCATTGTTCTGCACTTCATGACTAAACTCACGCCTCAGCTTCAGTGCTAGCTTTTTCCCAATAAGGTGCTTTTCTCTCAAGCTCCTAATAAAATCTAATCGTAGCTTCCATCACACTTTCTGTTCCTCTCTACCCTGATGTTCCCCCACAGCTCCAGCAGACCATACCACTTCCAATCCACCAAGGACAGCAGTTGACAAAACCTACAATGCTTTAGCATTGAATCACAAAACTCACTGTAATCCTCTTTACCTCAAGGTCAGGCTCTCCCAGTCTTAGGATATGAAGTGGTCAATGTGTTGGTCAATTGTCTCTTCTGACAACTCTTTAGGCCCCGTTTAGCAAATCTCCTCTCTACGGACTTAGGCCTGTTTCACACTTCCATTTTTGACCATCAGTCAAAATCCGCCGTTTTGGAGAAAAAACGGATCCGCCATTTTTCTTGGCGGATCCGTTTTTTACCCCATTGACTAGCATTATTGGCGGATTTTAACTGATGGTCGTCCGTTGCATCCGCATGTCAGCGGATCCGCCAAGATTTTGGCGTCCGCTGACATGACCGGACGGACCCTGCAATGTTTTTTCGGGCCCCGGATCCGCCATGTAGTGATTTAACCCCCAATTCTGTCTGGCTGCCGGTAGAAAAATCTTTCTCATACATGGTCACCGCAGCTCCACACTACCCACGATGATGGCATCCCTGCTCCCCACATCGCGCGATGATTGTTACTCACATCACGCGATCGCTCCACACATCCCGCAATAATGACCGCTCACTTCCCGCGATGTTTGCTCCCCACATCACGCGATGATTGTGGATGATTGTCCCCTGGTCCCGGCTCCCGCGAGATCTCAGCCGCGCCATTACTCCTACCCCGCCTCCCGTGTGGGGAGGTTGAGCTGGGTACGGTTCTGTCTGTGATAGGAGACAGAGAGTTTGACAGCAGGTGTCATGTGGCAGTCTTCCCATCAGAGGTCACTGGAGAGCGCCGATGGCAGTGATTATGTAACTGTCATTTGAGTGTTACATAACTGACAGAGGTCAAGGTGACTCTGATTGGGCAGAGGTGACTGTCAGGTGACAGAGGGTGGGGCTACCTGGTCTGTCTGTATAAATGCTGAGGTAAGCTTCCAGAAGCTTCAGTCAACCAGGGGAGCTCACAGGTTAGGAGAGTCTGTCACACAAAGGAGACCCCTCAGAGACTTTGGACAGTGGAAACGGTCATGGGGGGTGACCCTATAGGACATTGGTCACAGGCAGAGATGGCCTGTGAGGACCTAGATTATTGGTGGACTTTGTAAGGTGAAACGCCGTGGTGGATTGGCCTAGGGCAGCCACGACGGATAGAGCCACGAAGTACGCCTGACGGAGAAAGTGTACAAGTGAAGGTACTCGGGCCTGTCTGCAGGAGGATAACAGTGTGAAACATCTGTCGTGTTTTGTTCTGGTCGTCGTGAGGGCGGCCAATAAAAGCAAACCTGTTGAATACAATTCCTGTCTCTGTCTCGTGCCTGTCGACGTCAAGAAGCGGGTCACCCCCCATTCCTGTGAGTACAGCACACCTCCGCCGCCTACCAGCCACACCACCTAAATACCACAGCACGCTACCCTCCGCCCCAGCCTACCACCGGTTTCTACACCCGCGAGATCTCGGCAGCGACATGGAGAACACTACATCACCGGTATTTTTTTTTTAATTTTTAACCAGGCACGGTTCCTTTAAATTTGCAAGATCGGCGGATCCGTATATCCGCCGATCCGCTGGCACACGTTTCTGTCAGTCCGCCTGCGGATCCGTTTTCCGCTATTTTGGCGGATTTGGACTGACAGAAAAAACTGATGTGTGAAACAGGCCTTACCCAAGCACACAAGTAAACCTGTGACCCTCTTGATGATTAAACCTACAACAAGTTCCAAGTTGTCAGGGCCCAGACTTACTTGTATCATGGGCTAATGGCAATTCCAATCAGCACTACATACAGAACACCCACAATCTTATTACTTGGCACCAAACCTCTTCCGAATATATACGTCTAAGAGCCCTACCCACCACACAGTGGCACAGTGTACTAACAACACCACATACACCTCTTCTTGGGCCCATGCTGACATATGCAGCTTATACCTGTATCCAACAACATAGGCGATGGTCTCCCCCATGTCCAGCCACAGTAGCACTATCTACCACGATCATCCAACTCTGTTTCTTGCTGTCTGGATAATCTGCAAAGAAAAGCCCCATGCAACATAAGCAAGAAATATACACAAGCAGAAGCAAATCACTAAGTCCCCCACAAAGTAACCCAAAGATTCATTTAAAATGACAAGCAACCATTATCAAAAGTGAGAACATATAGTACAACACTTTCATAGGCAGCTGTAAGAAGATACATGATAATGT